>NC_139344.1:244797976-245397976 GCF_055883805.1 Amblyomma maculatum
AACGTGCGCTGAAATCGCACAGCACACAGACGCCACTTCGTTTCGCCTCCATCGAAACGCAGCCGATGGAGGCGAAACGAAGCGCCGTCCGTGTGCTGTGCGATGTCAGCGCACGTTAAAGAACCTTATACGAACAGGACGAAAAGAGACACCAAACAGCCAACTATAGGTCCAATTCTTGCACTATTTGCTATGGTGTTTGAAACGCGCGATCATCAGCTATCACTTGCAGTCAGAGGTGGGCAACCTCATGAGGTTTCGACCTCAACCTCAAAATGACCTCAACCTCACGGAGTGAGGTGAGATTGAGGTGAGGTCGGTGACAGCTCGAAATTTTTTGAGTGAGGTCACGAAATTGGACCTCAACCTCACGCGTGAGTTTGAGGTTGAGTGAGGTCGTCATTGTGTGAGGTCGAAATTGTGAGGTCCAGGCTTTTTGCTGTTGCCGCGGCTTTCTTCGAAGAGCGCCCCTTTTGACGCGGAGCTCGAGCGTACTGCCGCGGTGTGCCCGCCGACTCTCGGTGTTTGGTTACCCCCCAATCGGACGACCGGATGCGGCAGCCCCTGCCCAGCTTTCGGCATTCCACCGTAATGTCAGCAGCCCGAGACCGCTTCCCTCTGGTCTACTTGGAAGGAGATATTCTTTTTTTTTTACTTCACGAACTCCTCATGCCCCCCGCCAGCCACCCCCGTTTCCTCTGACTTGTTTGTGCCGATGCTTGCGGCAGGCTCAAATACCCAGGAGCGCGCAAAGCACATAACTCACGTTGACCTGCGGTGCTTTTGTCGGAGGCCGCAAAGAAAGCAGCAAACTAAAAAGCGAAGCAAATTGTCTTTGCGCAGACGGCGCGGTGCAGAACTGTGTCTTGTGCATGCCCGTTTCCAGGCGCTATAACGGCTGCTGCCTTACATTCGATAAAGGACGCTGCTGTACATTACACGGAAACAACAGAAAATGGTGCAGCGAAATTGTTAGGGGACGTGATACTGACAGATAAAAAAAAAAACATGAACAAACCAGAAAAACCGGCACAATACCATCTGGGCATTTTATCGAAGTCCTCCCTTTCGAATTGTACGTCATCGTTCTATATTTCGCTCCTGTAAATTTATATTCTTGTATTTTTCAGAACAACCTCTCTTAGTTTTGTGCTGCTTGTTTCTTATACAGATTCACAGGTGGCCCCGATCAACTGCAATGGGATGAAATGGACGGCACATCTTATAAGACGCAACTGGTATACAGGAAAACGCATGCGCATGTTAACCATTTGCCGAGATAGAACAGACAAAAAAATATATGGGGCTTGTATGCAGTCAAGCGCAATGAAAAAAAAATGATTTCGCTCCGCTAAGGCTCTTTATTTCTCTCTCAAATTCTATTGAAATCAAGCAATGCGGGAGGAAGGAGGAGAGTAAGGGATTCTTAACTTCATAATATCAGGTTTTTCTTGAAATCTCTTACTCAGGCGCAGAAAAAACAAAAACAAAAAGAGAACAGTGTTCTCCTACATGTTTTTATGAGCTAGAAAGTATTAAGATGGTTTCCGGCTGGACATTTTGGTGTCTAGACGGACGAATTGGTGTGGCGAACTTAGCGTGTCTGTTTTGTGCTTCCGTCTGCTCGAGACGGACAAATCAATCGGATGAAAATTTTTGTGGCCAGATGTCGGAATAATTTTTTCAGATATTTGTTTTTTTCTTTAAAAATCAATTTTAACGTACGGGATGTGAAGCCAATTACATGCTAGTACTGAGGAATGCCGTATTAAGTCGATGTCTCAAATCTTCTATAAGCTCTGGGAAGCGCAGTTCTCTTCTGTTTTTAGTGTGCGATATTTGTTACTACTTTCGTCAACATGGTATTTATTTATATATATTTTCTTGTGTGGCAATTAATTTCGTACACTGCCGAAAAGAGAACAGGCTTCTTCCCTCACATTACGCTCTTTGTCAGAGGCCCATAGCCCAACCCTCCTTTCCACTTACCCGCGCGGTCATTTACTTTTTTTTTCTTTTTCTTTTGCAAGTATTGGAAAGCGCGATCTAGTCTCTGAAAGCGGAGCTGGCACACATACGCCATTGCCGTTTGGTGTGTACTGGTGACAGTTGGGCATTCACCGCATGAGCAAAACCAGATGCCTACAGACCATGCATGGCAAAATTACTTTTGAAAAGGAATTAAATTACATAACTAATTACTTTGCTGAAAATCTAAGAAAAGTAATTCAATTACATTATTCATTACTGCTCTAAGAAGTAATGAAATGACATTATGATTACTTCTACTGAGAAATTAAATTACTTTTAAATTACTTTCTAGTTTCCATCCATGCAAAAACTAATCAAAGCTAATAAACAAAACAAAAGATTGGTCTTCGGACGCGAAGGACACACATTCTTTCGTCTTCCCGCCAAATTCTGTCTCAGAGAGCTATTCCTTCCCCTCTCCTACAGCACGGGCTATTACAAAAAAAAAAAAACACGTGGTCGAACAGTCGTGAAATGACCGGCGAACCCAGCGTCTTGCTGGCACGGAGCTGTCTCCGCCATTTGAAGGGCCCGAAGAAGCTAGGTTATTTATTGCTTCCGCAGTCCCAAGAATCGACGTCGGCACATATGTGCTCACTGCTCAGTAATGCTCAAGCCACGGTGCCTCACTTCATGGACCCTTCCGCCTATCTCCCCCAGCCCCAATCCTCCCTCGCACCGCGGTGTTGAGTGTAACCAGGCACCACTGTGCACTAGCCGACGCAGCAGGGAGTGCCGCTGCGCCGCGCTCGCAACTAGTTTTCAGCTCCAGCCTTTTTGCACCATTTCTCCCTTTGGGATTCCCTTGACGCCTTGTATCCTGCTACTTGGAGAATCGTTGCCCCTGCTACACACGAGGTCTCAGACGCACTGTTATGATTAATCTGTCCCCCTTTGCCGATCCGTTACGCTGGCTTCGCTTGCCGCACGTCGTTCTTGCTTTCGCGGCACTTTACTTCGTTGACTATTGAAGGAGTAGTGGCGCACTTTAGTAAAAGTAATTTCGAAAGGAATTAATTACTTTTGCTGCGAAATTACTGCCAAAAAGTAATTCACTACATTACTAAATTACCAACCCGAGAAAGAAATTCATTACATTACAAATTACCGAGAAAAGTAATTCAATTACAGTAATTTCATTACTGTAATTCAATTATTGCCATGTCTGCTACAGACGGACGGCGAAGGGAGGAGCGCGTGCACAGCGGGGGGGGGCGCTGTCCCTCCGGGCAGCTTGCTCGCCTCCTTTCTGTTGTTCTTGCCTTTATTTTACGTTTATGTGCTGTAACTATGCGACAGTAACGGTGAAACGGTTTCTCTAGATTCACCTACGCTGCATGCGGCGAAGCAGCTTCGGAGACACCACCGCGCAATTTATTAGTTCATTCTTCAAAGGAAAACAAGTGAATACCACAAAGAAGCTCGTCTCAGAATTGTTGGCGAAATGGCATCCAGTATTCGGTTCGGACGTACAAGTATTTATATCGTGTGTGTGTGTGTGTGTGTGTGTGTGTGTGTGTGTGTGTGTGTGTGTGTGTGTGTGTGTGTGTGTGTGTGTGTGTGTGTGTGTGTGTGTGTGTGTGTGTGTGTGTGTGTGTGTGTGTGTGTGTGTGTGTGTGTGTGTGTGTGTGTGTGTGTGTGTGTGTGTGTGTGTGTGTGTGTGTGTGTGTGTGTGTGTGTGTGTGTGTGTGTGTGTGTGTGTGTGTGTGTGTGTGTGTGTGTGTGTGTGTGTGTGTGTGTGTGTGTGTGTGTGTGTGTGTGTGTGTGTGTGTGTGTGTGTGTGTGTGTCTGTGTGTGTGTGTGTGTGTGTTGTGTGTGTGTGTGTGTGTGTGTGTGTGTGTGTGTGTGTGTGTGTGTGTGTGTGTGTGTGTGTGTGTGTGTGTGTGTGTGTGTGTGTGTGTGTGTGTGTGTGTGTGTGTGTGTGTGTGTGTGTGTGTGTGTGTGTGTGTGTGTGTGTGTGTGTGTGTGTGTGTGTGTGTGTGTGTGTGTGTGTGTGTGTGTGTGTGTGTGTGTGTGTGTGTGTGTGTGTGTGTGTGTGTGTGTGTGTGTGTGTGTGTGTGTGTGTGTGTGTGTGTGTGTGTGTGTGTGTGTGTGTGTGTGTGTGTGTGTGTGTGTGTGTGTGTGTGTGTGTGTGTGTGTGTGTGTGTGTGTGTGTGTGTGTGTGTGTGTGTGTGTGTGTGTGTGTGTGTGTGTGTGTGTGTGTGTGTGTGTGTGTGTGTGTGTGTGTGTGTGTGTGTGTGTGTGTGTGTGTGTGTGTGTGTGTGTGTGTGTGTGTGTGTGTGTGTGTGTGTGTGTGTGTGTGTGTGTGTGTGTGTGTGTGTGTGTGTGTGTGTGTGTGTGTGTGTGTGTGTGTGTGTGTGTGTGTGTGTGTGTGTGTGTGTGTGTGTGTGTGTGTGTGTGTGTGTGTGTGTGTGTGTGTGTGTGTGTGTGTGTGTGTGTGTGTGTGTGTGTGTGTGTGTGTGTGTGTGTGTGTGTGTGTGTGTGTGTGTGTGTGTGTGTGTGTGTGTGTGTGTGTGTGTGTGTGTGTGTGTGTGTGTGTTTAGGCGGGTGGGAGTAGGACATTTTGCTCCGGACATTTTGCTCAAAGTGGTTCTCGTTTACCCTTTTTCCTAGCAGTTCCGACCCTTGTAAATTTTTAATGTAAGCATGGTGCTCGAAGAAGCAATTTCGCCAATTCTTGCAATACGCCACGGGATCACAGAATTATAAACTAACGCCCAGGATTGGCCGGTTTTGAACAGCATTCCTCTTCGAAATTTTCTGAAGGTTTATGCGCCGTTGGCCGAGTTTTGTGATTATTTGGTGTTTTGCTGTCTTTTCTTCTTTTGTTTTTGTTGGGTATTTAGTCTTCACAAGTCGTTTCATGAGTGGCTTTTACGGAAAATTTGTGCCCCGTTAATATGGAGGACCCGAATTATGGACAGTTTTTCTAGGGGCGAATATTTTTCAATGTATTTATGTCTCGTTAATATAGAAACTCGCTCTCCGAACAATGGAGATGGGATGAATGCACACAGCCTATTCGGCCCATGTATTTGTGTCTCGTTAATATGGACATCGTTTGAAAAAAGCAGAAGAGTCCGAACGCAAGTTAAAGAAGGGTGCGCAAGCAGGGAACCTATGCGACAGCCGATACGGTCGGATGCCTGAACGAGTCCTGTGGAGTTGGAAAGAACCAAAGCGGGCGTGTCGTCGTTTTACGAGGGAAGGGTGGGGGGAGGAGGAGGAGGTGAAAAGGAGGGTGGATGACAGGGATCGTACACAGCAAACCGAGGGTCAGCTAACTAAGGGGTGCAGCGGCAGCGCCGCAACCAGAGGCCGTAGTCGGGAAAACAGCAACATGTGGTCGCAGAACAGAAGAGAGGCCAGTAAAAGCGTAAGAAACAGTAAGAAGAAAGACAAGCGCCAAAATTGGGGGCGGGAACTGAAGTTTTTCTATCCCAGAACACAAAGTGTGTTCCATGAAGCCGTTATCGCTTTTCGGTCAGGGTTAAGACACACTAACATAGTAGAGCGACAACAGAAACGCGAAGACCACGCGAACAGGACCGGACGTCCCGTCCTGGACGCCCTTCCTTCTCATGCTCCTGGTTTTCGTCACTGTTGCGCTGCCGAACTACCACATTTTGCACCACAGCGATCCGCATGTCGGCTTCGCCTTGAGTCAACGATGCGGCCTTGACAAGGTCTGAGCTCTTCGTAGTCGGCTAGCCGTCGTTCTAAACTGTACTTCAGCTTGCAGTGTTTGTTTCATAGGAACACATACAAGCGGCACAGGAAAGGGCTGTTTGATAGCCCTCTGTATAGTAGCCTGCCAACTTGACTCCCTCGCTTCCTTACAAATACAGTACAAGGCAAGAAAGAGAATCAGAAGAACGGAAAGTCAGGGAGGTTAACTAGGGAAAAAGAGTGCAAAGAAGCAGGAGCCTGTAACTCTCAACTTAGTCTGACGTTTGGCATGGTGGGAGTTAAACGCAAAAGAATGGAGCTGAACTTAGGCGCGAAGCGGGAAATCTGTGAATACAAGCGGCAAAAGCAATCTCAGCCAATCCAAGCCGTGTAAGACTGGACCCAAGTTCAACTAGGCCTCAGCCTCGTCAGGTCGACGGTATACCATCTATATATACTACCGGACTCCGATAAATGGCTCAACGTCGGCATCACAGCGTAAGCCACAGTCCGATAGCGCCCAGCACAGTTCGAAGAAATGGAGTCAGCCTTGTTAATGTGGTTCGGAAATGTGCTCGCGAATGGTGCTGTCGGTAGCGACGAAATGCTTCAAGAGAAGTCTCGCTGCCTCGGCAACATTATGGGTGCTTCTTCTCCTCCGTCTTGATAGGTTTTACCTGTGATGACTTACGGAATTTTTGTTCAGTAAAACAGGGAGATGTTTACTGAGAAATATTATTCTACGCTCTGTCTAGGCGTTACTGACTTCAGCTACTCAAGAGGATGGCTGACAAGGTTTAAGAACAGACATGACGTTTCGCGTCGACGGATTTTTGGAGAAGAGGGTAGCATCGACATCTCGGCGGTGTTTATATACCCAAATTAATTAAAACAGCAGCCATTAATTTAAATTTTTTCTCAATTATATACTTTTCGTTTTTATTCATGACTCGTTATTATGGATGACTCGCTTTATGGACAGTTTTGGTCGGAAACCAAAGCGTCCATACTAACGAAGCACGACTGTATTCCTATTTTTTCCTAATTTAATGTACTCTATCGCAAAACAATGTACAGTGTATTAAAAAAAAGCTCGGTAATCATCCATTTTTTTTTCGAATTAAGAAAAAGAGCAAGGATGAAAGCTTGGGCGCGCTGGTGTCGGTTTTCTTGCCTCAGAGCGCTAAACAGACAGGGACACAGCCAGACATACGGGATGGGCGATAAAAAAAAGTACCCGTCCCGTGTGTCTCGCTGTGTCCTTGTCTGTTTAGCGCTATGTGGCAAGAAAAGAAAAAGAGCATATCGTCATTGTTGTCGTCGTCACTAGGGTCAACAGCATTTGTCTTTTCAGTTTATAGTAAGAACTGGCTTGTTTTATTTCTAATACGAATCTTATTCACGTGGGTCAGATGGGATAAACTCTTTGTATTGCATTATGGGCCTATGCGTAGTAACGTGGTACCCATGTAGGCCTTAGATTGAAACCGATCACAAAAGGGTAGGCGAGGAGGGGGAGAGGATTTCCACTTTAGTGCAGAGTTGGACATATAGTGTCCAGAGTTTCTCTCCTTTTATCCAGGATATTAATTGTAGCATAAAATTAGGAGTAAAATACAGCCTTCATACGACAAAATTCTGGCTAGCCTATATATACCCCAGGATTACCGAGAAATGTATATTTGCTTTAAGTTACGGTTTAATTTAATGATTCTTTTTTTTTTTTTTGAGGTCGAGCGCCTGACCTCAACCTCACATTTTGAGTTTGAGGTGAGGTTGAGTGAGGTCGCCAATGGTCACCTGAAAAGTGAGGTGAGGTCGCCTGGGGGACCTCAACCTCAGGTCGCCAAATATTTTTTGAGTTTGAGGTAAGGTCGAGGTTTTTGAGGTCAAATGCCCACCTCTGCTTGCAGTTGCTTTTGAACCGAGCGATAACCCGATATCACATTGCAGTTGCCTAGCTGCTTCGTGATTCGCGCGAAACGCGTTGGTTTTCAGGCCGCTGTTACGTATCATTAAGCGCGTGCCTGACGGCATGAAGCGCAATCACTGAATCGAAATGAGGCCGAGAACCCACGAGCAGGCACTGGTTTATTTTGGCCGCGCATGCGCATGGGACGCATAACTCTAACACAGAGCCTAACGTTAGATGGCGCTGAGTTGCTCCGCAGAGCACCGTCGGCGCGATCTAGACAAGGCTGCTCACGACTATACGTCAAGCTCCTGCCTCTGCTGAGGAATGATATTGCCGGGAAACCTTCAAAACTGTGTTGTTTTTTAACAGCCGCCGGCATGCGGCCTTATCACTGTGATTCTGGCACGCGTATCAATTCTGTGTCCCGTGTTTGTTCATGCTCGTTGTAGCGATACGACGCGTTATCATTTTTTTTTTTTTGTCGCGAATGATGTGCCGAGATCTGTCTCGTAGATTCCGATCACTTGCGTATGTTTCTACAATGTTCCAGGTTGTGCTAGTAGCAGTTTGTGACGTTATCTAGATTGTTCTGAGCAGCCTTTAAATTGAGCGTTGACGATTGTGACGGGCATTCTTTGTTCGACGATCGACAAGCAGTTTGTTCTTTCTGCTGACGATAGCGGGTTACCGCCTGCCCGTCAGCCAGCTTGTCCTAGACCCGTGACGTTCGCCGTCGGGTACCGGGAGCGGCCAGCGATGGGCACTCGAGCCCCCCCAACTGCCCCACCGACGCCTCCCAAGGCGCAGTTTCTTCATAGTGGCTCCGGAAGGAGCTTCGAGTCACGACGTCGTCATTGACGCCGTCGAGGTAGTAACTGGTGCTGATGGCGTGCTATATCTGCAGCACCTCGGCGGCTTCAAGTACCTCGTGTGCGTGCGGTCCTCAGCACACGCCACGAAGTTGTCTGCATCTGGAGCTGTACACCTCGGGAATGTGCTGGTAGAACCTGTGGGCTCACCGATTGTCTTCGTCACAGCCTATCGACTGCACCCTTACGTGTCCGACGATGTCCTGATTGCAGCTCTGGCGCCGTACGGAAAACCCCGTGGTGTTCAACATGTGCATTTTAAGGACAACCCAAGCAAGTTCACGGGCAAAAGGGTGGTTCGGTTAGAAATGCTCACTCCGGTAAAAAACTTCATGACTACCCAAGGACACAAAGTTATGCTCGAGTACCGTGGTATGAAGCGGGTTTGCGCGAAGTGCAACTTGGTGGGCCGCATGGCGGCGGCTTGCAAGACTCCGAGATGTGAGCGCTGCGTCGTCTTCGGACACATGACTGAGGGCTGCACAGCGCCATGCCAACGATGCGGTGGGCGACATGCTACCGTCGACTGCACCCAGCGCAGGACATATTTGGCGGCGGTACAAGAACTACGACCGGTTCGGGACGAACGCAATATTATAAATGAGCCCAGCAGCGTTTACCTAGCTGACGCCACCCGGGCACTAGAGAGCCGAAACACCCAGTATTACTTGCTACAACCCACCAGTGGTTCCTGAAATCAACTAACCGGCGGAAGATTCACCCCCTGAAAAGCCGCCGTCGGCGTCAGCCTCCGAGAGCGCATCACAAGCCGAAGCAAAAGAGCAGCGACAAGAAAAGTCATTGGAAGTTTTGCCGGCGTGAATGGGCGAACCACGCACCGATAACAGCATCGCAACTAGCCCCGGCAACGATCCGATACAGGGTGAAATCACTGATAACGTATCACGCTCTTCAGATTTCATAGTTGCTTCGCCGGCTGAGTCTGCAGCTGCGGAAAACGGTCGAGTCCTACGAGCACGTCGACACCGGGAAAGTGGGCGGATCAGGTGGATAGCGAAGACTCTTGTCCAAACTCACCAAGCAGCGCGTCCTACGACACAGGGTCTTCCGAGACGGACAGTCCATCCTCCTCAGTGTTCACGGACAGCCAGCCTACTTGCAGCCACCACCAGCGGACGCACCACTCATTAGCAAGTGATAATGATGCGTCTAGGACATTTCGGACCCCCCAAAAAAGCTCGTGTAAACTCGCCCGAGCGGGTCACTGATGAGAGTGAGTTCTCCGACGAGATGTACTTTAGAATTTCCAGTGGGCAAGATAGTTGCGCTCATCCTCCTTAAATTCACGTTCCTTAACATACTCACGCTGAACGTTCAAGGTTTTCGGAACCCGGACAAACAGCGTGAGGTTGTTCACTTTGCACGATCCCAGAAGATTGACTTACTTTTCCTACAGGAGTGTAATTTGCGTAACCAGCGTGAAGTGCATGAGTTTAATGACCGATTTTTTGGTAAGAGTTTCTTTTCATTTAGTTACTCCCAATGTCGTGGTGGGGGGGGGGGGGGTCATTTTCAGGCGCAGTCTGCTGCATGGTAGTTATTGTGCCTTCGATACAGAGGACAGAGTCATCACGTTTAATGTTTTCAATGGCCAACGGAAGATTCGTGTCATTAACCTGTACGCGCCTGTGGACCACTCACAATCGAACGACTTCTACGCATCTCTTTCACCTTTTTTTTTTTGGAGGGTCCCCCATTCTTGCGGAGATTTTAATTGTGTTCTGGACCTGGACAGAAACATACGCTCACTAAGAGAAGTCCGATGGAGAATGACGCACACTGTAGAGTTGCAGCGCATTTTATCACAGTTTGACTTGCATGACGCGTGGTGTAATTTACATGGAGATTCTTTTGGCTTTACTCGGAAAGGCAGGCTAAGTTGCAGCGGACTTGATCGGGTATATGTTCCTGGCGAACTTTTGACTGCAGTGGTCCAATGTCGCGTAGTAGACATTCCAGCAGATGCCGGTTACGTGTCAGACCACAGCCCAGTTTCTGTGGCGCTTTACCTGCCCGGTCGACCGGGAGAACGTAGCGATATCTGGCGTCTTGATGTTTCAGTTCTGCGAGATCTGGAGGCTTCACATGACGTTATAGACGCGATCATGGCGTCGCTGGCAAAACCTGGACTAGGACCGCGTGACTAGGACACGCTCAAGGAGGAATGGCGTGACGCGTGCGTTAGGGCGGGTCGCCGCAAACGCGAAACTGTTGTTCTCAAAGACTGTTTAAGGGGCATCAGCATGGTTAAGTTAGGCGGCTCTACGACTCCAGAGGCCCAGGCCTACTTGCAGTTCCAGCGTGATCGGTACTCGCGTCTGCTGTGCCTACATACACGCACCGCAGAACGCATGGCAGCTCAAAGGCGACCCATCTCCGATCCTGAAGTATTGCGCCTAGAACGGAACGCGAACGCGACCGGAAAGCCGCCGACATGCGTTCCTATAGCTTATACATAGAGAATGGCCAAGAGAGCACTCAACGACGCGACATTGAGTGCATGTTTTGGAATTACTTTTCTGATCTGTTCACTTCCGAGCTACACAAACCAGGAATACAACACGCGTGTCAACCAATTTGGCTCCATCCTCCCGCGACTTAATGATGAAGACTCGGCCTCTGTCATGCGTTCGACCACTACAGGCGAGGTGCTATCCGTTCTGCAGGGCATGAACACGGGAACATCTCCAGGCACTGATGGCATGCCTATTGAATTTTACCGCACTTTCAGGGCAGAAATACACCCTATGGTAATTAAGACTCTAAACGACGCACTTTCTCGGGACTTCGTTCCGCGTTCATTCTGAGAGGGTCCGATCGTGTTGCTCCCTAAACCGGACAGGGACGGGCGACAGCCATCCAGCTGGCGCCCTATTACGCTGCTAAATGCTGATTACAAAATCCTGACAGCTATCCAATTGTTAGGCGCATTAACCCTCTTCTTCCTCAGCTTCCAGCAGTCTTACTCGGTTCCCGAACGTAGTATTTTCACATCATTAACACTAACTGCTGTACAGCAACATGACTTCCGATGTACTTTTGAATGGAATTGCTACACCGCCCTTTGCAATAACCCACTGCGTTAGGCAGGGTTGCCCGCTATCACCGGTTCTCTTCGTGCTCGCTATCGACCCTCTGTTGCGACGTGTGGAGGGTTCGGCTTCGGTGCGTGGCCTGGCCCTGCCTGGCGTCTCAAGGGTGAAGGTTACGGCATACGCGGATGACGTAACATTGCTCTTGCATGACTCAGACAACCTGGGGTGCGTTTCTCGGCTGTACGCTGAGTACGCCTCTCTCTGGCGGAAAGTTGAATGAAAGTAAAAGTCAGGTGATATGTCTGGGGCGTTCTGCTGATACTCTTCCGGAAATGCTAACGCGCTCCGAGCATGTCACAATCTTAGGAGTCACATTTTGTGCGAGCGGAGTCTCTCCACGCACGTGGCAGAAGATTGTCAGAGCAGCAATACAGAAGCAAGTGGCTGCCGTCGCCGCTTCCCCCTTGCCTATGAGAGAGAGAGGGCATATTTTGTAAAAAACGTGTTGTGCAGAAGCTATGGTTTGTTGCACGCGTCGCGTTTCCTCCTTCCGTAGGGCGCGAACTACACACTTTGTTGTTTGGCTTTTTCTGGGAGGGCAAACCTGAACTAGTCTCGCGAGCCCAGCTTCGTCTTGCGCGCGACTGCGGTGGGTAGAGCATACCGTGCTTGGTAACGTTCTGCAGGGCAATATGCGCTAAATTGGTGAAGAGTCTTGTAGGCGGGGCAGATTATGTAGGAAGGCTTTGCTCCTGTACTGGCTTGGGAGCCATCGCCGTTCCTTGGTGCCCCACGCCCTAGGAAACAGTGCGCCATCAGCAGCCACACCTTTGCCATACTACGCAGCGGCAGCGCGTATGTGCACGCACCTTGAGGAAGCCTTTGCCGGTGAGGACTGGACTGAAATGGCCACATCGCGATTGTTTGAGACATTGTGTCTTGCAGGGCTGCCACCGGGTCCTGCACCAAGCACAATGCGCGACCCTAAATGGAAGGACGCTCACTGCTCCGACCTACCCAATACCGTAAAGAATTTCCTCTGGCGAGTCGAGTGGAGAGTCTTGCCGACGAAAGAACGGCTTCTGCGGTTTGAGATCGTGCCAGACAACACGTTTGTCAATTGCGGTCACATAGAAACACAACAGCATGCATTAAACGACTGCGTATAGTAGCGTGCACATTTCGCCGGCTAGCGGCTCGGGCATTTTCTATCCCAGTCTCGCGCACAAGACGACCACGCGGAGCGTTTGATAGACTAGTTGTGAAGTCAGTTGTCTTCATACTATGGGAAAATCCGAAATGCAGCCACCTACTATAGGCGACCGCATCGAAAAATGTACCCCATCTTTAAACGACTGACAGTGTTGCTGTGGAACTTTTTAGATACTGAGCTTTTCATGCTGGGTGAGCAGGCTTTCCTGCGGAAATGGTGCTCTCGCCACATATATGTATTCAACAGGAGGGTGGTATTTGAAGTTGTATTCTCTTAAAAATATGCGGCCAGAAGCGCACTTGGACCTTTTCTTGAGCCCTTTCTCACCAACATCCCCCTCCTACGTTTTTGTCCCCCCTCCCCTTTTTTTTTCTTTCCTTCGCACAAGTGACTATGGTTGTCATTGTTCATACGGTATAAAAAGCCAGTGAACCACCTCGCAGCCGGCTCTGTTAATGCAGTATAGCTGGAGATCCTTGGGGCGCTACATTGGATAGCCGAAACGCCCTTTAAAACTTAGCATGTGCATATAAGCATAGCACTGAGTCCTAACAACGCGCTGTGACCCATAGTTTTACAAATTGAAAAGTGTTCGGAGGAAATCGACTCGCATAGCAATTGACTTGAAGTTAATATTATTTCTGGTTTTTATTATGTGTTGGAGAGCATCCCTGATTGTGAAGTATGCATTTGAATAGTATGTATCTTACAGACAAGCTTGTCTCTCTTAATATGTTGTTTGTGTACATTGTTTTAAATAAATTTTTCTTTGCTGCTATCGCGGCCGCCGAGTTGCTTAGTTCTTTAGCGGGTGCAAGTCAGCCAAATGAAGAGTTAATGTCAGTACCATCAAGCCTGTGTTTTCTTTTGGTGTCAACGGCCTTGTCACCACTACGTGTCATCTGGTGGAGGTGCTGCCTTTGGTCCTTCTAGCGAAGACCACAGCCTTGTTCCTGTTACCCTGGAGGACCAGCCAACAGGCCACCGAACCAGTCGCCGTCTTCAAGGTCTCCAACCTGAACACGGTGTACTGCCGGACCCCATTCGATCTCGGAAGGCATCGACGCTGACAATGGCCCAGCCTACAGCACCGGTTGTTTTCGTCCAACCCCGCGAGCCCACCTGCTTCCATGGACGACCGGACGAAGATGCGGAAGTCTGGATGGACCTTTTCGACCGTGTGGCAGAATTCAACGGCTGGAACGACGCTGCGAAACTCGGGCAAGTCTAATTTGTTCAAGGACATGCCCGAGTTTGGTTCGAAAATCACGAGACTTCTTTAAAGGACTGGGAAATATTCAAAGCAGTTTTTGATGGCCTTTGCAAGTTCTGTCCGAAAAGAAAGAGCTCAGGCCCTCCTCCAATCAATAATGCAACTCCCAAACGAGCCCGTCCTGGTCTACGTAGAGGAGATGAAGCGCCTGTTTCGCTAACATTACCGAAGGTGAGAGAGTGAAATTTGTAATGTGTGGCGTTCAGGCGCGGTTATACTCCGACGTAGCGCGCGCGGCACGGCGACGTCACGTCGACTAAAACGCGACCTGCTACACTCCGACGGCACTCGACGCCGGCGCGTTCGGCGCTCTTCCGGCGTGGTCCGACGGCGCCCGGCACCGAATGCAGCCGGGTGTCCTTCGCGAGGGCCACGCCGTGCCGCGTCGGGTATTGAGAGGGCGTTGGTCGCGGAAGGCCGCACTTGCACTCACTCCCCTCGTTTCTTCTCGCCTTCTGCGCATGCGCCTGTCCAGCTGCAGCCGTCTCTCCGCGGCGGAACCGGTTTTCCTCCCTTGATATTATGAAAGTTGCGACTTTCTATGAACGTTACCGCCATCCCGCGCTCCTTCGCAGATCCTTTTCTCTCAACTCTCCCATCGGCGCTCTTCTCAGCGGTGATTGGCTCCGTGGGCCGTCGCCGGGAAAAGCGAGTGAAAACTTCGCTCTTTTTGTGATTTCATTTTTAGCTGACGCCATTTTCTTAGGCAGCCGCCGTTGCTAGGGGCGAGCTCCCTATCATTCCGCGCTTGCACTGCGCTCTATTCATGCTGTTTTAGTGCAGCACTACGCCTAGTTGCTACGTATTTCATTGCAAAAGCTGTCATGAAAAAGGGTTCATTCTTTTCGAAATTCCGAGCGGAAAGAAGGACACCATTCGAATAAAAAAGTGGCTCAACAGCATTGGCCGCAAGAACTTCACCCCGATGAAGACTAGATACCTCTGCTACCTCTGCGACGTACTGTGCATTTGTTCCAAGCAACATGAAACTGCTTGCAAGCGCATCACAAAGCTGACAATCTCACTTATTTCACTGATAATTTTGCGCCGTTATGCACGTTATTGTTTTGACTACGTGGTTCCGCTCAACGTGCTATAGTATAATAGCGACTGCTGATACATACAATGAGCATACAATATCCGCTTTAATTTCTGAACTAAAGGTCTCGCTTTTCAACGCTAACGCGTGCAATGAGAGAGATTGTTAATTCATTAATAGGCTTATGTCGCAGGAGCGTGTACAGGACTCTTCCGCAGAACTTGTCCACAGAGTGCATAATATCCGCACATCAAAATGTTCTCTCTTTAGACCCTCGAAATTAGACCTCGTCCTAATCTGGCGAACATTGGTGTCCAACCTAATTTGCATAAGGCGAATTTACTGATTACGTCCATATTTCGGTGGGCCTCCCTCAGATTATGTAGCGCCAGGAACCCCCTAAATTTGACCTCTTCCAAAAGTGGCAAAATTGGTGACCAACCTCATTTTCGTATGGCGAATTCAGTGGTTACCTCCGAACCTAGGTGGGCCGTTGTTAAAATTTAGCTCTCTGGACCCCAGAAGTTTGACCTCATCCGAATTTGACCAAATTGGTGTCCAACCTAATTTGCGTATGGCGAATTGAGTGTTGACCTCCAAACCTAGGTGGCCTATTGCCCAAATGTAGCTCTCTGGATCCAGAAATTTGACCACGTCCGAATTTGACCAAAATTGGTGTCCGACCTATTTGAGTAAGGGGAATTCAGTGGTAATCTCCAAATTATGAGGGCCACCCCCAAAAATTGGCCCTCTGAATCACCAACATTTGACCGGGTCCGCGTCTGACCGAAAATCGGTGTATGGCCAATTCAGTCTTGACGTCCAAATTTAAGTGGGTCTCCTTTATTATGTGCCTAGTTAACGGGCGTCATGTCCATTTTCGTAGCGTAGAGCAGCCGTCGGCCGTGGACCCGAGAGGTCTAGTGTGTACAAAGAAAACAATGCTGTTTGGTCTTGAGCTGATATAGGAGTATTTTGTACGTGCGCACCCTGTCGCAGCTATCGACATAAGACCTGTACTTCCACATTTGCCACTAGAAGAGGTGAAAGTGTTTTGGGTCACGTTTCTTTAGTCTAGTCAAAGCAAAAGAAAAAGAAATATTGGTGATACTAAAATTAGGATTGACACCGATGTGGATGAACTTCCGAAAAGGTCAAGTATCGGTGGTCGACAGGGCCACATTTTAGGGTACGGACGACACTTCCCTCGGACGACAGGAAATGGGTGCCCTGATCTTGGCTTTCTGTTTCGGATTGACGTCACTTCAAGGCCGCCAACAGCAGGATCTAGATCCGTTTCACGCTTAACTGAAAAAAGTTGATATTCGATCGTTTTCAAGCAGCCGCGAAAATTCTTAACCACGAAAACAATTAAGTAGCCGCATGTGCACTGCGCGGTTCCAAACGCAGTCTAAACCTTATTAAAAAATTTTAGGATGACCATCAAAGCAAATGTTCCAGCCTGCTGCTAGCTACCATCGCATTTCTGAAACACCGCTCGATAACAACTGCATAAAGTTTACTTCCGCTAAATTTAGTCTCAGGTGAATCTACAATTAACTGAGCATCGGTATGCTGAGAATATTCAGTAATGTTCAAATATATAGTAAATATTATGCCAAATATTTTATGCCGTGTGAGCCACACGGTATTGAAAAGTCAAAAGGAATGTGGGGTGTATGCAGCAAGCAGTTTTTGTTTATGCCACAAGCGCTCGTAATTTGCACTTCACTGCGCGTACGATACGCTAATTTATGTGGCTCGCGGTATAATCAAGCGAGTCGCATGTCTTACTCGTGTCTTATTCGATAACAGAGCATTGAAAAAGCGCGAAATTAAGAGCGTGCGCGCGTGCCAGCCACTTTTCCGGATGGCGAAGGAGCGCTGCCCCCAAAAGCGTGCCGTGTGCAGAGCGCGCAGCTGTCGGGCGAGGATATTCGAGGAGAAAAGCGCCGGAGTGGAGGAGAGTGTCGCTACTTTCAACTTATCGAGGGGTTTTAGTAGATGGCCGGTTACGCGCGTGGAGCCAATGTTGCGTGGAGCGGTGTCGCCGACTTGACGTATCCGACTTCTACCACCGCTCGCCTGCGCGCCAAAAACGTCGGAGTATAACCGCGCCTTTAGAGTCGCTTTTTGCAGGACTCGTCAGGAACCCGCCGAAAACTGTGGACGAATTTCAAAGTAAAGCATCGACCATTGAGAAGGCGTTGGACACCGGGATGCGCCACTACGAGTGACCACTCCAACTAGACTACTCAAGCCACTACCCCAACATATCTGCGAGTGGAGACAATCATCGGGACCTCATCCGGGAGATCGTTCGGGAAGAGCTCTGACGATTGCTGCCACCATCCCAACGACCCCAGGTGGCGACGCTCGCGGACGTCGTAAGTGAAGAAGTCCAGCAGGTACTGGGCATTCCCCAAGCGACGGCTGTTACTGTTCCAGCACAAGATGCAACAGCGATGAACTACGCTGCTGCATTACGTCGCCCTGCACCCGGACGTGATGACTTTCCAAGCCCTCGCCGCTACCGTCCTGTTCCTGAAAGCCGCCCCTTGGCTCCCGCCCACCAAGCCTACCAACGACCCCCAAGCCCCAGGAAGTGCGACGTCTGGAAAACAGCAAACAACCGGCCATTATTTTTCCATTGCGGTGAGGTCGAGCACATTGTGCGCCACTGCCCATACCGACGAATTGGCAAGAAATCGACTGCCCATACCGACCGCAAGAAATCGACAACTATCTCCGTAGCGGTGAGATTGCACCACCAAGCCGTCGGTTCAGGTCTCCATCGCCGTACAATGCCCGCTTTGCGTCGCCAGGCCGTAACTACGATGAGAGTGTGCGCGGAAGGTCCCCAAGCCCGCGCAGGGGAAACTACACAGAGCAACCTTTGGTGGCGAGGTTGCTTCCCGGCCAAAACACGAAGGTGCTCCATCGCCGACGATGAGTCGGCGATGGAGGACCTGGAACGTCGACGAGATCACGACCAGACATCAAGTTGACATCGCTGCCCAGCGACGTTACGACGGTGTGCCCCGGATGCGACCTCAGCACAAGACGAAGCAGAGATCGAACACCGAAGCCAACGTGTAATGCTAGGACTCGAACAAGCGACCTTGAGGTTGCTGTCGACGCACGCACGGTTACCGCCCTAGTGGACACCGGTGCCGACTACTCTGTCACCAGTGGAGCGTTCGCCGCCCAACTCAAGAAAGTGACGACCACTTGAGACAGCCCGCTAATCCGCACCGCTGGAGGGAACCTTATTACGCCTTACGGGCGATGCTCCGCAAGAGTGACAGTATATGGACACATTTACCCTACCAGCTTCGTCGTCCTACAGCACTGTTCCCGCGACGTGATTTTGGGCATGGATTTTCTGAACGAACATCGAGCGATCATCGACCTCCGATCCAAGCTCATCAAGCTCTCGACCGACAAAGCCATACCTACTACGAGAACATCGACGCATCACCTCGCTCTCAACATCCTCGACAGAGAATTGACCGTACCGCTCCGATTAAGCATCATCGTCCCCGTGATTACAAAGAAGTCGAAATCACAGAAGGAGTTGTCGAAGGACACACTCAGTTGTTACTGGATAGAGGACTTGGCGTCGCAAGAGGCATCGTCCGTTTCCGTCATGGACAAGCTCATGTGCTCGTCATAAACTTCACCGACGAATATCGACACCTGAACAAGGGCATGACTATTGCTTTCCTTGACGAGCTAGCGCACACCTGAGAAGTATTCGCTCTCCCCAGCCAACCGAGCCAAGCAGCCCAATTTCGGCATTAATCCAGCGCTCCTCCGAGACAGGCGAGACCGAATTCGCACTCTTCTTGAAAACTACAGCGAGCGCTTTTCTTCAGCGTCGAAGGGGCGGCAAACTTCGTTGGCAAAAGAGTCATCACAGGCGAAAACACTCCACGGCTACGTCAACGCCCCTACCGTGTATCGCCGCGAGAACACCAGGCCATACACGATCAAGTTGAGAAAATGCTGCGTGATGACGTGATCCAGCCATCCAACAGCCCCTGGGCGGCACCAGTCGTTTTGGTGAAGAAAGACGGCACACGTCGCTTCTGCGTCGATTACCGCCGCTTGAATAGCATAACTAAGAAGGATGTCTACCCACTTCCCCGCCTCGACGACACACTGGACCGGCTCTGCAATGTAATGTACTTCTCATCGATGGACCTGAAGAGCGGATATTGGCAAATTGAGGTCGGTGAAAGGGATCGCAAGAAGACCGCATTCATCACACCGGACGGCCTTTTCGAATTCAAGGTGATGCCATTGGGCCTCTGCTCCGCACCAGCGACCTTTCAACGAGTAATGGACACTGTGCTGGCGGGCTTGAAGTGGCAGATTTTCCTGGTATACATGGATGATGTCGTTGTCTTCTCGTCAAACTTTGAAGACCACCTGAAACGGCTGCAGACAGTGTTGAAAGCCATCCTAGAATACAGTCATACAAGCCATCGACGAACAACTGCATATTATCCCCAGACCAATGGCCTTACGGAGTGCCTGAAGAAAACGATCGCGGACATGATCGCCATGTATGTCGACGTTGAACAAAAGACCTGGGACGCCATCTTGCCATACGTGATCTTCGCGTATAACACAGCAGTCCAGGAGACGACCAGAGCGACCAAGGCGCGACTTGATTACTCGCAATAAAAGTTTTTTCTAATAGATGCATGCGCTTGTTCAGTCATTTCCTTTCGCAGTGCACACGCCCATTCTCACTTATTCCTCTTTTAGTGAACTCATTACATAACTCTTCGCATCTGACGTTGTTTTAGACGACAAAGGAATATTATTATTTTTTTACATTGCTATACACAGGAGTGCAAGAGTGCCGATCCAGAGCTATGTTCCACGCCATACTTCGAAAGTGAGAAATTAAGAAAAGAGCTTCTGGTTAGGCAACGACGGAGGCCGTTTATGCGTAATCTCTGTTCACTATATCGTTTAACGCGAGAAGCCAGACTTCATGTACTACATGAACAGGCTGCCCAGGCTAGCAGGTTTCTGCGTGTAATTGCGGCAATATGTGCAGCGCAGTAGTAAACGTGACACCCACTGCGTTACCTTCTAAGTCTGTGCTCCTATGCACTGAAAAGTTGGCTAATTTGTTTGCATGATAGGATCTATTCTCTGAAAGAACATACTACAAAACACAGGCGAGGGAGTAACGCAAGAAATAGTGCTTGCGAGCAAACCGACGGCGCTCACGCTTATTTCACAGCATTACCAATGAATTTCGCATAACATAAACGCGTTCTCCAAGGTAATGCGTCGCTTGCAAGCCACAGCTGTCGTAATGTAGTTATAATTATACTGCAGCCATGTACAGTGCAACGGCAGCACGCAAAAGCCACGTGTTTGCTGGCCGTCCATGCTTTCGCGCCGCGTGTAACAGACGACGCGCCTGGCAAGGAGCAAGAGTTGATTGCAGCGCCTCTAGTTCTCACGACCGCCACTTGGGACACTCTCCTCATAAAACTGAGTTTGTTCTAGTAACGTTGTCTCAAGGTAGCCGTCCGCGCATCTTCTGCCCGCTCGCCTTGAAGAGCGCGACCATTCAGTCATGATCATCATTATCGCGACATTGACACAGCGATAGTGACAAGGCATACGGAACAAAGGGAGGGTCGCGCCGGCAGGAGGCGGGCACATGCGCGTGACGATTTTATGCTTTCGGCTGGCTCGTCTAGGCGGCGCTGACCTTCAGTTGTTTTCTTGGACTGGATTGGACGCTCATTTACCAAGGTTTACATACTTTCGCCGTACGTTTACTTCTGTCCGTACCCCTCCAAACGGCGTGAGCACGCGTTGCGGTGCGTTTCTTCGACGCGGTTTTGCTTCAATATCAACCGTATCACCTCGTTTTTTTTTACAATGACCGCGATCGACATGGTAGAACTTCACGAGGCGCTCTCGGAGCTGACATCAACGGAACTACAGCGGCTAGACGATATTCCCTCATCGTGGCTTCCGCGCCTAGGAGGTCTGCCTCCCTCCATCATCCGCAACGCTATCGGCGATGCCGTGCGAACTGCTGAGACCGAGGTGAGCCGGCTGCCGCGCATAGCTTGGCTCTACTCCTGGATGTTACCACGACGGTTCGTGCCGGCCTGGATACTGTACCGGACTGGAGCAACGCTGGAGTTGGATGAGTGCTGTTCGCTGTTCCAGGACATAGCACTTGCTTTGAGGTACCCCGACCTCGACGTGACACTCGCGTGGAACGCCAGTGGACTTGCGGTGCACTCCTGCCTGTTTATTTTAGATCCGACACTTTCCACTCTTAAACACAGTGTGGCGTACGTAGTCATGTGGCCTGGAACACCCCTAATTGCTATCCACGCTGCAGAAGGCATCATTATAGACCGCGTGATACGTGCTCTTCGGGCAGTGTTTCAGGACAACCCTCTAGAACTTCTGCTCCCGTATAGCCATGATCTCCACCATGCTTTCCTAGCCGGAATGGCTCGTGTTCCCGATGTATAGATGACAGAATGAGCGGTGGTGCCGCTTGATTCGTCGATGCTGTACGATACGACTGTAAATTCACGGAGCAGGCGGCTTTCGGCCTTATATCACTTGTAGCGGGCAGAACGATCTGTGTTATGCTGCAATGATTTAGCCCTCTTGGTTCACGCTCGGTGCTTCCCATTTTAGTTCTTCCAAAGACTCGGCTTGATCACTTTCTTAGGAACGCAAGTCCCGCCGAGATTTATCTCGAAGGATAGCAGCCACACGCAGCTGCTTTCCCATTGTTTCATGTCGTTTTATAGTTGCATTTGCTGGCCTTATCTCGATGTTTCATTATCGACTTTTAATTGAGCGTTTACGAATGCACAGAGAATCCTTTAGTTCGACAACTGTCGAGTGTGTTTGTTGCTGCTGCCGAGTTTAGTTCATTTTTGGGGCCCGTCAGCCCAATAAAGACCTCATTTCAGTGTCATGCCTGTCTCCTCGGTTGTTGCCTATGGCATTGTAGTGCCGTAGCAGTTGCGCGGTGCACAATGCAGGCAACCATGGCCGCGCAGGAAGATGTTTTATTTATTTTTTATTTTGTTTTTATTTCATTGTTTTATCCCACTAATTATAATAACTTATTATTAGTATTTGTTATCGATTACCATCATCACTATCATTTTTGCATACCCTACTAAGGCTTTCGTAAGTAATTCGTTTACAGGAAACGAAAGGCTCAGTATCCGTAGCGCACATCCTGAAGGCCCGGTTGGACCTCGTGATATACAGTCGTGCCCCGTTAATATGGACGACCCGAATTATGGACAGTTTTTCTGGGGACGAAACCTTTTCAATGTATTTATGCCTCGTTAATATGGAAACTCGCTGTGCGGACAATGAACAGGGGAAAAATGCACGCGCCTCACTTGGGCCCATGTATTTTTGTCTCGTTAATATGGATAGTGCTTGAAAAAAAGCAGAGGAGTCCGAACGAAAGTTAAAGAAGGGCGCGCCGCCCGCAAACCTACGCGACAGCCGATACGGCGGGATGCCTGAACGTGTCCTGTGGGGTTGGAAAGAACCAAAGCGGGCGTGTCGCCGTTCTAAGGGAAGGGGGAGGGGCGGGGGGAGAATACCGTACACAGCAAACCGAGGGTCAGCGTAAGAAAGACCCCGAAAGCGGGGAACCAGGATATTTCTGGGTGCAGCGGAAGTGCCGCCGCAGTCGGGAAAACGGCAACATGTGGTTGCAATAAATTCTGCTGAACGTGAACAGAGAGGCCGGTAAAAGCGTAAGAAAGAAATGACAGGAAGAAAGACAAATGCCTACAGTGGCGGTGGGAACTGAAGTTTTCTTTGCCAAAGCGCAATGTGTGTTCCATGAAGCCGCTAACGCTTTTCGGTGAGAGTTAAGAGACACTCACAAAGTAGAGCGACAAAAGAAAGGCGACGTACGAACACACAACCGGGACCGGGCGTCCCGTCCTGGATGCGCTTCCCTGTCATGCTCCTGGTTTTCGTCCCTGTTGCGCTGCCGAACTGTCAAACTTTGTACACTAGGCCGTCCGTATGTCGGCTTCGCTTTGAGTCAACGATGCGGTCTTCCTTGACAAGGTCTGAGCTCTTCGTAGTCGGCTAGCCGTCGTTCTAAACTGTACTTCAGCTTGCAGTGTTTGTTTTATGGGAACACGTAAAAACGGCGCCAAGAAGATGGGATGTTCGATAGCCCTCTGCATAGCAGCTTGCCAACTTGACTCTCTTGCTTCCTTACAGAAACAGTACAAGGCAAAAAAGAAAGAATCAGAAGAACGGAAAGGCAGAAAGGTTAACTAGGCAAAAAAGTGCACAGCTTCAGGAGCCTGTAACCCTCAACTTGAATCTGGCTATTGGCATGGCGGGAGTTAAACGCATAAGAACAGAGCTGAACGTAGGCGCGAAGAAATCTGTGAATACAAGCGGCAAAAGCCAACTCAGTCAATCCAAGCTGCGAGGGACTAGTACCGACAGCTCGGCAATTTCATCGCCTCAGGAGAATCTCAAGCAGCTACTTAGCAGCTACTTTGCTCAGTGAAGAGGCCATTTTGGAAGTGGCGGTAGTAGAGTAGAGAATCAGAAGCTGATTCGTCGGCCAGTGAGGAGTTCGTGCTCGAAAGTTCGACCAACACAAAGCCCAACATCACGGGTGTCATGGTAAGCGAGTCGCTTCAGACTGCACTACAATTTTTCGAAGACAACAATGGCAAGGATAATGCACTCAAAATTGCCGGTGTTCTGTGAAATTTTGAGTCCAGTGCACTCCGTTATGTACAAAAGCAGTCGTTAATTACAATTGTTTTTTTCTCAATAAAATCCTTTTTGTTTTCATTCATGACTCGTTATTATGGATGACTCGCTTTATGGACTGTTTTGGTCGGAAACCAAAGTGTCCATATTAACGAGGTACGACTGTATTGCATTCGCACTAAAATTGAAGGCCACAACTCGCCTCCCATCAGGCGTATTTAGTGGTTGACTCTTCAGCGGGCTGTCGAAATCGACATCGAGCGTTCAAAATAGCCAATCGATAGTCCTTGACGTTACCACAAATGGAAAAGTGGCTAAAGTTTTCATTCACTGCCACTATTTACGTCTAGTGGTACATGGGTAAATTACAACCTGGAGAAATACGATGCGAGCTATGTAATATTAAGTACTTATCAGGCGACTCTTGAGTACCTCTAGAAAGCAATGTCGCGAACATCGCATTTCCCACCATACTTGCGTGATTGATCTGCAGTCTATGAATACCTTCCGTTCTTCCCAGTGCAGAAATCAATTTCTTGCTGCCCTTCGAGAAAATGCGTTCTTGAGTGTTATGGCGGTACGAGTGGCTTCCATGAGCCAATCTATAGTGCCCCGACTCTTTGGCGAAATGCCTCACTAATCACTGAGATCTCATCGTAAGGTGTAACACACCTCGTTTCACAATACCGCAGTAAGCGGCAGAAAATTTTCAAGACGCTTTCAAAATGCCTGTTCAGGACCGCACTTCTTTTTCGTTATCAGTAGAAAGCTGAAATGACCCTGATCATAAAGAGTTCACGTTCAATGTCACTGCTGGAGCTACGTCCGTGATTTCTCTTTTCTGAAAGAAAACTGCGACATCAACAACAAAAAACGTATCTATAGCAGTTTTAAGAGTAAAAGTTGCATAGATTTGATGAGCAAATACTTACCTGTGACACTGGATAATACTGGATAAGCATGGCTTGAACCTAGTTATAAGAGCGAAAGGTTTTAAGTTTCTAATTTTCTCCGGCCGCTCATGTCTATCAAACACACAAACTACTTCTAGAAACGTCGTTGAATCTTTTCCTAAGGATATCCTTATTTGTTGCAATACAGAACATCACGTCCAACTATAACGGCCATGCCGTCTGTCCAGTCGCCATATAGTTTGCACTTAGCATGGACAAGTATAGTTGTCTCCTGTTATATCGACGTCGCCATCGATGAAGTATAGCGCAGAAAAACTGCTCTTTTTTCTCAGTTTTACGGCCTACGCTTCAGTCCCGGCCTTGTTTGAGCCATCTTCGATGACCCGCTTCACAGGAAGCGATCAGCTGATATTATGAAAATATACTCTATAGCGCGCATCACAAAAATGGCGAAAAAAAAGCGAGAAGGAGAAAGCCTTTCGGTGGCCATCGCCCGCGATGTGGCACTCTCGTTGCACCGCTTAGTAAAACCACAGAACATAAAAGCTGGATAAATTCAATGGAAACAAAACAAACTGTGGAACTATACCGAATATAGGGAAAAAGAAGAGCATGATAGCAACTGCTACCACCCCGTTTCAAAGAGTACGCTCCTATATCCCTTCCTTCCTTCCTTCCTTCCTTCCTTCCATCCATCCATCCATCCATCCATCCATCCATCCATCCATCCATCCATCCATCCATCCATCCATCCATCCATCCATCCATCCATCCATCCATCCATCCATCCATACATACATACATACATACATACATACATACATACATACATACATACATACATACATACATACATACATACATACATACATACATACATACATACATACATACATACATACATACATACATACATACATACATACATACATACATACATACATACATACATACATACATACATACATACATCAGTGCAGTTCAGTCGTTCAGTCATGTCCGACTCTTCATGACCCTATGGCCCATATCATGCCACACTTTCCGGTCTCTCACTATCTTCCTAACCTCACATAACTTCGTCTGCAGCGCCTCGAGGAGTCCATCTAACCATCGCGCTCGCTGCCTACCCTTTCTCCGGTGACCCTCAACCTTTCCCAACATCAAATCATTCTCCAGCGACTCCTCTCTTCTCATCAGATGGCCAAAATAGCTGAGCTTTAACTTTAGAATTTGACCCTCTAATGAGCAGTCAGGATTTATGGTCGACAATATCGACGGATTTGATCTTCTGGCCGTCTAAGGAACTCTCAAGAGTCTCCGCCAGCACCACAATTCAAACGCGTCAATTATTCGGCGGTCAGCCTTCTTCACAGTCCAACTCTCGCATCCATACATCACAACTGGAAAGACCATAGCACGAGTTATACGGATCTTGATTGGCAGTGTAATGTCTCTGCTCTGAACTAGGCGGTCAAGGCTAGCCATGGCTCTCTTTCCCAGAAGCAGGCGTCTCCTAATTTTATGGCTGCAGTCTCCTTCCGGGGTAATCTTAGAACCCAAGAAGAGAAAATCTGTCAAAGCTTCCACTTCTTGTTCCTTGATGCTCCAGGACTTGACAGGGCAAGACGCCATGATCTTTGTCTTTTTATAGTTCAGTTTAAGTCCAAACTTCTCACTCTCTTCTTGTACGCGCATCTGAAGCCTCGAGTTCCATTTCACTTTCTGCCATTAAATTGGTATCCTCCGCATATCTGAGGTTGTTGATACGTTTTCCAGCAATCTTCACTCCAGCTGAAGACTCGTCCAGACCGGCCTTCCTCATGATGTACTCAGCATATAGGTTAAACAGACAGGGCGACAGTATGCAGCCTTTTCTCACTGCTTTCTCAATCGGAAACCAATCAGTAAGACCATGCCCAGTACTGACTGTGGCCTCTTGCCCTTCATACAGGCTCCTGAGCAGACAGATGAGGTGAATTGGAATTCCCATCTCTTGGACAGCTTGGCACAGTCTGCTGTGTTCTACGCAGTCAAACGCTATCGCATAATCAATAAAGCAGAAGTATTTGGGTTTCTGGAACTCTCATGCGTTATCCATGATCCAGCGAAGGTTGACAATCTGGTCTCTAGTTCATCTGCCCTTGCGAAACCGACCTTGCACGTCCGGAAGCTCCCGATCCACATACTGCTGCAGCCTATCTTGGAGGATTTTCAACATCACCTTTCTAGCATGCGAAATAAGCGTGATCGTGCGGTAGTTGGAACAACCTTTGGCACTGCCTTTTTTTGGGATAGGGATGTAAACTGACCTCCTCCAATCCTGTGGCCACTGCAGGGTTGTCCAAATTTGCTGATATAATGTATACATAACGTTAACAGCGTCGTTATGGTTAAGGTTTTGAGGCAACTCAGCTGGAATGCCATCAATTCCGCTAGCTTTGTTCTTAGCAAGGCTGGTTAAGGCCCATTACACTTCACTCTTCAGGATGCCCGGCTCGAGATCAGTAACCACAACCATCTTATGTTGGGTTTGCACTTCCGGGTCCTTCTTGTACAGTTCTTCTGTGTATTCCTGCCACCTCGTCTTTATCTTTGAGGTTTCAGTGAGGTCCCTGCCTCGTTTGTCTTTTATCACGCCCATCTTAGCACAGAGGCTATCTTTGATATGTTTGATTGTCTTCTACAGAGCTCTTGTGTTCCTCAATTGGCTGTTGTCCTCAACTGCTTGCACTGTATGTTCAGGAAGGCATTCTTATCTCTTCTTGCTATTTTCTGAAAATTCGCATTGAGAACCTTGTATCTGTCTCTTTCCCCCTTAACTTTTGCCATCCTCCTTTCCTCAGCTATTTGCAAAGCCTCTTCAGATAACCAGTTTGCTTTCTTGCATTTATTTTGCTTTGGAACTACCTTATTAGCAACTTCTTGTATTTTATCACGAAGATCAGTTCACATCTCTTCGGGCTCTCTGTCTTCTAGATCTAATTCTTGAAATCGATTTCTCACTTCCTCAGTATATTCTGATGGAATTTGATCCAGATCATACCTGAAAGGCCTTCTAGTTTTCTGCGTTTTCCTCAATCGGAGTTTAAATGTGGCAACAAGATGCCGATGATCGGTGCCACAATAGGCCCCAGGCCTTGTTTTTACTGCTTGTATAGCGCTTCTCCATCTCTGCCGGCAAAGAATATAATCGATCTGATTCCTGTACAGACCGTCCGGTGAAGTCCATGTGTACAGGCGCCACTTGTGCTGTTGAAAATGAGTATTCGCTATGGTCAGGTTGTTTTCTTGACAAAACTCTACTAGCCTCTGCCCAGCTTCATTTGGCTCGCCAAGACCGAACTTGCCTATAATTCCGGATATTTCTTCACTCCCGACCTTAGCATTCCAGTCTCCTATGAGAAAAACGACGTCTGATGATGGGGTGCGGTCTAAAAGGCATTGTAGGTCCGCATAAAATCTCTCAACGTCAGCTTCTTCAGCAGTAGGGGTCGGTGCATAGACTTGGATAACTGTTATGTTGAAAGGGTGACCTTGGATCCGAAGTGAAATCATTCGGTCGTTTTTGGGGTTGTACCCTAGCACTGCTTTGCCCATTCTTCTGTTTACTATGAGAGCGACCCCGTTCCTTCTCTTGGATTCGTGCCCACAATAGAAGACATAATGGTAGCCGGAATTAAATTCTCCCATTCCGGTCCACTTGAGCTCGCTGATACCCAAGATATCAATGTTCAATCTGCCCATTTCTCGCTTGACGACATCCAGTTTACCTTGCGTCATAGATCTTACATTCCATGTTGCTATGTGATATATCTCCTTGCAACATCGGACTTTCCGGTCGCTTCCCGACACACCCACAACTGAGCGTCCTTTTGGCTTTAGCCCAGCCGCTTTATTCGTCCTGGAGCTACTAGGAATCGCCCTTTGTTCATCCCCAGTAACATGTGGGATGCCTTCCTCCAACCTGGGGGGCTCATCTTCCTGCGCCATATCATTAATGCTATTGTGACTGGTTATAGGGTTTTCTTGGCAGAAAATACTGGAGTGGGTTGCCATTATCTTCTCCAGTGAATCACATTTTGTCAGAACTCTCTGCCGTAACCTGTCTATGTTGCGTGGCCCTACATAGCAGAGCTCACGACATCATCGAGTTTCGCAAGCCCCTCCGCCACGACAAGGCAGTAATCCACGAAAGGGACATACATACATACATACATACATACATACATACATACATACATACATACATACATACATACATACATACATACATACATACATACATACATACATACATACATACATACATACATACATACATACATACATACATACATACATACATACATACATACATACATACATACATACATACATACATACATACATACATACATACATACATACATACATACATACATACATACATACATACATACATACATACATACATACATACATACATACATATAGTGTGTTGCACAATTAGAGGCGCGATGTAGAATCTTCTCCCAGCTAAACCGCGGAATCCTCGCAGTTCAAATTTTGCACAGAAATGGTATTTTGTTGCTAGTATTTTTTAATACCAAATTTGTTTGGGGTACTTGCCTGATTCGATCAAAAGAAGTCAGATGTTCTCATCTCGTGCGGCGGCGACGACGCCAGACGAGCCGCTGCCCCAGCGATGGTACTTGTGGCGCCACCTCATGCTGCTTACAACAACTCAAACCGTATGCCAGAAATGTTCGCCCCCTAATTTCCTGCTACAGAGTTGTTGTAGCAGCATGAGGTGGCGCCACTAGTACCAACGCTGGGGCAGCGGCTCGTCTGGCGTCGTCGCCGCCGCATAAGATGGGAACATTTGACTTCTTTTGATCGAATCAGGTAAGTACCCCAAACAAATTTTGTATGAAAAAATACTAGCGATAAAATGCCCTTTCTGTGCAAAATTTTAACTGCGAGGATACCACGGTTTAGCTGGGAGAAGCATTCTACATCGCGTCTCTAATTGGGCAACGCGCTGTGCATACATACATACATACATACATACATACATACATACATACATACATACATACATACATACATACATACATACATACATACATACATACATACATACATACATACATACATACATACATACATACATACATACATACATACATACATACATACATACATACATACATACATACATACATACATACATACATACATACATACATACATACATACATACATACATACATACATACATACAGTGACAACTGGTTTGCAAAGAACATTTCTGGGTTTCAAGAACAATAGTAGGTAAAAGGCATGGCTAGCCTAATTATGAACAGGGAACAAATGAAAAAAAAGGGAAACAGAGATATAGTTATAAGTCTCAGGATTAGCGAAGCTAAATCGCAGGAACCTTTTTGGTTGCTTTTTTTTAAATCAAGGTTATTCCACTGACAGGTTGGGGTCGGAGTTGGCGACACCTGATTATCGTGGGCACCTAGGTGATATTGTAAGGCATTGTTATTCACATGTTGATGGGAATGGTTTCGATGTGTTGCAAAATTTGCTAACAAAGTTTTTCCTGCGCTCACAGCAAGTAAGTAAAGCTGCCATAGAAAAACCAATCTAGTGCGTTTTTGAAAATTGCAGTATGCAGAACTACATGCGGGCCCAGGAAGGATCTGCGGCCATATCAACTGCTATGGCGGAGTTATACAAGTAAAAAAAAGTTACGTTCAAAATCTATGTTCCAGAATATGTGTGAAATTTTTGGAAATGCCGAAATCAATTGATTCGATCGCAAATCTGCATGACGTAGGCGTGTTTCTTTCAGGCGGTTGGTTGTTTCCGGGAGGCCTGTAGCAGCCGACTTGTGCTAAGGAAGGGAAAGTGCATTCCTCGGCGCGTGTACATTGCAGTTCTCATTCAAATGAGGGATTGGCGGCACGGCATCGCTCCTATCAAGCGGCGTTCTCGTAGCCACGTGACATTCTACATCACGTTCATGCTATAGGATAGGCCATGACGTCAGCGGCGGCGAACAACATGGCATCCACACAGAAGTGACGTCACCGCGAGGGCAGCCCTTTTTTTGTTTTTCGGCATTTTTGTAGAGAAAGCTACCCAGCGCTACCCTTCGCGCATTTCGTGGTGCCTGAAAAAAGCGGCGCTGCGCATGCGCGATGGCCAGTTTTCGCCACAGGTGCGCCGCGTATTCCGTCGTTAGCTGTACTCACTACAGAGGAGAAGGAGAAGGGTAGCGGCATCCCTTAGGCATCCCAGCAGATGCGCGCACTGCTGCGGAAAGAAATGTAGTTTTCGCAATGCGCATGTGCGCCTTAACGGAGAGCTGACCGAGTAGAGCAGGAAAGCGTCTGTCGGCATCGCATGCTCACGGCATAAACGTGGATTCTGCCTAGAACTCCAGTAAACTTCGATGCCTTCAATGGAACGCTGCATGTGTTCGATGCAACGCTCGGTCGCCAGCGGCCAAAGCTTTCGCTCCACAGACGGTTCAACCCCTCTAAATGTTTTCCTAATTATAGCTTATTGATTAATTTCAGTTTAATTAATCGCTGTATAATTTATTTCGACGCTTTATCAGCCTTCTTTGTGTTTTTTTCACAATTTCGACATCTTCCTCACAATTCTGGCGTCACTACCGGTTTGGACTTCCTAACACTATATCGACGCCTAATTGACTTTTTTTGTCTGTAGTTATTTAACTAATCAGTCCACAGTGATAAAATTTGATATTCGGCTACATTTTTTCACCCTCTATCTTATGCAATTGTTATTTTACTCCAAACTATTTACTGAACGACGTAAGGCGCGCCGACACGTTTTCCGTCCATTTCCACCTGACGCGAAATCGCGAACATATTCATGGCTTTCGCCTCACAAGCGCAGTTACGCAGCGCGCTTTAGTCCGACTAATACGAAGTGTCTGGCTAAAATTTGGCGTTCACCTCTTCTGGAAGCACGCGATATAATAATTCCGCCATAGAAACCTGTTATTGCGTCTTTTCTTCTACCCCCCTCTTGGCTTAACTGCGGCGCCGCCCATAGTTCTTGAAACTTGTCAATAAACGCCAAGATACGACCATACACGGTGACGAAGCGGAAGTATGAAGATTACATTCGAGAGCGCCAAAGCCGTTGCCGTGATATGCGAGTAGTTCACAGCTACCTCACACGTATCGTCCCTCTCTCAGCTACCGCTGAAGTGCGATTTACCGGTAGATATTTCATCTCGCAAACTTTTGCACTGCTCGAAGTGTTTGGATATCGTACCATCCTGCGCCTAAGGGTAATAATAAACGTAGTCGCACGAACGTTTTTCACTATATAGTTGGCATTCTTAACGTCCTGTCTCACTCTCCAGCGCGCCTCTTCTCCGAGTTGTGGAGCGGCCAGCGTATGAATTCGGTGAGCAGTTTCTGGATGCATGAGGCATGGGCTCTATACGGAAACCTCACGCTGACAAGATATTCGCTCCGCTGCTTATAAACACTCATAGCTTTCTTGATATACCAGTAAAGCATTCCGCGTGTTCGAGCTCGTGGAAATTGCGCAGAAAACAGACACGTTTTAGCGCGCCAATATAAAGGATTCACTGATAATCACTGTACATTCATATTTCACAGATGGGAGTGGCATTCCAGATGGAATTTGATTACAGGCGTAGAAAAGATGGCAAGCTATAGGTGGTATTTTGCCTTTTTGATTTCTTCCCTGATTGCTTCTCTTCCTTTACTATTTGTAAGATTACCTTTCTGATTCTCACCCTTCATTCTACCGGCAAACAGGAATGAAGCGCACAGTCCTCCTTTCAAGTTTGCGCTTCAGGTGCGTCTCTCACTCCCGGCGTTTTCGTGCGCATCCTTGTAGGGCATCGTCGATGACAGCCACCGGCGCGACCCTCCCTTTGCTCCCCATGCCTTGTCACTGTCCAGGCGTCACTGTCGCGATAATGATAATCGTGATCGGATGTTCGCACTCTTCGAAGCGACCGGGCATTTAGGGTGCGCGGACTACTACCTTCATAGCAGAGCCCGCATGGACGGCGCTACCTTTAAGCTGCTTCATTTAGATGCGGTAGTGGAGACATTCATCTCCGCAGATGCCAACGTGATTTGTGTTTTGAACATTTGTGGCTGCCGTGATTCATTTTTATCTCGCTGCCGGAGAAATGTGCTTGAACTCGACGTGCCGCCGCAGATTCGGGTTCCTTTATTACAGTTGCTGTTAATGCTTGGACATTAATACGACATGACCATGGGGAAAAAAGCACCTGTGTATACAGAATAATTCCTGAGAAGGTATCCGTATAAAACTAAGATCGATAGGGAGTTAATCGACAACTACTAATCGGAATAATTATTCTTAGCTGTTGTAAACTCAGTGATGAGTACAAAATAATCTGGCAACTTCGAAAATTTGGTAAACTGGAGCCTCACAATTTGGCATAGTCTGAAATTCAAACTCTGTATCCAATCTGATTTGACAATGGCCAGATGAGTGGTGCCCTCGATGTTTAAGGGTGCTACCCACAAACATGGACCAATGGTCCCCTAAATTGAACGTACCCAATTTGTGGCAGCACCTCACGTATTTCGAGCAGGTCGAAAGCGAGATACAAAATCAGTGGCGGCGAGTGTTCAAGACACGCGGGCCCATATTGTTTTGTTTTGTTTGTGGGGTTTAACGTCCCAAAGCGACTCAGGCTATGAGAGACGCCGTAGTGGAGGACTCCGGAAATTTCGACCACCTGGGGTTCTTTAGCGTGCACTGACATCGCACAGCACACGGGCGCCTTGCTTTTCGCCTCCATCGAAAAGCGGCCGCCGAGGCCGGGATTCGATCCCGCATCCTTGGGAACAGTAGTCGAGCGCCGTAACCACTGCTCCACCCCGGCGGGGGACGCGGGCCCATATACCGCTTTCTAAACGAAGTGGCTTGATTAGCATCGAACCGCAGACTATGATGTCTCAAGCAACGTTACTACAACAAACTCAGTTTCACAGAATGGATGGATGGAATATAGGGGCGTCCACTTTGAAACGGGGTGGTAGCAGTAGCTATCATGCTCATTTTTCTCCCTATATCTTAATTTTTGATTTAGATTGGTTACCTAAACCATAATTCTATTTATTAAATTTTTGTTTCTACATTACTAACATTATGTCACTTCTCTGCTTTTAAGCCACCAATCACCCAGTCCTTTTTTGCTAGTTTCCACCGCCGGTTTATTCACCTGGCGACTGGTGTCTCTAAACCCCAGTGCTTCAGGAACAGTGACTGCGCCTGCATCAACTTCCAGATGGATACCATTACATTCGAGCATAATATGGTCAATTGTTTCAGTGGAGTTACCACATACAGCACATGCGTCATCTCCATTGTTAAATTTCTTTTTGTAGCTGCGTGTTCTAAGGCACCCTTATCTAGCTTCAAAAAGCAGGGAACTGCCTCTTCAGTTGTCAAAGAAATCTTCCTTCCTGATTTGCATTTTCCACTTTCCGTATAATTCCACACTCTGTTTCTTTTCCATCGAATTTATCCAATTTTTACCTTCTCTGATTTTCACCTGTTGTTTAATGCTCTTTATTTCTCCGTCCTTGTGACTAGCATACTTACCAGTTAGTTTCCTATTTCTTTTCCTCCATTGCGAGTCAACGCTTTTTAAGTACAGGTATTTAAATACTTTCGCTGCCCATCTGTTACTGTCCAATTTCCTCAGGCGTTCCTCATATAATATTTTACTCTGAGCTTCCCGTACTTCGAAAGATGCCCAGCCCATATCTCCCTGTACCGTCTCATTTATGGTTTTGCCGTGGACACCTAGTGCTAATCGTCCAACGGATCTCTGATTTGTTTCTAATGTTGACTGTACCTCTGATTTTAGGCACAAAACCGCATTTCCGAAAGTAAGTCCGGGCACCATAATTCCTTTCCAAATACCCCTCAAAACCTCATACCTATTGTATCCCCACAATGCCTTATGCTTCATTATCCCGGCATTCCTTCGCCATTTGGCCTTAAGTGATTGCTCATGCTTTCCAATGCATGCCGATCCTTAGTTTACCCATACCCCCAGATATTTATATTCTGCTACTCTGGGTATTTCATGGCGTTGTATTTGAAGACCCTGATCAGTTGAGCCGTGAGAAAATCATCAGACCCGACTTAACTGCGCTAAAACTGCGCTAAAAACACAATATCGTCTGGATACATCAAACCGGGGAGGCGCTGCTCTACCGCCTTTCCACCTAATCTATATGACAGGTTAAAACCTATAGGTTACTGTATTGTATCCTCCGTTCCAGGTTTATCATATAAAGCATGAACAGCAGCGGTGATAGAGGACAGCCTTGTCTTAATCCTTTGCATACTTTGACATCTTCCGTACTTCTTATCCCTTCCCACGTAATTTCTACTTTGTTATCCCGGTATATTTCCTGTAGGAACTCTATAGGGGGTATTCATGTGACGTCACAGCTGACGTCAGTATGCAGCCAACGCCATCTTTGCGTCCTGTTCTGACTAGTACTAGTACGGGGCGGCGGTTAGCTTAGCTGTTCGTGCGTGTCCGTTTGTTCTGTCACTGTGCCTCATGCCAGCACCGTTGTTATGAAAACTCAATCGGTATTTTGAGTGACAGTTCGATTTATCGGCAAAGTGTGCGCGATGCGGACAGAGACCTGTACGAAACATAACTTTGGTATCGACCCGTGTGCAGCCGATATGCGCCACTGCACGGTAAGCGTCGGCCTGTGCCCACGCATAAATATGTGCGACACTCACGAATTCCTTGTCCTACGGACAAGCTTCGTCACAAGAAACCAATCGCAAGCCTACTGACCACTCGAAGAACGCAACTACGTTACAAGCGGCTGGGTCAAGAGCCGCGGTTGAAGCAGAGGAACTCGCTCTTTGTGCAATTATGTGCGTGCCGTCTAACGTTTATACCAACTAAACCGCTGAGTTTTTGTAGCTGATATTCTGCATAGAAATGGCGTTTGGTAGTCAGTATCTTTTATACAAAACTTGTTTGGTGTACTTGCCTCAATCGATCAGAAGAAGTCGGATGTTTGCATCGTCTGTGGCGGTAAGGAAGCAAGAGAAACCGCTGCCACAGGCCACAGCGATGACACCGGTGGCGCCACCTCATTGCCTTGTGGGCTCGAAATAACTTTTTGCATCAAAACTCTTGAAATACAGCGCAGTTTTGGCCAAGCTAAACTTGATTTGTTATTAGAGATAAATAAGTTTATAAAGTTCTTCAAACCTTCTGCAAAACAACTCTGCCCGCCTACGCTCCTTCGCCGAATCTGCACGCGGTCTGCTTTGATTAGCAGCCGACACAGACGATGCGAACATCCGACTTATCGAATGAGACAAGTACGGCAAACAAGGTTTAGCGAGCCCTCTTTGAAGGATTTTATTGCAGCAAAACACGACGAGGAGGTGTTGGCGGCGCGGTGCATGCATGCGCATGACTGGAGGCGATACATTGCCGCGCTGCTCTTTTACCGGGAATGTGTCTTCCGAGTGCATGAAGAACAGTCGTGCACGGATAGTGACAAGAGCTGGCTGCTAGGGCACGTCCGGAAGATTCCAGTCCAGCCAATTTTGACATACATTTCTCATATTTCATTATACTTGTGCGGTTGAGCCGTGCCAGCCATACGTGACGTCGCATCTCGGTGAGGTGTCTCGTTCGAGTGGAGTTTTTCGTGTGTACTTCCAAAATGCCGTGGTCGTTCACGCAGCTCTTCAGCTTCAGTTGTTTACACTGTGCACGTGTCTATTACAGTCTACGATAGCTGAATAAACAACATATAGCTGCGGATGCCGCTGCTTGTAGAACCGCACGACAGCACTTAATTAATACGTACGTTCACCCTGTTCGTTCCGTGGACACAAAAATGGTCGACTGCGCCTCCATTACCCACAATGCACCGCGCACAGAGCGTCAGTGAATACTGTGAATACCCCCTATTATCTCATAACCGATACCTTCTTTTAATATGTCCCACAGGAGTTCCCTGTTTACGTTGTCGTACGCCCCGTTTATGTCCAGGAAGGCCAAATACAAAGGTCTATTTTCCACTATTTTCCACCCGGAGAAGTGTCCCCGGTGGCGGACACTAGCGGTGAACTAGCGGCGCTGCAGTTGACTCTTGCTCCTTGCCGGGCGCGTCGTCTGCTACACGCAGCGCGGAAGCCTGGAGCGCCCGGCATACACGTAGCTGTTACGTGCTGCCGTTGCACTCTACACGGCTGCATTGCAGTTATGACTACATTATGACAGTTTTAGTTTCGAAGCCATGCATTACCTCAGTGAACGCTTTTGTGTGATGCGCAATTTAATGCCGTGAAACAACTGTGACAGCGTTGTCGACTTGCTCGCCAGAACCAGCGTTCTAGTAACGTTCTGCTCTTCGGTTTCATTTCTTTCTATTATGCGAAATCATGAGGCGCAAGTCATTTCGAAAAAAATGTGACATAGCCGCTCATTGCGCAGCGTTCAGCGTGCTGCCATGCAATTTTTCGCTTCTTATTTAGCATCCACCTTCTTTTCCAGTTTCAGTCCAATTTGTGACAGGGATTCAAGCCGCCGACATGTGTGCCTCCAATTCTATGCCGTTCACTGTAAACGTAGGGTGTGCAGCGAGAAGATGCTGCGTGTTTATCCTAAAATCAAAAACAAATAGACCTACGCTTGGCCAACTACGTACCAGCCTTTAATACCTAAAATTGGCGGAATGAAGAGACTGCGTTAAAGGCGCTATCAAGCTTTCTGCTATAATTTTTTTTACATAAGGCCTCTTCATGCTGGGCTGCATGCTTTGCACCGTGGGCAACGAAATCTTTGAAACAAATTGGAAGCCTCATTCTGTCATTTGCTCGTGTCACTGATAGACTACCTCGAGATTAAAATGTGGGCACACGCTCTGCACATAAGAGATATAACTTACTTCGAAGTGAGCAATTTGTGATCTGCATTTAGAAAAGGAACTATATTCAAGTACTATCGTAATAGTTCGTGTAGCGAGGCTCTTTATTTTCTTGCTGGCACATATTTCGAACGCAAAGGACATTGTATATCGAAGGAAAAGCCCCCTAATAATCGCGCTGCCCCGTGTGTTTCGACAGCAATGCCGGAAGAGATCTTGCAAGATTCCAAGAGCTTATCAGTGTACATAGCGCAAAGCGGATTTTGATTTGGATCATTTTGTGTTCTTCGCATACTAGCAATTCGAAGGAAATTTGAGTGTTTTCGCGACGAGGAAATAGACGAGCCATGAGGGCGAGGAATTTTGCTTCTTGAGAAGACTTTTTTCATTGAGCGGTTGATTGTCACGGCAATGATATGTTGCGCAAAAAGTTCTCATATCATGTGAATTGAACGTTTATTGCCGCTCTTCTGAAGTCTGTCAATGAAGCGAAATTCTGCATGGTGCTTCCGACTCAGAGCTAATGAGAGGAGACATCATAAGAACTGCAGAGAAATTCCACAGGCAAGATGATCGTAAAAATTAAAAGATCTTCAAAAAGAACTGAGCATGCAGCGTAGAAAACTGAGCGAGCTGCGGCAGCTGACAAGAAAAAGAAACAAAGATAATAAATTAATTAAGCCTTTATTTTATTGAAGGGATGACTCTGGGCCGATGTTGGGGTAATTAGGGAGTTAGGAGGGATGGGAGTGTAGCTTATCGCTTCTTCAAGCTGTTTCTCCTTGTTAAATGATCACCATCTAAAGAGCTCAGAAGATGATCTAGATCGGCATCTGGAAGCTAGGTCTTCCAGACTTACAATGGCTGGTACAGTCGTGAGCAGCCTTGTCTAGAGCGCGCCGACGGGGGAACGGGGGTCTGCGGAGCAAGTCAGCGACATCTAACGTTAGGCTCTGGGTACGAGCTATGCGTCCCGTGCGCATGCGCGGCAAATCAGAAGGATGCCTGCTCATCACTTCCTCATCCAGCCCTTGCCTTGCGAGTACCTTTCTTGCCGCTAGGGTTGCATTGCCTGCATTTGTGATATGGTGCCTCAATGCGCGCCCGCTCTCCGCATCGAGGACCCTAATTTGTGAGGTGATGGTCGCCAGAGCGTCGCGATGACGCCGTGTTTCTCGAGTGTAACGAGACGGCCAGGCAAGCGCTGAGAGCGGATAAATGCGCGTTCCAGCATACGCACCACTCATCGCCCCTGTATTTTATTGTGGAGGAATTCAAGTTCCTATATTTGTAGGGATGCCAAATGATGTGTCCCTTATAGCTCATAACCCGGCCCAAACGCACGCCATCATACGAGACGCCTGCAACGCATGGTGCGTGGTCGTAACCTTATAGATAGATAATTGGTTCACATGAAAGGAAAGGCGCAGTATATGTCACACTTGCCCTGTGGGCACCTGAACCGCGCCGTAAGGGAAGAGAGGATCAAGTTGAGAGTGAAAGTGGAAAGAGAGAAAGGAGAGCCGTAGTGGAGGGCCGCGGAGTAATTTCGACCACCTGGGGATCTTTAACATGCGCTGACATCGCACAGCACACGTTAAAGAACCGTATGCGAACAGGACGAAAAGAGACACCAAACAGCCAACTAGGTCCAATTCTCGCACTATTTGCTATGGTGTTTGAAACGCGCGATCATCAGCTATCACTTGCAGTTGCTTTTGAACCGAGCGATAACCCGATATCACATTGCCCTTGCTTAGCTGCTTCGTGATTCCTCGAAACGCGTTGGTTTTCAGGCCGCTGTTACGTATCATTAAGCGCGTGCTTGACGGCATGAAGCGCAATCACTGAATCGAAATGAGGCCGAGAACCCACGAGCAGGCACTGGTTTATTTTGGCCGCACATGCGCACGGGACGCATAACTCTAACACAGAGCCTAAGGTTAGATGGCGCTGAGTTGCTCTGCAGAGCACCGTCGGCGCGCTCTACACAATGCTGCTCACGACTGTATGTCAAGCCTACTGAAAAAACTGTACGTGAGCTGTACAAGAAAGTGTGAGGGTGAATGAGAATGTATAAGAATATGTGAGTTCTTGGGAGATTAAACGTGGATTTATGAGAGCACGTAGAGCCACTGTGCAGGAACGCATGAGATTGTACAAGTTCTTGTGAGTTTGAATGAGCCCATGAGCGACCTCACAGAAGCGTGCACAGCCACTGTGCAAGATTGAATAAGAATGAGCTGGTCACGTATTTGTGCGAGCTTGTAGAAGCACATGAAGCCAGTGCGTGAACAGATGCTCTAAGAGAGCATGCAAACTATGTGGCCATGTACATGTTGCATGCTAAAAGATTAGTCGTTGAGACTGTGTAGGCCCTTCCAATATGAAAGAGGTCAAAGTTAGAGCTTTCATCTAATGATTACTTCATGATTATTTGCGACAGGTACACTTTTTCATATTTCACAATTTTCGTCTTGGCTTGCAGCACATTTTCAACATTAGTAGAAAAGTGCTTGCTTCCTTTTATTATGCAGAAATCTTTATATGACAACATGCACGCTGAGCAACAACTACTCGACATATCGAGCGCACTGTAAAACAGTGTCAAATGCGAGATACTTGAACTAGATCTAATAGCATCATTTGCGTCTCTTTCAACCATTCGTTTCTGAAAGTTGGATGCAGCCATAGATGCACGACAAAGGCTGTGTGCTCAACATTGATGTGTTGCCTGCCAAGTAGATGACGGTCAAACTGGCGATCAAAATCTCCCTTACATTGTGTTTTGCACATGAATGGAGACAACATACTATAACTGCACACTATTACCACCATCAGGCATCACAAGTGTGTATGAAGAACTGGCTTGGAGTTTCATCTGTAGAAGGAAAAGTAAGTGTGATAGCAGAAATGTGAAAGCCAACTCCAGTACTGAACTTCACGAGCTCATATTCACTTTTAAAGACCACAGAAAGACAATTCTCAAATGACTGAACAGCATTAACAGATGGGATGGGAGAGAAGATGACAACAATTCTTCTTCTTTATCTCCCTTACTATCTTGGAGCACTGTTCACTCAATCGACTCATTATAACCAACCAGCCTGACTCTCTTTTGCAGCACAAGGATAGGCTGAGCAAAACAGCTCCTACAGCCTTTTGAGTTTTGACTTGCACATCTACATCTATATACACCATTTTTAAGTTTCCTGAGACTATAGCAAACATTTGCTGAACTGCACTACTCTGAATTGAAGCTGCGTAATGACACTTGCAAATGTTGTCCGTCTCATTGTCAAATAAAAAGAAAAAAAGAAAGGATTGGATCGGTGATCTTAGACTAATGAAGAGATACACAAATGCTAGTACTTTATGAGAGGTGATACCAACAGTATGTGTTGCATCTTGAAGCTATGCACACTATACACATATATGCTGAATCATCATATTGCAAGGAAATGTCTTTTAGATGGCATATTTTTCAGTGTCACTGTAGGCTGCGTCACGCGAGATGCATTGAGGAAAGCTACACATGCAACTCCATGAATATATGTTGTGCAGTTTCCACCAGCAGTGCATAATCATTATGCTGCATGGAAAGAGCAGCTTGGTTGCTTTAGCTTCTTTACTGTATGCTGTAGGCCACAGAGATAAGTTGAAATATTTGTATGGTCAGTTTCTTAATTGAAGTAAAGAGCGTGCAAACACCCCACACTGCCTTCACTTGAAGCTTGACTGGTAAGCTATTTTTGCATATCGCATATCGTTCCTGACTGAGAGTTCAGGCTTTCACCCAACTGTCCTTGCTTTTGCTATAAGATACAAGCATTAAAAAATATCGTCACCATTCAAGAGTTAAACACTGAAGTAGTGAGGCACATATCACACAAGAAATGATCGCTCTCAGGAGACCAGTTGTGAGCTGACAGCCATAGATGTGGCGCCCATAAAGGAACAGCGGGCGAGCCGAATTGGGCTCGCTCACTGTTCTTTATGAGCGAGCACAATTCAGCATCTTCTGTTTCCAAACAAATCACTTGATCTGTAAACCGCCGTATAGTCTTCCAATAATAACAAACAAACAATTGCCACTGTAACTGTTTATGAACAGGAGTTTTCGCAAGGAACTTGGCAATGAATTTGGGCCAAAACTCCGATTCGCCGAACCACAGACCGCGGTCAACCTAACGTCCATGACAAGCAAAGCACGCAGTTAGTTTGTCCAGCATCGCGAGAAAAGAAGCGAAACTCACGGTGGTCTCTCGCTAGCACAGTTACATTTCTGAATGTACAAACTACAGGTGCGCATACACGACAAACATGCAGCATTAGCGCGTAGACGCCCGACATCGTGCTTGCCACTGTTCGGCGAGCAGCAAAGAGCAAAGTCGTTAAGTCAGCGACTTCCGAAACCGAAACAAGTCGAAACCATACGAGGCAGCCGAAGCGGATCGAAGTGCTAGCCGTAGCCATTATGAGTTGGTGGCGTCGCGCCTTTTTCTCTTGTGGGCTGCTGGGGGCCTTGCTTGCTGCTGGCGGCTTCATTCTTTCGAGATATACGAGGCACAGAGCGCAACAAAATAGCTCGTGCGATGTGCAGAAGCGTGGTCACGTTGTGTACATACCTGTGCAAAAAGTGTGCTCGCGTGCCCGGCAGGTAGTGCGTTTCCTTTGTGCGATCTCACTGCTAACACTACGCTGACGACGGGACTATTGGATTGCGGCCACCACCCGGCATACATTTGACATCTCGGAAGTAAGTTAATTTCCATCTTTTCTGTACATTTTCCTGAAAACTTTGCGCAGAACTGATGATGCATGCCAACACAGCGCTAGTTCGTAAACATCAAGACGCGCATGTCATTATAACATACGGTAGTTTGCTTCTGACGAGGGAACGGTGAATGCGTTTGCAGTGTCTTGGAAGAGACAGTTAGTGCCAGGGGCTGCACGGTCAGAGTAGAATATGCCGTACAAATCATCACTCGTAAGACCATTGCGGGGTGCACGATGCTGGCGCCCACTGCAATTCAGCCTTCGGCAAGAATTTAGAATGGGCCGGTTCCAAGTGCCTCGACCCGGGCCTTATGTTGCGCTGCAGTTGAAGATCCGGTGCTTGTGAAGTTGCAAGTACATGGATTGAATAAGCGGTAAAACCTACCTGCGTTACAACAGGGCTAGGTCATTATTCTTGTTCCATAAATATTGCGGATTACGAGATATGGAGCCGGCGAACATGCGACGGCAGTATGATTCAGCAGCAACCGTACTTAAACTCCATTGTCGAGCCTTGGGTAGTAGAAGGGAAAAAAAAAAGTTTTGAGCTATTTCGAACTTTTTCACCTGTATTGGGCTTGACATTTTCTTTTTCATACTTTGGTCGTGACTGAAGTAATCCCCAAAAACTACTAAGCGCATATAAATGACAGACACCAAACTCAGACCTTCAGTCCAGAAATGTCAGTAAGGTGTAAAGGTAATTATGCATTCAACAGTGCCAATAGTATTGATTTTCTTGTTTAATTATTTACAAATGAAGCGAAAAAAAAATTGACTTAGGGCTGAGGTGCCCCATTGGCACCTTCTCGATATGAAATGTGAATCAAAATGTGTGCAGTTTTTCCGCACTCAGTATACCACTGATTCATCACAGATGTGGGCATATGAAATTCATGCAGGTTTCAAAATGAAGAGTGCGTGCAGAACTCCAAGCAAAACAAGCCTTTGCTTCTTAAAGTATCATTCAGTTGTGGTGTTTTTGTTTAAATTTATGAATGTTTTGTAGAAGCAACGGTAGATTTTGACATGGAATTAGTGTTGTGTCTGGATCTAGATTACGAATGGCTACCACATTTATGAATTGCTTGGTTGCCACATGCACTTCCAGACATTGTTTGAACAGTCACATCACATTCTGCATTTGGCTTCTTTTTACTTTTTTGCATGGAAGTGTTTCCACTTTAGAGCGTAGCCTTTCGCAATTCATAATTGATCGGGTGAGCATGTTTTGGCATGATAAAAGGTTTGGAAGTTCGAAGGGGCAGACTGCTTACTGCACTGGTACCACTATCTTCCTAGATTCCTAGATATCACTCATATTTCTATACAGAATACATATTTTCAGAAATCCATATTTCTGGTCCGACTCTGCACATTCTTCAGTTGACATAATGGGAGCTAGGGACGAACTTTTGCCTTTCTTGGTGCACTGCTCCTATTTCGTTTAAAGAGCCGCCACATTTTGTGTAACCCGAGTTGGGGAGCAAACTTGGTGGCACTGTGAAGGCCATGAACAATATGCTGATGATAGGCTGCCTTTAGACTGACTGGCTTGCATTTCTCGGTGTGTTTTGTATGTGCGAGGGTTCCATAAGCTGCCACATATATTGCTTTGATTTGATGTTGAGGTGACTGGCATGATTAAAAAGTCAATGTGATGATCGAAGTCTTCAGAACATTCAGAACATGCTGTGATTGTACTCCTGGCTTAAGTTGCAGACATTGTTTGCTGGTTATACCTTTGAGAGGAAATCTAGTAGATGAAGCTATGGGCAAAGTGCTTGCTTGGTATTCCAACTTAACCACCCAAACGTCACTGTTTACTGGAAACAGATTGTTCAAGCTTCCAGCCTTCCGCTTGTTTACTTGTACATTGCAGTGAAGCGCATTTACGCCTTGGCACATGGCAGGCTCAGGGGCTCGTTCATCGCCACTGTACTAGGTTAGACCTCCAGTTGACTCAAAATGCCTTTTGCCATTGCCGTGAAATAGTGTTTAAAAGAAGGTTCGATGACAGAAATACTGTTTGCTCTCTTAGTTGTTAAAGAAGAGTTAGCATAACATTTCTTACAAGTTACATTACCTGGCATCTCTAGATGCGCGTTGTGCCTGCTATGAGCACTGAATTCTTTGTGTGAGATCAGAGGTTCCTGCAGAATCGCAGACTTTTATAATGCTACTTAAATTATGAGCAGATCGAGGTGATAGATGACAAGACTTTACTAAGGGTCAATTCCAATCACAGGGTTTAGTGACTTACAGAACATTGTTTTCTGCTCTTTTTGGAGTAACTGTATTCCAAATGCAGATCCGGAACACTGGTCCCATCTTCCCAATGCAGATGGGGAGCGATTGCTGAGCCAAGATTGGTCCCTGGAGCAGTGGATTGCTCTGCCGAAATCAACAGAACCGGCTAGAAGTTTGCTTGAGTATTTGTTCAGCTGCACCTTCCATTTCCAGTAGCATGCTCTGCTGTGCTGACTGTGCCCTCTGTGCTCCATAATAGATGATCATTACTTGCCGCTGTTATGAATGCAGATTGCTGTCGTGAACTAGTGCTTACTATTGAGGACAGCAAGTCTAAGAGCAGCAGTATTATGCAGTAATCTTTTTTAAAGACCTCAGCTTGGAGTGTGGCTAGAAGACTTTGTGCGGGAACCATCTTTATGTGCTATTCATGAACTTAAAGCCATTCCAGAACTCTGCCCGCACTTGGCTATACGAAAGAATGGCATAAACTGTTGATGTCAATACCATCCCAAGAAGCAGCGGGAGAAATGCAGACCTATTACAGGTTTAAAAACAGCTGGCACGTGTAGACGAAGCACGGGCTAGCACACAGAATAACAGGCAATTCTTCTGTCAGTTCATGGGCACCACCTACTTGCGCTGGCATAAGTTCCAAACGCAGTCAAGACACAATCTGTACTGGATGCAGGTGTTCTTTTGCGGAGCAGGCAGACCACTTCACTTCTGGGATTGTAATTCACTGTATGTGCAGAGGAAAATCAGGTGAACATGTCTCTGCTGGCATATGTCGCACTGCCTGCTGTCATCCCTTTTACTTTCAATATGTGCTAGTGACAGGAATGCTCATAGCACAAGTAGAGTGAAGACACTGATCTGCGCCATTATGGAAATGCCAAGATGTTAGCATGGGCAAACATCTCTGCATCACAGCGAAGCCTGCTAAGGCTCAGTTCCATGTACAAGCAAGCTAGTACAATGCGGGCATATGTCAGACAGCTCTTTAGCTATGGGCCTACAGCAACTGCTGCCATACCTTTAATGAGAACTCTTGACTAAAAAGGCAACGTTTTACAAAAAGCAAAGTAAATGATAAGAATGACTTTTTTTTTTTTCATTTAACAAAGCTGGTGGTCACAGTGAAGAACTCATGCCACGACTGTTAATATACCTTTACTGCCCCATTTGTAAAGCAAGCATATTGAAATTCTCAGATGAGCATGGTTACAGTCGTGAGCAGCTCTGTTAGATGTGTGTCCATAAGGGTGGCACATTGTTTCATTGTTCAAAAGAATTCTAAACAATAGGTGATTTGGAACTTAAAGGAGAAAGAACAGAGAAGCTGGCTGTAGAGGCAGAAATACTGCAAATGGTGGGTGGTGGACAGGTGCCAAGCTGTCTTGATCTGCACTTTGCAAGGAGCCTCGTGCTACTCATTAGCCGCAGCTTGGCCATACCCAGCTTATATAAGCTTGGCTTGTACAAAACATGCCTGCAAATGTAACCCTCTTCAAGGCTGCCTACACCCTACTGTGGTGGCTTCAGTGTTTAGTGCATTTGACTAGTGAGCTGGGTGACGTGGGCTCGGTCCAAGCCGGGGTGGTTACATTTTGGTGGTAGCAAAACGCCAAGTCCCCATGTGCTGTACAGTGTCAGTGCACATTGACGAAGTGTAGATAGTCAAAATTATCCAGAGCTGCCTACTATTGCTGACCCTCATTGTCTAAGTTTCGTTGGCATGTTGAACCCTATCATCAAATCAAGGCTGCCTACTGTTAGCGTTAGTAGATGACCTTCATAATGCCACAAAGTCTGCCCCTCACCACTCTCCGAAATTTCGTTGTTTGCAACTCAACTCAGGTTACTTGCAGTTTGATGACCCCTTTTTCTGAAACACTAGCAGTTGACGAACTCACTCCCATGCAGTGAACTCTGATAAAAGTGCTGATTTGGTCATAAACGTTTCTTTTTCATGAGAATTTGGTCAGTCATGACCATTGAAAAGTCATCTGTTGAAATGTTCATGTGACAAGTTAGGTAGCTTTATAGATGGCTTGGATATGATATCAGAAAAGCTATAATGGGGAACTATGCTTAGTGTCTGCAATACCTTCATGATGAATGTGGTGATTGCAGATGACATTTTGCTCCACTTTTCTTTCACGAGTGGGTGCCTGGTGAGTCGTCAGGGCAAGCTATTGCTAGTTTCACTTTCTTCATGCAGTTTACATAGCTGAGGAATCCTCGCAATAGCAGAAGTATTATATTTATGGTTCACTAACTACTGTTTTTTTTTTAAATATAAGATAAGTAAATATGTCGTCGGCAACCCTGGAGTGCAGCGTGCTATTCACCTGTGACGCCATAGATATTTTAATCATGCCGTACCCCTTTGTTACTTTCAGTTTTCAGTTCTACGAGTCTTGATCACGGTAGCACATCACTATACTCGGGGATAACTGTGGCTATGCAGCTGAAGTTAGGCAGGAAGGAGGAGGCGACATACCTCTTTCCCCTTGCCATGTAGAGTGGGTTACTTCAGCCCTAGTGACCTTGCATTAAGTCTCCAACTTCCTCCCTTCACTTCAACCCAGTACACTCCTAGCCCAAATAGTGAGCAAACCACTCTTCACAGCAAGGGGACAGAAACTTTTCTCCTTTCCTTCCGTACCTAGACTCGGCTGCATAGCCCCAAAACATTGTCCCCATGTGCAACAAGATTCAATGCCACATTTCTTCTCAATGTCAGAGCACCTTCTACTTGCTCTGTACCACCCTTGCAGCAGCCCAGTGTTTTGTTTACCACAAAAAATCATGTCTGTGCAAGCTGTGTTGGCATGGAGAGCTGCATATCTGAGCCAACTTTCATGCTTTATGATGAGGCTCTCATTGATTGGCTTTAAGTTCCATGAAATGTGGTCATGTGTGTTGATTAGTGTCACATGAAGTAAAATTTCACTGACTAAAATACAATCATAAGGATGGCAATTTGGGTGAGTTGGTAAGGTGTCATCTTGAAAGTAGCAGCACGAAAAAACAAGGACGTGAAAAGAAGCAAGCAGATGCTAACTCGCAACTAAAGTTTATTGATGCAGATAAGAAATATATATTGCCAAGCAACACCACAAACCGCTCAATCACCAATAAGCAGACAGCAAAACGTGAATCACTAAAACTTCCGAACGGTTCCATTTGAGTAGATATAGGTAGAGGTCAACGTGGCTGTGCATTGTAAAGAATGCACTGGTTGCTTTCAGTATCTTTCTGCTGCACACATTCTGGCTGTCATCCATTGCAAATCAGCTGGGAAATCATTGAAGCTAGACACATTTTACAACTAGGTAATGAATGTGTTAGTGAGCCATCCATCGTGTTACCATGCAGTGAGTTGGCTTATCTAGATAGGGAACTGTTCTTAAATTTTAGTGATTCATGTCTTGCTTTTTGCTTATCAGTGATTGAGTGGTTTGTGTTGTTGCTCGACTTTATATATTTCATGTGTGCTTCAATAAACATTAGTTGTAAGTTAGTGCCCGTATTGTCTCCTTTCGTACCCTTGTTTTTTCTTGCTGCTTCTTTCAAGATAAAATACAATCTTTGCTACTTCGGTCATAAAATGAATTTTAATGAAGTTCCACATCTCTTAGAAAAGTAGTATTGTAGTTGCAGGCATGTATTAGGCCCTGCAGTATGAATTAAGGTACTCGCTCGATGTAAAGCATAAAGAAAGGGAGGGCTTGTCTGATCTCGAACCTAGTGGGAATCGGTGGATTATGGATAGGCTGTTAAAATGCACTTGCAGTTAAAGTAAAGTAAATGCTTTTTTATTTGTAACTAGGGGCACTGTGATGCCTGACTTGCTCTTTTGCCAGGCTGGCGACGAGATGGAGTGAAAGGAGTTATTTTATTTCACTGTTGGTATGTCTCGGGTGATGTCAACATTGTTTCTTCTCTGGCATTGTAGGCAATTGCCCTTCAACTTATTGAATCCCAAAGTGAAATTTTGAATTAAAGAAATAATAATTTAAGATTATTTAGCAGGCAGAGGCAAATTTCATGAAGTGACCTGCACCAGCATGTCGTGCATCATTTCAAGAAAAAAAAACAGTATTGTGGGGTTCCTACTCTGTGCCTTTATTTCTTGCTCACAAAGCTTCTGCATATACGTGTTGCACTATATTACGTTTTCACTAATTTGTTGGGTCATGGTACTTTTTACCTTGCAGCAAGTTCCATGTGGCTTCGTAAGCAATGGCACCTTCAAGCTCTATACCCTTTGCCGGAATTGTGCTGTGCTGTGGTGGGCAAGAAGCAGGACATTGATGTAAGTACTGAAGACATTTTTCAGCATGTGTAGTTTTTTATTTGCCTAATCCATTACTGCATTTGTGACCCCTCGTATTTATTTTGACATTTAGGTTTCTTTAGTGTTTTCTTTGCTTGCTGCCGTTGCTTATTGGCTATGACATTTGATTGTTGAGTTTGAGAACGTGGAGTGGAATGGTGCCTGTGGCCTGTTGATAGAGGCAAAATGCAAATTTGCCCACATTTGGTGCCACTGCATAGCTTGAAGAACTTTTGTGGAAGAGGGCTCTGGAAATTAACCCAGAGCCCTCCTTCATGATGTCTCTCATAGCTCATGTTCAGCTTTAGGGTAATAAAAGGACATTGAGGACAAGCTAAAGCTGTCTTTTATTATAAATTACTGCATTCTATCCACTAAAGTGCTACTTACTGAAAATGCGAGCTTACTTTAAGATAGGAAAAGCCAGAAGTTTTGAAACAGATGTCATTACCAGCTGATTTCATAAGTTCTACATGATGCATCCATACTTTATTGGGCACAGGCCCCAGAGGCTGGGCTGGTAAGCCGTTCCCTTCAATATGATGATCATGGAGTGTGGTTTACACAGGCCTTTGATATCATTGAGTACCCTTGGTTTTCAGGAACTATTTCAAGGAGCTTTGGAACTCCTGAAATTATTTGCTTCTTAAAATTCTTTAAAAAAATTGCATGGTTTTTCTCTAAAAGCGAGCCTACATGAAAACTAAAAGTGCACTTCAGAGGGAACAATCGAAGAGAACATGAGCCTAATAATATGAACCCAAAGTGACAGCCTGGCATGCGTCCAGACCATGGTTACAGGCGGCTCTTTTTTGCAGTTGCCACCTCTCTTGTCCCTATTTAATTTTTCTTTTTTTTTCAGCATGTCTGTCTTTGGTTTTCTCAAATTTCACACAACATTTATGCAAAACTGCTGTTAATAAAGTTTTCTCAAATTGGACCTCCTTGAAGACCTTTCTGGAGGGTTATTTTTCTGGTCTTCCTGTCTTCAACTAGACCTGTTGATGGCTGCTTTCTTATAAATCAGCTCCGACAAATTTCCTCTCTAAAAGGCCTCCCTGCACTTTTCTGGTAGCTAAACTGAGTGCTAATATAATTTGTATGTAAAGTGAAAAGAAAAAAGAGGGGAGTGTTATTGATAATACTATGCAATATGTAATCATAGACCATGAATGAAGTATGGGGTTTTTCTGGCAGAATATTTCTGCAATGCTTCTCTGCTCAGCGCATACTTCTTCACTGTGACGGCCAAACCTGTTTTGGGGGCAGAAATAGGCGGCTGCCAGGAGACATTTCTTGTGACAATGACCACATCCATTACCTGCTCCACTCAGTAACAAAATTCATAACCCCCCCCCCAGCCACTTCCGCCCCTTCTGGTTTTCAATAGTGAAGGCATGCTCCTCGTCAGATTCGTGCATAACATGAGCTTTGATACAGAAATATTCAGCATTGCACCCAACTTCTGCCCCAAAGGGAATTGGGAGGATATTTTTGCATGTCTTCAGTGCACAATCACGTGATACATCAGTGACATAGCCTACCGTAAAAACCCGCGTATAATACGAACCTGAATATAATACGAGGTGAAATTCTGGAGACGCGAAATGGGAAAGAAAAGTTTTTACCGCATATAATACGAGAGAAAAAACAAGACATTTATTGAAATCGGACCTCACACTTCAATCACTTTCATCTTCAGCAGCGCTTTCCTCGGAAATTTCTTTGTCGGACAAATCATCCCACAGGTACTCATCTTCTGTGCCATCGAGGGCGTTTGAGATGCCGCACTTCTTAAACGAACGGCGCACAAGCTCCTCTGGGATGCTTGCCCACGCGTCCACAATCCATTTGCACAGCGTGGCTGGCGATGCTCGCTTCAGCCGCCCGGCCGGCGTCACTGCAGGCTCACCTGACCGCATCCATTCCGCGTAGCATCGCTTGACTGCGTCCTTGAAGGGTTTGTTGACACAAACGTCGAGAGGCTGAAGTTGTGAGGTCATCCCACCCGGAATCACAACAAGTTCTGTGCGGCAGTCGCTTAGCAGCCTCTTCACCGAGTCGGCCAAATGGCAACGAAACGCGTCCAGCACGAGGATGGATGGAAAGGACAACAGTGCACCGGGCCGTTTGCACCACACTGACTTCACCCAGTCGAGGACAAGATCCTCGTTCATCCAACCTTTTTCATGGCATCTCACGATGACATTCTTCGGCAGCTCCTCACCTTTCGGCATTGTCTTGCGCTTGAAGATGACATAGGGCGGGAGCTTGCGGCCGTCTGCCGTGCACGATAGCATGACTGTAACCCGCGTCTTCTCGTTTCCAGTAGACCGGATACAAACTTGTTTAGAGCCCTTCTCATGGACGGTGAGGGGCGATGGCATGTCCAGGTAAACCGGCGTCTGGTCAGCATTGCCTATTTGCCCCAGCTGAAAGTTTTTGGTCTTTCGCAAAGAAATCACGTGGCGCTGAAAAGCCACCAGCAGCTCTTCGAAGGATTCGGGCAGCTTTTGTGAAATCGAGGTTCGCCGGCGTAGCGAGAATCCAGCACGGCACATATAGCGATGTATCCAGTGCTTGCTTGCTTTGAAGGCGGAGCTCGGAATTCCCTTTTCCCTTGCAAGCTCCCTAGCTTTTGCCTGCATAAGCTCTACGCTCACAGCTAGATGCGATGCTCGCTGTTCTCGTACGAACTCCGTCAGAGCGAGTTCAATTTCCGGGAATGCGCCATTCTATGGCCCGCGAAAGCTTCTTCGCATTCCCTTGCACGCGAAAAGGGCTTCTTTCTGTCGTCGCCATCAGCGAATGCTTCCCTCGGTGACGCCAAACTGCCTCCCGGCCGCACTGTTGCCGATGTTTTCAGCAACTAAAATCACCTTTCTCTTAAAAGCAGCTGAGTACTGTTTCCGAGACCCTGGCATCTTGCTCGTTCACTTAAGGGGGGACACTGGTCTTAGAGCTATTTTCATTATTTTAAAGCCAATCCTGATAAAATCATACCCTTTTGTTCAGATTTTTATGCTGGTTTCAAAAATGTAACTTGTTTTTCTCTATGTCAGTTAATTCCCGAGATAATAGTATTAATTATCCATTTAATTAGTACTTCCGCGCAAAAAAAATGCCTCTATAAAACATCATTTTTAATGCATGGCAGTACAGTACAATGACCAAAGAGTGCAATGATCAAAGCAGTTTTTCCATTTTACCTTTATTAGCAATTTTGCTGCACTTTGAAAGTTGGCCTTCAAGACGTGCCTATCATGCTTCAATTAACTTGGCAAAATAAAAAATTTTTGAAGCTTGAATAAAGAATTCTGCTTCGATCATTGCATTCACTGCACCTTCAGCTTTATTTAGAAAAAGGAATTACATCTCTATCTGTCCTAGATGCAGAGATATCGACGAACTAAACCAGCCAAGTGTCCAAAATTTGAGTTTTGAGAAAATGGGAAAAAACAAACTAGGCACAATTTATTCAAAATTTCAAAAAGATATATACATATTTACACTTGCAGACAGCTAATATGCACCAGGCATGTAATCTGACTGCTTGGGCTGACTAGAATGCCGCTTTTTCAGTGCCCGATGCATGTTTTCCGCAGAGGCACGCTTGCGTACTGATTCGGCTGTTCGGCGCCTGTCCTTCTCAGCCATCCTCCTGATATTCTGGACGCCAGGGTTCATATTTAGCTCACTCAGTATTTTTGAGCATGCTTGTAGGTTTCCTGCATTGAAGCGGACAACAGCCTCCGCAACAGCTGCTTGAACGGAGAACAGTGACGCATGGCGCTCCTTTGGTGCGAGTGACCATATTAGGGAGTGCAAGCTTTCATTACTGTTCTGGGTTTTTCCCTGCTGGCACCGCTCCAGCAGCTTTGGGTCTGCCAAACGCTCATAAATAGGCAAAAGTGCTTTGCACACATGTGGTGGCAAGCTGTATCTGTGCTTGGGAGCAGGCTCTCCCTTGGCTGCAGCAGCATTCTGGCGGCACCACGAGTTTGCGCCTGTCGGGCAGAGGGTGTGATTTGACACGGTATCATTGGAGGTTACGTGATGATAGGTAGCCATCACTGCCTTATGCATTGCCCCAACATCTCCAGCATGGGACTTCAGGGCCCAGCTGTAATACGATGTCAACTTGGTGACAAGGTCGCCTGTCAGCTTTCCTTTGCCACTCAAGCTCTCTTTTGCATCACCTTTATGCTTGGCAATTGCATTGCGTAGGGCCGTTCCCATCCGCTTCTGCACATGGTTTGTGCAGTCTTCTTTGCGGATTTCGATGTAGCCGTACACAGCTGATTCTTGCAATGCAAGAAATGTGCGGCTATCGCCGTCTGAGAGCATGGTCGTGTACCTAAGGCCATGTTTCTCCAGTGACCTTTCAAACAAAACAAGTCCGGCCTGAACTTCCATTTCACCGGACTTTTTGTCCGTGTTCTTTTGGCACAAGTGGCTTTCTTTCCACGCCTCATAGGACGGGTCACCTTCTTTGGGCCCACGCTCACACCCAGCACAAAAGTTACTGAAAACTACATAGTCGAGTACCAGTTCAGTAAAAAGTTCTACTACGGCGCCGACACCGATGTGGGATGAATGACCCCGGGTCATCCATGAACCATCGAAAGAGACAAATGTTCCCGGGGTTGTCAAGGTTCAACTCGTTATAGAGTTGCCGAACAGAACGGGCGCTGTCTTTCAACACTCCTTCGGCTGCGCGTGTTGCTGCGGGCGTCAGCTTACTCTTTACGTAGTCCTGCCACGTTTTCGTGTGCAGGCCACGATGAGATATGTTCATCGCCGCAAACACATCATTCAGCGCCGTTTGCCTATGTCCGGTACTTTGCATCGCGCGTGCAGCAAGGATATTCACGGCAAACGGATTTATCTTCTGGCTGCCTTGCACGCGCGGCGAACTCCATGCCGATGAAATGTCCCCGCAAATCACGCACGCGAGAGAGAGTTTAACGGCTAGACCATATTCACGATTTCCTTTTGAAATATGGACATCCCCGCCACACACTTTGCACTTCACAGCAGACAACAGTTCGTTCAGCGACTCCAAACTCACAACAGTGAACGTCGTATCGTCCGCACGGCAACCGCCGGTCGCGTCAAGAAGACGGGCGTCAGAAGTGGCGATGAAATCCGCTTTCCTCTTCGTCGCTGCGGTTGAACCCAGCTCCTGCAGCATTCCTTCGGCTTTTCTTTTCTTTTCAATCAAGTCCGAAGGCTGCAGCATCGTCGTGTCGTGGCGGACGCGTCCGCTGGGCGTAGGCGCCGCCGAGCTCGCTAGGCCTATTTCGTCCGCGGGGACTTCTTGACTTGCCGCTGGCTCCTGCACATCCTCGGAGCTTTCGGGTGCCGCAGCACGGTTCCGAAAGTTGTCGCCGCGCGCACTCTTCTTCTTTTTGCCGAATTTGTGGCGCGAGCGGAATTTACTGAGGGGCATCGCCTCGCCTCGGTCTCGACTCAAAACAAAATGGCGTCTCGGACGCTTTCAACGGCTGCTGGCCCGCCGCATGCAGACGACGTGCGATAGAATCAGCCAATCGGATGGCTCAGTTGCAGTCACGTGCGCTCAGCAGCGAATCAGATGCCGCGTTTTCGTATTTCTTTGTGGTTATTTTTCTCAGTGGCCATTGAGGGCAGACAAGCGCTAGCGGCGGGAAATTGAAACCCAGAAAGCGCTCTTTCAAATGAGCCTAACATGGCCGAGATCGGTCCGGCGGAACGGCAGTTGCGCGCAACGAAAAATGTGCCGTTTTATCGTCTGCTGCTGCGCAAATTCAGCCCGCGCGATGATTTCAATTCGTTATTATGCTGAAAATACTGACTTCTGGAAGAAGAAAATTGGTGAACTTATAGATTAATAGCCACAGATTCCAAAAATGCCATTTTCAGAAAATCGGTTTTTTGGTCATTTTTTGGTCCCAAAGACCCGTGTCCCCCCTTAAAGAAAAAAGCGTGCACTTTTTCGCGAACCGTGGTTTGCACGAGAGCACATGCGCTGATGCTGTGCGCACTCGACGACCCAACAACGAAGAGACGGGAGACGACACCTCGACGTTGTGGCCACTGCGGGGTGCGGCCACGTTAGGGCAACGAAGCCAAGCCGTAGCCGCACATCGATAACAAAGCCAAGCCGTAGCCACGCGGCAACAACGAAACCAAAACTTCTCGCAAAACTTTGACATTTTGGTTGGGATCCGCAAATAATACGAGGCGGAAATTTGGAACGCTGAAAGTTGGAAAAAAAACTCGTATTATACGCGGGTTTTTACGGTATATGTTACGTACACATATCTTGTGGAGTTTGTATTTTTTTTTCTTGAGAGAGAAGCACTGCTCAGTCAAAAGGCATGATGCAAGGGAATTTAGAGTGAGCGCCGATTCTGTGCGTTTGCAATCTTTTGCTTAGCTTTCATTCTTTTTCTTCCGGTGGTGTAGCGGCGTTGCTGGTATTCGAGCAATGCAAGGACACGGAGTCAAGAGTCTGCTTCTTCACAGTGCGCTGCAGGGATTGTGCATTTGTTTTCCTCATTGTAGTGAAAACATGCAAGGCTAGTGCATGAGTGACTTGCACACACGCGCGCCACACATTTACTGTTTTGCAGTGGCAGAAATGAAATAACTGTCAAGACTGAGAGCATCTTCTAAGGGCACATAAACGTTGGTGTTTGAACTTAAGCTGTAAATTCATAAAAGATGTGGCTTAGCTTATGAACCAACAATTTTCCGGCACTATCGTTTCACACAACGGGTTTAACTTAAGGTAAAAGGTGGCCGATCGAGCCCTGTGCTCTAACACGCTGCGCACAGAAGCAATCAAATCTTGAGCGCTCCCTATACTGCTGCTCAGGCCAAAGCAACCCAAACCTCGTTGAAACAAAAGTGACGTGACTATGTCACTTCTGCATGTCCTGCATGGTTTTTTTTTTTCATTCTACTGGGAGGGAGTGAGAAAAGGGTTGCCTGGTCTGTGCGGGAAGGACGCAAGGGTGCTGGGATGTTGTCCGTCCTTTAAAATGAGTGGTGGGTGGGAAGGGGGAGTGGAGGTAATGGGAGTGGAGTCTAGCTGTTCTGCGAGCTAAGCGCACAGCAGTATGCATGCTTTCTTTTTTTTTTCAGCAGTGTGGAAAAAATGAATAAATTGAGGGTGGGGGGGGGGGGGGGGCAGGCTGGCCAACGCAGGCAGCACGGTTTCAAGTGAGTGATGGCTTGGAGCTGCCTCGGCAAAGCACAGAGCAGTATGCACGCTTGCTTTTTTTTTTTTGTAGCATTGAAGGTTTGACTGCTTCTGTGTCCGCACATGGGCCGGTTTTGTACCTTGAGTTAAGCCCCTCATGTGATACAAGCCTGAGTCGCTTTGGGGTGTTAAACCCCATAAAGCAAACCTTATGTGAAACATCTTGTATAATTCCATTGCTTAATCCAAACGTCAAAGTTTACGTGCCCTTTAGAAGATGCTCTGTCTTGACAGAATTACTTTTTTTTTGTGCCACTACAAAACTGCATGTGTATGGGCACGTAGGGGCGTGCGTGTGTGCAAATAACTCTCACTCTGGTACTCAATATATATGCAGCCCCGCACATGGCAAGTACTCTTGCACATTTTTTAAGACTGCAGAAAGCAAACGCACCATCCCGGTGGCATGCTGCGAAAAAGCAGACTCACGACTCCAGAATCCCCGCATCGCATTGCATACCAGCCGCCCCACCGAACTATCGGAAGGAACAGAACGAAAACAAAAAATTGCAAACGCACAGAATCGGTGTGCACTACACTCCCGCGCATTGAGTCTTTTGACTGAGCAGCATGCCTCTGTAAAAAAAAATCTAGGAGATATGTGTATGTGACATATAGGCTACATCACCCATGTGGCACGTGACTGCACCCAGGATGTGCAAAAATATTCTCCCACAAGGATTTTGCTATATAAGATAGGTGACGCATTGAGTTTTGCAAAGGGTCGAAGTAGGTCATTGTGCTCCTACTTTCACCCTGGCCAATTCAAGGGGTGAGAGGCACTTAAGAGCACAATTACCTACTATAATCTCGAATGGGCCAGGTGCAGCAGACAGCATGTGAGATTGAGTATTGTGACAGGAAATTTTCACTTCATAAGAATACATTCCCTTCAACTCCACGCAGCCCTGAATGCCTGCTTTTAATTTATTAGCAGTTATGTGACCTTGAGGGCTCATAGACTGGCACTCAACTTGTAAGCACTTGACATCTTATCATTTGCTCTCTCTGTGGGCTTTGTTCTGCGGGTTTACAAGCTTTTTACTAAAGTGGATACAGTGAGTATGCACAGATCTGTTCTCTGAAGCATTGGCTGAGTGACAGCCCAGGTCAACCCTGGTTAACTCGGAACTTCTGGCACATTATTTTTCTGGGTATGGCTTTGGCATCCTTCCTGACATCCCAGCTTCTGACACCAAGTATGCATAATCATGGTCTATCACTAACTCCAGTGCTGTAATTGATCATCACATACTTCTGTGGTGCTGCACATTTTAAGTTGTCGCTGTATATGAGCAGTGTTTCAGAACCTACTTACTACTGACCTATGGTACAAATTTGAGGACTAATAGCAAGTTTGCTCTGCTTGGTGGCTTCCACAGACAAGGACACACTTGTGGAGAAGGCATGTTGCGTACATACCTGCAGCCAACCCTTCCGATTTCCTAGAAGACTTCAGATTTTTGACCAAACTTTGATTGCACTATCACTGCCCTAAATCTTCCGATAAGGGGCTTCTGCCTGCAAAGAATGGCTTTTGCGGAACCGGCACTGAGGAATCAGCAGCCGCATAATTTCGAGCATCTCCATCAGAGGCCACACTAGCATCATTGGCTAAGCAGGAAATCAATCAAAGCAGGCTTTAGCCGAGCAAGAGTAGGTGTCGCTGGCTGCGAAAACAGTTGGTGTACTGTGTGTCTTGTAGGCAGCGATGCACAGCTAATGCAGCCTTTACGTGTAAAAGGGCTAGTTATGGTTTTGCATCAGCGCTTCGATGGGGCCGAGAGAAAACTGATGGTGGGCATGCAGATCAGTTTTGCGTTGGCTATAGAGACGTAGTGAGAACGCTCGGTGGCGGCCTGCAGATATCTCGACGGACGCACACCTTTAGACATGCATTGCATGCTTGCTGCTGCATGTGTTTATGCTTAGGATGTTAGGTTAGGACACATCAAACACTGCTTGAAAGTAGCAGCTGCCTCCCCCTTTTGTACACAGCACTGCCTCCTCCCTCCCATTTTTGCATCTTCCCATTTTTGGTTTTAGCAAGTACGTATAAAGGAAGCTGGGGCCACTGGTAGTGCGATTGAGCCTTGTGAACAATGTCAACATCTGTGCTACAGGCATCAATGGCTTGCTTGTCACATCAGGGTACTATGTACATCTTCGGACACACGGCGCTGTCAAAGCGGTTGGTTCACTTGTTCTGTGGAGAGATATTCACGCTAGGCAGAAGGCATGGCTTTTCAAGTGCAGCGACCATTGTGGCTCCCAGCTTTGTTTGGAAACTGAAATCAGCGAGTTGAATTTGTTGGTTTGGGTGTATATGTAGCGAAGAAGCACGCATATTTCCTTCCCTCTCCCCTGAGCCCTACAAGCTTAAAGATCAAGTGTAGCAGCAACTTCAAACCAAATCTTAATAAACAAATTTGTTCACTAACTTTCACAGCATTTCTCAATGCATATGTCATGTTCTACATGAACAATATCACAGCGGCAGCGACATTTCGCCTAACATTAAGCTTTTTCAGCTGTTTTTCACAGCTGCCTTTTCATGCAGCCTGGGAAGCATGTTCTGTTAGCCTGTGAATATAGAGTTTGCTTCTGAATGTTTAGAGGACTTGACATTAGGACATGAGTGTTTGACGTGTGGAATAGTTAATTCAAATTTTACCCTTGTGGCCGAATTCAAAAACATGTCTCCACTCGACGCTACCTCAGCTCCATAAAGTGGAGAAAACAGTCTTTTCTCTGCTTAAGGTTCAGTTCAGATTCTTGAATGCTTTTCAGCATTTCCTCGACTTACCCTTCAGAAATATTTCTCCACTCCAGACAGCACAAGTGGCATACGGGGACAAGACTAATGGCGAATTTGAATGGGAGAGCAGGCGCCTTCGAGAGCACTTCGAAAGTGCTCTCAGACAAGCGGGTGCCCTCCAGTGGTAGAGCAGGAGTAGAACCACTGGCTTCCAATGGTAGAGGAGGAGATCTTTGCCTTTGCTGAGAGCACCTGAATGCACTCCCGGCTGCTCCCTCATCTAAAGCGAGTGTAGAGGAAGTCACATGACATAAAGCGTTGTATCCGCGCCATCTCTTTTCTTTTCTTGAGTCGGTTATGCTCTAAATGGCGGCTGCAAAGCATTGCTCAGGTTTGAGAGTCACTGCTGGCATCGAAAGGGCCAAAGGAGGCAGATCGCCGAGCTGTAAGAACAAAGGCATGCAAAGCAAGCAGTTCTACACGGAGTGTTTGCTTCTCCTCGGGTTGCAACTGCTACTACTGCGGGCAGGCGGAGAATGCTGGCGAGGGAAGTGTGGTCACAATGGTCGTGGCGCGCTGCTCTCGACACACAGACAGCGTTCCCGTGGGAGGACAATTACACCGTCGCTCGGCGTGCTCCTGTATTTCTCTGCACTGCTCGGCGCCTCTGCTCTCGTCCCCCCAACCGAATGGGCCATAAGGCCAAAATTTGGCCCGGAAAGTGCATGCCACTACCACTACATGTAACATGCTCATTTTCTAATGTCAAGTCCTTGTGAACAGCATCTACAAGCTGCCTCAAGAGTCGCAGGCTAGTAGGCTGTGGCGGCCGCTTTTCGATGGAGACTAAAAGCAAGGCGCCCATGTGCAGTGCGACATCAGTGCACGTTAAAGAACTCCAGGTGGTTGAAATTTCTGAAGTCCACTACAGCATTTCTCATAGCCTGAGTCGCTTTTGGACGTTAAAAAAAAAGTCACAGCCTAGTAAAATATGTTTTGCAGACTGCATGAACAAGGCAGCTGTGAAAAATGGCTGAAAACAATTCACATCTACCAACATTCGCTGCCAATGACATGGCTCATGTAGAACAGGATTTAGGCATTGAGAACTGCTCGAACTGCTGTGAACTCTAGTGACCTAGTTGCATATTTGCCCTCTGAGGGCTCAGCGGCGAGCGTTGAGCACATGTGAGGTGCAAAGAAGCGTGTTATAGCGCATGCACCCAAGCCAACAAATTTGTCTTTCCAGAAACAAATGCCGCTTCTGTTTCCAAGCAAGCTAGGAGCTATAACTTTAAGCGCACTTGAAAAGCCCATGCCTTCCACCAACTGCAAATATCTCTCCACAGCTAAAAAGACAGAACTGACCCCCCCCCCCCCCCCCTTCAGCACTGCATCTAGACATACAGGTATATTTGAGGCAATCAGAAAGCCATTGATGTGTGCAGCACAGGTGTTCCATGGCGCAACTGTACCTCTGGTACCTCGCTGTCTTCCTATTTACAATATGACATTCCCCACGATTGCACCACTGTCCACAGTGGTTCACAGAAACCACTGCACATGCTTCATTTGCTGTTAGCCATCAAATGCTTTCTGCGACTTGGCACTCGGCGTGCTCAGAAATGTTGCTAAGGTATCTGGTGATGACTTGAAATGTGCCTACACCACAGCAGCGTAATGCGATGATCAACTACAGCATTAAAATCTGCAACTGACGATAGTTATCTATGCTCAACGTCAGCCGCAGAAACTTAGGAGGCTTTTCTTGGTCGTACTTGAAACGATGTTTCAGTATTTTCGAGTCAGATTGAGGTTCTCGGAGCCAGTGCTTCAGAGAGTGGGTCTGTGAATCCTTATTGTATCCACTTTCATGAAAGGCTTGGTATGCAGTAGAACGAAATCTGCACAGTGTGTGAAAGCTGCGATGCCTCATGTTTGCAAGTGGAAGTCGAGGTGTCCCTGTAGTAGTGTCATTGCCACTTATAGATGCTCTGTTTTCTCATGCACTCGAGGAGCAATTCAAGTGGAGCTTTATTTCAAAAAAAGAAAGGGCCTCGAGTACCGCTTGGAGTAAAGGTGTTAGTCAAGGCATGTTTGTGAATATCAGTTAACCTGATCCCTATGCACTGTTTCCACTGCCTCGGGTGGTTAGGGTATTTCTCAAGACCTTATTGGAAGGAAGGCTGAGGGGCCGTCGTGAATCCTAATCAAGCTTTTAGTAAACTTGGGGGGAGTTGTGCCACTTCTACATGGCATTCTCGATCACCATTGAAAGATTCCATCATCTCACTGTAAGCTCTTGTACCCCGCTATTGCCATCGATAATTCGCTGCTGGGCTCAAGTAATACTCGTGCACTTTTGAAGATGTGTTATGAACTGTTTTTGTACAAGTTGCAATGGTGATATATTTTCCGCACTGTTCTGTGTGCAATTTTGTTTTCCTTCTATGATCATATATGTAGGACTGCATCTTTCATTTCAGGTTTGGTTTTATTCCTTAGCCCAGTGTGCTAAGCCATATCCTAGAATGCACACTTCTATTTCTCAAAGGCCATTTAAATCTCCAGTTCTGCACTGCTCTGTTCACTGTAGTTATTGTAGCTTTCCATCAAGCAGTGCTCAAATGTCTGATTGATAGGATATGGTTCAAAGACCCTTGAAATATCTGTTCGACTAAGGTATTAGATTTTGTGATGGACTGATGCTGAGCAGCCTGTATTCTTGCGTCAGTTCCTCATATTTCTGTAGTTCAGAATCGAAACTTTTTGAATTGTTATCAATTAATAATAGAGCACCTACTTACCCCTTTCTCAGAATGTTTTGTAAAGACATGAGCTGAATTTTGGGATTTTGGAATTTAGTCCTGCCTTTTTTTTTGCATTTTGCAGACGTCGCACAGTGAAAACCTGTATCCAAGCTCGAATCCAACAGGCCAAGAGCAGCTGAAGAAGGAAACCTGTATCCAAGCTCGAACCTGGTGGACCGAAAGCAGATGTTTTGGGACCACGGTGTATCAGCCAATAAAGCCAATCCAGGTGACCACATCTATCTTTTGGAAGCTTGCATTTTTTGCACTTGAGACTCATCTCATGGAGAGCATCATTACTGCAAAACATTTTGTGTCATAACTGTAGCAGACACTGATTGAGGCCTTGCACAAGGCCTAAAGCTGGCATATTAGTATTATGCACAACACAAACATGAGGTGTGATGTAGGAGCCTTGCAACCATGCAGAATATCACCATAGCATGGTAGCATTCCCATGCCGAATGTCTCATCGTCTCAGATCAGACTAATGTCTTGCACCTTCAGAGTACACTCATTCCTTGCACTAAGTGAGCGCCCACATCCATGCACTCTGAATGTTGATAGCTATGCACAAATTTTGCCACACACACACACGGGTACAAAAGTCCTCACAGTGTGCACGCCTTCGCGCCTTGAGCACGTTGCACGTTCTCCCACCGTACACACGTCGCACGTCCTCGCTCACACATCCTTGCATCACACATCCTCGCGCTGTGCGGGTCGATAACCACGCACAGATAACCACGCAGAGCCTCGCACAATATTTCCAGTCTGGACTGAGGGATGATATTGCCGCAAAACCTGCAAAACTATATTTGTTGTTTTTTAACAGCCGCCGGCATGCGGCCTTATCACTGTGATTCTGGCACGCGTATCAATTCTGTATCCCGTGTTTGTTCATGCTCGTTGTAGCGATACGACGCGTTATCCTTTTTTTTTTGTCGCGAATGATGTGCCGAGATCTGTCTCGTAGATTCTGATCACTTGCGTATGTTTCTACAATGTTCCAGGTTGTGCTAGTAGCAGTTTGTGACGTTATCTAGATTGTTCTGAGCAGCCTTTAAATTGAGCGTTGATGATTGTGACGGGCATTCTTAGTTCGACGAGCACGTTTGTTCCTTCTGCTGTCGCTATCGAGCTACCGCCTGCTCGTCAGCCAGCTTGCCCTGGGCCCATGCCGTTCGCCGTCGGGTACCGGGAGCGGCCAGCGATGGGCACTCGAGCCCCCCCCACAACTGCCCCACCGACGCCTCCCAAGGCGCACCGTTTCTTCATAGTGGCTCCAGAATGAGCTTCGAGTCACGACGGCGTCAATGACGACGTCGAGGAAGTAACTGGTGCTGACAGCGTCCTATATCTGCAGCACCTCGGTGGCTTCAAGTACCTCGTGTGCGTGCGGTCCTCGGCACACGCCACGAAGTTGTCTGCATCTGGAGCTGTACACCTCGGGAATGTGCCGGTAGAACCTGTGGGCCCACCGGTTGTCTTCGTCACAGCCTATCGACTGCACCCTTACGTGTCCGACGATGTCCTGATTGCAGCTCTGGTGTCGTACGAAAAACCCCGTGGTGTTCAGCATGTGCATTTTAAGGACAACCCAAGCAAGTTCACGGGCAAAAGGGTGGTTCGGTTAGAAATGCTCACCCCGGTACCGAACTTCATGACTATCCAAGGCCACAAAGTTATGATCGAGTACTGTGGTATGAAGCGGGTTTGCGCGAAGTGCAACTTGGCGGGCCACATGGCGGCGGCTTGCAAGACACCGAGATGTGAGCGCTGCGCCTTCTTCAAACACATGACTGAGGGCTGCACAGCGCCATGCCAACGATGCGGTGGGCGACATGCTACCATCGACTGCACCCAGCGCAGGACATATTTGGTGGCGGTACAAGAACTACGAGCGGTTTGGGACGAACGCAGTATTATAAATGAGCCCAGCAGCGTTTACCTAGCTGACACCACACAGGCACTAGAGAGAGCCGAAACACCCAGTATTACTTGCTACAACCCACCAGTGGTTCCTGAAATCAACGAACCGGCGGAAGATTCACCCCCGGAAAAGCTGCCGTCGGCGTCAGCCCCCGAGAGCGCATGACAAGCCAAAGCAAAAGAGCAGCGACAAGAAAAGTCATTGAAAGTTTTGCCGGCGTGAATGGGCAATCCACGCACCTATAAAAGCATCGCAACTAGCCCCGCCAACGATCCGATACAGGGTAAAATAACTGATAACGTTTCACGCTCTTCAGATTTCATGGTTGCTTCGCCGGCTGAGCCTGCAGCTGCGGAAAACGGTCAACAAGTCCTGCGAGCATACCGACACCGGGAAAGTGGGCGGATCAGGTGGATACCGAAGACTCCTGTCCAAACTCGCCAAGCAGCGTGTCCTACAGCAGCGGAAGATTCGTGTCATTAACCTGTACGCGCCTGTGGACCACTCACAATCGAACAACTTCTATGCATCTTTCACCTTTTCTTTTTGGCGAGTCACCCATTCTTGTGGAGTTTTTAATTGTGTTCTGGACCTGGACAGAAACGCTCACTAAGAGAAGTCCGATGGACAATGACGCACACTGTAGAGTTCAGCGCATTTTATCACAGTTTGACTTGCATGACGCGTGGTGTAATTTACATGGAGATTCTTTTGGCTTTACTCGGAAAGGCAGGCTAAGTTGCAGCAGACTTGATCGGGTCTGTGTTCCTGGCCATAGCCTCCTTTATACACTATGTGCCTGTCAACTCCGCCCTCCGCGACCGTCGCCGCCGCTCCTCCTCCGTTGTCAAGTTACGCCGCTGGCTGCCGAGAGATGGCGACAGCGACGTAGGGTCACCCTCGCCAGGCGAGTCACGGGTGCGCCGTATTGCAAAGCAGTCCGGATAGCCACGCGCTGCCGCTTTCTCGCTGTTTCGTGGACTGTTTTGCAGTGTGCAAGGTCATGCTTCTACTTTTCTCTGCTTTTGGGTGCTGCAGGAATACAGCATTGCACCAACTGGTAAGTTCCAGCTTTGCTTTGTTTGTCCGGTGATCGCTGCAAAGTGTTCAGCTGCTTTGAAGCGTGTAAAAAATAGTGACAGCACCAAACATTGTGCTTATTAAGCATTAATACTGCAATAGTAATGTTAGATGTGCACCTGTGTTTTCTGGACTGCAATGCTAATTGCTTCTCTGCCTAGCTCGTCTGCGTAATATGTTAGATGTGCTCCTGCGAAGTTTTTTTTGCAGTATGCACTAATTACAAAATTGTGTGATAAAATACAAACACAATATTTACCTATTGTGAAGATGACTACTTGAAAGTGAGTTAAACCGAACCGTGCCAAGCCTACATAGTATCCCTTGTCAACTAAATCGCTGTCCCTCTCTAGCAAACTCCGCAAAACTCGTACTCAACCGCATTAAGGCCTGTGAAAAATAATGACAGCACCAGAAGTTTGTTAATTACTCGTCAGTAAGGTAATAATAATATTAAATGTGCACGTGTATTTTCTGGACTGCGATACCAGGCCGCGGAAAGTCAGGGCCACTTCCGTCCCGTCTAATTCTCCCAAGCGGGGGCGAAAGGAGGAAAGAAAAAGCTGGGAGGAGGACTTCTCCCTCGCGCCTAAATTTTCCCCTCGCACTGACGGCGCCGCCGACTGCGCTGCGTGGCTTGCTCCGTCCTCGCGTGAACCGCTGTAGCCGTTACGACTCCGCTCGTTTTGAATTAGAACAGTCGTCTGCGTCGGTCGTCGGCGTAGCCTAGCGCTGTGAATTCTCTGCGTGTTGGCTTATCGGCCAAAGTCGCGATTTTTCGTCGCGGTTCTTTTACTCTGTGCATTTCATTCCTGCTGGCTCTTCGCCCCTTCGTGAGACGAGAGACTTGTCTATGTGCACCTCCAGTTCCGTGGACCCATCTCGTCTGCTGATTGTGCTGGCCATTACAGTCGGCGATACCCGCTGTGTTTCGTGTTCTTGAACTTGTTACCTTCATGTACTGTGGAGAGACGTGCGTTTCGAAGAAGACGGTTCTTCTAGGAAGGGTAGTGTAAATTTTTAATCATGCATTTTGGTTATGTATAGCACAGTGACATGTGATTACTTGCATCAAATACCAAACTAGGTAACTAGAACGCAGGTATTTGCTCATGTTTCTACATTGCTTTGATGGTATGGAATGCGTAGGATGAATATGTGCATCATTTATTTAATTTCATATCAACTGTACACATGCTGACAGAAGCAGTGCCGGCAAACTGGGTTATTTTGTAGTGATAAAGCAAGCATGCAAGATTACAATGTTAGCGCAGAACACATAACACTACTGTAAACTGTTAGCTATGTAAAGTGCGTGTGTGTGAGGGATACCTTGTCGCATCTTTTCATTTTCTGATTCACGTGCACTTAATAAAAATGGGAAACGATATCTGCTGTTCTCTGTGCTATTTCTATACTGCGGTCGGGTATGCTTGCTCGCGAGCGCCTGCGCCCTCGAGAGCGCTATGCTTGTGGTTTTTCTTTCCATCACACTGTTCCTGCCGCGAGCCGGTTGCGCCGCGGCAGAACGATGATGCGGTAGAAAATCCACGGGCAGAGCGTTTTCCCGGGCACGGGCGCACGCGAGCGCGCGACCCGCGCTGCTTGAAGCAACCTACCGACACCCCCTTCAGCGCACCGTTTTTTTGGACCAGTCCGCTATACGGCCTCCCCCGTCAAGTCCATTTTTTACGCGCCCCCTCCCGCTGTAATCCTCTAATGGGGAGTTTGGCGCTAGCGTCTGTAATTCGTGGCCGCTGGGAGGTATAGGGAGTTTCACACCCCTGGCGATACTACTTCCCTGGTTAGCTCAGCTGTGTAGTATGTTTCATGGGCTCCAGCGCAGTTTCTTTTTTGTTTCGCTTACTGCGCGATCCTGTGAAAAAACATAAACACAAGCTTTGCCTATTGTGGCGATTATTTTGGAGTGATCAAAACAGAAATGTGCAACGCGTATATTTGTTTTTTTTTTGTTTTTCAAGTTGAAAACAAGGCTTGTACGACACATCGAATCATTGAAAGTAACAGCTGATACCGAAATTGTTCTCCTTACAGATCTCAATGGCATACTGCGATGCAGTTGTTCCAATTATCTTTAAATCAAGCTGGCTTCTGAAGTGCTATCAGTGAGCAGTCACTGTGAACATTTTTCTCTACATGTGGCAACTGTTCATCACACCACTTCTACATGGTACTCTTGTAGCACAATTGCTTTGTGAAATGTGTAAATAAATGCTGGTGCCATTCTTCTTAAATTTTGTTTTATTGCAGCGTAGACTAGCATTGTAAAATTTCTATTACCATTGGCGCTAGCGGAGAAATGCAGTTTTTCCAGCCATGCGCAATTTCTGGAAACTGCCCGACATAAAATGTCATAGCATTGGTGTTATTGCCTAACACATATCATGGTCACTTGTTATGCTTAGTGGATGTCGGCCTTACAAGTAAATATGCTGAATATGCACAATTCATGCTTAGGAACAGTTATCCCGCTAGCGAATAACAGCGCTCCTGCCCCGAGCCGACTTTCGTACCCGTGCGACCCGTGTGCCTTGACCTCTACGTCAGTAGCGCCCTCAGCGAGCGAAGCGGCAACGCTGCGCAATTTTACTCGCCGGCGCCGCTCTGTTGTTCGCGTGGCGCGTTGACATGCACAGAGAGTATAAAGGAGGCTATGTCCTGGTGAACTTTTGAGTGCAGTGGTCCAATGTCGCGTAGTAGACATTCCAGCAGATGCCAGTTACGTTTCAGACCACCGCCCAGTTTCTGTGGGGCTTTACCTACCCGGTCGACCGGGAGAACGTAGCGATGTCTGACGTCTTGATGTTTCAGTTCTGTGAGATCTGGAGGCTTCACATGAGGTTAGAGACGCGATCACGGCGTCGCTGGCAAAACCTGGACTAGGACCGCGTGACTGGGACACGTTCAAGGAGGAATGGCGTGACGCGTGCGTTAGGGCGGGTCGCCGCGAACACGAAGCTGTTGTTCTCAAGGACTGTTTAAGGCGCATCCGCATGATTAAGTGAGGCGACTCTAGGACTCCAGATGCCCAGGCCTACTTGCAGTTCCAGCGTGATCGGTACTCGTGTCTGCTGTGCCTACATACATGCACCGCAGAACGCATGGCAGCTCAAAAGCGACCCATCTCCGATCTATTGCACCTAGCACGGAACGCGAACGCGTCCGGAAAGTTGCCGACATACGTTGCTAACGTATACGTAGAGAATGGCCAAGAGAGTACTCAACGACGTGGCATTGAGCGCATGTTTGGAATTACTCTTCTGATCTGTTCACTTCCGAGCTACACACTACAAACCAGGAATACAACACACGTGTCAACCTGTTTGGCTCCATCCTCCCGCGACTTAATGATGAAGACTCGGCCTCTGTCATGCGTCCGACTACTACAGGCGAGGTGCTACCGTTCTGCAGGGCATGAACACGGGTACATCTCCAGGCACTGATGGCATACCTATTGAATTTTACCGCACTTTCTGGGCAGAAATACACCCTATGCCAATTAAGACTCTAAACGATGCACTTTCTCGGGACTTCGTTCCGCGTTCATTCTGAGAGGGTCGGATCGTGTTGCTCCCTAAACCGGACAGGGACGGGTGACAGCCGTCCAGCTGGCGCCCCATTACGCTACTAAATACTGATTACAAAATTCTGACAGCTATCCTTGTTATGCGCAATAACCCTCTTCTCCCTCAGCTAATTAACCCCCAGCAATCTTGCTTGGTTCCCGGACGTAGTATTTTCACATCATTAACACTAGTTCGGGACATCATTGAGTTTACTCACTTAAGTGAAGCTAGCGGGATTGTAGTTATTCTGGATCAGGAAAAGGCGTTCGATCGTCTAGAACCCTAGTACCTAAATGGGATCCTATGCTGTTACAATTTCCCGGAAGCCTTCACTGAACTCACTCAAATTCTGTACAGCAACATGACTTCTGATGTACTTTTGAATGGAGTTGCTACACCGCCCTTTGCTGTAACCCACGGCGTTAGGCAGGGTTGCCCGCTATCGCCGGTGCTCTTCATGTTCGCTATAGACTCTGTTGCGACGTGTGGAGGGTTTGGCTTCGGTGCGTTGCCTGGCCCTGCCTGGCATCTCAAGGGTGAAGGTTACGGCATACGCGGATGACGTAACGTTGCTCTTGCGTGACTCGGACAACCTGAGGAGCTTTTCTCGACTGTACACTGAGTACACCTCTCTGGCGGAAAGTTGAATGAAAGTAAAAGTCAGGTGCTATGTCTGGGGCGTTCTGCTGATACTTTTCCAGAAATGCTAACGCGCTCCGAGCATGTCACAATCTTAGGAGTCACATTTTGTGCGAGCGGAGTCTCGCCACGCACGTGGCAGAAGATTGTCACAGCAATACAGAAGCAAGTGGCTGCCGTCGCCGCTTCCCCCTTGCCCATGAGAGAGAGGGCATATTTTGTGAAAAACGAGTTATGCAGAAACTATGGTTTGTTGCACACGTTGCATTTCCTCCTTCTTCCGTAGTGTGCCAACGCCAACTAGACACTTTGTTGTTTGGCTGGTTCTGGGAGGAGGGCAAAACTGAACTAGTCTCGCGAGCCCAGCTTCGTCTTGCGGGTTTCTGCGGTGGGTGGAGCATGCCATGCTTGGCAACGTTCTGCAGGGCAATATGCACTAAATGGGTGAAGAGTCTTGTAGGCAAGGCAGATTATGTAGGAAGGCCTTTGCTCCTGTACCGGCTTGGGAGCCATCGCCGTTCCTTGGTGCCCCATGCCCTATGAAACCGTTCGCCATCAGCAGCCACACCTTTGCCATACTACGCAGCGGCAGCGCGTATGTGCACGCATCTTGAGGAAGCGTTTGCTGGTGAGGACTGGACTGTAATGGCCACCTCCCGATTGTGTGAGATATTGTGTCTTGCAGGGCTGCCACTGGGTATTGCACCAAGCACAATGCGTGACCCTAAATGGAAGGACGCTCACTGCCCCGACCTACTCAATACCGTAAAGGATTTCCGCTGGTGAGTCGAGTGGAGAGCCTTGCCGACGAAAGAACGGCTTCTCCGGTTTGGGATTGTGCCAGACAACACTTGTATCAATTGCGGTCACATAGAAACACAGCAGCATGCATGAAACGACCGCGTAGTGGGGCGCACATTTCGCCAATTAGCGAGTGGAATTTTCTATCCCAGTCTCGCGCACAAGACGACCACGCAGAGCTTTTGAGCGACTAGTTGTGAAGTCAGTTGGCTTCATACTATGGGAAAAACCGAAATGCAGCCACCTACTATAGGCGACCGCATCAACAAATGTACCCCATCTTTAAACGACTGACAGTGTTGCTGTGGAACTTTTCAGATACTGAGCTGTTCATGCTGGGTGAGCAGGCTTTCCTGCGGAAATGGTCCTCTCGCCACATACATGTATTCAACGGGAGGGTGGTATTTGAAGTTGCATTTTCTTAACATTATGTGCCCATAAGAGCACTTGGACCTTTTCTTGAGCCCTTTCTCACCAACATCCCCCTCCTACGTTTTTGTCCCCTCCCCCTTTGTGTTTCCTTCGCACAAGTGACTATCGTTGTCATTGTTCATACGGTGGAAAAGGCCAGCGAACCACTTCCCAGCCGGCTCTGTTAATGCAGAATAGCTGGAGATCCCTGGGGCGCTACATGGGCTAGCTGAAACACCTTTTAAAACATAGTATGTGCATATAAGCGTAGACCTAACCACGCGCTGTGACCCATAGTTTTACAAAGGGAAAAGTGTTCGGAGGAAAATCGACTTGCATAGCAATTGACTTGAAATTAATATTATTTTTGGTTTTTGTTATGTGTTGGAGAGCATCCCTGTTTGTGACGTATGCATTTGAAAAGTATGTATCTTACAGACAAGCTTGCCTGTCTTAATATGTTGTTTGTGTACATTCAGTTTTAAATTTTTCTTTGCTGCTATCGCTGGCACGGAGTTGCTTAGTTATTTTGCGGGCGCAAGTCGGCCAAATAAAGAGTTAATTTCAGTACCATCAAGCCTGTGTCTTCTTTTGGTGTCAACGGCCTTGTTACCACTACGTGACATCTGGTGGAGGTGCTGCATTTGGTCCTTCAAGCGAAGACCCCAGCCTTGTTCAGTTCCTGTTACCCTGGAGGACCAGCCAGCAGGCCACCGAACCAATCGCCGTCTTCAAGGTCTCCAACCTGAACACGGTTCCGCGCTTGCACTGCGCTCTATTCGCGCTGTTTTAGTGCAGCACTACGCCTAGTTGCTACGTGTTTCATTGCAAAAGCTGTCATGAAAAAGGGTTCATTCTTTTCGCAATTCCGAGCGGAAAGAAGGACACCATTCAAATAAAAAAGTGGCTCAATAGCATTGGCCGCAAGAACTTCACCCCGATGAAGACTAGATACCTCTGCGACGTACTGTGCATTTGTTCCAAGCAACATGAAACTGCTTGCAAGCGCATCACAAAGCTGACAATCTCACTTATTTCACTGATCATTTTGCGCCGTTATGCACGTTATTGTTTTGACTACGTGGTTCCGCTCAACGTGCTATAGTATAATAGCGACTGCTGATACATACAATGAGCATACAATATCCGCTTTAATTTCTGAACTAAAGGTCTCGCTTTTCAATGCTAACGCGTGCAATGAGAGAGATTGTTAATTCATTAATAGGCTTATGTCGCAGGAACGTGAACAGGAGTCTTCCGCAAAACCTGTCCACAGAGTGTATACATATCTGCACATCAAAATTTTCTCTTTAGACCCTCGAAATTAGACCTTGTCCCAATTTGCATATGGCAAATTTTGGTTGCGTTCATATTTCGGTGGGGCTCCCACAGATTATGTATCCCAAGGAACCCCCTAAATTTGACCTCATCCGGAGGTGGCAAAATTGGTGACCAACCTCATTTGCGTATGGCAAATTCAGTGGTTACCTCCAAACCTAGGTGGACCATTGTCAAAATTTAGCTCTCTGGACCCCCGAAGTTTGACCTCATCCGAATTTGACCAAATTGGTGTCCAACCTCATTTGCGTATGGCGAATTCAGTGGTTACCTCCAAACCTAGGTTGACCATTGTCAAAATGTAGCTATCTGGACCCCCGAAATTTGACCTCGTCCGAATTTGACCAAAATTGGTGTCCGATCTATTTGGGCATGGGGAATTCAGTGGTAATCTCCAAATTATGAGGGTCATCCCAAAATTTGGCCCTCTGAATCACCAAAATGTGACCAGGTCCGAGTGACCGGAAATCGGTGTCTATAACCAGATTTGAGTTTGGCCAATTCAGTCTTGACGTCCAAATTTAAGTGGGTCTCCTTAATTATGTGCCTAGTTAACGGGCGTCATGTCCATTTTCGTAGCGTAGAGCAGCCGTTGGCCGTGGACCCGAGATGTCTAGTGTGTACCAAGAAAACAATGCTGTTTGATCTTGAGTTGATATAGGAGTATTTTGTACGTGTGCACCCTGTCGCAGTTATCGACATAAGGCCTGTACTTTTTCCGCATTTGCCACTAAAAGAGCTGAAAGCATTCTGGGTTATGTTTCTTTAGTCTAGTCAAAGAAAAATAAATATTGGTCATACTAAAATTAGGGTTGACACCTTCCGAAAAGGTCAAGTATCGGTGGTCGACAGGGCCAAATATTGGGGTACGGACGACACTTCTCTCGGACGGCAGGAAATCGGTGCCCTGATCTTGGCTCTGTGTTTGGTCTCGACGTCACTTCAAGGCCGCCGACAGCAGGAGCTAGATCCGTTTCATGCTTAACAGAAAAAAGTTGATATTCGATAGTTTTCAAGCAGCCGCGAAAATTCTTAACTACGAAAACAATTAGGCAGCTGCATGTGCACTGTGTGGTACCAAACTCACTCTAAACCCTATTGAAAAATTTTAGGATGACCATCAAAGCAAATGTTCCAGCCTGTTGCTAGCAACCATCGCATTTCTGAAACTCCGCTCGTTAACAACTGCATAAACTTCACTTCCGCTAAAATTAGTTTGAGGTAACTCTACATTTCACTGAGAATCGGTATGCTGAGAATATTCAGTAATGTTTATCATCATCATCAGCCTGACTATACCCACTGCAGGGCGAGTGCCTCTCCCATATTTCTCCACTTAACCCGGTTCTGTGCTAGTTGCATTCACTTGACCCCTGCGAACTTCTTAATCTCATCCGCCCACCTAACTTTCTGCCGCCCCCTGCTACGCTTTCCTACCCTTGGGATCCAGCTTGTTACCCTCAGCGACCATCGGTTATCCTCTCTTTGCACTACATGTCCTGCCAATGTCTATTTCTTCTTAATTTCCACTAGAATGTCGGTAACGTGAGTTATTTCTCTGACCCACTGTGCACGCTTCCTATCTCTTAATGTTACCTCTACCATTTTTCGTTCCATAGCCCCCGGAGTTGTCCTCAACTTAAGTAGAACTCTCTTGGTTAGCCTCCACGCTTCAGCCCCATAGGTGAGTACAGGCAAGATGCAACTGTTGTATACTTTCGTCTTGAGTGATACCAGTAAGCTGCTAGTCATAATATGCAAGTGCTTGCCAAATGCGCTCCATCCCAATCTTGTTATTTCCTTTTCATGGTCCGGATCTGCGGTTACTACCTGTCCTGAGTAGACATATTCGCCTACTACTTCCAGTACTTCGCTACCTAATGTAAACTGCTGTTCCTTCCCTAGGCTGTTGAACATTACCTTAGTCTTCTGCATATTGATTTTCAAGCCTACCTTTCTACTTTTCCTGTCTAGGTCATCAATCATTATTTGCAGTTCATCCCCCGAGTTCCTTAGCAAGGCAATGTCATCAGCAAATCGCAAAATACTGAGGTATTCTCCATCTACCCTTATCCCTAACTGCTCCCATTCCAAGTCTCTGAATACTTCCTCTAAGCAAGCTGTGAACAGTACTGGGGAGGTTGTGTCTCCTTGTCTAACACCTTTCTTTATTGGAACTTTGTTACTTTATGCAAAACTATGGTTGCTGTGCAGCCACTGTATATATCTTCCAGCACTTTCACGTACGGCTCGTCTACCTCCTGATTTCGCAATGCATGCATCACTGCCGAGGTTTCAACTGAGTCAAATGCTCCTTAATAATGAATGAATGCTATGTATAAGGGCTGGTTATATTCCGAGCATTTTTCTATCACCTGATTGATGGTATGGATATGATCGACAGTAGAGTACCGTTTGCGAAACCCTGCCTCATCCTTTGCTTGATTGCAGTCTAAGTTTGTCCTGATTCTATTAGTGATAACCTTCAGTTCAGTTTAGGCGTTCAGTCGTGTCCGACTCTTCGTGACCCTATGGACCATGTCACGCCACACTTTCCGGTCTCTCACTATCTTCTTAACATCACATAGCTTCATCTGCAATGCCTCGAGAATGCCATCTAACCATCGCGTTCGCTGCCTACCCCTTCTCCGGCGACCCTCAACCTTTCCCAACATCAAATCTTTCTCCAGCGACTCCTCTCTTCTCATCAGATGACCAAAGTAGCTGAGCTTTAACTTTAGAATTTGACCCTCCAATGAGCAGTCAGGGTTTATGGTCGACAATATCGACTGATTTGATCTTCTGGCAGTCCAAGGAACTCTTAAGAGTCTTCGCCAGCACCACAATTCAAACGCGTCAATTCTTCGGCGGTCAGCCTTTTTCACAGTCCAACTCTCGCATCCATACATCACAACTGGAAAGACCATAGCACGGGTTATACGGATCTTGGTTGGCAGACTAATGTCTCTGCTCTTTACTAGGCGGTCAAGGCTAACCATTGCTCTCTTTCCCAGAAGCAGGCGTCTCCTAATTTCATGGCTGCAGTCTCCTTCCGAGGTAATCTTGGCGCCCAAGAACAGAAAATCTGTCACAGCTTCCACTTCTTGTCCATTGATGCTCCAGGACTTGATAGGGCAAGACGCCATGATCTTCGTCTTTTTAATGTTCAGTTTAAGCCCAAACTTCTCACTCTCTTCTTGTACGCGAATCAGAAGTCTCTTGAGTTCCACTTCACTTTCTGCCATTAAAGTGGTATCATCCGCATATCTAAGGTTGTTGATACGTTTTCCAGCAATCTTCACTCCAGCTGAAGACTCGTCCAGACCGGCCTTCCTCATGATGCACTCTGCATATAGGTTAAATAGGCAGGGCGACAGTATGCAGCCTTGCCTCACTCCTTTCTCGATCGGAAACCAATCAGTAAGACCATGCCCAGTTCTGACTGTGGCCTCTTGCCCTTCATACAGGTTCCTGAGGAGACAAATGAGGTGAATTGGAACTCCCATCTCTTGGAGAGCTTGCCACAATCTGCTGTGATCTACGCAGTCAAACGCTTTCGCATAATCAATAAAGCAGAAGTAGATGGGTTTCTGGAACTCTTGCTTTTTCCATGATCCAGCGAAGGTTAGCAATTTGATCTCTAGTTCCTCTGCCCTTGCGAAACCCAGCTTGCACGTTCGGAAGCTCCCGATCCACATACTGCTGCAGCCTACCTTGGAGGATTTTCAACATCACCTTGCTAGCATGCGAAATAAGCGCGATCGTGCGGTAGTTGGAACAATCTTTGGCACTGCCTTTCTTTGGAATGGGGATGTAAACTGACCTCCTCCAATCCTGTGGCCACTGCAGGGTTGTCCAAATCTTTTGACATAATGTATGCAGTGTGTTAACAGCGTCGTGGTTGAGGTTTTGAAGCAACTCAGCTGGAATACCATCAATTCCGCTAGCTTTGTTCTTAGCAAGGCTGGCTAAGGCCCATTCAACTTCACTCTTCAGGATGCCCGGCTCGAGATCAGTAATCACAATCGTCCTATGTTGGGTTTGCACATCCGGGTCCTTCTTGTAAAGTTCTTCTGTGTATTCCTGCCACCTCTTCTTTATCCCTGAAGCTTCAGTGAGGTCCTTGCCTCGTTTGTCCTTTATCACGCCCAGCTTAGCACAGAAGCTTCCTTTGATATCTTTGATTGTCTTATACAGAGCTCTTGTGTTCCTTAATTGGCTGTTGTCCTCAACTGCTTGACACTGTATGTTCAGGAAGGCATTCTTATCTCTTCTTGCTATTTTCTGAAAATCCGCATTGAGAACCTTGTATCTTTCTCTTTCCCCCATACCTTTTGCCATCCTCCTTTCCTCAGCTATTTGTAAAGCCTCTTCAGATAACCAGTTTGCTTTTTTGCATTTCTTTTGCTTTGGAACTACCTTAGTAGCAACTTCTTGTATTATATCACGAACATCAGTCCACATCTCTTCGGGCTCTTTGTCTTCTAGATCTAATTCTTGAAATCGATTCCTCACTTCCACAGCATATTCTAATGGAATCTGATCCAGATCATACCTGAAAGGCCTTCTAGTTTTCTGCGTTTTCCTCAATCGAAGCTTAATTTTGGCAACAAGAAGCTGATGATCGGTGCCACAATCGGCCCCAGGCCTTGTTTTTACTGCTTGTATAGCGCTTCTCCATCTCTGCCGGCAAATAATATAATCGATCTGATTCCTGTACAGACCGTCCGGTGAAATCCATGTGTACAGGCGCCTCTTGTGCTGTTGAAAATGAGTATTCGCTATGGTCAGGTTGTTTTCTTGACAGGACTCTACTAGCCTCTGCCCAGCTTCATTTGGCTCACCAAGAACTAACTTGCCTGTAATTCCGGATATTTCTTCATTCCCGACCTTAGCATTCCAGTCTCCTATGAGAAAAACGACGTCTGATGATGGGGTGCGGTCTAAAAGGCATTGTAGGTCCGCATAAAATCTCTCAACGTCAGCTTCTTCAGCAGCAGTGGTCGGTGCATAGACTTGGATAACTGTTATATTGAAAGGGTGACCTTGGATCCGAAGTGAAATCATTCGGTCGTTTTTGGGGTTGTACCCTAGCACTGCTTTGCCCATTCTTCTCTTTACTATGAGAGCGACCCCATTCCTTCTCTTGGATTCGTGCCCACAATAAAAGACATAATGGTCGCCGGAGTTAAATTCTCCCATTCCGGTCCACTTGAGCTCGCTGATACCCAAGATATCAATGTTCAATCTGTCCATTTCTCGCTTGACAATATCCAGTTTACCTTGCGTCATAGATCTTACATTCCATGTTGCTATGTGATATATCTCCTTGCAACATCGGACTTTCCGGTCGCTTCCCGACACATCCACAACTGAGCGTCCTTTTGGCTTTAGCCCAGCCGCTTCATTCGTCCTGGAGCTACTAGGAATCGCCCTTTGTTCATCCCCAGTAACATGTGGGACGCCTTCCAACCTGGGGGGCTCATCTTCCGGCGCCATATCAATAATGGTATTGTGACTGGCCATAGGGTTTTCTTGGCAGGAAATACTGGAGTGGGTTGCCATTACCTTCTCCAGTGAATCACATTTTGTCAGAACTCTCTGCCGTGACCTGTCTATCTTGGGTGGCCCTACACAGCAGAGCTCACGACTTCATCGAGTTTCGCAAGCCCCTCCGCCACGACAAGGCAGTGATCCATGAAGGGGAGTGATAACCTTAGTAAATACCTTATACGTAACAGACAGTAACCTGATTGGTCTGTAATTTTTAAGGTCCTTAGAGTCCCCTTATGAATGAGGGTAATGTTTACATTGCATGGTTCCTGTACCGTCGACACCAGGCACTGCGTATACAGGGTGGCCAGTTTTATTAGTACGATATCCCCTCCGTCCTTCAGCAAATCTGTAGTTATCTGATCCTCTCCAGCTGATTTCCCCCTATTCATAGTTTCTAGTGCTTTGTTGACCTCTCTTTCGTCACTGATGGAATGTTTAAATATATAGTAAATATTGCGCTTGATATATTATGCCATGTTGAGCCACACGTTATTGAAAAGTCAAAAGGAATGTGAGGTGTATGCAGCAAGCAGTTTTTGTTTACGCCGCAAGCGCTCATAATTTGCACTTCACTGCGCGTACGATACGCTAATTTATGTGGCTCGCGGTACATTCAAGCGAGTCCCATGTCTTACTCGTGTGTTTTTGATAACAGAGCGTGGAAAAAACGCAAACTTAAGAGTGCGTGCCAGCCACTTTTCCGGATGGCGAAGCAGCTCTGCCCCAAAAAGCGTGCCGTGTGCAGCGCGCAGCCAGCGGGCGAGAATATTCGAGGAGGAAAGCGCCGGAGTGAAGGAGAGCGTCGCTACTTTCAAATTATAGAGGGGTTTTAGTAGATGGCCGGTTACGCGCGTGGAGCCAACGATGCGTGGAGCGGCGTCGCCGACTTGACGTATCCGACGTCGACCACCGCTCGCCTGCGCGCCAAAAACGTTGGAGTATACCACGCCTTTAGAGTTGCAGGACTTGTCCGGAACCCGCCGAAAACTGTGGACGAATTTCAAAGTAAAACATCGACCATCGAGAAGGCGTTGGACACCCGGATGCGCCACTACCAGTGACCACTCCAACTAGACTACTTAAGCCACTACCCCAGCGTATCTGCGAGTGGAGACAACCTTTGGGACCTCATCCAGGAGATCGAGAAGAGCTCCGACGGTTGCTGCCACCATCCTAACGCCCCCAGGTGGCGACGCTCGCGGACGTCGTCCGTGAAGAAGTCCAGCAGGCACTGGGCGCTCTCCAAGTGACGGCTGTGACTGTTCCAGCACAAGAGGCAACAGCGGTGAACTACGCTGTGGCATTATGTCACCCTGCGCCCCAACGTGATGACTTTCCAAGCCCTCGCCGCTACCGTCCTGTTCCTGAAAGGTCCCCTGAAAGGGGTCACCAAGAAGGGTAGACAACGCCATAACACTGATAGTTATTGAACCACCCGTCATTCTCCCGCAAAAATTTTCGATCTAGCTTCTGCAACACCAGAGATATCGGCGATTAAAAATGACTCTTCCAAGTTTCCCTCTCAACTCGTACTGCTCGTACGCTGAAGGGAGCCATAAAAAATAAAGAATGCAAGCAAGTTCAAAGCTCCGCCCAGACATACGTCACTTCGACGAACTTCCGGTTGCCGCGCGCCCGCTCGCTGGCGTAACTCGCGTCAACCCATCCTCGCTCGCACAAGCCTAAGGAGTTCGCCAGTTCGCGCAGCGACTGTTAGTGTAACCGCGAACCCGTGGTTACCCTATGTTACACGGCGGACAAAACCATGGTTACACCACTAACCGCGGTTATCGCAAACCCAGCTTGACGACCTCGGTTTGCGTCATTTCACCGAGGTTATGACGGTGCCTGTTGACGGAAGCTACTCGTCGGCGCCCGAGTGCGCAAAACGTACGAGCGGGTCTGCTTCACAAAGTTATTCATTCGCCCACTGCATCACGTTTAAAGATCGATGTATAGAATATGGTGCCGCCCGAAGTCTTCGATTACGGCCGACAGTGCAGCGATTGCGTACTGTAGCCCTGTCTTGCCTGCAGTATCGTTTGAACGGCTTGTTGTCGAGCAGAACGTCAAAAAATGCGTGGCCTTAGCTATGAAAGTACACGAGTTTGCAACACTTGCAGCACGGGATGCCGCGAGCAGGCTGAGGTACGTTACACAATTACCGCGGGGTTGGGGCGCGCGAGCGCGGCGAACGACGGCGCCGTGCGTGACCGTCCCTAGTCGTCGCTGGGCCTTAATTGTTTCGCTTCGAAACCACGGCGGTCGACGCTTTGGAACATGATCAACGCTATCGTAAATTGTCTACTTATGAAACTGCCTTATAGTCAGTCCTATCCTGCCATAGTAAAATAATTATAGGATGAACTCTGCCGACGCATTAATCGCAGAGCTAGTACGAGCAGATCGGATCAGCCAAAATGCACCAGCGGCAGCTGGCTTGAGCAGAAACTAGCTTGTATCACGGCTATCGCTCTTACCAGCAATTTGCTGCTGGTCAGCGATCCTCACGAGGGCTTCATACTTAATATTCGGCTCAGTATTCCAGACGCCAACAAATTTTGGCACGCTTTATTTCGGACATCGGTGCTAACGATCCGCCGTGTCGTTCGCGAACGATATGCGGGAGGAAGGGCCACAGCGGCGGTGTTTACGGCTGTCGAGGAGGTGCTGCCATCGTGCGATGCTTGACCGTGCTGTTGACGCCTCGTCAGACGACACTCCGGTATTCCTGAAACAACTTTATATAAATAAGATATTTGTAAATGCAGCTTCGTTCTGCCGATCCCTGCATCGCCTTGGTTGTACTTAATGGGCAATGGCCACCTAACCGATAAGGGCGGCGAGCTGTGTAACAGCCCTCACAGAGTTCGAGCAGCGCACGAGCAGACATGGCCGCAGCAAATGGCAGCTTCTAGCAAGCCTTGCCAGTAAACTCACCCGTGACGTCACGGTTTAAGCAAATAGTTCCATGCGACACCGCCAAGCGACATTCCCTCTGCCCGCGAATTTCAAAAAACGCTGTTTTTAAAAATTAATAATAAATTGCTGGCTTTGTTGCAAGGAGTTATACTTTGCGTTAATTCTCAAAAGGACGTGTTCTACACACTGAACACGTTTATCAGCAGCTTGGGGGCCGTTTCGGTGGACCTTGAAAGCCGCCCCTTTGCCCCCGCCCATCAAGCCTACCAACGACCCCCAAGCCCCAGGAAGTGCGACGCCTGGAGAACAGTAAACAACCGGCCATTATGCTTCCACTGCGGTGAGGCCGGCTACATTCTGCGCCACTGCCCATACCGACGAATCGGTCTCCGCGGATTTGCAGTCGATGCCCATGACCACGCCCAGGTTAACGACCGCAAGAAATCGACAACTATCTGCGTAGCGGTGAGATAGCGCCACCAAGCCATCGGTTCAGGTCTCCATCGCAGTACAGGGCCCGCTTTGCGTCGCCAGGCTGTAACTACGATGACAATGTGCGCGGAAGGTCCCCAAGCCTGCGCAGGGGAAACTAAACAGAGCAACCTTTGGAGGCGAGGTTGCTTTCTGGCCAAAACACGAAGGTCCTCCATAGCCGACGATGAGTGACGATGATGTAGTCTTAAATCGCCGATCCACAAGACAACGTCGACAAGGTCACGACCAGACATCAAGTTCACATCGCCCCTCAGCGACGTTACGACGGTGTGCCCCGGCTGCGACCTCAGCACAAGACGAAGCAGAGATTGAACATCGAAGCCAATGTGCAATACTAGGACGCGAACAAGCGACCTTGACGACGGACGCACGGTTACCGCCCTAGTGGACACCGGTGCCGACTACTCTGTCACCACTAGAGCTTTCGCCGCCCAACTCAAGAAAGTGACGACCACTTGGGACAGCCCGCTAATCCGCACTGCTGAAGGTAACCTTATTACGCCTTACGGGCGATGCTCCGCAAGAGTGACAGTATATGGACACATTTACCCTACCAGCTTCGTCGTCCTACAGCACTGTTCCCGCGACGTGATTTTGGGCATGGATTTTCTGAATGAACATCGAGCGATCATCGACCTCCGATCCAAGCTCATCAAGCTCTCGACCGACAAAGCCATACCTACTACGAGAACATCGACGCATCACCTCGCTCTCAACATGCTCGACAGAGAATTGACCGTACCGCCCCGATCAAGCATCATCGTCCCCGTGGTTACAAGAGAAGTCGAAATCACAGAAGGAGGTGTCGAAGGACACACTCAGTTGTTACTGAATAGAGCACTTTGTGTCACAAGAGGCATCATTCGTTTCCATCATGGACAAGCTCATGTTCTCGTCATAAACGTCATCGACGAATATCGACACCTGAACAAGGGCATGACTTTTGCTTTCCTTGACGAGCTACCGGACACCCGCGAAGTCTTCGCCCTCCCCAGCCAACTTTAAGACGATTCACCCAACCGAGCCAAGCAGCCCAATTTCGACAATAATCCAGCAGTCCGAGACAGACAAGACCGAATTCGCACTCTTCTTGAAAACTACAGTGAGTGCTTTTCTTTAGCGTCGAAGGGGCGGCAAACTTCGTTGACAAAGCATCGCATCATCAGTCATCACGGATAAAAACACTCGACCGCTACGTCAAAGCCCCTAACGTGTATCGCCACGAGAACGCCAGGCCATACACGATCAAGTTGAGGAAATGCTGATGACGTGATCCAGCCATCCAACAGCCCCTGGGCGGCACCAGTCGTTTTGGTGAAGAAGACGCACACGTCACTTCTGCGTCGATTACCGCCGCTTGAATAGCATAACTAAGAAGGATGTCTACCCACTTCCCCGCCTCGATGACACACTGGACCGGCTCTGCAATGCAATGTACTTCTCATCGATAGGCCTGAAGAGCGGATATTGGCAAATTTAGATCAATGAAAGGGATCGCGAGAAGACCGCATTAATCACACCGGATGGCCTTTTCGAGTTCAAGGTGATGCCATTTGACCTCTGCTCCGCACTAGCGACCTTTCAATGAGTAATGGACACTGTGCTGGCGGGCTTGAAGTGACAGATTTGCCTGGTATACTTGTATGATGTCATTGTCTTCTCGTCAAACTTTGAAGACCATCTGAAACGGCTGCAGACAGTGTTGAAAGCCATCCTAGAATACAATCATACAAGCCATCGACAAACAACTGCATACCATCCTCAGACCAATGGCCTTACGGAGCACCTGAAGAAAACGATCGTGGACATGATCGCCATGTATGTCGACGTTGAACAAAAGACCTGGGACGCCATCTTGCCGTACGTGATCTTCGAGTATAACGCGGCAGTCCAGGAGACGACCAGAGCGACCCTATTCAAGCTTGTGTATGGCAGGGAGCCCATGACGACGCTCGACGCACTGCTGCCGCACGTAACTAACGAGGGCAACTTTGACGTCGCCGCCTACCTGCAGTGTGCAGAGGAAGCCCGACAACTCACACGGCTGTGTATTAAAGACCAACAGCTCACCGACACCCGACGATACAACTTACGACGACGCCACGCAGAGTACAATCCAGAAGACCAAGTGTGGGTTTGGACTGCAGTTCACTGCCGTGCACTAAGTGAAAAGCTGTTGCGTCGATATTGTGGGCCGTACAAAATCCTTCGCCGCGTCGCACAAGAGGACTATGAAGTCATTCCCGACGGTACGACAGCATCACAACAGCGACGCACGCGCCCGGAAATCGTACATGTTCGTCTGAAGCCTTACTACGCGCGTAAAAGAATCAGTTGTGTTTAAACTTTGTAAGGTTTCTATTTAAGTTGCTTTGTTTATTTTAGAACATAGAGGCGATGTTTTTTTAAGGGGAGAGTAATGCCGCGAAACCTTCAAAACTGTGTTGTTTTTTAACAGCCGCAGGCATGCGGCCTTAATTATCACTGAGTCTGCACGCGTATCAATTCTGTATCCCGTGTTTGTTCATGCTCATTGTAGCGATACGACGCGTTATCATTTTCTTTGTCTCGAACGATGCGCCGAGATCTGTCTCGTAGATTCCGATCACTTGCGTATGTTTCTGCAATGTTCCAGGTTGTGCTAGTAGCAGTTTGCGACGTTATCTAGATTGTTCTGAGCAGCCTTTAAATTGAGCGTTGACGATTGTGACGGGCAGTCTTTGTTCGACGATCGACGAGCAGTTTGTTCTTTCTGCTGACGATAGCGGGTTACCGCCTGCCCGTCAGCCAGCTTGCCCTGGACCCGTGATAAATTTCCGGCGCAGTAGATACCTTAACTATCGTACGTGTTTTAAAACTACAGTCCAGGGCTAGTTTGAAAATACATTAACATCCGCTACAGACATTAAAATTATGTCGTTTTTCTTTTCTTTGTATGCGTTGTGTGTGTGTGTGTGTGTGTGTGTATGTGTGTGTGTGTGTGTGTGTGTGTGTGTGTGTGTGTGTGTGTGTGTGTGTGTGTGTGTGTGTGTGTGTGTGTGTGTGTGTGTGTGTGTGTGTGTGTAAAGGAGGAGGGGAATCTATCAAGGGCGCGACTTGATTACTCGCAATAAATTTTTTTAATAGACTCATGCTCTTGTTCAGTCATTTCCTTTCACAGTGCACACGTCCATTCTCACTTATTCCTCTTTTAGTGAACTCTTCGCATCTGACGTTTTAGACGACAAAGGAATTTTTTTACATTGCTATACACAGGAGTGCAAGAGTGCCGATCCGGAGCTATGTTCCACGCCATACTTCGAAAGTGAGAAATTAAGAAAAGAGCTGATTAGGCAACGACGGAGGCCATTTATGCGTAAACTGTGTTCACTATATCGTTTGACGCGAGAAGCCAGACTTCATGCACTGCATGAACAGGCTGCCCAGGCTAGCAGGTTTCTGCGTGTAATTGCGGCAATATGTGCAGCACAGTAGTAAACGTGACACCCACTGCGTTACTTTCTAAGGTTAGAGTGCTCCTATGCACTGAAAAGTTGACTAATTTGTTTGCATGATAGGATCTATTCTCTGAAAGAACATACTACAAAACACAAGCGAGGGAGTAACGCAAGAAATAGTGCTTGCGAGGAAACCGACGGCGCTCACGCTTGTTTCACAGCATTACCAATGAATTTCGCATAACATAAACGCGTTCTTCAAGGTAATGCGTCGCTTGCAAGCCACAGTTGCGTAATGTAGTTATAATTATACTGCAGCCATGTACAGTGCAACGGCAGCACGCAAAAGCTACGTGTGTGCTGGCCGCTCCATGCTTTCGCGCCGCGTGTAGCAGACGACGCGCTTCGCAAAAAGGCGTAATTCCGTCTCCTCAACGGTAGGATCCCGCAACTTCTTTCTCCTCACTGGTTGCCTATCAGCGGGTTAAACGGCGATAGTCACTAAAAGGTGTCTCTGAACGCAACCTAAAGGTAACATACACTCACTGAAGGCAGGAAATGATTACGGTGAAGGTAATTGATTAGTGGTACCATTGACCTCATCTAGTGGCTGAGTTCTCAGCTGGTTTTGCGGGTATTATTAAATAACGACACTACATATTGCAACCTTAAGGGGAACACTCCCCAGGAATGAGCTTGGAAGCTTATTTTATAGTTGCGGTAAAAAATGAAAAAAAAATTGAAGAAAAGAAATTGCCAATACAAGGTTCGAACAGATGTTTTATTCACTTAGTGCTGAGGTAAGTAGTGTCAATCCATTGTGCTATTGAAGCAACGAGTACGGCAGTGCTTTAAACTGCTGTTATTTCATTTTTACAATATTTTCCGCTATCTGTCGACAGGTGACGCTGCTCAGAGGACCCTACCGTTGAGGGAACGGAATCACGTGGCAAAGAGCAAGAGTTGACTGCAGCGCCGCTAGTTCTCACAACCGCCACTTGGGACACTCTCCTCGTAAAACTGAGTTTGTTCTTGTAACGTTGTCGCAAGGTAGCCGTCCGCTCATCTTCTGCCCGCTCGCCTTGAAGAGAGCGACCATTCAATCATGGTCATCATTATCGCGAGAGTGACACAGCGACAGTGACAAGGCATACGGAACAAAGGAAAGGTCGCGCCAGCAGGAGGCGGGCACATGCGCGTGAGGATTTTCTGCTTTCGGCTGGCTCGTCTAGGCGGCGCTGACCTTCAGATTTTTTCTTGAACTGGACGCCATAGAGAAAGAGATTGAACGCTCCGTTTACCAAGGTATATATGCTTCCGCCATGCGTTTACTTCTGTCTGCACCCCTGCAAATAAGACAGACGGCGTGAGCACGCGTTGCGGTGCGTTTCTTCGACGCGGTTTTGCTTCAATCTCAACCGTATCACCTCGTCTTTTACATGACCGCGAGCGACATGGCAGAATTTCATGAGGCGCTCTCGAAGCTGACATCAACGGAATTAAATTGTCTAGACGATATTCCCTCATCGTGGCTTCCGCGCCTACGAAGTCTGCCTTCCTCCCTCATCTGCAACGCTATCGGCGATGCCGTGCAAACTGCTGAGACCGTGGCGAGCCGGCTGTTGCGCATAGCATGGCTCTACTCCTGGATGTTACCACGACGGTTCGTGCCGACCTGGATACTGTACCGCACTGGAGCAACGCTGGAGTTGGATGAATGCTGTTCGCTGTTCCAGGGCATGGCACTTGCTTTGAGGTACCCCGACCTCGACGTGACACTCGCATGGAACGTCACTGAACTTGCGGTGCACTCCTGCCTGTTTATTCTAAAACCGACACTTTCCACTCTTAAACACAGTGTGGCGTACGTAGTCATGCGGCTTGGAATGCCCCTAATTGCTATCCACGCTGCAGAAGGCACCATTATGGACCGCGCGATAGGTGCTCTTCAGGCAGTGTTTCAGGACAACCCTCCAGAACTTCTGCTCCCGTATAGCCATGATCTCCAGTGTGCTTTCATAGCCGGGACAGCTCTTATTGGCAATTTAGAGATGATTAGAATGAGGGGTGGTATCGCCTGATTTGTCGCTGCTGTACGATACGACTGTAAAAAGCTGCAGCACATGTGAAGCGATGCGAGTGTTGGTCTTTGCTATATATTGCAGGTCTTTTCAGTGCAATAAACCAGATGTAGTAGCGCTTGTCCCGTGTCCCTCCTTTTATCTTGTGTGCGTGTTTGTTTTTTGCACTAAGAATGCCGTCTGGAGTCTGAATGTGAAGCTAAGATCTCTCAGCGTGCCCCCACGAGGTTTAAAAGGACCGAAAGCAGTCCCACCCGTTGCACTGAACGGACACTTCAATCAGCTCCACTGCGTGCAAGGTGTACCCTTCAACTCGGCTTTCTGAACCACTGCGGCCTGCAAGGGAAATCGCCATTGCGTCTTCAAGCTTCAAGCCTGCAATAGAAACGAGTAGCCGAAAGGTTTCTGCGGGCTTGGCAGACGGACGAAGCTGTTGTAGTCGTCGACAAGATGTTACTTCTCACGAACATATTTTCGATGTTTCCCAAGGGCCCGGTGCATTTTAGACTCTTTTTGTAGAACACAGGACAACATTTTTTTCATACTAAGAATTCATAATCATTCATATTCATAGATTACGATCTAGTGTGATCTTTGTTGCTTCACAGAGCAGGTGGCTTTCGGCTTTATATCACTTGAACCGGGCAGAACGATCTGTGTTATGCTGCGATGATTTAGCCCTCTTGGTTCGCGCTCAGTGCTTCTAATTTTAGTGCTTCCAAAGACTCGGCTTGATCACTTCCTTAGGAGCACAAGTCCCGCCGAGATTTATCTCGAAGGATAGCAGCCACACGCGGCCGCTTTCCGATTGTTTCATGTCGTTTTATAGTTGCATTTGCTGGCCTTATCTCGATGTTTCATTACCGACATTTAATTGAGCGTTCACGAATGCACTGAGAATCATTTAGTTCGACAACTGTCAAGTGTTTTTGTTGCTGCCGCCGAGTGTAGTTCTTTTTTGGGGCAAGTCAGCCCAATAAAGAGCTCATTTCAGTGCCATGCCTGTCTCCTCGGTTGTTGCCTATGGCATATTCATTGTCACGTGAGATTTTAAAGCGTTTGCGTTATCAATCGTCTGACGAGCCTGACGTACCGCAGCAGTTTCGCGGTGTGCCATGCAGCAACCATGGCGCTCAGGAAGATGTTATTTTATTTATTTTTTAGTTTTAGTTTTTATTTCATTGTTTTATGCCACTAATTATAATAGATTAATATTAGTATTTGTTATAGATTTCCATCAGCACTATCATTTTTTCATACCCTACTAAGGCTTTCGTTAGTAATTGATTTACAGGAAAGGAAAGGCTCAGTATCCGTAGCGCACATCCTGAAGGCCCGGTTGGACCTCGTGAAATATTGCATTCGCACTAAAAGTGAAGGCCACAACTCGCCTCCCATCAGGCGTATTTAGTGGTTGACTCTTCAACGGGCTGTCGAAATCGACATCGAGCGTTCAAAATAGCCAATCGATAGTCCTTGACGTTGCCACAAATGGAAAAGTGGCTAAAGTTTTCATTCACTGCCACTATTTACGTCTAGTGGTGCATGGGTAAATTACGACCTGGAGAATTACGATGCGAGCTATGTAATATTAAGTACTTATCAGGCGACTCTTGAGTACCTCTAGAAAGCAATGTCGCGAACATCGCATTTCCCACCATACTTGCGTGATTGATATGCAGTCTATGAATACCTTCCGTTCTTCCCAGTGCAGAAATCAATTTCTTGCTGCCCTTCGAGAAAATGCGTTCTTGAGTGTTATGGCGGTACGAGTGGCTTCCATGAGCCAGTCTATAGTGCCCCGACTGTTTGGGGAAATGCCTCACTAATCACTGAGATCTCATCGTAAGGTGTAACACACCTCGTTTCACAATACCGCAGTAAGCGGCAGAAAATTTTCAAGACGCTTTCAAAATGCCTGTTCAGGACCGCACTTCTTTTTCGTTATCAGTAGAAAGCTGAAATGACCCTGATCATAAAGAGTTCACGTTCAATGTCACTGCTGGAGCTACGTCCGTGATTTCTCTTTTCTGAAAGAAAACTGCGACATCAACAACAAAAAACGTATTATAGCAGTTTTAAGAGTAAAAGTTGCATAGATTTGATGAGCAAATACTTACCTGTGACACTGGATAATACTGGATAAGCATGGCTTGAACCTAGTTATAAGAGCGAAAGCTTTTAAGTTTCTCCGGCCGCGCATGTCTATCAAACACACAAACTACTTCTAAAAATGTCGAAGCTTTTCCTAAGGATATCCTTATTTGTTGTAGTACAGAACATCACATCCAACTATAACGGCCATGCCGTCTATCCAGTTGCCATATAGTTTGCACTTAGCATGGACAAGTATAGTTGTCTCCCGTTATATCGACGACGCCTTCGGTGAAGTATAGCGCAGAAAGACTGCTGCTTTTTCTAAGTTTTACGCCCTACGCTTCAGTCCCGGCCTTCTTTGAGCCATCTTCGATGACCTGCTTCACAGGAAGCGATCAGCTGATATTATGAGAAGATACTCTATAGCGCGCATCGCAAGAATGGCGAAGAAAGTTCTAGGAGGCCCTAAGACCCCTTAAGAGCGAGAAGGTAAAGCCTTTCGGCGGCCATCGCCCGCGATGTGGCGCTCTCGTTGCACCGCTTAGTAAAAACACAGATCATAAAAACGATAAATTCAATGGACACGAAACAAAGTGTGGAACTATACTGAAAATGGAAAAGGCACATCAGGAAGGAAGCTTTCTTTGATAAAATCAAGAGGCACTGCCCTACTTTTTGAAGCTAGATCGGGGTGCCTTGTAACACGCAGCTACAAAAAAATTTAACAATGAAGATGACACGTGCAGTATGTAGAAATTCCACAGAAACAACCATATCATACTCGAATGTGATGGTATCCATAGGAAGTCGATGCAGGCAATCACTCTTCCTGAGGCCCTGGGGTTTAGAGATACCACTGGACGGGTGAATGAACCTGCAGTGGAAGCTAGCAAAACACGATTGGAAGATTGGTGGCTTAAAAGCAGAAAAATGACATATATAATGTTAGCAATGTAGACACAAAAATTCAATAAATAGTTTGATGGTATAGTTAACCGATCTTAAACAGTAGTTAAGATATAGGGAAAAGACAGCATGATAGCAACTGCTACCACCCCATTTCAAAGAGTACGCTCCTATATTCCTTCCTTCCATCCATCCGATCCATCCATCCATGCATGCATGCATGCAGGCATGCATGGATACATACATGCATGGATACATACATACATGCATACATACATACATGCTGGATAGTCAGCGCTCGTGTCGTCCTCTAAAAAAAAGGTTGTTGAAAGTCAGCGCTCGTTGTGTCGTCCTCTAATCTTGTGCTCCCGTCTTGTTCCGCGCTGTTACCTCAAGATACATGCATGCATACACTCTAAAAAAAAGTGTAAAAGGAGGGTAACTTCGGGATTTATGCTATCTGAAACCGCATGGCTTAAATATACTCTGCGCAATCACCCGCACGGAAGACGTTAGTCTCTTTCGCATGACTTTACACCATTTCGTCCCTGCAGCTCAAGCAAAAAAAAGTTTGCCGCTTGTTTCTTTTTTTTTTATGATGGTAACCGGTTTCAAGCTGGGTGCGGCTGTGTTTCTACTTCCCGTCCGATGTCCTTTCAAGAGCTACCACAAAAGGACCCCCCATTTTTCCCCGGAGGAGGTGGGGAATCGTCGAAAGTTGGGAGCATCTTATCTTCTTACAAAAAGCGGTGCCTCCCCCCTTCACCTCCCCCCCCCCCCCCCGACACCCCTTGGTCGTCCCGTCTTTTGACTGCTACGCGAGCTTAACCGTGGAGGGAGCAAGGCCGAACTCAGAACAAGGGCGGACAGACAAGTGTGTACGCTGCAAAACAGGGAGAAAGGGCAGGTGAGGGGGGAGTGGTGGTGAGGCAAGAAGCGAAGCAGTTGCTTTTATTCTCAACACAGTCACGTGTTCGTAGTTGCTTGAGCCTGCCTGCGTTCCCTGCGACTCTGCGAGTCCGAGAAGACGACGACGGCGATTGCCGCACGAGTCAGCGTTCGTGCTCTTTGTCGTTGGTACTCATCTGTGTTTTTAGAAAAGTTCGGTTGCTCTCAGCGATTATTTCATCGAGTGCACTCATCGATGCCTCACTATGAAACGACTTCGTGAAAGTGTGAACTTCGGAATGAAACGGCGGATGGCTGGTCGTCGCGGTGGTGGTGTTGCAACGGATCCTTGGCGCCAAATTTCAGCCGCGCATGTAAGTGACGTTTTACATTTCGTTTTACGTGTTTTTCTCTGCTATTTAACTTGGCCTGAACATGTTTTGTTATTGCTTACGTCCGCGACGCTGCTTGTTTGTCTGTGAAACGGCCTCTGAGCACGACGTCTTGGATCCCAACCTGAGCATACCACTCCCTCAGTTCAGACTGGAGGAGCGGCGCATCCCAAAATTTTCAGATGGTCACGACCTTTTTGCGGGATGTTAATGGTGCAATTTTAGTCGTCTACGACGCTCACAAGCATATCCCGCGGTCGAAAGTATGCGTCGACGAGCGCTAATGCAGTCCCGGTGATACGCATTGACGTGTTTGCATGCCACATTATTTTTCTCGCTGCCTACAATCGATTTTGATCGTCTGTTGTTGCTGCTTTACGGGAACGTTGCCATAAATGCGGGAGAGCATGCAGGGTGATGGGTTAAGTTTACGGTTCTTTTGCCAGCAACCTGTACGTTCGAAGGCAGCGCGCTTCATATCCTAAAGTCACGCTTTCAGAACGGCGATTTAACCCCGCAGTTTTGAGCTGATGGCGTCGAGACCAGAGGTGGGACCGAGCCGATTCGTGTACATGTATACTGTCGCAGTGACGCAATGTGCAGGAAAGACATTTCTCACGCTTTTTTTTTTCTTTTCGCTGCAGGCTCAAGTCCTTCGTCTCGTCTGCGCAAGAACGTAGACTGTCGTTTCTTCAAAGAATTTGAAACTGGTCTCTGCTATCCGTGCTGGTAAGTCCAAAGCATTGTTTCCGTCCAGAAAGGGGCGTTTAAATTGACACGCGCACTTTTGTGGCACATATTGCTGATCACTGACATCTGCCTCAATGTATACTGCTTGGGATTCTCGTCGGAGAATATTTATGTCGCGTGCCATATGTGTGTCTCCTTGCGTGTTGCCATTTTCGCTCATGCCGTGCAATATGGTGCACGCCCAGACAGTGACTTATCAATTGAGTTTCATTATGTTTGAGGGCGTGTGCGAGTAAATAGTGTTATTTAACTTGCTGATCACTTATGTTAAGAACTGATAATAAATATTGGACTCGATCAAATCACTTAACAAGTGAAAAATCTGGTTTAGCTGGTGATCAGATGTCTTCAGCATTGAAGCAAACCATGTGTCACCCCTTCTCTGCTATAAGACTGACTTTCTTTTTGTAATCGGTACATAAAAAGACCAGCGCAAAAAAAATAATTACGGGGACAAAGGAACAAAAAATGACAGGACGGGCACTGAAATGCGTTTTGTGTTCCTTTTTACCTGTTTTCTTTTTTTTTTTCGCTGGTCTTTTAGGGCGTAAGTATGAACCAACTGGCCCAAACAGCTATTTTGATTAAATGTGCTAATTTTCGTTACCGAGCTAAGGAAAATTTTTAAGTCGGAATGGTAGGAAAACATTTTTGGTGTTGGCTGAGGCTTTGATGAAGCGTTTAGTTAGGAATTCGTTTTGGATAATGTGTTCGCAGGTACTGTTAGTCCAAATGCATTAAATTATCCATGAGTATGATGAGCGCAATGACCACGGTGAAGGCGATGGCCATGTGTGTGATGGAGGCCTCTGTGCTCTCCAAGCGATTGATAGTGGTTCCATAGTGGCTCTGCCCGCAATGCCTATGCACGAATGACCAAAATGTTTTCCGTCAGCGCGTTTTCATTCACAGTCATTTATGTTCGGTGATTTTCATTTCAATAATTCGCAATTTGTGATGCCGCCAGACGGATAAGGCCATCGGGAGCACTTCCGAACAGCGGCATTTTTGCGCACATTTTGAAAACTTTGGTGAATTGCCTACACCATACTCTCCAACATATACCCGCATTGCGATGACTGCTCAAAATAAGCAATATGCCCTCTGCTGCATGCGACGTTCACCAGCCATTTCAAGTAGGATTGAGTGCTACTGTAGCTGAAGATGATGTATGGGCTTCTGAGAAGTTGACTGTCTTGCAGACGAGGACTTCGTAGTCGGTATAGCGATGCTCGACGCCGCCGTAGGTGACTATCGCGCAGCGCTGAGAAGGCTGCAGCCTGCCGGCAGTCTTCATTCCCTTGTAGAGAGCGCGTGCAACGTAGAGCGGCTCTCTATCGGAGGTCATGCCCCCTTGGATGGCTCTTTTCAGCACTGCGCCATCAGTCGCAGCCTGCCACTCCAGGCGTGCACCATCGGAAACGAGCGCCTGCGAATCAGAGTTTCAACACCGAGTGTGATTACACTGGATCTGATTGGTAACACAGTATGCCATCAATCAAACGACGTGAGAGGCGGGCAAAAAGGGTCTGAAGAACTCATTTTTTACATTTGGAGACGTTCTGAAGTGGATAGGCGATACTGCAAAAATAGCGAGCTTCAGTTGATTTGTCGCGCTGTGCAAGGAGCCATTTTATGTATCCTTACTGCTACCCTCTGCTGAACCTGTTTTGAAAGCTTAACCGTTACATTTTCACCCGAGTAGCGGCTCACAATTCGAAAATCAGTTTCGCACTAACCCCCAAGTTGCCAGCAAGTGGGGAAGACACTAACAGCACATCGAAGCAACCAATGGCGCAGATGCAGCAATAACACATGTACCATCATTAAACACCCGCGCTAAGTGTCTTGGCGGTTCCCATCCGCCGACAAAACAAGACACCATTGTATTCAGGACATGCAGTCGCCATGTACCAAACACGGACCAATCCCAACACTGGCATAAAAAACAAGCTACAGATCTTTTGCATTTCTAAAAAAAACACACACACACACAAAAAAAAACAGCAATCGCCATACTCGCAATTTTGCAGCCACCTTTATGTCACTCCCTGTCCATAAGCAGGCATATTTCCTTCTGTTCGGATAAAATGCTTGGACTGAGTGTTTGACTGACTGACTCCCTTCGAAAAGTTGCACCGGATCTACTGCGCGCAGCGCTACACATTTACATCAGCTTTTAACCCTACTTTGTGCGTCAGCTTCTTGGAAACACTTATGCGCCACTTTGCCGTTCACTCATTGGAACGACATTTTTGTGTCCGCCCTGCAGGACTGACCTGATCAATAATACCGGCCCGAGCTCAACTAGACCGAATGGCGACCCAATGTCTCTAACGGCGTACGATTGCCGTGTTGGTAGCAGGAGAGGTCAGCTCTGTTATTCACGAGAGCGCAAACGAACACCAAGACGACGAAAAGGAAGTAGTAGACGAATCAGACAACCTCTATATACAGAAAAGATGCGGAGAGCTCCTGAACCGAGTACTGAAGGAGGGAGTATGAATGTGTTATCGTTAGTGATGTTTGTCTTCCTTGCTTTTTTTTTTGGATGCTTTGACATTACATTTTGTGTATTTAGTTGTTTAAACTAATATTTATGTCAATATTTTCGATTCTTATATTAAACTTTCGGCTGCACCACACATTCCCTATATCTCCCTGTGTTCGCAGCTCCAGCCAACGGGCATTCGTGACCTGTGGATAGCGCGCGTAGCCAACTGGAAATCTTAAAGGGCAACTCCAATGGTTTTTTCATCATTTAGTGTTTTTAGATGAATTACATTCCTTGGCATGTCCTGACTCCAACACAAAAAACCGTTTTTCGAAATTCCAAGTAGAAGTATTTTTAAAAAAGAAAAACAGCAAATCGAAACCGAAACTGCTTTCACGGCCAGAAACGACGTCCCAGTTGTAGAAATGGTGACGTCACACTCAGTATTAGAAAAACACTCGTACGTGCGTTGGATGGTGAAAATAAAGCATGGAAATCATGACGCACTGCATAAAATGTCTGAGGCAGTTCAATATAAGCCTCACAATTTCATAATCACGCGGGAAGTGGACAGTAACTCCGGTATACTGTGTGTGACGTCAGAAACTCAGTGTTGCCCGCAGAAATACTCTCAACTTAGGCCATGAAAGCGGCATATTTTAAAGCCATGTTGCGCGTGAACGGATTATCGTACGGCGCCCAAATTTTGTGGAATGCGTCAGGACGGAGAGGAGAACCTATGGTAAAATTTTTACTAAAATATTCGAATGTCAAAAAACCTCCGTAGTTGCCATTTAAGGGGCCACGTGGTTTCTACTCCCACGCTACCTACCTAACTTTTTCTTACTTCAGCTCATTTATTTTACTTTATTTAAATAAAACTTCGTCAGAAAGTTTGTGCCGATCCAATTATTTTTACTTGTTTTTGAAGTGGCTCCAGCCGCAACCATAATTCCTTCATAATGAAAATAATAAAATTCACATAAGAAGAGGTATTTGGAAAGGAGATAGCATACAAATAGTTCTGTTAACCACTTCCATAAAGGAAGTATTCAGAGACGGGAATTGCGACACTTAGTTAACGGTTAAGGGTTCATGGAGAACACTTCTGCAATCTCCTATTCACCGTTTACCAATAATGATTATTGCTCTGGACAAGGAAATCAGAATGGTAAGCCTAAAAATTAATATACATGAAATTGAAGTAACGGTGCACATAAAATTAATATGCAGGAGATTAAAGTAATGTTCAATAGACTGGGAACAAAACAAGAATTTACGACAGGTAGAAACATATTAAAGTGGTATGCGAATATACTTTGGACCGGTAGCAACCGCAGATTCCGACTACAAAAGGGAGATGACTAGCAGAATAAGATTGGGATGGAGCGCATTCGGCAAATATTCGCAGAATATGACTAGCAACTTAGCGGTATTGCTCAAGACGAGTATACAACAGTTCCATCTTACCGGTAACTCCACTATATGGGGCAGAAAAGTGGAGGGATTCAACGTAAGTTGAAGAGAGCGCAGAAGACTATGGAGCAGATATTTGTGTTGTGTAAAGTTTACAGACGGATATTGACAGGTCATGACAGTTTACACTACACTGCAAATCATTGCAAGGACCAAGAAAGGTATCTCGTTTATGCGGAAATGTAACAGGTAGTATGGACCACGGTAGTGAAATGACCAGGAGACTGCTTTTACATGCGAGAATGTGAAAACATTAGGCTACTTTGTCAAGTGCAAAGACATGCTGCGCTGCATACACACCGAGTTATGAGTCATGAGTGCGCGTAATGTTTGTACAAACTCTACACCTTACCTTCATTTCGTTAATAAATAAAGAGTCGCTAGTCATGCTACACTGCATAATGACTATGAGTCAGAAGACATGATCTGGATAGTGAGTCATGATTATACGTGGCGTTTGTACCAAGCCTACACCGAACATTACGTTACTTCGTAAGGTACTAAGTCATGCGACATTGCGAAACGAATTTGAGTCATGAGTCATGCGTATAACTGAGTAATGACTGTGCGTAATGACTGTATAGACTCTCTACAACTTATAGTACGTTACGTTTCGAAGTACTCTTGTCTCGCTACGCAGCGTAATAAAAATGAGTAAGGATCTATCTGGGGTCATTCGTGAGTTACGCTTCAACATTCATGGCTACAGATATCATCTTACATACGTCGTGGCACCGTTCATGGGCGTGATCACGTCATTCGAATCTCGGGCCATGGACGTCGCCGAATTGTTGCTTACGGGACGAAAATGATTTCTCTTTACTAAGAATGAAGTCAAGTGCATTGGCAGGCATCCGCAGGCCATGACTGACAGCTTATCGTCAACAGCTGTATCTTTCCGGTACTCACAAACTAAGAGGGTATAGCAAAAAACGGTTGAAGTTGGCGTGAGGACCGCGCAGTAGCGTAAACAAAGGAAAATCATATGCACAGTCTTTGTCAAAAGTCCAGAGCCCAGTTGGGCTGCTTCTGAGCCACTTCACGCGGTTTGTAAAACATTTTCTGTGTTCCGAATCGTTCGGTGGTAAGATTTTTTGTCCTATCCTCTCCGATGGGAAAGACCTCCACTAAGGCTAAATCAGCGCCACTGCACGACTCAGGAGCATACTCCGTGGGATCTACACTTCTGACAAGGACTGTATATGTAACGTGCTAAGAGTCAGGAAGAGAGCTGGATTGACTAAAAAATAAACTTGAGTCAATGACAGCCCAGTTGAAATTGAGAATAAGCAATAAACACGACCAGACTAGGCCACTCGAAGGCAACATAAGCGATGGTCGCTTAGTGTAATGAACTGGGTTCCGAGAGAAGGCAGACTAGACAGGAGGCCGCAGAAGATCACAAGCGGACGGATAAGTAAGTTTGCTGGGTTGAGGTGGGTGCTGCAGTTGGCACGGGACAGGATTAACTGGTGAAAAACCCTTCATTGGGCGCAGTTGTGAAAATTACGATCATGATGATGTTGATAGCAATTATTTTTTTATTTTGAAAACTGCGCACGCGAATTTGGGATGACATGGACTTGGTTTAGACTGTGGAGAGCAAAACACATTCTTCAGTGGCACACCAAGGTTGCTGGCCATCAGCCTGTACAAGTTCTAGACTTCAGGTGCTCTCATGAAGTTGCATAGTAGTTCAGAGGAGGCGCAGAAACGTGGGAGCTCTTTGCACTAAGCCACCTACTTGGCAAGGCAGAAATTTCGTTTTTGCTTAAATTATATCGTAATTACCAATAATTTGTCGAAATTAGAGTTTTTAAAAAATATCCATCACCTACATAATCATCACATATCAGTACAATACGTATTTCTTCTCTCAGGAGCCGTGAACTTGCGACAATATTACTTTAACGGCTCTTGCCTCTTAGCCGGAAGTAAAACGTTAGTGCTGATAGCTTTCCTTCAGTGGTGTCTTAGTTTGCAGGAAGCAAAGAGGGGGAAAAATGCAGGTTACCTTTAAGCTCTGCTTTGAAGTGCATATGGCGTGGTAGGGTTGAAGGCTCTCGTCTGTGGTCCCTATCGCGGTGTCTCTTTCGCGTACATGTAGTTTCTACTAGATTATTTACAAATATCTTAATTTCTGCCTCTGGTATCTCACACAGTCTTATGAGGATACAATGTTAATCTACCACTGTATCTATTTACCGGTCGTAGACGATCACCTGACACTCCGTTTTAACCAAGGCACATATACCTGCTTGGATGGCCCAGCAGTAGAGTGCCTTACTTGGCATCAAAGAGGTTTCGAAGGTTTATTCTTATTCCACCTTTGAGGGACGCCTCAAATGATGAGGAACGCCTCCAGAGCTGGCGTCCTTCTTGGCCTGAGTCTCTTCGGTACAATAAGCTTCTCATACCACCGTCTATAGGAGCCAACACGCAGCAAAATCGAAGCACTCTACTTACATTCACGTGATTTGGATCGCTGCTTCATGGGAGGTATGTAAGCGGCATGCCGCGGAACAGAGATGCAAGACTCTATTATTGCATACCTGACCAATTTGCCGCTCTCACGGCGAGTGTTTTCCTGCCGTCTTCGCGATGCGCGATTCTTCCCACGCTTGTGATCGCAACTTCGGTATAATTAGGTGCTCATATATAGCGGAGTCTGTAGCAGCGTGATAACACTGCATGTGCAATAGCGAGAAAAATGGAGAAGAAATCAGTGTCATTGCACTGACCTGGTAGTCCCAGTATTTGTGTTCCACTTTATCTTGGCCCACGTAGCAGTAAGCGAGGATGGTGAGCACCTTGCCAAGTATAACGTTGCTCTCGTGCACCGCGCGCCCAACATAGGTGATCGCGCCTACCGTGTCGTCGCCTCCGGGCACAGCGTCTACTGGGATTTTGCCTCTTTTGCAGGTCGCCCAGACGCATGGAGACTTGTAGCTGATCGCTGCGAGGAAAATTCAAAACTCTATCACATGCGTATGTGAAAACTTTGCGCAATGCAACCCTTTAGAAAGTGAACTCCATTTGAAGTTGTGTCTTCGCACACGTTGTACTGTGGTTCTTCGGATGCTCAACAAGACGCACTCGTTACGGTGACAGGAAACGCATGATGATCGTGCATAGAAATTTCTAAGCTAATAACCTTATGAGTCTAAATCAACTCGGGCTGCTTTGCTTGTGGGACATGCACCACCGTTCACGCAGGCTCCCAGCCAAATGCGACTTGGCACTTATAGTAGATACATAGTTGTCGAACATAAACTACTTATTCAACACCGGCCCTGCCCATACGTCAAATTACGGCTGCCCGAAATTTCACTTCACTTGATGGTGCAGATATTTTTTAACTGCAATTGTTTTCGTTGCTTATAGTGAACACCTTATAGTGAGCACCTTATAGTGAACACCTAAGCCAGCGGTGCAAAAAGCTAACCAGAACAGTTGTACCGCTGGCCTTTAAGCCATACCCACATCACGTCAAATGTTGTTCGCTGTGTTATAGGCGCTGACACACCGTGGACCGCGGACACTTAGAGTCATCTTGGAGTCGAATATAATCATATTAGTTTTCATCAGAAGCCTTAATTTGATGTATTATAAGAAACTACTAACCCTTGGTGAAGCTTGTATGCTCGCGGCGCCCGTCTTTGTCGCAGAAGCAGAGATAGTTGATGCATCCAGTACTAATGCAGTACCAGAGCGGAGGTCGAGGGATGTGACGGCAGAAAGGAAATAAATCACTCCCGGCACCGGTCTGGTTTTGTGGCACGCTCTGCCCACAGGAATCGTTTCCGGCATAGTTGTGGTCCACTAATACTGGCTCCTCGCACGAGTTATTATTGGGAAAGTTCTGTTTTGGCGATGCCCGTTGAAACGGAAGCTCGTCGGCGGTGTTCTGGTCCCGCAATTCTCTGTGCCTACGTGAGCCGTCCCCGGTACATTTCTGATTAGGTAAGACTTTCTGTCCATCCGAATTGTTCACCCCCGCACAGTCCTGGTTCAATGATGGTCCTTGGTTATAGGAAGCGTCGTCAGCACAAATCTGGTTCGGCGGTGCTGTCTGCTCACACGAGGCGTCCATGACTAATTAGAAGCAGCACCAGAGTCACCAGAGCTGACTTGTACCGCAGGAAGCGAAAGTCCACGACGATTCAGCTGCCCACAGCCTATTTTTTCACAAATACTTGCGGTTAGGTGACATCCGCAAGCTGCCGGCTCCGCTTCTTCTTCTTCTTCTTCTTCTTTTCTTCTTCTTCTGCTTTGATAAATGGCACATACCCACGAAGGGGGATTGGGATCAGTGTGGACTGCCAAGTGTCCTACAGATACTGAATATGTACATTAAATTCTTTATCAAGTAACAATACTCTAAGTTTTAAGATAACACAATTGAATGACAGGAAAAAAATACAGAGCAAAAAATTTGGAAGTTTGTAAATTTGGAATATAATTAGCAAGGGAATCTGTCCGTAGCTGCTCGCTGAACGAAGGTGCGTGCACGAGTCCACGACAACAGAAACACGATTTCTGTGCTACGCGTATTGCCATTCCCTGAAAACTGCAGCAACGGAAGTGCCGGGTGACGTAACTAAAAAATAAAACACAACAAAAAGGAAGTCAATGAAGCTATATGTTTTCTGAGTATACATTGAAGGGCACAAACTAAAATGCATACGCAATAAAATAGTTTCATGGATTAAAATTGCTTGCAGAAATCCTATGATCATGCCAATTGTGTCCGTCGCGTTATTATCAATACGTTGAATCAAAACGAATAAGAGCGCATATAAAGAACGCACTACCCGTCGCTTCTGTGGCGCAGTAGATTCACGCCACGTACGTGATTGAAAGACATGTGCTCGATTACTGTAGGTGCAGTTTTTTTATTTTTTTGTAAATGCACAACATTCAAATGATATACGACCATATTTCCTCGAGTATGTTCCCCTTTAGGTTGCATAATAGCATGTTTTTGTTCTGAACAGCAGCAAAACCAGCCGCGAACGCAGCCATAATATGACGGTAAGACAACGGTTGCACTATACAATTACCTTCACTGTAATCAACTCCTGTCTTCAGTGAGTGTATGTTCCCTTTCGGTTGCGTTCAGACAGAGCTCTCAGCAACAATCACCTTTTAACAAGCTTTAAACTCTTTTAACGAATTTACGCGGCGTCGATTTTTGAAATTAACTTATTCAATGTCGCAAAGATGGCGCGATGGACGCCACCGATATCTTATGCACTTTACAGAAAGTAATTTTAATGTATACTATTATATTAATATTTCATATCAGTTGCCATACAGCGCTTCATGCTCAAACAAAACGTAGGGTTGTGTTTTATTTTTCAGTGACGCACCCGGCACTTCCGTTGCTGCAGTTTTCGGGGAATGGCAATACGCGTCACAGACCAACCAGCGCACGTTTCCACGCAATCCCACTTCTGACACCACGCACACCTCTGCCCTTCAACTACTTCGTCTTCGTTCCTCCGTGTTCCTCCGTGACAATATCGAACATAGCATTCTCATTCAGTTTAGGTTAATAGAGAAGCTTGAATACCATGCCTAAGCGGTTGCTGATGATGGCGATGACAATGAAACTCTTGAATTTCTTATCTCTTATCTGCTAGCAGTTCTTATTCGCAGACCACGTATCCCGTAAAGTATGTACTTCTACTCTTCGGAAATCCCGTCGCGTGCATCAAGAAATTTTTCAGCTTAACGAATGTTACAAATGCAGGTAGTTGGTTCTGTATATTTAAATTATTAGCGCGCTAACACAGTGCTTAAGTGCTGCTCGCCTTACTCTCAAGAAATGGTCACCGTCATGTTGCAGGGAATATATTCACTTGTTTCTGAGGATTTACCACATACTCCACACGTCTGACCTTGATTAAATTTCCTTTTTTTGCGACACCAGCCAGCTCGGCTCGTCGCGTGGGCTCGTATGCTCGTATGCCGTAGCCGCAAATGACAGGAGCTGCCAACTTGGGTCTCTCGTTTCACATGCATGGGAAGGTTATGTCTGAATCAGCCTGCCAGGACTCAGGTATCCACGTTACCCCTACAGGCCTCTCAGGCACGTTCATACGGCTTGGTTAAAGAGGAGCTTTATATGTGGGATGGTAGCCTACGCTGTCGCGTCATATCCTTAAAGGCGGTACTTAAGTGTCCCCCATATTTAGATGCAATAAACGCCTTTACCACCACCGCCTAAAACGCCGGTGAAATTAGATGCGTTCAACGGAACGCTGCTTGGGTTCGATGCAACGTTCGATCGCCCGCAGCCAAAGCTTTCGCTCCACATTCGTAGGCCGTAGCCACAAATGGCGGGCACAACGAAACCCCCAGGAGACGATGTGTAGAAGAAATGGATGAAGAGCGCGCTGCATGTCTCGAGAAAGGAAGGAAGAGGGCTTTGCCCGTGACGTCGAAGGTTGTCGGCGCGCAGAATTTGCACAAAGAGTGGGCGAGCACGAGTCGGCCACGCGAGAGGTTCACCGCCGCTTCACTAACAACCCCCTTGGAAGTGTTTGTTCTGTGTGCGACCGGCTGTGGCATAAAAAGAATCTAACACCGGTGAGAGAACTTATGGACCCGACTCACAATTGACCTCGAGCGTAGCCATGCAGCCGTTGCTTTCGCAATTCCACTACGGTTAACCAGAATTAAACCACAGCCAACCTTTGTAGCTGCGTGTTCTAAGGCACCCTGATCTAGTTTCAGATAGTAGGGCACTGCCTCTTGAGTGGTAGGATATAACTTGCGGATTGAAGAATATAGTCGGTAGCCACCCATGGTGATGAAGCACCGAGAAGGTAAAGAAGACAACATACATTCAGCATTTTCTTTCTGAGGAGCAAGTTGAAAAGCTTTCGTGCTACAAAGCTATTCGAAACAGCTGAGATTGAGGTCAGAATGAATGAGATTGTGAGAAGATCCACCGCTCAGTGCGTATTATAAAGTTCAGATCGCCCGCTCTGGGGAGAAACTTCGCCCGTGGTAGCCTTAAGTAAATATTTTGCCCTTTGTTCTCTAAATGGGGAGCTGTAATTTGCTCCTTTTTCCGCCATACTGTCCAAATTACATCCAATCACATTAAATATCGGTATGAGCTGGACGAAATTTAGCTATTCTTCAGCTTTCATATTTGCAAAATGTTGACTTTGTATTGCAGCATTTATTTCACTTATGTTACAGTAGGTGAGAAAGGGTTTTTTGCTGGCTCTCGCGCGTAGCTCGTAGCTGTCTACGATACTGATCACAATTACTTGAATTTTTTGGGGACTGCTTATATGCACATTTTTCAGTGAATATCCGCAGTGGTTGTGTAGCTTTTTGAAATAATTTATATGTGGTAGCTCCAATTCATTTTGCCATTCATGTTGGCCCCGTTCATTCACCGGTTTATTTCAAGGACGCTTTGTCACCCTATGTATTGTGTGTAGTACGTGTATAGTTCGGTATTTTTCGGAATGACACTGCGGCTCGTGAGCTTTGGTGCCCACTTGTCGCACAAAGGATAGAATGTGCCGCTGTCAGGCATCAAACTGTCGATATAAACTGAAGTCACTCATAAACGAAGGCTGGCAGTAATCACAAGAGCTAAATTACAAACGTACGCGGGCAGTTTCACACTCAAGCAAAGTTCTTACTTTGCTTATCTAAGTCCGTGCCAAATGCGTTAGGTTGCTCAGTGTGCTATTTACTTGCCTCAGTCCGCTGTGCAAATCACTACTTGAAGCAAGAGCGATTCACCCCGAATGAAACACTGTGTCAAACTGCGGATGTAAGGTTTGCATCTCTGTTCGTGCTGCCTCTTGTTGCCTCTTTCTTAAATATTCCATGGAATGTCTGCTAAAGTGCATGAGCAGAAGTTGTGGCGTTTGTTTAGACTCGATACATTCTGAACGTAGGGAGTGGTCCCTTTTCATGTATGCTGCAGGATTTCGTGTAACATAAATCAGGGTGACCATGACCAAGCTCGACCTTTGTTTTATTGGCTCTTGGCACAACGAACGTCGAAGACGCAGAAGAATGCTGTGCGTGATGAAGTCGTCGTTAACGGACTGTCTAAGACCAATAAAACTAGCTAAATTGCCTCGCAGCTAGCCAAGCTTCCCTATCAGTGGGTTTTGTGCCGGGGAAAGGACCTATCGGTAAAAGCAATGCCAGGTGTCAAAGAGAGGGGTGGTGAATTCACCCCGAATGAAACACTGTGTCAAACTGCGGATGTAAGGTTTGCATTTCTGTTCGTGCTGCCTGTTGTTGCCTCTTTCTTAAATATTGCATGGAATGTCTGCTAAAGTGCATGAGCAGAAGTTGTGGCGTTCGTTTAGACTCGATACATTCTGAACGTAGGGAGTGGTCCCTTTTCATGTATGCTGCAGGATTTCGTGTAACATAAATCAGGGTGACCATGACCAAGCTCGACCTTTGTTTTATTGGCTCTTGGCACAACGAACGTCGAAGACGCAGAAGAATGCTGTGCGTGATGAAGTCGTCGTTAACGGACTGTCTAAGACCAATAAAACTAGCTAAATTGCCTCGCAGCTAGCCAAGCTTCTCTGCCAGTGGGTTTTGTGCCGGGGAAAGGACCTACCGGGAAAAGCGAAACCAGGTGGCGAAGACAGGGGTGGTGAAACCCTGTTCGTGGGCCGCGCCATGCACAGCGAATACCGGGCGAAATTGTCCGCTCCCGAGGCTTCTGCTACGTGTTCTACGACCAGTACGAGCACTACTGTAGGAATTACCAAGTAATCAATGCGTCATTGACGTAGGTATCCTTTCACGAAAGTCTGTATTTGCATATTTATAGTCGTCAATACTTCCAAGATCTACTTTTTAAACTTTATGTGTGCTTTTTTTCGCATTTAGTAGCAGGGACTTCGTTCGGAGCATGCAGCACACGTGTCGCAATGTAACTATTTTCACTGGTCCACAAAGCGGTGAGCACATTATGAGGTTCCCAAACTAATGTCACTCCGCAGGAAGTGCTGACTTAACTACAGCCTTACATTTGAAGGCTGGTGTTGCGCCGGCTGTCGATACGATGATTTAAAATGGATTTGTCGCCATGCCACACTTATAAGAAATGATAAGGCCTTGTTTGGTCGTTTACGGAGATCAATGTCCGAAAGCAACTCAGATATGAGTGACGCCGTATATAGTGTAATGAAGGGTCTGAAAATTTTGTCAACCTCGGGTTCTTTAACGTCCACTGGCATCGCACAGCACACAGGCTCCTAGTTTTTCGCCTCCACTGAAAAGCGACCGCCGTGGCCGGGATTCGATCCCGCATCCTTGGGTCGAGTACCACTGCGCTGCTGTGGACAGACGAAATGCAAAATGCCTGTCTGCCATCTTCCCAGCCATCCCGAGGGGTGAAGCATTTGATGAACGTTATTAGTATGGAAAGAACTTGAACTTACAGCAGAAGACCTTTATCTCACAAGATTTGTGTACAGACACCAATGTAGCACATTCTTGTATGCTGAACACTGCCGAACTATCAGATTACCCGTGCAGCTTATTTATTTTAATTTTTTCGTGAATAGCCTTATTTGGTGTTTTGTGGTTATTTATAAGTGCGGATGTAGAGATCGATGAGAACAATTTTGGCGGAAAGAATTAATTTTAAAACGTCATTCCGTCATTAAACTGCCTCAAAATAGTTAATAATAATAATAACTGGTTCACAGGAAGGGAAAGGCGCAGCATCTGTCACGCTTGTGTCTGTGGACACCTGAACCACGTCGTAAGGAAAGGGAGGAAAGGGAGGAAGATGAGAGTAAAGTGGAAAGAGAGAAAGAGGAGCCATAGTGGAGGGCTACTGAGTAATTGCGACCAACTGGGGATCTTTAGCTTGCGCTGACATCGCAGAGCACACGGACGCCTCTTCGTTTCGCCTCCATCTAAACGCAGCCGCCTAGGTCGGGTTCGAACCCGGGTATTCCAGACAGTAGTCGGGCGTCTTCTTACCACTGCACCACCCCTGCGGGGCAGTTCTTGAAGCAATTTTAGTTATAACTCTGGATTTATAACACGTCCGAAATACAGCTGTATGGATATAAACCGCATTGCAAACTCCCTCCTTTAACGAAGACTATTAAAAACGGCTTGAAATAAATATCTTGAAGTCTCGTGTTTCTTATTAACAAGGTACTACCACAGTGCAGAGCTGTGTACCATAAATAGTAATTTCTATATTTCGCAAATTTTATAAATAAAGCCACGTAATTGAAACTACATAACTTGGGCCCATTCGATGAAAAGAATCCCATCGCGCCCAGTGTTGAAGCGATATCGAACATTTTCGTCTGTAGAAATTTCTTAAGTATTATTTTGCAACTTCTGAAGTAATGCTGCAAGATAGGATAGTTTCCTCACATCCATTTTTGAACGAATAGCCACAGTGCAAAATCAGTACAATGCAATAAACAAGGCAGGAAAAAGAAGGAATACACACAGTACTTCTGCCTTTTTTTTTTTTTTTGTCAATTGTTTTTTAACGCTGTATCTCCTTTCCTTAGACACTGAGAGTAAGAGAATAGACACTAACGCTGGACGAATTACGCTTGATTAACTGTTAAGTGTTGTCCGCGAGCCTCGTTCGTACGCAGTGTAACCATTAAAGATGGCACATTTGCGTTTTGCGTTGAAATTCTTTCGCAGGCACTTGTCTGTGACAGTGCTGCCCTGGAGTGGCTGCCGGCTTCTGGTGATGACCTGCCGAGTGCAGCCGGACTTCCTCTGGCGAGCCACTCTACATTAGCCATACCCTTCACAACGGAAAAATGACCCTCGGTAAGGTCCACCCGTCCTTCAAGTTCATGTACACTCCATACAATATGAAGGAGCGCAAATACACAGAGTATGAGGTCTTGGTCTGCAAAACAGTCAACTTCTAAGGAACCAAGAACGAAGCAGTGCTGATACAGGAATGTAAGATGTTCTAAACCCTAAAAACGATGCCTAATTATCCAGTGTGTTGCGCGACCCGGCCGATTTCGGTAAAGCTAGGTAAGCGGCATGTGCTTGGCGATAGCCGCATGTCTAATAATAGAGCTGAACGTTGAGCTAGTTGGTCACACATCTCTTGGAAGAAGGCAGAAGAGCAGGTAACAACACAAAACATAAGAAGTACACACAAACACAAGGACAACGCTGCACTGACAACTATATTGACAAGAACCCGCACATCTTCCTTCATTTCACTTCTGCAGCCAACCTCTTCCTTGTCTTTAACGTCCTGCCGGTTTGCGCAGAAATTCTAATTCCTTCTTCAACAATACCACTGTAGGCATACTGACACAGAGGGGGCCAAAGCGTTTGCGCACGTTACACTGGAGGCAGAACGAATCGGTGTGTAAAAAAAAAATCTGAGCCACAACAGATGAGATATACAGGTGCGGACATAAGTAGACGGAGCATGCTTTTTATTTCAAATGGCAATCATGCCTTCTGTATTGGAGATGTGAAAATGATAGGTGTCCTGTATGAAAGCGCACTGGTGTCTATTACCGGTATGCACGTGCCACGACTGCCAATTTCAAATACAGACCGTCTGAAATTTTTTAGAAGGAAATAACATGCTCTGTTTGCTTTTATCTGCACCGGTACATGCGTCTGCAAAGTCCAGCAAACACCCAATTCATTCAAATAGTAACTTTCCCTCTACATGATACCAAGCCGAACTCACAGCACTGAAAAGTGGTCACAGAAGAGCGCAATACTCCAAATGATAGCCTTCGTAGACACGAAATTTAATGACTCATTACCTTTGTCCGCACAGAGTGCAACTGGCCCAATTTGGGGAATCAAGCTATTGTAAACACGAAGCAACTTTGCGCCCAGAAGTATGGAGGTATGGCTCACACACGTGGGGAGCCAGTTCACGCACAGCAAATATTCCAAGCTTCCTTCTTTTTCCAGACGTTTGTTGAGGACGGACACGTCGAGCCCCTTTGTACAATAGAGCTTTCACCAGGCCGTGGTGAGATGAGGGCATTGTCCTAAACTAAAGTTCCACAATTTTAACATGGTCCGTGATTTTGTTTCGTTATCCTCTCGTCTTTGCTGATAGACACTCGCGCCGTTCTGCGGAAGCAGTAGTGTGGGCGACATCCGCGGCCTAAATCTTCCCATAACTTTGAGATATTTTTTCCCTCTTTGGCATGCGAAGATATAACTACTGACAGACGCCGGCCCACCTTTTAACAGCAGAAAAGTGACATAACTGGCAGTGGAACTGTGTTTAGTTCTAAACAAAATGACATCTTATTCATCTCTGGCCGATCACACGTCAGAGGCATTTGGTGATTTAGGGGCATCAGGAAGGTTGGTGAAGTCCTTCCCTAATCTAATCTAGACAACATAGACCTTTATGAAAGAGAACTCTCCATAAAGGTTCGATAGCCGAGAGTTGAGAGTTTTTTTTTTTTTTTTTTTTTCTGGCTCGCACGATGAATGCATTTTCCACAACTTACTTTGCAGATCTGGCCTGTACAGGTGAAGATCGAGACTAAACCTTCTTTGAATCCCTCCCTTTCTGAACTTGCAAAGCCGCCGGCTACGGTACTCCACTGCTTAAAACTAAAGAAAATCATTCAGAGAGCGAATACCAAGCGACTACGGACGTAAGTTTTACTTGCATGGTTACGTCATTCTTCGATACATGTCGCTGGGCTCGGAACCGGCACGGGGGTCTCTAGTTCAGTAGTGCATTCATCATGGGCGGAGAAAATAGCATGATCGGGATTGAATAGGTTCCCGTCCCATAAAATGGGAGCACTCAGAACAGAGTCGGATACTGCTACACACTTACATCGGACTCACGCCGTGTAGGCACAGGCGTATACAGGAGCTCTAAATTTCCCCATAGCAGGGCCGCAAACCTTGCTCGTATTGCCCCGCCGCCAGGCAGTAGAGGCCGGTGTGCCACTGGGTTTCGTGCAGCGGAAACTTGGGAGGTGCGACCCATTTCGTAGGGCTCTTGGCGGTGGTGGGCTACTGAGGAGAGCGTCACGTTCTTTCGGCGCTGTGTCTTTCGGAGATCTCGAGATACCGGGTGAGTGAAAAGAGCAAAAATTATCTCAGTTTTCTCGCACCTATTTCCATCTTAAAAACCGCTACATATATAGGTATATATACTGTTACGGACGAGGAAAAAGCGGGTAGTGGCGCGGGCAGAAGCGCTCGCGCTAGGCCCACCGCAATTCATTAAATCACCTCTGAGTCATCGACCATCTTCTCTCTCTTTTCTCTGTGTGCATCGGCTTGCCACCCCGTAACATTTGGTGGAGATGCGGGGTACGTCATCATCACTCGTCATCCTGGCCCAGAGCATCGGCGCCCTGCGTCTTCTTGTACCGTTGGTAGAAGGTCTAGGAGTCATCACTTGGCTGGTCCCCAGCCTGCCGGACCCGATGCTACCTCTTCGTTCCACCGTCCCGTGCCTCGCCCCGAAAACAAGACACGACGAAGGAGAGACTGACACGAGACGCCACCCACACAACCAAGAGAGAGCTGAACACAATACGGACGCACTGACCCGATGTGCCGACAAAAGATCTCAATGACCAAAACCCCACGACCTACACTCGAAGACATCACACCTGCCCATGCCATGTAGTGCGTGCCTGGGCCTCCGTCATCGGGTCTTGGCGACCTGTGGCGCGAAAGAATCCTCGGCCAGGCTTCATCGGGAATCATCGTGTCGACAAGCCGTTGTCTTTTTCCCTTTTGCTCTTTTTCTTAGGCCATCAAGTCACGCCCATTGTCATGCCATGGATCGCATCAACATTGGAAAACTTCCTCGTCCACGATCGGGGCGATCACTTGGTGGCCCCGGGCGCGTATTGACAGACCATATCCCGTAGGAGCACTCGAGCAGACGACGCTCTGACGCGCAAGCACGTGACAAACGTCACATCCGCGAGTAGCAGCGACGCTGCTTCTCCCTAGCGCCTTGTGACGAGACTCCTCATCGTTTCTGTTTCGTTTCGCGCAGGGCTCGCATTTACGTTTTTTTCCCCCACTGGTGTTTGTCAAAGGTACGCATGTTTCGGTGTCGTTTTCGCGCAGGGCTCGTATTTCCGCACGGCTGTCAGCTGAAGTTCACGTAAAAGTCACGCAAATTGCCGTCGGCTAAAAATTCGGTCACGCGATCGCGTTAATTTCGGTCCAGTGACCACTGTGCGGGCTTTTTCCTCTGGTGTTCTGTAAACGTCGGTCGGTTACCGGTCACGTGTCACGTAAACTTCAGTCCAGTGTATGTTCTGGAATCGTCGCTCGGCTCGGCTACACCCCGAAGTTTGCACTTCTGCCCATTCGCATAGCTCCGCGCAGTTCGTCCGGTGCTTTTGGGTTGTACGCACGTGCACATGGCTCATCCGTTGCGCGCTGCGCTAGCCAGGGTGATTTTGTGCTTGGCGAACTTGTGTGTCAATTGCGGATAACTAGAGATGATGGACGAGCTCCCAGAGCCGCTCGAGCTCGTAAAAGATGAGCTCGCGTCAAAAGGGCACGAATCGGTGTATCGCGCGAACCTGGAAAACGAGGCAGCCGTCAACGAATGGCTGGAAGCCTACAGCGTCGAAATCAACAAGTCTTGGATCGTGCAAAAGGTTCAAAAGGATGGAGAAAGATACGTACTCTGCCAATCAGCCAGTATTGCTCTTAGCAGTATATTTCAATCATTGTCAAATAATTTATACTCGGCTAGTGCTATATGTGGGTTGGATTTTAGTCAATTTAATAAAAAGCGGAGCTACACTTCTCGCTTATACTGGAGTCGAAAGTACACGAACGCAATATATTAGGCGATAGTTTCCATGCAGACCTATGCAGTTAGCTGGCAAGCTCGAGAGAAGAGACTTTTGAAGGAAGTCACAACCTCGAAGCTAAATGACTAATTGCAGAAATGATGGCACAAAGTGCTAGTTACGTGCCATCAATCTGATAACTTTCCCTTGTAAACGTTCGTAAAATCAGTTTACAAAAAAAAAAATCTTAGCCAATGAACTTATACTCAGTGAACATCCAGTGAGTATCTGCCGCAAATGTTAATAATATATCATTATAGTATACATTATAATGTCCACGTTGAAGAGAGTAAAAAGTGGACATGTACCGAATACCCACATATGCCCACACATCTCTTGATGAGATATTAAATGATATTCTGTAGATATGTAGCCAACATCTTTTTAGGGGTTGTGAGCTGTGTAGTAAGAGTACAGCACTTTATAAGAGCAATCAGAGCAATTGCTGAAAAATGCCAAAGAAGATAATTGTTTATCCAAGGTAAACATTTCCTACTGGTTTCTTGCTAGGATCCTACTAGTTCCAGTAGTACTGGTTTATTAACACATTCCCCATAGCCACTGGAATCTGTAGCGGCTGGGTCTCCCTGCAGAAGGTCGGTTGGGTGCATTGGTTCTGGTGGGCCTGTTGACCTATGAAAATCTTGGTGCAGCAGCTGCCTAGGGCCGCACCATCAAAAAGAAGACAAGGGCAAAGGTTTCATAAGTATGAATCATACTTTATTATTTTCCATGTCTACGAAAGTTCTGCAATCTGCATGGACACTTTTGCCTTGCTGTCTGGTACTGCTGCAGGTGTTCCAGCTTCAATCAGATGTTGCATTGAAGTTAGCTGCACAGAAAGATTTTTTCAGAAAAACATGCTAGCAACACCACACTACTTTAACAGTCAAACCATTCCATATGTGACACGCCACAAATTGTTAGTGCTGTGCTTCGCATGCCTACACAGCTGCTTACAGTGCAATCAATCATGTTTCTGTCTAGTTTGAGCTTTTTCAGAATCAGTGCGTGGCGAGCCTGTGTATGCATTTGGACCAGAATATGAGAGTGAAAGTGTGTAGCTGCGCGGTGTATGTGTGCAATGACAACTGGTCCATGTGGAGAACATGCACTTCATGTGTTATACGTCGGCTATGCGAGACGAGTGCAATCCACTGTGTGCGTGGTCTCCTCTATAACTCGAACCAATTCACTGCACTACAACTTTGTCATCAACCATTTGTACCATCATTCTCCTTTTATTTCCTTTTTCTCCCTTATCTAGTGTTGAGCAGTACGCTAGGGTCATATTGCTGCTGGCCGAACTCTCCATCTTTCTTTTCATTGAATTATTTCCATCGCTATCTTGCTTATACACTGTGCTTTGGGCCTCCTTGCAAACACAAATGTGGCTATTTGCAATTCAAAGTAGTTTCTTTGATGGCTGCATGGCTGCCCAGTGTCATTTGTAGAACTGAAGTCACATCTGCCACTTTTTCCTGCCAAAAAGTTGAAGGCATTTGCCAGTAAAACAAACTGGTTCTGCATAAATGGTTTACAATGTATTGCATTTACTAAACAGCAAAGGCATTGTTTCACCTCAATTTAGAAGCAGTGCATTTCAGTTTTGTTTAGTGTCCCAATTTGACTTAGGCTCTGCAGGATTCTGTAGTGTAGGTCTCCGGCTCATTTTTGACCAATTATTTTTTTTTTTTTAACATGCACTGACATCACACAGTAAATGGGTGCCTTACATTTTCCTCTATCAAAACATGGTCGCTATGGCTGTGATCGAACTCGGGTTCCTCAAATTTAAATGCCTAAGACTGGTTGTTTCATACTATTTACTAGACGATTTTCATCGGGGTAGCCTTGTTGTGCCTAATTTACTATAAACACACTTGTTGCACATGATGATGACATTAACAAGCGTTTCTTGAAAAGTTGGATTGCTAGCTGATCAGTGTGCAAACCATAAGGGAGTGATGTCAAAATACTCTGGTTCTCCCCTCTTCAAGTGTTGCTATAGTTTGTGAGCTTAATCTTTTAATTTTGTAGCAATGCTTCCTTCTTCAAAACAATTGGTAGGCATAATGGTGCAAGTACAACATGTCACCTAATTCAGAAGCTTTTGAAACGGCTGTAAGATAGTTTGGAATTCAAGTTAGCCAAGGTCACTTTGAGATGTATACAAGGAATAAACAGTTGTTGTGAAAGCCAGCACTTATTTATTTGACTCAATATTGAGCTGCACCATCCTGCGTAAGCATGTTATGAGGTGCCCACGACTGCAAAAATAAACACTCTTGTTTCTTCTTGCCATGACACTTGAGCAGAATACTGATCACATACATAAAGAGTTACAAAAAAAATTACACAGCATGCTATGCCACTGCCTCTGCTTAACAGGTGCAGTTAAGTTAGCTACTGCGCTCAACAAATGCCTATTCAACACAGTGCTCTCAAACAAGCGTGAGTACTTTAAGAGGGTGGACATTCTGGCTGGTTGGTGCATGATCTGTGACTAAAAACAGCGCTAACACGAGACGAAGCAGACGAAACAGCATCGTGTCCCCTCTGCTTCGTCTCTTGTCAGCGCTGTTTTTAGCCACAGAAGCGTGAGTACTTGGTTATCGAATTCACCTAATATCCCACTACTTTCAGAATCAATAGTTTGACGTCGCCAGATTATGGGCTTCAGAAAAGGGCGGTTGCCGCTATGAACAGGGCGCAGTAATCATGCGGGCGTTCACAGAACGAGAACATGTTTTCATTTCAAGGATTATTACCGCTAATTTCAGAAAACTGGCTCCGCTGTCCCAGCATGTTGCCATATGGAAACATTTCCGTATTTAAAGGCCGGAAACTGAAAAAAAAAAAAAAAGAATCATGAGTGCAGACAGCTGCTCACAAGGTAGCATAAAATGAGAGACGGCCTTTGAGATGTAATTTAGCATCGGTAGTAGTCTACATACGCCCTTGGGTAGGCCAGTAGCTTTAGCATCTCTAGCGAAGACCCCCTCGAGCAGCGATGCAGCATCACAGCAAATGTTTCACAAATACACCACGTAACCACGTTTTTTTCTCTCTTCCCCCTTTTTAACCCCCTTATTCCAGCGGTGTTTATCCAAACATTGCAGTGCTACTAACCAAGGCAGCACTTTCAGCGACTAGTGGCTCCAAGGCGAGCATCCAACGGCGCTGCGCAGCTTGCTTGGAATCGACGCACTTGCACATCCAGCACCAGCACAGTTGGCATCCAGCATGCTTAGGCAGCAAAATTTCAGCAGTCACGGCTTCACAAAATCGCTTGCTGTCAGAGTCAAACATGAAGGCCAAAACACTTGTTTCGAACTGCAAGCATCACAGTATCCAGCATCCAAATGGCACGGCTTGGGCCACTGCGTTTATAAAGCCTCAAAATGCGGCCGCAACACCCCTTAAGCCACAGGCACTACCACTAAGCCATGGTAGAAGGATACGCGCTTGTCTGGCTAACCAACGCCAGCGTCGGCGAAGCGTTTAACGGCGTGCGCGCGTGCGCTGCCATCTTTCTTTGATGTAAAAAAAATAGACACAAACAAAAAACAACTTAAAGGAAGTGACGTCGTGTCACGTGCTTGTGTGTCAGAGCGTCGTCTGCTCGAGTGCTCCTACGGGATATGGTTTGTCAATACGCGCCCCGGGCAATGTTACGGACGAGGGCAGTGGCAGTGGCGCGGGCAGGAACGCTCGCACTAGGCCCCACCGCAATTCATTAAATAATCTCTCAGTAATCGACCATCTTTTCTCTCTCTGTTCTCTGTGTGCATCGGCTTGCCATCTCGTAACAATATAATCTCCTACGCATTCATCTGCGTAAGTGGCCGTTAACTTGCTTCGTATTTATCTCGTATTGAGTCTTCTAATTTCCTTTACATTGATCTGTGGATTAGCTTAACAAGGGCTTCGAATCTGGAAGCCTTGATGTCATAGGTAGTATAAGAGGGTTGTCACAGGTCCCACTCCGCCCGCGTTACATCAAGTTCTACATGACACTTGGGGTATCACATGAAGTCCTCGTCCGCTACTGTGGAGGAGGGTGTTGGTAGCGAACGTACCCAAGAAGGTAGAAGATTGAACAGCAGCCGCCATAGCTTAGTTGGCAGAGGACTGAACGCGCAATTCGGAGGTCGTGAGTTCTGATACCACCGGCGGAAACGTGGCAGTTTTTTTTTTACTTTCTAGCCAGCTACATCCACAATTAATTATTTATTATCATTGATAAGAACATCTCCTACGCTTTCGTTTATGTCAGTGGCTGTTGGCTCCCTTTGTATACTACAGTAAGTACTAGAGAAAAGTGAAAATAAACGTTAGAAATAAACGCTAAGGCGTTCAGTAGTGTTTTGAGCATTGTTCTGGAGATTTGTTTTCTTTTTGCTGGAATATACCGGGGAACGTTTATAGGTGGAAAACGCACCTGTTATTCAAGGCAGTAGTGCCCAATATCTGGCAGTCAAGTCTCCGGGCTGCAATAGTCCTTAGGTAGATTTAGTAAAGTAATTTTATTTCATGACGTGCAATGTAACAGCATATGAGTGATAAGCAGCGTTGCCGCTCCTCCGATTTACTATGGCATGTGTGGATAAGAATTCACAAAAAATACAATTCGCTCCAATACGTTAGACCCAAACGTAGAACATGCAAGTTACACGGCACAAATAGCTCCAATTAAACGTAAATGGTATCAGTCACCGAAAGCTAATCATTACGTTCTTCTTTTTATTTACCTTCTTTTCGATCCAGTGGTAATTTATTGTCGGGTACAGACAGTGACACATGCTGGGCTATTGATTATGACGGGACCTTGTGGCCCACTCCTGATAAGTAACATGAACGAAAGTACTCTCTCAGCACCCGCTCCGGAAATCGCCGCTCCTTGTTTGTCCTCCAATTTTCCCGTGCGAAGATAACAGATCAATCATTTGATACGGTAAGCAATTTTGCCGCTCATTCCCAACGAGCACTAATGTTTCATGGATTCCGTCACATCAGCCCGTGGCTCCTCAGAAGTTGAGTACGTCACCGACAAGGACCTCGTACTCGGCGTACTTGTGCTCTTTGCCATCGTAGGGGACGTACAAGCACTTCAAGGACGGATGGACCTTGTCGATGGTTAGCGTGCTTCCGTGGCGGGCACGGCCGATGTAGAGTGGCTCGCCGAGGCCGGTCACACCCCCTTGGATGGCTCCGCTCGGCACTTGACCGACAGATGCTGGCAGCCACGAGAGTGGAGCGCCGTTGGAGACGAGCACCTGCGAAACAAAGCAGCGATATCCATGTTGTATGGTGCCATCCGTGTTTCTTTTTCTGCGTTCAGTCATTTTTGATAGCGGCAGCGTAAGGTCGACCCTTAGATAACTGTGGACTTTTATCGCAAGCCATTTTAGTAAACATTTTAACAAAAGAGAATTAAACTTGAAAAATTAACACTGCTGTTTACGGTTCACGACAACAGACAAATGGCTATTTTAAACTCATGCCGCTCTCATGCAGTGTTTTTGTATACACTTTTTGGTTATTGTGTACAGAAAGCAAATGCGCAGTAGTTCTGAAAATTCAGAAACTTTGAAAGCCCAAGCTCCGACAATTTCTTCTTCTCGCACAAATAAATTGTCCAGCACAAAGTTCTAGATAGTGATTTCATCAGCGACACCCACAGGGTGCCAGTGGCCGGACATTTGAACCTTCGGAGAGAGAGAGAGAGAGCCAGAAGGCCGGAGGGTGGGGGGGGGGGGGTGTCAACATAAAGGATGTATGGTTACATTAGACTGAGGTCTGTTATCTGATCACCTTTTACTTCTGAGGCATCTATCGGATATTGTCAGATAGACTGTTATAGTCATGTCGATGCATGGCAACACGGTACTTCTAAAAGTTTTGCTGCGCTCGTAGTGAGTAGCTAAAAACGCCATATAAAACCAATGGGCAGCCTTTTTGAAAATAATTGTGAAGCTGCTGCCGAATATTGCAACATATACCTTCATGGCCCTATGATACAAATGGTCTAAGATTTCGATATGTAGAGAAAATTTGCTTTTGAATTTTCTGCTGTTCCGAAAACGAGAAGTTAAGGCTTTCCTCAGAAAACAATTGGGGTGTGTTTTGAGGCAGCTGTTAAGAATGGCAAAATACTTTATGAACATAATGAGTGAAGAGGTCTAAACCTCGGATGCATTGAAAAATTTTCCTTTCGTGTTTTCAAGTAATTTTGAGGCAGCTGTAAAGAATGGCAAAATACTTTATGAACATAATGAGTGAAGCGGTCTAAACCTCGGATGCATTGAAAAATTTTCCTTCTGAAAACTGAGTCCGCTATAGAAAACCAATGGGGCACGTTTTTGAAAATAAATTGCAGTATAACTATCGAACATATACGGATGTATTCATTGTTATCATGATGTTTAACAATATGCGAAACAATTGCATTCAGAATGTCCGAGAAATTGCGCACTTTCTGAGTGTGGGTTATAACTAATCATAACGCTGTTGCTTAAATAAGATAACTTTGTGGCTAACAAAAAAAAGGGGGGGGGGAAGGAGGGGCTCTTTTTACTTTTCCTGCGGCTTTATAATGATACTGGAAAGAAAACTGGAATGCGAAAAAAACAAAACATGTGATTATATGCAATAAATAGCGCATACAGCTTGTTCGGTCGAAGATGCGCGCCGTCGTGTCTTAGGTTTGAGAGGAAGGCGCCAAAACTTGTCGCGAAACAAGACGCACATAATTTCGTATCAAACTAGGATGCAACCGTTTTTTGCACAAAGTTCAGGGTGGTGCCATATATATCATTTTATTTTCCCTTTAGCGTCCATCTAGTAGTCAACCGAAAACGTATGTGCCTCCAAATCTCATGACACTAATTGTAAGTGCAGGAGTGCGCCGAGAAATAAAAGAAATACGGCACCTTTCTGTTTCCCAAAAATCTAACCAACTAAATATAATTACCCCTTTTCCAAACTCTGTGCCAATCTCTGAGTACAAAATCACCGAGAAAAACCATGAAAAACCATGATTTTGCACTTCTTAATATGTTTGGGCAGGCATAAGCCCCTTCTAATTTTACGCGATAGCGTATACACCTCGTTCTGCCGAATGGAGGCTATTACTGTGACCTGTCATCGCGCCTTTGACCATTACTGTGACCTGTCATTTAACGTGTCGGAAAAGCATGCACACTATTGCGTCAAATCTTTGTGCGCTGCTTAAGCGTCTCCATAGATTTTTTGTTCGGACGAAGAGACTTTGTCATGACGACAGTTCACTTCCTGGTATTCCTTGTACTTGTGCTCGCGATCTTCGAAAGACACATAACAGGCGCCTTGAGAACGGGACACTTTTCCCGGTAGCATGTCACCGCCATGCGCGACACGCCCTACGAAGAGGCTCGCGCCTCCCACGTCTTTACCGCCAGACACAGCATTGTTAGGGATGCTGTCTCCGCGGCACAAAACCCAGTGGCACGGCGGGCTGTACTGGCTGGCTGCGAGGTAATGAGTAAACGCTTATGACACCCTTATGTGGAAATTTCAAGCGCGTCTAGTAGTGGGTGTCTACTCCGGTGGGCATGACTGTCCCGAGTGCTCTCATAAGGCCCAAGGAATTCAGTGCCAAGCCATGCCACTTCTTCCACCTCTGTCGCATTCACTAACACACCAGACATACCGTGCAGATTTCCAGACAACCAATCTATATACGCCGCGCATTGTGATGTAGCCACGCAGTGAAAACTTACATCCGTAGTCGGCCATACGTGGCTGTCGTCTATGGGGATGGTTCTTTCTTCGCTCTCTGTGATTTCTCTGGTATAATGAGTGCTTTAAGTAGTGCGACTGCGGTAGCCTATAAATGCTGAAATTCACGATAAAGAAATCAGGAACATGGTGCATTGGCAAACAGCATTAAGCGAATCAACGCTACCGCGTTTGTTATCGCAGCATCTCTCTAATACTCTTTCTCTGCTTGTCGAGGGTGTTTGATTTCATGCATGTGACGCCAGACCAGGAACTTGTATTCGGGATCTACACGGAGTCCTTTTTGCCTGATTCAGCGCCCAGCATAGTTTTGAATCATACTGAATTTGCGTCATATCTGTAGATCTGTTTATAGATGTGATTGCACTCAGTTACATAAATCAGTGAAAAAAAGAAAAAAAAAGAAATAGTGTAATTTCAATTTTGCTTTTAGATTAAGGATATTATGAAAGTAAACTACCAATCTGCCACTCACGAATACCTTTGGGCTCAATAAAGTCTGTTTCTTTGGACAGGGGTAGTTCGCGGGTACTAGTTGTCTCGTTTCAGTCCGTTTCTTATTTTTTCCCCCTTTCATGGCTCCTTGACACTGCGCTCATTTGCTGTCCGTTTTAAATTACCATTAAATTACCATTAATTGCTGTAACTTTCAAGATTACAAGTCGTATGGGTACATGGGTCGCTATGCAGTGCTAAAATGAATGGGTCACAATGCTCAGCTGCAATTATCTGCGATCACAGCTTTTTTAGTACAACTGTCAGCTTCCGTGTTTTTAAGAGCGACTTGTAAGTTTTTAAAGGATATATATTAGGAGTAGGTTTTTTTAAAAGTCACAAGCTTCATCACAATCTGCTAGATCGATGAAGTAATTTGTCTAAATAGATATTGTTCGCTTGAGCCGAAAGAATTACAACTTTCATCGACTTTTACAAGGATTATTTTTTTATCTGGTATCAAGACCTGAAGTGGCCCCATGGAAGGTGAACCGTCATGTAGCTTAATGACTGGATCTGAGTGTGGTACCTGCTCCAATTTGAAAAAGAAAAAGTCGATTTTCAAGATAGTGAGCACACGTGTGAGCATAGCAATAGCCGACGATTGAAAAATAGTGATTTTTTAGGCTAATCGATGTTTTTGGTATGTTCTTGGAAATCGTAGGATTCGTTTTATACAATGTCCCAAACCCAGAGGTGGGGATGTTAGAGCGCGGGCCCGATTCCCTTTCGTGGAGTTGGTCTCCTTTGCCAAATTCAAGGTCCAATGTGTGTAGGCCTTAACGCGCTTAGGCTGGTTCACTAGATCATTGTGCCCTTGCGCTTCCAAGAACTTATTCTGCCGACATGTGCTTGCCATGTCCACCCGGTTTCGTGAGTTATAATCACCGTTGCATCTTCGACGGCGCTGGTGGAGCGGAAGGATTTGAGGTGCGACAAAACGTCGGCCGGCCGGCAGGAGCACGGAGCAGTCATGCCGTTTCCGGCCGGAAGAAAACAAAAGACGCAAAAGCCGCTGAAGAGTTCTGCGAAGCGCACTACGGACCGAACAGAGGCGAACACCGGCAACGCGATGCCCCGCTCCGCAGTGGAGGATGGCGATGCTCGTGAGAGGGACGGCGTGAGCGCCTCCGCAAGTTCGGCTCTTCAGGAGAGACAGTGAAGTCGTGCAGAGATAGGCGATTAAGAAATACGTAAGATCGCGCTGGTAGAGTCGGCGATGCCGGACCTCACCTCAGCCGTTGTAAAGTGACCGCTAGCCGATACTTCCGAGAAGCCCAAGGCCCCGACTCGTCACATCGATGCCTGCCGAGACGCCCCGAGAAAAGAAAAAAAAAACGATCGCGTCACGCAGCGAGCCGCCAAACACAGCTGACGAGATGAACGACACCCCGTCTGACGTGAGCGCAGCACCGGGGCCTGGCCAACTTCCCCAACAAGCTAGTGGGTGAGCGGCATCTGAGCCTTCACCCATCAGGCAGAGCAGAAAATCAATAAGGTTTTTGCCAGAATGTTGACTGTTAGCTCCGTTCTCCTCACTTCAGCAGAACATAAGGTGCTACCTGGAGTTTCTTTGTGATCGCCCTATGGGGAAGATCACAAAGGAACACTGGATTTGCTATGTAAATCCATTGATCCGACACGGATTAGTAGGGATGCCGTAGTAGAGGGCTCCAGAAATTTAGGTCACTTGGGGTTCTTTAACAAGCACTGACACATTGCGCAGTACACACGCTCCTAGCTTTTCGCCTCCATTGAAAAACGGTCGCCGTGGTCGCGATTGGATCCCGCGTCCAATTGGATTCAGCTGTCAAGCGCTCTGATCACTGAGCCACACCGGCGGGGCGGACCCAGTAATGCACCCACAGAAAGCGAGGGCTCGATAAATTTCCGTCACTATATTACTTCGAAGAAGTCAAGTGTATCAGAAATAGGTGAAGATTATTATTCAGGATAAAAACATTCGAATGAACATAGCATTAATAACAAGTGTGCCGGCACTTTCTCATGCGTAAATTTTCGAAGGAATCCATCGCTTCGATGAAATTGCACCCGAAATATACACTGACGAACCCTCTCTCATTGTACTTTTCATTTAATTTTTCATTAACGCATTAAGTCATCAGGTAACGAAACATGCTTCCTACACCTCAGCAATATGAACACTCACGACAAGACTGACAATTCCCCCCTACCCATCCCTTTTTTTTTTCTTAAGTGGTATAGGCAGGTGCTGGTCCGAGAAGCAATATCGCTTGCGCCGCGCATACGCAACACCTGGCGTAAGTTTCTACTTTGTACGTGATTTATTTCAGTCGAGGATATCCTTATCCGCACGCAGTTTTCTAATAATATTCGACTTAATTCCCTGCAGATATTGGCCTATTTTATGTCGCCCGAATCGAAAGCTCGTGAGATAGATGCAGCGCCCATACACTTCCGAGTTCACTCAAAGTCAAGTGCAGATAAGGATGACCCAAATTCGCTGTCGATAACTACACGTCATGTTATAAGCCTACATATGGCCTGACTGCATGTTCCGCACAAATCAGCGCGTAATCTAGGAGAGGAACTGAAAAAAAAAGTTGACTAGTGAACGCTTTTTCTGCCCTGTCTTCCTTGCATTCCTTCTCCTAGCTTTTGCGCTATAGCATTATCAAAGCGAGCTGATTACATTGTGCATGCACGTTGCCGTTCAGGTAAATGGCTAGAGGTTTCCTCGGTATGAACTGATATCTTAGTGTACGTTCGACCTTATCGCAGGGTACAGTCGTGCGAGTAAGCCCCTGTTTTATGGAACTGCCTCTGAAACAATTGTAGAGAGAGAATAATATTGGCATAACAATCGCTAATGGAGTCGAAGGGTGCATGAAGTAAGTGCACTACTGCTTTTTTTTTTATAACCGATGTGAATAATGGCTTAGTTTTTCCAGATGAACTGAGCTGTCCACAGTGTCAAGCCTTTTGAACACATGGGTTTCCGAAATTACATGAATGCACTAAAGCGGATTCACTGCAAAGTAACTGGTGAGAATACATATCTGTGCCACATGCAACTATCGTTTCGCGTTTGTGTATTTCTAAGCTTTTTCTCTGGATGGGCTCTGAGCCGTTTCGAAGCTGCTTTTATGAGTGAATTAAGATCACAATATGGTGTTATATATTTCCGTCTAATTTAGCTTCTTTACAAGTGAATAATGCGAACTGGACTCCTATTCTGCTCTGATGACGTGTTGCATGTGAGGATCGGAGGAGAATAACTGGCAGCTTCTCAGAACGACCATAAGGAAAAACGGGAATGGAAGAACGTTGTTGGCGTCATCTGAGGCGTAGATAAAGCAATGAGTTAAGGAAGACTAGATAATGTGTCCTCAAGTAGTGCTGTTGTAAATGCATTTGATAAAAATTCATGAATATGAGTGCGACAACCACGGCGATGATGATGTGGATGATGGAGTCCCGCTACTAGCGCTCTGCTCTCCAAGCGGTACAGAGTGCTCCTTTTAGTGGCCCCACCCGCAATGTGTAAGCATGCATAGTCGAAATACACTTATTCAGTGTCGCTTCTTTTTATTCACAGCCAGCCATTTATTCTCGCTCAGTTTGATTTCAGTTTATTCACAATTTCAGGCATGCCGCCAGCAGCGCAAGGTAACCGCTTGCGCTTCCAGACAATGCAATCTAGCGCATATTTCAGTAACTGGGCGAATTTCCTGTACCTTATTCATTCTTATGAATAAAAATTTATCTGTCTATCTCTATCTATCCATACTCTTCAACGAAACCCGCAGTGCGATGACTGCGCAAATTAAAGCAATATGCCCACAAGTGCATCCGTCGTTCGCGACCAATTTCCGACAGGATTCACTGCTACTGTAGTTGCAGATGCTGTTTGAGATTTTGTTCTCAGAAGTTCATTGTCTTGCAGACGAGGACCTGGTACTCGGTGCAGCGATGCTCGACACCGCCGTAGGTGACTATCGCGCAGCGCTGAGAAGCCTGCAGCCTGCCGATAGTCTTCATTCCCTTGTAGAGAGCGCGTGCAACGTAGAGCTGCTCTCCATCGGAGGTCACACCCCCTTGGATGGCTCCGTTCGGCACTGCGCCATTAGTAGCCGCCTGCCACTCCAGGCATGCACCATCGCAGACGAGCGCCTGCGAACCAAAGTTAAAACGCGGAGTGTGATTACACTGGCTTTGATTGGTAACACAGTAATCCATCGATCAAATGACTTGAGAGGCGGACAATAGTGTCTGAAGAACAGACACCTCATTTTTCACATTTGAAAATGTTCTCATTTTGAAAGGCGATACTGGAGAAATAAGGAGCGTCACTTGATTTATAGCACCTATTCTTTTTGTTTTTATGAGCCATTTGTCGGATCCTTACTGATACCTTCTGCTGAGTTTGTTTTGAAAGCTAAACCACTACATTTTTACGCGAGTAGAGGCCCACAAATTGAAAACAAGTTTCGCACTAACCCCCAAAATTGGCAGCAAGTGGGGAAGACACTAACAGCACATCGAAGCAACCAAATGGCGAATATGCAGCAATAACACATGCACCATCATTATACACCTGCCCTCAAAACACAAGACACCGTTGCATTCAGGACATGCAGTCGCCATGTACCAGATTCGGACCTAGCCCAACACCGGCATAAAAATCAAGCTACAGATCTTCCGCATTTCTCAAAAAGAAACAACAACATCAACAACCCACATCTTCGCATTTTTCCAAGCCTCTTTTATGCCACTCTACTTCCACAAGCAGGCAGATGGCCTTTCAGTTCCGATAAAATGCTTAGACTGAGTGGTTGACTGACTGACTTTCTTCAAAAGGTTGCACAGGAGTTACTGCGCGTAGCGCGACACATTTTCCACAGCTTTTAAACCTTACTTTGTGCCTCAGCTTCTTGAAAACACTTTTTTGCCCTTTTGCCATTCACACCTTTGAAATATATTGTTACGTGGAAGATTTACAGTCTCAAAGCTGTCCGCACGACTAACGTTGATGAGGGCACCGATTTCACAACACTCAGCGTCGTCGTCTTCTCGGAGTATGTTGCACTTATTCATCCTCATCACGAAGAGCGAATACAGCTAAGTAACACTACCCCCCCGCGGGAAAAGCACAGTCCCGGTGCTGTCTATGTTAGCGAAATAGAACGTTGATGATAGGGCTTGAGACGGGACACATGCACTATTTCGGAGGTTGGAGCTGTGGACGTGGACTTCGGAACCACAGATTCAACTTCGTAGGTGACGGCCAGTGTAACGGGGCAAAAGTTTTTCACACAAGCCCACTCGGCGGCACGGGAGCCACAGCAAAACGAGAGATCCAGGAGTGTAGTGAACATCACGGTGGCGGCTGTCGTACCGGATCTTTTGAGAGTCTTGGGATGCAGAGAGCCTGGCATTAGCTATCCGGCGGGCATCATGAGCACGGGTGACGGCATCACTGGTGTAAGTACTGGTGGCGTCTGCCGCGGGTAGAGAGGTGTCGAAGGGTAGTAACGGGTGTCGGCCAAATAATGAATAAAATGGGGAGTATCCGGCGGTAGAATGGACAGATGAATTGTAGGCGAATGTGACAAAGGGGAGATGAACGTCCCAATCTCGATGGTCGTCAGACACATACATGGCCAGCATGTCTGTGAGGGTACGGTTTAGACGTTCCGCGAGGCCGTTGGTCTGGGGATGATATGCGGTGGTGAATTTGTGGCGGACGGAAAACGAACGGAGAATTTCGTCAACCACTCGCGACAGGAAACAGCGGCCACGGTCAGTTAGTAGTTCGCGAAGAGCACCATGATGAAAAATTACGTTTTCTAGAAGGAAGTCAGCGACGTCTGTGGCGCAGCTGGTCGGGATGGCTCGGGTAATAGCGTACCGAGTAGCGTAATCGGTGGCGACGGCGATCCATTTGTTCCCCGAGGTGGAAACTGGAAAGGGGCCAAGGAGGTCAACGCCTATACGGGAAAATGGGTCAGTTGGTATGGGTATCGGCTGCATATGACCTGAAGGCAAAATTGTGGGCTTCTTCCGACGCTGGCACAGTTCACACGCGGCAATGTACTGCTGGACAGAGCGGTAGAGCCCCGGCCAGTAGAAACGTCGGTGCAGGCTGGGCTGTCGTATGTGCGAGAGACACCCAAGTGGCCAGCCGTGGGAGCATCATGGAACTGTTCAAGGATGGTGGAACGCAGGTGTTGTGGAACGACGAGCAAAAGGTCTGTGCCATCTGGTTGCATATTACGTCGGTATAGGGTGTTCTTGTGGAGCACAAATAAGGCGAGAGATGGGTCAGGGCGGTCGGAGGTAAGACGGAGGATAATGGAATGCAGAGAAGGATCTAGGTGCTGTTCCTTGGCAATGTTGGCAAAGGCGGAGACAGATAAGACATATGCATCATCGTCAGAGTCTGTAGGACTAGGGGAGTCGACGGGATGACGTGACAAACAGTCTGCATCTTGGTGAAGCCGGCCGGACTTGTAGACGACGGAAAAGGTGTATTCTTGTAATCGTAGCGCCCAGCGCCCCAAACGGCCAGTAGGATCTTTGAGAGAGGAAAGCCAGCACAAGGCATGATGGTCTGTTATCACAGTAAAATGGCGGCCAAACAAATAAGGGCGGAATTTCGTAATAGCCCAGACAAGCGCCAGGCACTCTCGCTCTGTAATAGAATAATTTTGTTCGGGTGTTGAGAGGAGGCGGCTGGCATACGCAATCACCCTTGTACGGCCGTGTTGTTGCTGAGCGAGAATAGCTCCTATTCCACGGCCACTTGCGTCGGTACGGAGTTCAGTATTGGCGGAAGGGTTGAAGTGGGCCAAGACTGGTGGAGTAGTTAGAGCAGCAATAAGCTCCGAGAAAGCTGCAACTTGTTCAGGCCCCCAATAGAATGAAACCTCTTTCTTGAGGAGTTGGGTGAGCGGACGAGCAAGGACTGAGAAGTTCGGGACGAATCGTCGGAAATAGGAACATAGGCCAATAAAGCTTCGGACATCGCTGGATGAACGTGGAGTGGGAAAATCTCTGACGGCACGTACCTTGTCAGGGTCAGGCTGAACACTGGAAGCATTAACCAAGTGACCAAGCATTTTGATTTCCCGATGGCCGAAACTGCATTTCTTTGAGTTGAGTTGAAGGCCGGCGCGGCGGAATAGCTCGAGAATGGTAGAAAGGCGAGAGAGGTGGCTGTCAAAAGTGGACGAGGAAACAATGACGTCGTCTAAGTAACAAAGACAAGTCGTCCACTTGAAGCCGCGCAGCAATGAGTCCATCATCCGTTCGAAAGTTGCAGGGGCGTTACATAGGCCAAAAGGCATGACTTTAAATTGATAGAGGCCGTCAGGGGTGATGAACACTTTCTTTCCACGGTCTCTCTCGTCGACAGAAATCTGCCAGTAGCCGGAACGAAGGTCGATGGATGAAAAGTAGCTGGCTCCGTGCAAACTATCAAGCGCGTCGTCGATGCGCGGAAGAGGATATACATCTTTTTTGGTTATCTTATTCAAATGACGGTAGTCAACGCAGAACCTCCAACTGTTACCCTTCTTCTTGACCAACACGACAGGGGATGCCCAGGGGTTACTGGAAGGCTCGATTATGTCGTTCGTTAACATCTTTTCGACCTCCGTTTGAATGACGCGTCGCTCGGCAAGCGAAACACGATAGGGCCGCCTGTGGATAGGACTGGCGTCCCCAGTGTCAATGCGGTGGGTTACAACTGTCGTTTGACCCAATGGGCGGGTGCCGAAGTCAAAAAGGTCACTGTAGGTAAACAAAAGCTTGTGTAAATCAGCGGCGAATTCAGGTTGCAGATCAGCTGATATCATGCTGTTAAGCGGATCAGGGCGCGATGTGTACGACGAGGAGGTGTTGGCAGGGACGGCAGTTGTATGATCTGTAGACAGAGCTGAAATGGCACAATCGGTCATCGGTGACAGCGAAGCTAATGAAATTCCCTCGGGCAGAACTTGAGTTGAAAAGCTGAAGTTAAGGACTGGGAGAGTGGTGCGGTTCTGGGAGATGTGCACAATTAGATGAGGAAGGGTGACGTGCCGCTGCAGCATGACATCAGTAATGGGACAAGCGAGATAGTCGCCATCTGGGACGGGTGGAAATGGCGACATAGGGATGTAAACGGCAGTTTCAGGAGGAAGGCGGCTAAACTGTGCTGATCGAAGTCGGGGTGAGCAGGAGGAGTCTTCAGAGCAGAGCGGAAGGTCCAAGCGAAGTAGGCCGCTAGAGCAGTCAATAAGGGCAGAGTGGGCTGTTAAGAAATCAATGCCAAGGATAACGTCGTGGGGGCATTCATGTAGGACGGTGAATAACACTGGGGTATGACGGTCAGCAATTGTAACTCGCGCCGTACACATGCCAACCACGGTAGCAGGGCTGCCATTGGCGACGCGAACTGTGGACGAGACGGCTGGCGTAAGGACTTTCTTGAGGCGACGGCGAAATGAGGAGCTGAGAACGGACAGTTGGGCGCCTGTATCAATTAGAGCAGAAACGGGAGCTCCATCCACAAGGACGTCGATACGGTTATTTTGTAGGGCAGGGGTCAATAGAGGTTTTTCAGTCCGGGTCATAAATGCAGCGTCACCTCCGGGAGCTGCATTGGCTAGTTTTCCTGTACGTGGCCAGAATATGATGGTGGCGAATTGCGCCGAGGAAGAGGAGAACGCGAACGTCGTGCTTGCGGGGATGGTGAACGGTTGGCAGCACGGACAGTGTAACCGGGGTCAGCAAGGGTCTGGTCGGGGCGAGGTGGAGAATAGCGAGGGGCATAGTCTCCGCGGCGGTCAACGTAGGTGTACTGACGAGATGGCGTGTACCAGCGACTACGGCAGTGGCGGGAAATGTGGCCAACGCGAGAACAAGTAAAACAGATGGGGCAATTGTCGTGGGTACGCCATTCATTTGGGTTGCGGTAACGATATCGGGGCGAGAAACCGGCGTTGGTTGAGGTGGCAGCAATTGCTGGAGAGGCAGGTCCTGAATCCATGGTGTCGGTGGTGCTGGTAGAAGGGAGGCCCATATTCGCAACCTCTTGGCGAACAACAGCCTTAATAAGTGATATGGTAGCCAGGGTGTTGTCGGTTGTATGCGACAGCGAGGCCGCGGGAGTCATTGCCTCAAGCTCTTGGCGGACAATGCGTGTCAAAGTGCTGTCGTTAGCAGGCGATCGAGGAGTCGGGATATCGATACAGGAGGAGCTAGCAGCCGTGTTCGGCAGCCGGTCGAAACGGTGATATATGCGCTTCTGTTTCGCCTGCTCGAAACGTCAGCACACCTGCAGCACAGAGTCCACGGTGGAGCAATCCCTACACAACAGGAGGTTGAAGGCATCGTCGGCAATGTCTTTTACTATATGGCCGACTTTATCCTCCTCAGGCATGCCTTGGTCGACTTTGCGGCATAGGGACAGGACGTCTTGGATGTAAGTGAGATAAGACTCCGTAGACGTTTGGGCGCGAGAGGCGAGCGCTTTTTTGGCGGCAATGTGGCGGCCAATAGGCTTTCCGAATAGGTCGTGCAGCTTCTGTTTACAAATATCCCAAGATGTTAGCTCGTCTTCGTGGGTTTCAAACCACACCCGCGCGGTCCCAGCCAAGTAAAATATTACATTCGCGAGCATGAGTGTGGCATCCCACCTGTTGTGCTTGCTCACGCGCTCGTATAGGGCTAGCCAGTCGTCTACGTCGACGTCGTCGGTCCCGCAGAAGGTTCCGGGGTCACGGGGGTGGGCCATTACAACAGCAGGGGCGGCGGCTGTAGAGGTAGAGGCGTCGGTGGTCATCGTGGTGGTTTCGATGTGGCGGCCGCTGCGGAGATCCTGCTTGTGACAGGGGATCGAATAGATTCACCTCCACCAAGAGATGTTACGTGGAAGATTTACAGTCCCAAAGCTGTCCGCACAACTAGCGTTGATGAGGGCACCGATTTCACAACACTCAGCGTCGTCTTCTCGGAGTCTGTTGCACTTCTTCATCCTCATCACGAAGAGCGAATACAGCTAAGTAACAATATTTCTGTGTCCGCCCTGCAGGACAGGCTTGGTTAACAATACAGAGACATGCTCAACTAGACAACCGAATGGCGACCCATATGTCTTTAACGGCGTAACATTGCCGTGTAGGTGGCGGGAGAGGTCAGCCATGCTATTCACAACAGCGGAAACGAACACGAAGATGACGAGGAGGCAGTAGACGAAGGCGATAGAAAAGACACGAAGAGCTCCTGAACCGCATACGTGCTGTGAGGCCGGGAGTATGAACATGTTAGCGTTAGTGATGTTTGTTTTCTTTGCTTTCTATTTTTATTTTTGAACGTTTTGATTTTGCTTGTCTATTTTGGTAATTCAACTAATTTTTTATGTGAGTTTCTAGTCGTTTATGAAACTTATGACTGCACCACGCATTCACTAGACTTCCCTGTGTGCAGCTCTAGCCAACGGGCATTCGTGACCTGTAGGCAGTGCACGTAGCCATCTGGCAATCTGAAGGTCCCACAAAGTTTCGACTCCCATCCTATCTAAATGTTTCTAATTTCAGCTCATTTACTTTCCTTTGCTTAGGTAAAGCTTCGTCAGAAAGTTGGTGCCCATCCAAATATTTTGACCTGTCTTTGAAGTGGCTGTAGCAGCATCCATAGTCCTCCATAAAGAAAATAATAAAATTCACGTAAGAAAAGCTTTTTGGCAAGGTGATACGATACACATAGTACTGTTAACCACTTGCTTAAAGGAAGTATTCAGAGACGTGAATTGCGAGCAGTTAGGGTTATTGGTTCACACTTCTGTAATCTCCTATTCACGGATGACGTTGCGTTCACCAGTAATTATTATTGATCTAGACAGGCAAAGCAGAAAGTAGGCCTAAAAAAAGGGCCAGGAAATGTGTCTCCTTCATGTTGAAATGTAACAGCTAACCTGGATCACGGTAGCGAAATGACCAGGAGACTGCTTTTGCATGCGAGAATGTGAAATAAATTCACTATTTTATTAAGTGCAGAGTCATGCTGTGTTACATACACTATGAGTCATGACTATGCGTAATGGTTGTACGAACTCTACACATTGCCTTCATTTCGCTAATAAATAAATGGTCGCTACTCATGCTACATAGCATAATGACTATGATCATTTTGAATGGGAAAACAACCCAAAAGGACGTAAGACAAAGTAACAGGAGCACACAGATCGACTCGCCAAACTCAGCACCCACTGCTGTAGTGACTATGAGTCAAAAGACATCATTTAGACTGCAAGTCATGCTTATACGTGGCGTTTGTACCAAGCCTACACAAAACATTACGCTACTTCGTAAAGTACTGAGTCATGCGACATTGCAAAACGAATTTTAGTCGTGACTCATGCATGTAACTGTGAGTAATGATTGAGCGTAATGTTCGTACAGACTCTCTACTACTTATAACACGTTACGTTGCGAAGTACCCTGTCTCGCTTCTTTGTATAATAAAAATGAGTTAGGATTCATGAGTATCTGGGCTCATTTTTTAATTAAGGTCATACATTGATGGCTATCATATCATTTTACATACGTTGTGGCACCGTTCATGGGCGTCATTCGAATGTCGTGCTATGGACGTCGCCGGATTTTTGCTTATGGGACCGAAATGATTTCTCATATAATAAGAATGAAGTCAAATGCATTGGCAGGCATCGGCAGGTCATGAATGACAGCTTATCGTCAACAGCTGTATCTTTCCGGTACTCACAAACTTAGAGGCTATAGCAAAAAAGGGTCGAAGTTAGAGTGAAGACAGCGGAGTAACGGAAAGAAAGGAAAATCATATGTACCGTCTTTGTCAAAAGTCCAGAGCACAGTTGGTCTGCTCTGAGCCACTTCGTGCAGTTTGTAAAACATTTTCGGTGTTCCGAATCGTTTGATGGCAAGAAGATTTTTGTCCTACCCTCTCCGATGGGAAAAGGCTAAATCAGCGCCACTGCACGACTCAGGAGCATACTCCGTGGGATCTACACTTTTGACAAGGGCTTTATATGCAACGCACTAAGAGTCAGGAAGAGAGCTGGATTGATTAAGAAATAAACCTGAGTCAATGACATCCCTGGTGAAATTGAGAATAAGCAACATGCACGACCACACTACCTTAGATATTCGGATGATACCACTTTAATGGCAGAAAGTGAAGTGGAACTCAAGAGACTTATTCTGGTGCGCGTACAAGAAGAGAGTGAGAAGTTTGGGCTTAAACTGAACATTAAAAAGATAAAGATCATGGCGTCTTGCCCTATCAGATCCTGGAGCATCAAGGGACAAGAAGTGGAAGCAGTGGCAGATTTTCTCTTCCTGGGCTCCAAGATTACCCCGGAAGGAGACTGCAGCCATGAAATGAGGAGACGCCTGCTTCTGGGAAAGAGAGCCATGACTAGAGAGCCATGAGCCAAGAGAGCCATGACCGCCTAGTAAAGAGCAGAGACATTACACTGCCAACCAAGATCGGTATAACTCCTGCTATGGCCTTTCCACTTGTGATGTATGGATGCGAGAGTTGAACTGTGAAGAAGGCTGACCGCCGAAGAATTGACGCGTTTGAATTGTGCTGCTGGCGGAGAATCTTGAGAGTTCCTTGGACGGCCAGAAGAACAAATCAGTCGATATTGTCGACCATAAACCCTTACTGCTCATTGGAGGGTCAAATTTTAAAGTTAAAGCTCAGCTACTTTGGTCATCTGATGAGAAGAGAGAAGTCGCTGGAGAAAGATTTGATGTTGGGAAAGGTTCGGGGTCACCGGAGAGGGATAGGCAGCGAACACGATGGTTAGATGGCATCCTCGAGTCGCTGCAGATGAAGTTATGTGATGTTAGGAAGATAGTGAGAGACCGGAAAGCGTGGCGTGATATGGTCCATAGGGTCACGAAGAGTCGGACACGACTGAACTACTGAACTGAACTGAACGACCAGACTAGGCCACTCGAAGGCAACATAAGCGATGGTCGCTTAGTGTAATGAACTGGGTTCCGAGAGAAGGCAGACTAGACAGGATGCCGCAGAAGATCACAGAGATGCGGATAAGTAAGTTTGCTGGGTTGAGGTGGGTGCTGCAGCTGCCACGGGACAAGACTAACTGGTGAAAAACCCTTCATTGCGCGCAGTTGTGATAATGACGATTATGATGATACTGATAGCAATTCAGTTTTTGCCTTTGAAAAGTGCGCACGAGAATTTCGGACGACATGGACTTGGTTTAGACTGTGGAGAGCAAAACACATTCCTCAGTGGCCGGCCAAGGTCGCTGGCCACCCGGCCTGTACATGTTCTAGACTTCAGGTGCTCTCATGAGGCACAGAAACGTGGGAGCTCTTTGCACTAAGCCACCTACCTGGCATGGCAGAAATTTCTTTTTTGCGTAAAATATATCGTAATAATAAACGATTTGTCGACATTGGCATTTCCTGAAACGTGGACTTATAATCGCCACCTATCAGTCCAATGCGAATTTCTTCTCTCAGTTACCGTGAACTTGCAACAATATTACTTGTCCGTTAGCCGGAAGTGAAACGTTAGTGCTGATAGCTTTCCTTCAGTGGTGTCTGAGTTTGCAGATAGCAAAGAGGGGGGAAAATGCAGCTTACCCTTAAGCTCTGCTCTTAAGCGCATATGGTGTGGTAGGGTTGAAGGCTCTCGTCTGTGGTCCCTTTTGAGGTGCCTCTTTCGCGTACATGTAGTTTCTACTAGATTATTTACCAATATCTTAATTTCTGCCTCTGGTATCTCACACAGTCTTGTGAGCATACAATGTTAATCTTCCACTTTATCTATTTACCGGTCGTAGGCGACCACCTGACACTCCGTTTTAACCAAGGCACATAAGCCTGCTTGGATGGCCTAGCAGTAGAGTGCCTTACTTGGCATCAAAGAGGTTTGGAAGGTTGATTCTTATTCAACCTTTGAGGGACGCCTCAAATCACGAGGAACGCCTCCACTCTGGCGTCCCTCTTGGCCTGAGTCTCTTTGGTACATTAAGCTTCTCATACCACCGTCTATCGGAGCCAACACGCAGCAAAACTGAAGCACTCTACTTATATTCACGTGATTTGGATCGCTGCTTCATGGGAGGTACGTAAGCGGCAAGCCGCGGAACAGAGATGCAAGACTCTTTTATTGCATACCTGACCAATTTGCCGCTATCACGGCGTGTGTTTTCCTGCCGTCTCCGCGATGCACGATTCTTCCCTCGCTTGTGATCGCAACATCGGTATAATTAGGCGCTCATATATATATAGCGGAGTCTGTAGCAGCGTGATAACAATCCATGGGCAATAGCGAGAAAAATGCAGAAGAAATCAGTGTCATTGCACTGACCTGGTAGTCCTGGTATTTGTGTTCCACTTTATCTCGGCCCACGTAGCGGTTAGCGAGGATGGTGAGCACCTTGCCAAGTATCACGTTGCTCTCGTGCACCGCGCGCCCAACATAGGTGATCGCGCCTCCCGTGTCGTCGCCTCCGGGCACAGCGTTTACCGAGATTATGCCTGTTTTGCAGGTCGCCGAGACGCATGGAGACTTGTAGCTGATCGCTGCGAGGCAATTTCAAAACTCTATCACATGCGTATGTGAAGACTTTGCGCAATGCAACCCTTTAGAAAGAGAACTCCATTTGAAGTTGTGTCTTCGCGCCCGTTGTACGGTGGTTCTTCGGGTGCTCAACAAGACGCACTCGTTACGGTGACAGGAAACGCAAGATGATCGTGCATAGAAATTTCTAAGCTAATAACCTTATGAGTCTAAATCAACTCGGGCTGCTTTGCTTGTGGGACATGCACCACCGTTCACGCAGGCTCCCAGCCAAATGCGACTTGGCACTTATAGTAGATACATAGTTGTCGAACATAAACTACTTATTCAACACCGGCCCTGCCCATACGTCAAATTACGGCTGCCCGAAATTTCACTTCACTTGATGATACAGATATTTTTTACCTGAATTTGTTTTCGTTGTTTATAGTGAACACCTTATAGTGAACACCTAAGCCAGCGGTACAAAAAGATTATCAGAACAGTTGTTCGGCTGGTCTTTAAGCCATACCCACATCACGTCAACTGTTGTTCGCTGTGTTATAGGCGCTGATACACCGTGGACCGCGGACCCTTAGAGTCATCTTAGAGTCGAATATATTCATATTAGTTTTCATCAGAAGCCTTAATTCGATGTATTATAAGAAACTACAAACCCTTGGTGAAGCTTGTATGTTCGCGGCGCCCGCAGAAGCAGAGATAGTTGATGTATGCAGTACTAACGCAGTACCAGAGCGGAGGTGGAGGGATGTGACGCCAGAAAGGAAAGAAATCACTCCCGGCATAGGTCCGGCTTTGTGGCACGCAATGCCCACAGGAATCGTTTCCGGCATAGTTGTAGTCCAGTAATGCTGGTTGCCCGGACGAGTCATTCTTCGCAAAGTTCTGGTTTGGCGATGCTGCCCGTTGAAACGGAAGCTCCTCGGCGGTGTTCTGGTCCCGCAATTCTCTATGCCTACGTGGGTCGTGTCCGGTACAGTTCTGGTCTGGTAAGGCTTTTTGTCCATCCGAGTTCCCCACCGCACAGTCCTGGTTCAACGATGGTCCTTGGCTATAGGAAGCGTCGTCACCACAAATCTGGTTCGGCGGTGCTGTCTGCTCACATGAGGCGTCCATGACTCACCAGAAGCAGCACCAGAGTCACCAGAGTTGACTTGTACTCAAGTAGACGAAAGTCCACGACGGTCCAGCTGCCCTCAGCCTATTTTTCCCAAATATTTGCGGTAAGGTGACGTCCGCAAGCTGCCGGCTCCGCTTCTTCTTCTTCTTCTTCTGCCTTGATAAATGGCACTTACCCACGAAGAGGGATTGGGTTCAGTGTGGACTGCCAAGTGTCCTGCATATACTGAATTAGTATATTAAATTATTTATCAAGTAAACAATACCCTAAGATTTAAGATAACACAATTGAATGAAAGGAAAAAAATACGGAGCAAATATTTGGAGTACAATTAGCAAGGGAATCTGTCCCTAGCTGCTCGCTGAACGAAGGTGCGTGCACGAGTCCAGGAGAACAGAAACACGATGTCTGTGGTACGCGTATTGCATGCGTATTGCCATTCCCTGAAAACTGCAGCAACGGAAGTGCCGGGTGACTAACTAAAAAATAATACACAACAAAAAGGAAGTCAATAAAGCTATATGTTTTCTGAGTATACATTGAAGGGCACAAACTAAAATGGATACGCAATAAAATAGTTTCATGGATTAAAATTGCTTGCAGAAATCCTCTGATCATGCCAGTTGCGTCCGTCGTGCTATTATCAGTACGTTGGATCAAAACGAATAAGAGCGCATTTAAAGAACGTACTACTCGTCGCTTCTGTGGCGCAATAGATTCACGCCACGTACGTGATTGAAAGACATGTGCTCGATTCATGTATGTACAATTTTTTTATTTTTTTTTAAATTCACAACATTCAAATAATATACGAGCATATTTCCTGGGGTATGTTTCCCTTTAGGTTGCATAATAATGTTTTTGTTCTTAACAGCACCAAAACCAGCCGCGAACGTAGCCATAATATGACAGTATGACAACGGTTACACTATACAATTACCTTCACCGTAATCAACTGCTGTCTTCAGTGAGTGTATTTTCCCTTTAGGTTGCGTTTAGACAGAGCTCTCAGCAACAATCAACTTTTAACATGCTTTAAAATCTTTTAACAATTTTACGCCGCGTCGATTTTTCAATTTAACTTATTCAATGTCGCAAAGATGGCGCGACGAGCGCCACCGATGTATTACGCTCTTTACAGTAAGTAATTTTAATCCATACAACGATTATGTTAATATTTCATTTCAGTTTCCGTACAGCGCTTCATGCTCAAACAAAACGTAAGGTTGTGTTTTATTTTTCAGTGGCGCACCTGGGACTTCCGTTGCTGCAGTTTTCGGGAAACGGCAATACGCGTCACAGACCAACCAGCGCATATTTCCACGCAATCCCATTTCTGACACCACGCTCACCTCTGTCCTTCAACTATACTTCGTCTTCGTTCCTCCGTGACAATATCGAACATAGCATTCTTTCAGTTTAGGTTAATAGAGAAGCCTAAATAGCATGCCTAAGTGGTTGCTGATGATGGCGATGACAATGGAACTCTTGAATTTCTTATCTCTTATCTGCTAGCAGTTCTTATTCGCAGGCCACGTGTCCCGTAAAGTATGTACTTCTACTCTCCGGAAATCCCGTCGTGTGCATCAAGAAATTCGTCAGCTTAACGAATGTTACCTATGCAGGTAGTTGGTTGTGTATGTTTAAATTATCTGCGCGCTGACACAGTGCTTAAGTGCTGCTCGCCTTACTTTCAAGGAATTAATACCATCATGTTCGAGTAAAGATATTCACTTGTTTCTGGGGATTTACCACATACTCCACACGTCTGATCTCCTTGATTAAGTTTCCTTTTTTTTTTTTTGCGAAAGCAACACTACACCAGCCAGCTGGGCTCGTCGCGTAGACTCGTATGCCGTAGCCGCAAATGACAGGAGCTGCCAACTTGGGTCTCTCGTTTCATATGCATGGGAAGGTTATGTCTGAATCAGCCAGCCAGGATTCTGGTATTCACGTTACCCCTACAGGCCTCTCAGGCACGTTCATACGGCTTGGTTAAAGAGGGGCTTTATATGTGGGCTGGTAGCCTACGCTGTCGCGCGTTATACTCTTAAAGGCGGAGCTTAAGTGTCCCCCATATTTATGCAATAAACGCCTTTACCACCACCGCCTAAAACGCCGGTGAAATTAGATGCGTTCAACGGAACGCTGCTTGTTTTCGATGCAACGTTCGGTCGCCCGCAGCCAAAACTTTCGCTCCACACTCGTATGCCGTAGCCACAAATGGCGGGCACAACGAAACCCCTGGGAGACGACGTGCAGAAGAAATGGATGAAGAGCGCGCTGCATGTCTCGAGAAAGGAAGGAAGAGGGCTTTGCCCGTGACGTCGAAGGTTGTCGGCGCGCAGAATTTGCACAAAGAGTGGGAAAGCACGAGTCGGCCACGCGAGAGGTTCACCGCCGCTTTACGAACAACCCCCTTGGGAGTGTTTGTTCTGTGTGCGACCGGCTGTGGCATAAAAAGAATCTAACACCGGTGAGAGAACTTATGCACCCGACTCACTTGACCCCGAGCGTAGCCATGCAGCCGTTGCTTTCGCAATTCAACGATGGTTAACCAGAGCTAAACCACAGCCACCTTTTGTAGCTGCGAGTTCTAAGGCACCCTGATCTAGTTTGAGATAGTTGGGCACTGCCTCTTGAGTGGTAGGATATAATTTGCGAACTGAAGAATATAGTCGGTATACACCCATGGTGATGAAGCACCGAGAAGGTAAAGATGACTACATACATTCAGCATTTTCTTTCTGAGGAGCAAGTTGAAAAGCTTTCGCGCTACAAGCTATTCGAAACAGCTGAGATTGAGGTCAGAATGAATGAGATTGTGAGAAGATCCGCCGCTGTGCGTAAAGTTCAGGTCGCCCGCTCTTGGAAAAAACTTCGCCCGTGTTAGCCTTAATTAAATATTTTGCCCTTTATTCCCCAAATGATGAGCTGTAATTTGCTCCTTTTTCCACCATACTGTTCAAATTACATCCAATGACATTAAATATCGGCATGAGCTGGACGAAATTTAGCTATTCTTCAGCTTCCACATTAGCAAAATGTTAACTTTATATTGCAGCATTTATTTCACTTATGTTACTGCAGGTGAGAAAGGGGTTTTTGCTGACTCTCGCGGTAGTTCGTACCAGATTTATTGCCGAGCTGTTTACGATACTGATCACAATTACTTGAATTTATTGTGGCTGCTTATATGGCACATTTTTCAGTGAATATTCGCCGTGGCTCTGTAGCTTTTTGAATCAATTTATATGTGGTACCTCCAGTTCATTTTGCCATTCATGTTGGCCCCATTCATTCACCGGTTTATTTCAAGGACGCGTTGTCACCCTATGTATTGTGTGTAGTACGTGTATAGTTCGGTATTTTTCGGAATGACACCGCGGCTCGTGAGCGTTGGTGCCCACTTGTCGCACAAAGGATAGAATGCGCCGCTGTCAGGCATGAAACTGTCGTTATAAACTGAAGTCCCTCATAAACGAAGGCTGGCAGTAATCTCAAGAGCTAAATTACAAACGTACGCCGGCAGTTTCACACTCAAGCAAAGTTCTTACTTTGCTTATCTAAGTCCGTGCCAAATGCGTTAGGCAGCTCAGTGTGCTATTTACTCTCCTCAGTCCGCTGTGCAAATCACTACTTGAAGCAAGAGCGATTCACCCCGAATGAAACACTGTGTCAAACTGCGGATGTAAGGTTAGTATCTCTGTTCGTGCTGCCTCTTGTTGCCTCTTACTTAAATATTGCATGGAATGTCTGCTAAAGTAAATGAGCAGAAGTGGTGGCGTTCTTTTAGATTCGATACATTCTGAACGTAGGGACTGGTCCCTTTTCATGTATGCTGCAGAATTTCGTGTAACATAAATCAGGGTCACCATGACCAAGCTCGAAATTTGTTTTATTGGCTCTTGGCACAACGAACGTCGAAGACGCAGAAGAATGCTGTGCGTGATGAAGTCGTCGTTAACGGACTGTCTAAGACGAATAAAACTAGCTAAATTGCCTCGCAGCTAGCCAAGCTTCCCTGCCAGTGGGTTTTGTGCCGGGGAAAGGACCTACCGGGAAAAGCGAGACCAGGTGGCGAAGACAGGGGTGGTGAAACCCTCTTCGTGGGCCGCGCCATGCACAGCGATGATGTAATACCGAGCAAAATTGTCCGCCCCCGAGGCTTCTGCTACGTGTCCTACGACCACTACGAGTACTACTGCAGGAATTACCAAGTAAATATGGCAGCGCCCATGCGCTCGCGCTGTAAAGGGTCTATACTTGCATGTGGCACAGAAATCCATTGCCATCACGCAGAATCCTCTTGGGGTATAATGTGATTTCTGTAACCCATAACTTGTTCCTAAAGCATCACATTAATTAACGTCAAGCTTGAAAGGGCTCAGTTTATTTACAAATACTATTCTTCACACCGGTTATAATAAAAAAGGCGAAGTATAGTGCGAAGTACTCACTTCATGCACCCTTCGTCTCCATTGGTGATTGTTACGAAAATCTGATTCTCCTTTATTATCTAATTGTTTCAGAGGTTCTTCCATAAAACTGGGGCTTATTCGCACGACTACGTACAACGATAAGGTCAAATGTATAATAATATATTGCTATAATATTAGTTGACACCAAGGACGCCTTTAGTCATTTGCCTGAATGCCGACGTGGATGCCCAATGTAATCAGGTCGTTGTGGAGTAGTGCAAAAACTAGGAGGAACAGAAGAAAGAAAAGACCAGAGAAGGTCTTCTTTTCTTCACTTCCTCTTGTAAAGTTCGCGCTGACTTCTTCAGAACGTACAGACATCCCATTGGTAGGCTAGTTGCGTCTGTGTTATACGAGCGGTTATCGGCAACTGATTTGGGTCATCCTTCTCTGCGCTTGACCTTAGTTGAACGCGGAAGTAACTGGGCGCATTGCCTAGATCACGGGCTTTCATTTTGGACGGCACGAAAAAGGCTACAAAGAATTTAGATAATCATTATTTGCATGCAGTGTGTAATTGAGGAAATCGTCGGCTGAAAATGACTTCCATATACAAATTAGAAGAATGCGCGGCGCAAGCGATATCGCTTCTCTGACCAACGCCCGTAATGCTAGAAAAAAGATGCCTTGGTGTCCCTGTGGCGGTGAAGCCTTTTAATTCTACCAAGGAGAGTTTGGGACATGCAAGTGCCTGGGCCCCGCACAGCCCCACTGCGCTCAAACATTAATTGACCCGAAGGTCAATGGCGTTGGCAGCCTGGCCTGAAGCGATGTCCTTATTGGCCGAGTCCTCGGAGCGCAGTAGGATATCTCAAGCCTCCAAAGTGGTAAGGTGCTCCAGACACCACGGGAGAGGGCCCGCTTGGCTTATAAAGTAGATATATCGTCGAGGTAGCTCTGGTAGATGGTACAGGAGGGGTTTGTGTGCGCCTGGTTATACCGCGAGCGCATGTAGGAGCAAGGGGGGGGGGGGGAGTGCGCTTTTGGATGCGCCTCCTAAGTGTCTTATCAGAATTGTCTCGAGGAGGTGGGTGGGGATAGAGGTGACGCTCGACTTTTATGCCTGCGTTAGTGCACTGAATGAGTGCATGTTTTCCGGCGGGTACCTCTGATCGGACGCCGCCGGTGTCCGATTGAACGCCGGTGCCCGGTTGAAAGAAACTCGGGCTAAAGCATTGGCGGCCTCGTTTCTGAGATTCCTGCAGTGGGCAGGCGTCCGTCCATGCCAGCTCCATGGGGCGGGGTGGGTGTGCTGTGGGAGTTGAGCACACAAAATGTAGGGACATGAATTTTCCCACGTGCAAACTTCAGTGTCGCAATTTCGGAATCGGATAGTATGTACTGGGAATCCATGCGCATGACAGCTAGTGCTCGGAAGTGTGTGGTAGATATGCGAACGGTGGCAATGGGTTGGAAGGATTGTCGGGATGAGCTGACAATGGATACTACGGGGTACGAGCCCGTGTATGCGGAAACTACCCACAAAGCATCCGATTCGGTTTCATAGTGTCTGTGGAGCGCCCATGCTCCGCGCTCTGCAGCGAGATTCATGATTGGCGAATGGGGCGCATGTTTTTTTTAAAGAGGTTTAATAGTAGTTCGCGGTTAATGTGGTGGTGGACTTGCAGCAGTGTGGGATTGGTGGCTGGTATGCGGATGCCGATGGCAAAATAGGATAGTCTCGTTAGTATACTGGGTTCTGCGTGTGGTTCTGAAGGAGTCGAAAACCGCACTGACGGACTACCGTCTGGTGCTGTTTGGAACCGCGGTCCCCACGCGCCATCATTTCGAGAGGCGCTCGTAGCAGACAAGCAGCGGGCGCTGGCAGCGGCGGGAATCCTGTTTCTTCTGACTTAGCGAGATTCATCTGCTGCATCCAGTCTGGACATCCTTACAGGAGGTCCGGCCAGGCTTTGGGTCCGCTGCCTAGGCTTTTTGCACTCTCTTGGAATCTTCAATATATAATAAAATAGACAAGCATTGATAAATAATACATCTTTATTACGTGCAGCAATAGCCTGGGCGATAACAAATTTTCAAACTTTTTGGACACATATATATGGGTCCTCAGAAACTAGAGTTTCCCCGCACGACTCTTGTGACATGCATTTAGTTATGTCATCATCATTATCATCAGCCCGACTATACTCACTGCAGGGCGAAGGCCTCTCCCATATTTCTCCAATTAACCCGGTTCTGTGCTAGCTGCATCCACTTGACCCCTGCGAACTTCCTAGCCTCATCCGCCCACCTAACTTTCTGCCGCCCCCTGCTACGCTTTCCTTCCATTGGAATCCAGTTTGTTACCGTAAGCGACCATCGGTTATCCTCTCTTCGCACTACATGTCCTGCCCATGTCCATTTCTTCTTCTTGATTTCCACTAGAATGTCAGTAACTTGAGTTATTTCTCTGACCCACTCTGCACGCTTCCTATCTCTTAATGTTACCCCTACCATTTTTCGTTCCATAGCCCTCTGCGTTGTCCTGAATTGAAGTAGAACCCTTTTGGTTAGCCTCCACGTTTCAGCCCCATAGGTGAGTACAGGTAAAATGCAACTGTTGTATACTTTCCTCTTGAGCGATACCGGTAAGCTACTAGTCATAATCTGCGGGTGGTTGCCAAACGCGCTGTATCCAAATCTTAGTTGTGTATGGTAGGACAAAATTATTCATTGTTTGTGAGGGCTGCATTGCTCCTCCTCTTGTCTCAAAATGAGCTATCCCAGTTGATAGCTCCTGCCAACTAGATATCACGTGATCTTGTGATGTCACACCACCAACTGACCAATAAGTGCCCCGCATTGCCAGATGCCACCTGCCGTTAATACGAAAGTCTAGAATGGCTTAATAGCATCGGAGGCCTAGTAAGCTGCGCAGTTCCTTTATATAGTTGGCGGTGTGGGTAGTATCGGGTCTCTTACGTTCCTCTGCACACAACGTGGCATCAAATTTGTGGCGTATATCTAGCGGCTTCCCGCACACAAAGTGTAGAGCAAAATAAACTCAGGTCGAAATGGATAGATGGAAACAGACGTTTTACCTAGAACTGTTTTAAGAGGAGCGCATGCGTACCAAACTGCCGCACCTAGTCGCCCCGAGTGGACTATCTCAGCCGCGCCAACGGCACCCGTTTTTTTAAAACTGGGCTGCTTACAGCTGCACACAAAGGTGCAGAAATCATATCGAGTCGGTATATGTGAACGGGTTGTGACAAAATGTCAACTCACATGAGCAAATCGGCGCTACTTAAGTTAAGCTCTAGAACGGCGTCCGTTAAGAACGTGACGAAAATCTTAAGACGAGGGAGATGGGTCTCAAAGTGGGGCGAAAAGACCACGGAATCGTCCAGATAGAAGGAGCACGTCTTCCAGTGCAGGACAAAAAGAACGGTGTCCATTGTGCAGTCGAAAGTAGCACGACCAGGAGATGAAAGGCGTGACGGTAAATTCATAGATACCGTCAGGCGTTTGCTATGGCGTTTAAAGGCGATATCTCCTGCCGCCATGGGGACTTGCCAGTACCTCCCAGCTTTCACCCTTGCAGGCAGTACAGAGCACACTGGACATCGCAGCGCAGCAGTAAGAGGGACGAGTCGAGAAGAACGTAAACACAAGCGCTAACTAACAACAGAGTTTTATTGCCCTGAACCAGCTTTTATAAGAATAGGTCCACAACAACAAAACGAGGAATCATTACATCACTATCTGTGGCACGATTATCGCAATTGTCTGCCGTTCCTCTAATCTTTCGTCTTATCATTGACGTCCAGAGACGACTTTTTTTTTTTCATTAGGGCGCAGATACGGGTTGCTGGCGCACGTATCTGCGCATTTTGAGTCCCCCAGCGCCTCTGTTATCATCCTTGTGGTGGTGTCCCGACACTGTCGAAGAATCTTTCAAGGGCAGGGGCGCAGCGCTCGCACTGGCTACAGCGTAAGGCGAGTTGCCTCGAGTTTTGGCCCCTTAGATTCCTTTTGTGTTCGTGTAACCTGGTCTTCAGGAATCTAGCTATCTCCCTGTTCGGCTTATATAGATGTTTCCGCAAGATAGGGGAATCGAATATACATATTTTTCATAATTCACGAGACGTGGACGGCGCCTCGTCATGCAGTCGGGCTCATGTTCGGTGTCGGAATTCACTCCTTTACACAAATAACTGATGCAGTTTCTTTGGGCCTGAGAAGACAGTATCGACTCCCGCTCTGTTTCCTATTCTCCCCAGTTTATTTGTTCCACGTTCATTTGTGGTGGGCCCCTTTCCTGATGAATTCGCGTCAAGCTTTGGGAACACTATATGGGTTACAGCAATCACATTAATGCCCTAAAGCGGGTTTCTACGCAGAATATTCGGCGGCGATGGATTTCTGTGCCATATGCAACCGTCTTTCGCGTGAGTATTTCAAATCTTTTGAAGTGAAAAGCTTCACTAGGCTAGTCAACTCCGAGTCGCGCGTGTGCTCCGTCGTTAGAAACATATACAAAGCCCTGCTTTAACCAAGCCGTGTGAACGTGTCTTAGTGTCCTACAGGGGTAACGTGATATGCAAGGGTCCGGCAGGCTGAATCTGACATAACTGTCCCATGTGAAACGAGAGACCCAAGTTCGCAGCTCCTCCCGACTACACAGCGACGAGCGGTTAGACCTAGCGTAGTATTGCTTTCGCAATAAAAGCCACAGTTGCGCATGCGCAAACCTTGTGACGTCACAGGAGAGTCGCAGGTGGTCGGAGCCGCCGCTGCCGCCACAACCGCCCCGTGACTCCGCCGGTTGGCCTTTAGCCGGTGCCGCGCGCTTTCACCGGGCTGTGTTTGTCTACACAGGAGTGTAACGGTGATGATGATGTGGAATGGGAATAAAGTTTAATCTTATGTGATGTACGGTTGCAATCAGTGTTTCACCGTGGTGATAAGCCATGGAATATTTATAAGGTGCAAACCGTGAACAACAAACAAGGTAAGCCACAACTACGTCAAGGAACCACAAGCTAAGCCACGATATCGCCGAAGCTTTTCATTTCTGATATCCAGGCTTAACCAAGCTAAGCCACCACCAATATTTTCTTCGAACGTCCAGTTATGTCCTCCCTGAGCCGGTTCGAAGCTGCGTTTACCCCATGAATTAAGGTCATGAATATATCAGTTATGTTTACCTCCTTTACAGGGGAAGCATGAGAGGTTGGCTGCTGTTCTGCGTTGACGGCGTGTTGGATGTGAAGATCGGAGGCAATGAAACTGGCGGCTTCTCAGAATGACTAAAAGAAAAAGCCAGGACGGTGGGAAAACATTTTTGGCGTTGGCTGGGGCTTTGATAAAACGTTTAGTTTAGGAATTCGTTTTGTATAATGTGTTCGCAGGTACTGTTGTTCCAGATACATTAAAATTAGGGGTGTGCGAATAGTACTTTTTCCAAACCGAATCGAATACGAATAGTGCACTCTTGCTATCGAATCGAATACGAATAATGTAGCTAAAAAGCGAATCGAATACGAATCGAATAGTGAAAGCAGCGAATCGAATACGAATCGAATAGTGAAAGCAGCAAATCGAATACGAATCGAATACTCTGCAAGTTATGCTCATATCATTTGTACGTTGATTACAAAACATTAAAAAGTGTCTGAAATTCAATTTTATTCCAAGTTCACAACAATGTACAGCTACGTCAACCTTGACTACAGGCGAGATAAAGTCTAAATATTTAAAAGCAAGAAGATTGCACAGAGCCATAAGCAAAAGAAAATAGCACTCAATAAAGTCAAGTGGAGTTGGCAGGAGTTAATAAAATTACTAGATGCAACTTAGCTAGAAGTACAGCCTGGCACTACTAGAATGCACAACTAGAAATCGAGTATTGTCAACATGGCATCAGTCAAACAACAGCACATCAACTAAGAGAAGACTTTCTCAGACTAGTCATCGAAAATTTTAAAAATGCTTGACTAGAATAAAGCTCTAACACTGCGGGGAAATCACACAGAAAATGCAGATACATGTCTAGAATATTCTGCAGTTTTTATTTGAGCCTTTAATGACTAGGACTGAAACTTGTTGCAACAGTTACGAGAAACGACCATTCACAAAGATAAAATTTGATATCCCAAAAGGTGGAACATTAGAAGTAGTGCAGATGCAGTGAAACAAAGCGCATTTCACAAAGATTTAACTGAGTATATGGAACACTGGGCATGTTGCAATGGCAGCACTGTAAGTATAAAAAGTGTTTTAACTATGGGAACAAAATAAAGGCACTCTTGTGCATCGCAATGTAACTGGGGATATTCACCAACAAATGGTTCTGGACTGTAAAATTGCACAGCAGGTCTGCTGGGAAATGTTATGCTAGCTTCGACCGCACTGATAAACTTAACCTCAACTATTGATGATGAAAGTGAATGAAGTTTTCAGGGAATAAACATGTAGCGCTACTTCTCGGCAGAGTAGAGACTTGTGAACTATGACACGACTACGAGAAGTTGCCTCCGCGATTCGTGATATGTCCAAACTTTAAGAATGTTTCCATGCGAATGGACCGTGTCGCGGCCACGCTGAAGCATGTAGGCTCCCTAAAACGGTGATCTCTGCTTCTTGCGTATGGCAGCAAGCTGTGCCTGCTCGGAGCTGACGCTGCCTTCGCGAGAATGGTCGGAGGTAACCGAGACGTTAATTCGTGGCAGTTATTCGAAAAATATTCGAACATTATTCGCAAATTTGCGAAGATATTCGAACAGTTTCGAATAATTTTCAATTTCCACTATTTGATTCGTTTAACGAACCGAATATTATGATATTCGATTCGATATTCGAAAATTTCGAATATTCGCACACCCCTAATTAAAATATCCATGAATATGATGAGCGCAATGACCACGGTGAAGGCGATGGCCATGTGTGTGATGGAGGCTTCTGGGCTCTCCAAGCGATTTATAGTGGTCTCCATAGTAGCTCCGCCCGCAATGCCTATGCATTAATGACCAAAATGCATTCCGTCAGCGTGTTTTTATGTACAGCCATTTATTTTCGCTTGTTTTGATTTCATTTTATTCGCATTTTGTGGTGCCGCCAGAAGCGTAAGGCCATCGTTAGCGCTTCCAGACGGCACCATTTTTGTGCCTATTTTGAAAACTTGTTCGAACTGCCAGCACCATACTAACCAATAGAGGCCCGCATTGGGTAGACTGCTCAAATTAAAGCAATCTACCCTCTGCTGAATGCGACGTTCACCAGAGACTTTCAGGATTCACTCTTCCTGTAGGTGCAGGGGTTGGTTTAGCCTCTCAGAAGTTGACTGTCTTGCAGACGAGGACCTCGTACTCGGTGTAGCGATGCTCTTCGCCGCCGTAGGTGACTATCGCGCAGTGCTGAGAAGGCTGCAGCCTGCCGACAGTCTTCATTCCTTTGTAGACAGCGTGTGCAATGTATAGCGGCTCTCTATCGGAGGTCATGCCCCCTTGGATGGCTCTTTTCGGCACTGCGCCATCAGTAGCGGCTTGCCACTCCAGGCTAGCACCATCGGAGACAAGCGCCTGCGAACCAGAGTTACAATGCGGTGTGTGATTAAACTGGCTTATTGGTAACAAAGGGTGTCATCGATCAAACGACGTGAGAGGCGGGCAATAGGGTCTGAAGAACCAAGTCAACTCATTTTTCACATTTGGAGGCGTTCTGATTTTAATAGGCGAAACTGCAGAAATTGCGAGCCTCACTTGATTTGTCGCGCTTTTCGATGAGCCATTTGCTGTAGCCGTATTGCTACTCTCTGCTGAGCTTGTTTTAAAAGCTTACGCGCTGCATTTTTACAATTGTAGCGGCCCACAAAGCGAGAACAAGCTTCTGAGTAACCCCAGCGTCACCTACATGTAGGGAGGAAACCAGCAGCACACAGAGTCAACCAAATGGCGAATATGCGGCAATAATACATGCAACATCATTAAACACCTGCCCTGAGTGTCTTGACGGTTTCAATCCGCCGGCAAAATAAGGCACCGTTGCATTTAGGACATGCAGTCACCATGTACCAACTCGGACCTATCCCAACATCGGCATTTATCACGTTACAGACCTGCATTTCTCAAAAAGGAAGAGAAGTGTCACAGAATAGGCGGCATCCATTAATTTGCCCATGTTGCATTTATACACACGCTGAATTGTTGTTCTGTAAACCCCATATGTTCACGGGACCTGTATATGTGACCATCGGTCGGACTCGCAAGAACGCGTACGTGCACGTTGCCTCCATAGCTTTCCCTGTGTTAGCTCCAACTCTCTCCATGCTCGAGCAGAAGAGTACGTGCTGCCTGTGTCGTACGTTCCCCCACTCAAAGCACCCCTATACTCCGTTTCATACATCAGGTGCAACGCAGCGAAAGCTACGCAAGTAGTCCGCAAGAAAAAAAAAACAGGAGGCGTATCACTACGCGCTCGTTCTGTAGGAGAGTGATTCCTGCCGAAACGGGCTGTATTCCGAGCATATACGTTTGCAATAACATGCTTCGCATGCTTGGACATCTTCACAGAGCTGATCTTATAGAAAAAATGCGCACCAAAGAACCATTTTCTCAAAAAGAGATGGGCAGCGCGGAGGGCACAGCCAGCGCCATCTGGTGGCACAGCTGGCAAGGTTGCGGGGCAGCAAAACGCGGCAAGAACAAAAACGACATAAAGAAAACATACAAATTAGCCGAATCCGACCTTTTCTCCCTAAAAAAGGTGCTTTTTATGAAGTTGACGGCAACTGTAAAATGTATCAAGCTTGCAGACAAAGCAACTACTATTTTCTCTCGTCAAGAGCAGGCACTATTTTTTATTGCGGATGCGGAGAGCGCGAACAAGAGCTGTAGCTTTGGTAGTGTTGCACTTGATGTATGAAACGGAGTATAGTACGTTCAAAGTATAGAGCTTCCTTTGTATTCCGTATACTCTTTTTCCCTGGCAATGGGACCCCCAGAAGAACCGAAGTCCGGGCGTACGTTACTGTTGTTTTTTTATGCGTTATTTTTTTCAACCTAAGATGGCGGCCATGCTGTGCTAAAAGGTGGTGTGTCTACGTGCGCCTTCCTCTCTGAGTGAACTACTTTGTGCGCTCTACGTGTGTGTTTTGTTTCGGACTCCGGCCCTGCGCACAAGGCATCGTCGACAAGGGTTTAAAAAGGAGCCGTCGAGGCCCCAAAGTCCCGCCTTGGGGGGCATGACTGTGTTTCCGTGGCGCTTGCGTTCCTTTCTCCCCCATCTTTCTTCCCCTCCCCCTTCTCCAACTATCTGCACCTCGGCAGTGGCGGTGTCGACACCGTCGGCAGTCAACCGGCCAGTGCACTCCCCCTTCATTTTCGTGCCAACCACCACCACCAGCAAAGTCAGTCCGCCCAGTTCAATCCCGGAGAAGGAAACCCAAGCTGCCGCATGCTCCCGGGGAGGGGGGGGGGGGGGGGGTACCCGAGCGCCGCCGCCGGCACCGCATCATCAGACCGCAAGCTGCACCGGAAGGACCATCGCCTTCGAGTGCTGCCCGCCTGGGTTGTCCCAGTGAAGGACTGCCGCCGCAAACTGCTCTGAACTTTCTTTCCCTTGCTCTTACTTGAATTGTTACTTCCATCCCGGAAAAGCAAATTCGAAGTATTTAATTAGATTGTTTCTTCACTCATTTCGTTGCCGTTTAGAATGTTAATTGCTGCCCTCTAAATGTTTTGTGAATTCCTCGTTCTGAGTCTATAAACGTCTTATTGTTGTTTCAAATCAACGCATCTTCGTCTCATTGTGCAGCACGTTTGCTTACCGGCTACGCCGACCCCCCCTTTTGTCATGCCTCGGTGATTACCGAGCGCGTGACAGAAAGCAATAGATTTTTTTCGCATTTTTGCAAGCCTTTTTTATGCCACTTCACTTCCATAAGTACGCCGACGGCCTTTCTGTTCGGATAAAATGCTTGGACTGAGTGGTTAACTGCTGCCTTCCTTCGAAAGGTTGCTTGGGACTTACTGCGTGTTGAGCTAGATATATTCATCAGCTTTTAACCCTACTCTGTGTCTCGAGCTTCTTGGAAAGACTTTTGTGCTACTTTGTCATTCACACTTTGGGGAGACATTTCTGTGTCCGCCCTGCAGGACTGACCTGATCAACAATATCGGCCCGAGCTCAACTAGACAGCCGAATGGTGACCCATATCTCTTTAACGGCGTACGATTGCGGTGTAGGTAGCAGAAGAGGTCAGCCCTGTTATTCAAGAGAGCGGAAACGAACGCGAAGACGACAAAAAGGAAGCAGTAGACGAAGGAGAAAACCTCTATATACAGTAAAGATGCGGAGAGATCTTGAACTGCGTACGGGCTTAGAAGGCGGGAGTATGAATGTGTTATAGTTAGCGATGTTTGTTTTCCTTGTTTTTCTTGTTTTCTATTTTTATTTTAGAATGCTTTGACTTTAATTTTGTGTAATTAGTTATTTTCACTGATTTTTATGTCCTTATTTTTCATTCTTTTATGAATATTTCGACTTCACCACGCATTCGCTAGATCTCCCTGTGTTCAGCTCCAGCCGACGGGCATTCTTGACCTGTGGATAGCGCGCGTAACCAACTGGCAATCTTAAGGTGCCATGTGGTTTAGACTCCCACCATACCCAAAGTTTCCTAATTTAAGCTAATTAATTTTACTGTATTTAAATAAAGCTTCGTCACAAAGGAGGTACCAATCCAAATATTTTGACTTACGTTTGGAGTGGCTGCATCAGCAACCATAGTCCTCCATAAAGAAAATAACAAAATTCACATAAGAAGAGGTGTTTGGAAAGGCGATAGCATACACGTAGTACTGTTAACCACTTGCTTAAAGGAAGTATTCAGAGACGTGAATTGCGAGCACTGAGGGTTAAGGGTTCATGGAGAACACTTTAATAATCTCCGATTCACTGATGACGTTGCGTTCACCAATAATGATTATTGATCTAGACAGGAAAAGCAGAATGGTAGGCCTAAAATTAATATACATGAGATTAAATTAACGGTGGGCATAAAATTAACATACAGGAGATTAAACTAATGTTCAATAGCCTGGGATCAAAACAGGAATTTACGACAGGTAGCAACGTGTCTATGTTGTATGCGAATATGTCTACTTGGGACAGGTAGCAACCGCAGATTCTGGCTACGAAAGAGAGATAACTAGCAGAATAAGATTGGAATGGAGCGCGTTCGGCAAATACTCGCAGATTATGACTAGCAACTTAGCGGTATCGCTGAAGAATAGTATACAACACTTCCATTTTGCCGGTAACTCCCCTATATGGGGCAGAAAAGTAGAGGGTAGCCAAAAGGATTCAACGTAAGTTGAAGAGAGCGCAGAAGACAATGGTGCAGATATTTGTGTTGTGTAAAGTTTACAGACGGATATTGACAGGTCTTGACAGTTTACACTACACTGCAAAGCATTGCAAGGGCCAAGAAATGTATCTCCTTCATGCGGAAATGTAACAGGTAGCATGAACCACGGTAGTGAAATGACCAGGAGACTGCTTTTAGATGCGAGAATGTGAACACATTAGGCTACTTTGTCAAGTGCAAAGACATGCTGCGCTGCATACACACAGAGTTATGAGTCATGACTGCGCGTAATGTTTGTACAAACTCTACACCTTACCTTCATTTCGTTAATAAATAAAGAGTCGCTAGTCATGCTACATTGCATAATGACTATGAGTCAGAAGACATGATTTGGACAGTGAGTCATGATTATACGTCGCGTTTGTATACCAAACCTACACCGAGCATCACGTTACTTCGTAAGGTACTAATTCATGCGACATTGCGAAACGAATTTGAGTCATGAGTCATGCGTATAACTGTGAGTAATGACTGTGCGTAATGACTGTACAGACTCTCTACAACTTACAGTACGTTACGTTTCGAAGTACTCTTGTCTCGCTACGTAGCGTAATAAAAATGAGTAAGGATCTATCTGGGGTCATTCGAATCGTGAGTTACGCTTCATGGCAATAGATATCATCTTACATACGTTGTGGCACCGTTCATGGGCGTGATCACGTCATTCGAATTTCGAGACACGGACGTCGCCGAATTTTTGCCTATGGGACCAAAATGATTTCTCATTAATAAGAATGAGGTCAAGTGCATTGGGAGGCATCCGCAGGTCATGAATGACAGGTAATTGTCAACAGCTGTATCTTTCCAGTACTCACATACTTAAAGGCTAACAAAAAAGGGTCGAAGTTAGAGTGAGGACAGCGCACTAACGTAAAGAAAGGAAAATCATATGCACAGTCTTTGTCAAAAGTCCAGAGCCCAGTTGGTCTGCTTCTGAGCCACTTCGCGCGGTTTGTAAAACATTTTCTGTGTTCCGAATCGTTCGGTGGTAAGATTTTTTGTCCTATCCTCTCCGATGGGAAAGACCTCCACTAAGGCTAAATCAGCGCCACTGCACGACTCAGGAGCATACTCCGTGGGATCTACACTTCTGACAAGGACTGTATATGTAACGTACTAAGAGTCAGGAAGAGAGCTGGATTGACTAGGAAATAAAGCTGAGTCAATGACAGCCCTGTTGAAATTGAGAATAAGCAATAAACACGACCAGACTAGGCCACTCGAAGGCAACATAAGCGATGGTCGCTTATTGTAATGAACTGGGTTCCGAGAGAAGGCAGACTAGACAGGATGCCGCAGAAGATCACATGCGGGCGGATAAGTACGTTTGCTGGGTTGAGGTGGGTGTGCAGTTGGCACGGGACAGGACTAACTGGTGAAAAACCCTTCATTGGGCGCAGTTGTGATAATGACGATCATGATGATGTTGATAGCAATCATGTTTTGCCTTTGAAAACTGCGCACGCGAATTTGTGATGACATAGACTTGGTTTAGACAGTGGAGAGCAAAACACATTCCTCAGTGGCACGCCAAAGTCGCTGGCCATCAGCCTGTACAAGTTCTAGACTTCAGGTGCTCGCATGAAGTTGCATAATAGTTCAGAGGAGGCGCAGAAACGTGGGAGCTCTTTGCACTAAGCCACCTACTTGGCAAGGCAGAAATTTCGTTTTTGCTTAAATTATGCCGTAATTACCAATAATTGTCTAAATTAGAGTTTTCTGAAACATAACCATCACCTACATAATCATCACATGTCAGTACAATGCGTATGTCTTCTCTCAGGAACCATGAACTTGCGACAATATTACTTTAACGGCATTGCCTCTTAGCCGGAATTGAAACGTTAGTGCTGATAGCTTTCGTTCAGTGGTGTCTGAGTTTGCAGGAAGCAAAGAGGGGGTAAAAATTGCAGCTTACTCTTAACCTCTGCTTTTAAGTGCAAATGGCGTGGTAGGGTTGAATGCTCTCGTCTGTGGTCACTTTTGCGGTGCCTCTTTCGCGTACATGTAGTATCTACTAGATTATTTCCCAATATCTTAATTTCTGCCTCTGGTATCTCACACAGTCTTATTAGCATAAAATGTTAATCTACCACTTTATCTATTTACCGGTCGTAGGCGACCACCTGACACTCGGTTTTAACCCAGGCACATAAACCTGCTTGGATGGCCCAGGAGTAGAGTGCCTAACTTGGCATCAAAGAGGTTTGGAAGGTTGATTCTTATTCCACCTTTGAGGGACGCCTCAATTCATGAGAAACGCCTTCACTCTGGCGTCCCTCTTGGCCTGAGTCTCTTCGGTACATTAAGCTTCTCATACCACCGTCTATAGGAGCCAACACTCGGCAAACTCGAAGCACTCTACTTACACTCACGTGATTTGGATCGCTGCTTCATGGGAGGTACGTAAGCGGCAAGCCGCGGAACAGAGATGCAAGACTCTTTTATTGCATACCTGACCAATTTGCCGCTATAGGGGAGAAAACCTGGGCCAGGGGGCGCTGCGCCACTCTGTGCGTCAGTGCCCTCCATGGAGATCCCGTCAAAACCTACGCGCAGTGCGGCCGCGTCGTCTGCTCCCCGCCGCGTTGAAAAGCATGCTGTCGTCTGCTCCGCGCTGCTCTCCAGCACTTGTTTGCGCGCGCGCGCTCGGTTGTTTCTCTCCTCCTCCGGCCGCATTCTGGCAGCCGTCGCGCTCCAACAAAGGGGGCAAGAAAAAAAAAACTGGAATGAAAATGTGACGGCGCGCTTTTTTGCAAAACTCGTGAAAGTGTTTTTCTCTCTTTCGTGTTGAAACGATCGTTGTCGGTTTTTTTTTTTAGGTATCTCGTACCGCTCGTATTTGTAACTGGCGGTGCCGCAGCAGCCATCGCAGAACCAAGTCGGCCTCAAGAAACTGATATATATCATTAATGCCATCACTCGGCGTTTATAAAGGGAAAACACATACGTTAATCGTCCTATCCTCATACGCGATCCTGCTTCGGGAACTCAAAACTGCGCATTCGCTAGAGGAGATAACTGAACTAGGGATTGCAAGCGTAGCTGTGGAATTAAGAAGACAAAGGTTTACTTGGAGAGATGTCCCCGCCTGCATGAAAAGTCGTCAGGCATTTCCTCGCTCTTCGTCTCACGGAGAGAGGAAACTGCCGAAAGAATGGCATGCCTCGGCTTCTCGTCAGTGATCCAGGTCGTTAAGAAACCTCTCATCGTTAAAGGTAGATAAGTCATTGATTTCGGATGGCAGCGCCACAGCAGCGAACTCCCCCTGACCGCTGTCAGCAGGAACCAAAGGGTAAGACGGCATGCTTTGTGCCTTTGTAGGGAACGCGTCCTAAACGCACCGAAAGCAGGCACCACGGCGCCGGCAGCATCGCCTAAAACGTCTGTCCCCAAAGAGTTCAATAGGCCCCTTTCAAGTGAGCAGTCACAAATGGAAAGGAAGCTCCCCAACCAGCGCCCGGAGCACTCGTCGCTGTGTACACGCGTATCAATTCTCAACGAGAAGGCTGGACCCTTCATTCTCTGAACAACATGGAAGAGACATCAAGAGGTGCCGCCTCAAGTCCTTCAAAATACCTGTCGCTTGCCTCTGCCTTCGAGTACCGAATTCGCGTTCATGTTTTTTTTTTTTTTTGTCTGAGCCTACCAACAAGCGCTCTTTGAAAACAATGTTCGCGGCGATCAATTAATCATAATTTCTCACTTTCGAAAGCACCGATAAAAAGCGTGCCTCCAGCCAGCCTCTCTCAGCCGGGGCACAGAAAAAAGCAAAAATAAGAAACACCACTGGCAAAGAGCGCCGGCTCTGCGCACACAGACGCACGACCATCCCCCCTCGTCCTCACTCTCCTTCTCCCGCTCCGCTTGCACGTGCGGCTGCCTGTAGCAAGCGCTCCCGAGCGAGCGGGCTGCGCAGACTCCGCAGACAGCCGCGCGCAGCGCGGGCGCGGATGCGCGTAGGTTTCGTAGTTCCTCTCCGCTCCGCTGGAAACCGAGCGCTGGCGTCGCGGAGCAAACTCCAGCTTTGGTTCCCTATCGCGGCGTGTGTTTTCCTGTCGTCTCCACAATGCGCGATTCTTCGCTCGCTTGTGATCACAACTTCGGTATAATTAGGCGCTTCTATATAGCGGAGTCTGTAGCAGCGTGATAACAATGCATGTACAATAGCGAGAAAAAATGAAGAAGAAATCAGTGTCATTGCACTGACCTGGTAGTCCCGGTATTTGTGTTCCACTTTATCTTGGCCCACGTAGCAGTAATCGAGGATGGTGAGCACCTTGCCAAGTATCACGTTGCTCTTGTGCACCGCGCTCCCAACAAAGGTGATCGCGCCTCCCGTGACGTCGCCCCCGGGCACAGCGTCTACCGGGATTTTGCCTCCTTTGCAGGCCGCCCAGACGCATGGAGACTTGTAGCTGACCGCTGCGAGGCAATTTCAAAACTCTATCACATGCGTATGTGAAAACTTTGCGCAATGCAACCCTTTAGAAAGAGAACTCCATCTGAAGTTGTCTTCGCGCCCGTTGTACGGTGGTTCTTCTGGTGCTCAAGAAGGCGCACTCGTTACGGTGACAGAAAACACAAGATGATCGTGCGTAGAAATTTCTAACCTAATAACCTTATGAGTCTAAATCAACTCCGGCTGCTTTACTTGTGGACATGCACCACCGTTCACGCAGGCTCCCAGCCAAATGTGACTCGGCACTTATAGTATATACATTGTTGTCGAATATAAACTACTTATTCAACACCCTGCCCATACGTCAAATTACGGCTGCCCGAAATTTCACTTCACTTGATGGTAAAGATATTTTTCAACTGAAATTGTTCTCGTTGCTTATAGTGAACACCTTATAGTGAACATCTAAGGCAGCGGTGCAAAAAGCTAACCAGAACAGTTGTACCGCTGGCCTTTAAGCCATACCCACATCACGTCAACTGTTGTTCGCTGTGTTATAGGCGCTGACACACCGTGGACTGCGGACAGTTATAGTCACCTTAGAGTCGAATATAATCACATTCGTTTTCATCAGAAGCCTTAATTCGATGTATTATAAGAAGCTACTAACCCTTGGTGAAGCTTGTATGCTCGCGGCGCCCGTCTTTGTTGCAGAAGCAGAGATAGTTGATACATGCAGTACTAATGCAGTACCAGAGCGGAGGTGGAGGGATGTGACGCCAGAAAGAAAAGAAATCACTCCCGGCACAGGTCTGGTTTTGTGGCACGCCCTGCCCACAGGAATCGTTTCCGGCATAGTTGTGGTCCACTAATGCTGAATCCCCGCACGAGTGATTATTGGCAAAGTTCTGGTTTGGCGATGCTGCCCGTTGAAACGGAAGCTCCTCGGCGGTGTTCTGGTCCCGCAATTCTCTATGTTTACGTGAGTGGTCTCCGGTACAGTTCTGGTTCGGTAAGGCTTTCTGTCCATCCGAGTCGTTCCCCACCGCACAGTCCTGGTTCAGCGATGGTCCTTGGTTATAGGAAGTGTCGTCAGCACAAATCTGGTTCGGCGGTGCTGTCTGCTCACACGAGGCGTTCATGACTCATTAGAAGCAGCACCAGAGTCACCAGAGTTGACTTGTACTGAAGGAGACGGAAGTCCACGACGGTCCAGCTGCGCTCAGCCTATTTTTCTCAAATACTTGCGGCAAGGTGACGTCCGCAAGCTGCCGGCTCCGCTTCTTCTTCTTCTTCTTCGGCCTTGATAAATGGCACTTACCCACGAAGGGGGATTGGGTTCATTGTGGACTGCCAAGTGTCCTACAGATACTGAATTAGTACATTAAATTATTTTTCAAGTAAACAGTGCCCTAAGATTTAAGATAACACAATGGAATGAAATGAAAAAAAAAAAAATACGCAGCAAAACATTTGAAAGTTTGTAAATTCGGAATAGAATTAGCAAGGAAATCTGTCGGTAGCTGCTCGCTGAACGAAGGTGCGTGCACGAGTCTACAAGAACAGAAACGCGGTGTCTGTGCTACGCGTATTGCATTCCCTGAAAACTGCAGCAACGGAAGTGCCGGTTGACGTAGCTAAAAAATAAAACCCAACCAAAAGGAAGTCAATAAAGCCTTATGTTTTCTGAGTATACATTGAAGGGCACAAACTAAAATGCATACGCAATAAAATAGTTTCATGGATGAAAATTGCTTGCAGAAATCCTCTGATCCTGCCAGTTGCGTCCGTCGCGCTATTATCAGTACGTTGAATCAAAACGAATAAGAGCGCATTTAAAGAACGCACTAACCGTCGCTTCTGTGGCGCAATAGATTCACGCCACGTATGGGATTGAAAGACATGTGCTCTGATCCTGTAGGTACAATTTTTTTATTTTTTTGTAAATGCACAAGATTCAAATGATATACGACCATATTTCCTGGAGTATGTTCCCCTTTAGGTTGCATAATAGCATGTTTTTGTTCTTAACAGCACCAAAACCAGCCGAGAACGCAGCCATAATATTGTCATGTAGTGGTGACGAGGTCGACGACACAAATGAAGGGGTCGATAATTGCACTAAAGAAACTCTTTATTTGGGCTGACGTGCGCCCGCAAAAGAACTAAGCAACTCGGCGGCGGCGATAGAAACAAATGTGCTCGTCGATCGTCGAACAAAGAATGCCCGTCACACTCGGCAACGCTCAATTTAAAGGCTGCACAGAACAATCTAGATAACGTCGCAAACAGCTACCAGCACGGGCTGGAACATTGTGGAAAGACACCCGACTGGCCGGAACCTTCGAGAGAGATCTCGGTGCGTCTTGCGCTACAACAAAACTGATAAAAGTGTGACTCGCGACATCGAGCAGTAACAAACAAAGATTACGGAACTGATACGCAGTCCAGAATCAGAGTAATAAGCCTGTATGCCGGCGGCTGTTAAAAAACAACAAATACTGTTTTGAAGGTTTCGCGGCATTACTCCCCCCTTAAAAAAAAACATCGCCTCGATGTTTCAAAACAAACTTAAACATAAACACTGCAGAGTTTAAACACCACAGATTCTTTAACGCGCGTAATATGGCTTCAGTCGTACAACATGTATGTACAATTTCTGGGCGTGCGCGTCACCGTTGTGATGGTGACGTTGCGTCGGGAATGACTTATAGTCCAGTGGTCCGACGCGGCGAAGGAGTTTGTATGGCCCAAAGTATCGACGCAACAACTTTTCACTTAATCCGCGACGGCGAATTGGTGTCCAAACCCACACTTGGTCTCCTGGATTGTACTCTGCGTGGCGTCGTCGTAAATTGTATCGTCGGCTGTCGGTGCGCTGTTGGTCTTTAATACGCAGCCGTGCGAGTCTTCGGGCTTTCTCTGCACGCTGCAGATAGGCGGCGACGTCAAGGTTGTCTTCGCTGGTTACGTGCGGCAGCATTGCGTCGAGCGTCGTCGTGGGCTCCCTGCCGTACACATGCTTAAACGGGGTCGCTCTGGTCGTCTCTTGGACTGCCGTGTTATACGCGAAGATCACGTACGGCAAGATGGCGTCCCAGGTCTTGTGTTCAGCGTCGACGTACATAGCGATCATGTCCGCGACCGTTTTGTTCAGGCGCTCCGTAAGGCCATTGGTCTGGGGATGGTACGCAGTTGTTCGTCGATGGCTTGTGTGACTGTATTCCAGGATGGCTTGCGCCAACTCTGCCGTAAACGCCGTTCCCCTGTCCGTGATGAGCACTTGTGGGGCGCCGTGTCGCAAGAGATTTTGTTCGACAAAAAATTTGGCGACTTCTGCCGCGGTACCATTTGGTAGTGCTCTTGCTTCGGCGTAACGGGTAAGGTAGTCAGTGGCCACGGTGATCCACTTGTTACCCATAGACGAAGATGGAAAGGGGCCGAGGAGATCCATCCCAATTTGTTGAAAGGGCAGGATTGGGGGCGGAATCGGGTTTAGCAGTCCTGCTGGTCTGTTCGGCGGCGTCTTGCGTCGTTGGCACTCACGACACGTCTTCACGTAGTGGGCAACTTCGGCAGGCAGCCGCGGCCAGTAATACTTCTCCTGGATTCGACGCAACGTGCGCGCAAATCCGAGGTGGCCTGCTGTGGGCTCATCGTGCAACGCCTGCAGAATTTCTTGCCAAAGGGTTTTAGCCACTACGAGAAGCTGCGCGGTCTTGTTGGGTGCGAAGTTCTTCTTCACGAGGAGGCCATTGCTTAACGTGAAGGATGATAAATGTCGCCTGAACACAACAGGAGGGGAAGCGGTCTTTCCTTCCAAGTAATCGGCTAGCGCTGTCAGCTCAGGGTCTGATCGCTGTTGTTCTGCGAAACTGCTGGCGCTTACCGGTCTCAAAAAGACGTCGTCATCATCGACCTTCGGGGGAGCATCGACCGGAGCGCGGGATAAGCAGTCTGCGTCGGAATGCTTCCGGCCCGACTTATAGACTACAGTCATGTCAAATTCTTGAAGTCGTAGGCTCCATCTGGCAAGGCGGCCGGAAGGATCTTTCAAATTAGCCAGCCAGCAGAGCGCGTGATGGTCGCTTACCACCTTGAATGGTCGGCAGTATAGGTATGGACGAAACTTAGAAGTGGACCAGATGATTGCAAGGCACTCCTTCTCGGTCGTCGAGTAATTGACTTCGGCTTTTGTGAGGGATCTGCTAGCGTAGGCGATTACTTTCTCCTGTCCGGCACTCTTCTGGACAAGAACGGCTCCTAGGCCCACATTGCTCGCGTCGGTGTGAATTTCGGTCTCGGCGTTTTCATCAAAGTCGCCAAGTACAGGAGGGCATTGCAGGCGGCGCTTAAGTTCGTCGAAGGCTTCTCCTTGCAGCGCTTCCCATTTAAAAGGTACGTCAGCCTTTGTAAGCTGCGTCAACGGTTCGGTGATCCGCGAAAAGTTTCTGACAAATCGTCGATAATAAGCGCACAGCCCAAGGAATCGGCGCACAGCTTTCTTGTCGGCGGGCGGTGGGAATTGTGCGATTGCAGCTGTTTTCTCCGGGTCTGGGCGAGTACCGTCCTTGCTAACGATGTGACCTAGGAACCGGAGTTCTTCGTAGGCGAAGTGACACTTCTCTACTTTTAGCGTTAGTTCCGATGACTTGATGGCTTCCAGCACTGTCTGTAGTCGTTTTAGGTGGTCTTCAAAGTTTGACGAGAAGACAACAACGTCGTCCAAATATACCAAACAAATTTGCCACTTCAAGCCTGCCAGGACTGTGTCCATTACTCGTTGAAACGTGGCTGGTGCGGAGCAGAGGCCAAATGGCATCACGTTGAACTCATAAAGGCCGTCCAGTGTGATGAATGCGGTCTTCTCGCGATCTCTTTCGTCGACCTCAATTTGCCAATATCCGCTCTTCAGGTCCATCCATGAGAAGTACGTTGCATTGCAGAGCCGGTCGAGAGTGTCGTCGATGCGGGGAAGCCTTTCTTCGTTATGCTATTCAAGCGGCGGTAATCAACGCAGAAGCGAAGGGTGCTGTCTTTCTTCTTGACCAAAACGACTGGTGCCGCCCAGGGGCTGTTCGAGGGCTGGATTACGTCATCACGCTGCATTTCCTCAACTTGATCGCGAATGGCCTGGCGTTCTCGCGGCGATACACGATAAGGGCTTTGGCGCAGAGGTCGGGCGTGTTCGTCCGTTATAATGCGGTGCTTGGCCAGTGGTGTTTGTCGTACCTTCGATGATGACGAGAAGCACTCCCCGTAGCTTCGAAGAAGACTGAGAATCTGGTCTTTCCTGCTGTGGGTCAATGCCGGGTTGATGTCAAATTTGGGCTGACGGAATCGGTCCGGTGCATCTTCCAGCGTTTGGTCGTGGAGGGCGAATACATCTTTGAGGTCGGCTAATTCGTCGAGAAAAGCGATCGTCGTGCCCTTGTTGAGATGCCGGTATTCTTCGGTGAAGTTTGTTACCAGCACCTGAGCTTGACCTCTCCGGAATTTCGCGATGCCTCTTGCGATGCCGACACCTTGTCCTAAGAGCAATTGGATATTTCCTTCGACGATGCCTTCAGCGGTTTCGATGTTTGCGCTACCTACGCAAACTGCGATGCTTGATCGGGGCGGGATCGTCAATTCTTCATCGAGGACGTTTAGAGTGATGTGTTGCATCGACGTCGTCGTAGCAGGAATGGCTTTGTCTGCAGAGAGCTTGATGAGCTTGGATCGCAGGTCTATGATAGCCCTATGTTCATTTAGGAAGTCCAAGCCTAAAATCACGTCGCGGGAGCACTGCTGCAAGACCACAAACCTGGTGGGGTAAGTACGCCCATTTACGGTTATTCTTGCAGTGCATCGTCCCGATGGAGTAATCAGGTTGCCACCTGCGGTGCGAATCAGCGGGCCATCCCAGTGGTAACTTTTCTGAGCTGAGAGGCTAACGGTCCACTAATGACTGAATAGTCAGCTCCGGTGTCTACTAGGGCAGTGACTCTGCGACCGTCGATATCAACTTCAAGGTCACTTGTTTGCGTCCTCGCATTGCACGTGGGCCTTAGTGTCCGATCTCGGCTTCGTCGTTTCTTCAGGTCATGGCCGGGGCATACCGTAGTTACTGCGCTGGGCGGCGTGGTCTGCTTGCAGTATGGTCGTGATGTCGTCTATGACGTCGTGTGGAGCGGCGGTGAAATGGCTGCGTCGTCGTTAGTGGTCATCGGCGGCGGAGGATGTTCGTCTTTTCGCCGTTGAGCAACCTCACCTCCAAAGGTTGCTCTGTTCAGTTTCCCCTGCGCGGGCTTGGGGACCTTCCGCGCATACTCTCATCATAGGTACGGCCTGGCGACGCAAAGCGGGCCCTGTACGGCGATGGAGATCTGAACCGACGGCTTGGTGGCGCAATCTCACTGCTACGCAGATAGTTGTCAATTTCTTGTGGTCGTTCACCTGGGCGTGGTCGTGGAGCGTCGACTGCAAATCCGCGGAGACCGATTCGTCGGTACGGGCAGTGTCGCAGAATGCGGCCGGTCTCACCGCAGTGGAAGCATAATGGCCGGTTTTTTGCAGTCCTCCAGGCGTCGGACTTCCTGGGGCTTGGGGGTCGTTGGTAGGCTTGGCGGGCGGGGGCCAAGGGGCGGCTTTCAGGAACAGGACGGTAGCGGCGAGGGCTCGGAAAGTCATCACGTCGGGGCGCAGGGCGACGTAATGCACCAGCGTAGTTCATTGCTGTTGCCTCTTGAGCTGGAACAGTCGCAGCCGTCGCTTGAGGAACGCCCAGCGCCTGCTGAACTTCTTCACGGACGACGTCCGCGAGCGTCGCCACCTGGGGTTGTTGCGATGATGGCAGCATTCGGCGGAGCTCCTCTCGCACGATCTCCCGGATTATGTCCCGAAGGTTCTCTCCGCTTGCAGATGCGCTGGGGTAGTGGCATGAGTAGTCTGGTTGAAGTGGTCGCTCGAAGTGGCGCATCCGGTTGTCCAACGTCTTCTGGATGGTCGATGCTTCACTTTCAAATTCTTCCACAGTTTTCGGCGGGTTCCGGACAAGCCCCACAAAAAGCGACTCTAACTCCTCGCATTAGTAATTTCACTCTCTCACCTTCGGTCATGTTAGGGTCGGCGCGGCGAAACAGGCGTTTCATCTCCTCTACGTAGACCAGGACGGGCTCGTTTGGTAGTTGAATTCTTGATTGGAGGAGGGCCTGAGCTCTTTCTTTTCGGGCAGAACTTGTAAAGGCCGTCAAGAACTGTGCTTTGGATGTCTCCCAATCCTTCAAAGAAGTCTCGTGATTTTCAAACCAAATTCGGGCATGTCCTTGAAGAACAAAGTAGACCTGCCTGAGTTTCGCAGCGCCGTTCCAGCCGTTGAAATCTGCCACACGGTCGAAAAGGTCCATCCAGTCTCCCGCATCTTCATCCGGTAGTCCATGGAAGCAGGGGGGCTCACTGGATTGGACGACAACCACCGGTGCTGTAGGCTGGGCCATTGTCAGCGTCGATGCCTTCAGAGATCGAATGGGGTCAGGCAGCAGACCGTGTTCGGGTTGTAGGCCTTAAAGTCGGCGGCTGGCTCGGTGACCTGCAGGCTGGTCTTCCAGGGCGTCAGGAACACGGCTTGGGTCTTCGCTTGAAGGATCAAAGGCAGCACCTCCACCAGATGTCACGTAGTTGTGACGAGGTCGACGACACAAATGAAGGGGTCGATAATTGCACTAAAGAAACTCTTTATTTGGGCTGACTTGCGCACGCAAAAGAACTAAGCAATTCGGTGGCGGCGATAGAAACAAACGCGCTCGTCGATCGTCGAACAAAGAATGCCCGTCACACTCGGCAACGCTCAATTTAAAGGCTGCACAGAACAATCTAGATAACGTCGCAAACAGCTACCAGCACGGGCTGGAACATTGTGGAAGGACACCCGAGTGGCCGGAACCTTCGAGACAGATCTCGGTGCGTCTTGCGCTACAACAAAACTGATAAAGGTGTGACTCGCGACATCGAGCAGTAACAAACAAAGATTACGGAACTGATACGCAGTCCAGAATCAGAGTGATAAGCCTGTATGCCGGCGGCTGTTAAAAAACAACAAATACTGTTTTGAAGGTTTCGCGGCAATATGACGGTAAGACAACGGTTACACTATACAATTACCTTCACTGTAATCAACTCCTGTCTTCGGTGAGTGTATGTTCCCTTTCGGTTGCGTTCAGACAGAGCTCTCAGCAACAATCACCTTTTAACATGCTTTAAACTCCTTTAACGAATTTACACCGCGTCGATTTTTGAAATTAACTTATTCAATGTCGCAAAGATGGTGCGGTGGACGCCACCGATGTCTTACGCTTTTTACAGTAAGTAGTTTTAATCCATACAACCATTATATCAATATTTTATTTCAGTTGCCATACAGCTCTTCATGCTCAAGCAAAACGTAGGGTTGTGTTTTATTTTTCAGTGACGCACCCGGCACTTCCGTTGCTGCAGTTTTCGGGAATGGCAATACGCGTCACAGACCAACCAGCGCACGTTTCCACGCAATCCCACTTCTGACACCACGCACACCTCTATCCTTCAACTACTGCGTCCTCGTTCCTCCGTGTTCCTCCGTGACAATATCGAACATAGGATCCTCATTCAGTTTAGGTTAATAGAGAAGCGTGAATACCATGCCTAAGTGGTTGCTGATGATGGCGATGACAATGAAACTCTTGAATTTATCTCTTATCTGCTAGCAGTTCTTATTCGCAGGCCACGTGTCCCCTAAAGTATGTACTTCTACTCTTCGGAAATCCCGTCGTGTGCATCAAGAAATTCTTCAGCTTAAGGAATGTTACAAATGCAGGTAGTTGGTTGTGTATATTTAAATTATCAGCGCGCTGACACAGTGCTTAAGTGCTGCTCGCCTTACTCTCAAGAAATGGTCACCGTCATGTTCCAGTGAATATATTCACTTGTTTCTGAGGATTTACCACATACTCCACACGTCTGATCTTCTTGATTAAATTTCTTTTTTTTGCGACACCAGCCAGCTCGGCTCGTCGCGTAGGCTCGTATGCTCGTATGCCGTAGCCGCAAATGACAGGAGTGCCAACTTGGGTCTCTCGTTTCACATGCATGGGAAGGTTATGTCTGAATCAGCCTGCCAGGACTCAGGTATTTACGTTACCCCTATAGGCCACTCAGGCACGTTCATATGGCTTGATTAAAGCGGGGCTTTATATGTGGGATGGTAGCCTACGCTGTCGCGCGTCATACCCTTAATGGCAGTGCTTAAGTGTCCCCCATATTATCTGCAATAAACGCCTTTACCACCACCACCTAAAACGCCGGTGAAATTAGATGCCTTCAACGGAACGATGGTTGTGTTCGATGCAACGTTCGGTTGCCCTCAGCCAAAGCTTTCGCTCCACACTCGTAGGCCGTAGCCACAAATGGCGGGCACAACGGAACCTTCAGGAGATGACGTGGAGAAGAAATGGTCGAAGAGCGCGCTGCACGTCTCGAGAAAGGAAGGCAGAGGGCTTTGGCCGTAAACGTCGAAGGGAGTCGGCGCGCAGACTTTGCACAAAGAGTGGGCGAACACGAGTCGGCAACGCGAGAGTTTCACCGCCGCTTCACGAACAACCCCCTTGGAAGTGTGTGGTCTGTGTGCGACCGGCTGTTGCATAAAAATGATCTAACACCGGTGACGCAACTTATGCATCCGACTCGCTTGACCTCAAGCGTAGCCATGCAGCCATTGCTTTCGATATTCAACTACGGTTAACCAGAGCTCGATCACATCACAGCCAACTTTTGTAGCTGCGTGTTCTGAGGCACCCTGATCTAGCTTCAGATAGTAGGGCACTGCCTCTTGAGTGGAAGGATATAATTTGCGAATTGAAGAGTATAGTCGTTAGCCACCCATGGTGAGGAAGCCATGAGAATGTAAAGAAGAAGACTACATACATTCAGCACTTTCTGAGCAAGTTGAAAAGCTTTCGCGTTACAAAGCTGTTCGAAAACAGCTGAGGTCGAGGTCAGAAGGAATGAGATTGTGAGAAGAAGATCCACCGCTCAGTGCGTAAAGTTCAGGTCGCCCACTCTAGGAAGAAACTTCCCCCGTGATAGCCTTAATTAAATGTTTTGTCCTTTGTTCTCTAAATGGTGAGCTGTAATTTGCTCCTTTTTCCACCATACTGTCCAAATTACATCTAATGACATTAAATATCGGCATGAGCTGGATGAAATTTAGATATTCTTCAGCTTTCACATTTGCAATATATTGACTTTATATTGCAGCATTTATTTCAAGGGTTTTTTGCTGGCTCTCGCGCGTAGCTCGTAGCTGTCTACGATACTGATCACAATTACTTGAATATATTGGGACTGCTTATATGCACATTCTTCAGTGAATATCCGCAGTGGTTGTGCAGTTTTTTGAATTAATTTATTGTGGTAACTCTAGTTCATTTCGCCATTCATGTTGATCGCCTTCAGTCACCGGTTTATTTCAAGGACACGTTGTCATCCGATATATTGTGTGTAGTGCGTGTAATGTTCGGTGTTTTTCGGAATAACACCACAGCTCGTGAGCGTTGATGCCCAGTGGTCGCACAAAGGATAAAATATGCCGCTATGAGGCATCAAACTGTCGATAAAAACTTACGTCACTCATAAACGAAGGCTGGCAGTAATCACAAGACCTAAATTACACACCTAAGCCGGCAGTTTCACACTCAAGCGAAGTTCTTGCTTTGCTTATGTATGTCCGTGCCATATGCGTTAGGCTGCTCAGTGCGCTATTTACTTGCCTCAGTCCGCTGTGCAAATCACTATTTGAACCAATTAAGAGCGATTCACCCCGAATGAAACATTGTGTTAAACTGCGGATGTAAGGTTTGCATCTCTGTTCGTGCTTCCTCTTGTTGCCTCTTTCTTAAATATTCCATGGAATGTCTGCTAAAGTGGATGAGCAGAAGTGGTTGCGTTCTTTTAGACTTGGCAAATTATGAACGTAGGGAGTGGTCCTTTTTCAAGTATACTTCAGAATTTCGTCTAACATAAATCAGGATCGCCATGACCAAACTTGGCCTTCGCTTTATTGGCTCTTGGCACAACGAACGTCGAAGACGCAGAAGAATGCTGTGCGTGATGAAGTCATCGTTAACGGTCTAAGACCAATAAAACTAGGTAAATTGCCTCGCAGCTAGCCAAGCTTCCCTATCAGTGGGTTTTGTGCCGGGGAAATGACCTACCCGTAAAAGCAATGCCAGGTGTCAAAGAGAGGGGTGGTGAAACCATCTTCGTGGGCCGCGCCATGCACAGCGATGATGTAATACCGGGCAAAATTCTCCGCTGGCGAGGCTTCTGCTACGTGTCCTACGACCAGTACGAGTACTACTGCAGGAATTACCAAGTAATCAATGCGCCATTGACGTAGGTATCCTTTCACGAAAGTCTGTATTTGCATATTTATAGTCGTCAATACTTCCAAGATCTGCTTTTGAAGCTTTGTGTTTTTGTGAGCATTTGGTAGCAGGGAATTCGTTCGGAATATGCAGCACACGTGTCGCAATGTAAAACTATTTTCGCTGGTCTATGAAACGTTGCACGTGTTATGAGGTTTTTCAAATTGACATCCCTCCGCAATAAATGCTGACTTATCCCTACACTTGAAGGCATGGTGTTGCGCCGGCTATCGATACGATGATTTAAAATGGCTTCGTCGCCATGCCACGCCTGAAAGAAATGATAAGGCCTCGTTTGGTTTACGGGGTTTAACGTCCCAAAACAACTCAGGTATGAGCGACGCCGTATATAGTGTAATGAAGGCCTCCGAAAATTTCGCCAAACTCAGTTTTTGAACGTCCACTGGCATCGCACAGCACACAGCACACAGGCTCCTAGCTTTTCGCCTCCACCGAAAAGCGACCGCCGCGGCCGCGATTCGATCCCCATCCCTGGTTAGTCGAGCACCACTGCGCCAACGCGGACGGTCGAAATGTATAATCCCTGTCTGCTATCTTCCCAGCCATCCCGAGGGGTGAAGCATTTGATGAACATTATTAGTATGGAAAGAACTTGAGCTTACCATATCTTAAACTCCCGTGTTGAACCCTTCGTTTGGGTCCCTTAGATTCCTTTTGTGTTCGTGTAACCTGGTCTTCAGGCATCTAGCTATCTCCCTGTTCGGCTTTATAGATGTTTCCGCAAGATATGGGAATCGAATATACATCTTTTTCGCAAATCACGAGACGTGGACGGCGCCTCGTAAATGCAGTCGGGTGCATGTTCGGTGTCGGAAGTTACTCCTTTACACAACTGATGCAGTTTCTTTGAGCCTGAGAAGACAGTATCGACTGCCGCTCTGTTTCCTTTTCTCCTCAGTTTATGGCAACCGCATGTAAGTGTGGTATCACCGCTACGTTAATTTGTTCGACGTTCCTTTGTGGTGGGCCCCTTTCCAGATGAACTAATCCCTTTCATGCTTGAAATTAATTAGCGTCAAGCTTTGGGAACACTATATGGGTTACAGCAATCACATTAATGCCCTAAAGCGGGTTTCTACGCAGAGTATTCGGCGGCGATCGATTTCTGTGCCACATGCAACCGTCGTTTCGCGTGAGTATCTCAAATCTTTTGAAGCGAAAAGCTTCCCTATGCTAGTCAACTCCGAGTCTCGCGTGTGCCGGCAGGCTGAGTTGACATAACCGTCCCATGTGAAACGTGAGACCCAAGTTCACAGCTCCTGCCGACCACACAGCGACGAGCGGTTAGACCTGGCGTAGTATTGCTTTCGCAATAAAAGTCACAGCTGCGCATGCGCAAATCACGTGACGTCACAGGAGAGTCGCAGCTCGTCGGAGCCGCCGCTGCCGCCGCAACCGCTGCCGCGACGCAGCCGGTTGGTCTTTAGCCGGTGCCGCGCGCTTTCACCGGGCTGTGTTTATGTCTGTATAGAAGTGTAACGGTGATGATGATGTGGAATGGGAATAAAGTTTAATCTTATGTGATGTACAGCTGTAATCAATGTTTCACCGTGATAATAAGCCATGGAATATCTATAAGGTGCAACTGTGAACAACAAGATAAGCCACAACTACGCCAAGGAACCACAAGCTAAGCCATGGCATCTCCGAAGCTTTTGGCTTCTGATATCCAGGCTTAACCAAGCTAAGCCACCACCATTTTTGTTTTCTTCGAAAGTCCAGTTATGTGCTCACTGAGCCGGTTTGAAGCTGCATTTACCCCATGAATTACGGTCACGATATGGCGTTGAATATATCAGTCACGTTTAGCTCCTTTGCAGGCGAAGCATGAGAAGTTGGCTGCTGTTCTGCTTTGACAGCGTGTTGGATGCGAGGATCGGAGGCAATGCAACTGGCGGCTTCTCAGAATGACTAAAAGAAAAAGTCGGAATGGTAGGAAAACATTTTTGATGTTGGCTGAGGCTTTGATAAAGCGTTTAGTTCAGGAATTCGTTTTGGATAATGTGTTCGCAGGTACTGTTGTTCCAAATACATTAAAATATCCATGAGTATGATGAGCGTAATGACCACGGTGAAGACGATGGCCATGCGTGTGATGGAGGCTTCTGTGCTCTTCAAGCAATTTATAGTGGTCCCCATAGTTGCTCTGCCCGCAATGCCTATGCAGGAATGACCAAAATGCATTCCGTTAGCGTGTTTTTATTCACAACCATTTATGTTCGGTCATTTTCATTCCAATAATTCGCGATTTGTGATGCCACCAGAAGCGTAAGGCCATCGGGAGCGCTTCCGGACGGCGGCATTTTTGCGGATATTTTGAAAACTTGGGAGAATTGCCTGCACCATACTCTCCAACAGAGACTCTCATTGCTATGACTGCTCAAATTCAAGGCCATACTATCCAATAGAGACTCGAATTGCTATGACTGCTCAAATCAAAGCAACCTGCCCTTTGCTGCATGCGACGTTCACCAGAGATTTCGAGCAGGATTCACTCTTCCTTTAGGTGCAGGAGTTGTTTTAGTCTCTCAGAAGTTGACTGTCTTGCAGACGAGGACCTCGTACTCGGTGTAGCGATGCTCGACGCCGCCGTAGGTGATTACCGCGCAGCGCTGAGAAGGCTGCAGCTTGCTGACAGTCTTCATTCCCTTGTAGAGAGCGCGTGCAATGTAGAGCGGCTCTCCATCGGAGGTCACGCCCCCTTGGATGGCTCTTTTCAGGACTGCCCCATCAGTAGCCGCCTGCCACTCCAGGCAAGCACCATCGGAGACGAGTGCCTGCGAACCAGAGTTACAACGCGGTGTGTGATTAAACTGGCTGTGATTGGCAACAAAGGATGTCATCGATCAAAGACATGAAAGGCGGGCAATAGGGTCTGAAGAACAAAGTCACCTCATTTTTCACATTATGGAAGCGTTCTCATTTTGATAGGCGAAACTGCAGAAATAGCGAGCTTCACTTGATTTGTCGCGCTTTACGATGAGCCATTTGCTGTAGCCGTACTGCTACTCTCTGCTGAGCTTGTTTTGAAAGCTTACGCGCTGCATTTTTACAATTGTAGTGGCCCACAAAGCGAGAACAATGTTCATACTAAACACAACGTCGCCTGCAAGTAGGGAATAAACCAACAGCACACAGAAGCAACGAAATGGCGCAGATGCGGCAATTACATATCCACCATCATTAAACATTTGACCTTAGTTTCTTGGCGGTTCGAACCCGCCGAAAAAATAAGGCACCGGTGCATTTAGGACATGGAGTCGACATGTACCAACTCGGACTTATCCCAACGCCGACATAAAAATCAAGCTACGGACCTGCATTTTTCAAAAAGGAAGAGAACCAGTAGATTTCTATTAGCAGGCCGGTGGCCTTTCTTTCTTTCTTTCTTTCTTTCTTTCTTTCTTTCTTTCTTTCTTTCTTTCTTTCTTTCTTTCTTTCTTTCTTTCTTTCTTTCTTTCTTTCTTTCTTTCTTTCTTTCTTTCTTTCTTTCTTTCTTTCTTTCTTTCTTTCTTTCTTTCTTTCTTTCTTTCTTTCTTTCTTTCTTTTTACGCACGCTTGCCACAAGGCATATTATAAAAAACCCGTGTAAATTATTATCCGTAAGGAACCGGAGACGGCTCTTATTGTTAAAGGTGAGCCATTTAGAGAAGTCCTCTTCCCTTGTTGCGGTTCTGTTCGGATAAAATGCTTGGACTGAGACGTTAACTGCTGACTTCCTTCGAAAGGTTGCTTGGAACCTACTGCGTGTTCAGCTACACATTTTTATCAGCTTTTAACCCTACTTTGTGTCTCAGTTTCTTGGAAAGACTTTTGTACCACTTTGTCATTCACACTTTGGGAAGACATTTCTGTGTCCACCCCTGCAGAACTAACCTGAACACCAATATCGGCCCGAGATCACATAGACAGCCGAATGGCGACCCATATGTCTTAACGGCGTACGATTGCCGTGTAGGTAGCAGGAGAGGTCAGCTGTGTTCTTCACGAGAGCGCAAACGAACACGAAGACGACGAAAAGGAAGGAGTAAACGAACGAAACAACCTCTATATGCAGAAAAGATGCGGACTCGGAGCTCCTGAACCGCGTACGTGCTGTGAAGGCGGGAGTATGAATGTGTTATCGTTAGTGACGTTTATTTTCCTTCCTTTCTATTTTTATTTTTGAATGCTTTGACTTTACTTTTTGTGTATTTTGTTATTTTAGTATATTTATTTCATTATTTTCCATTCTTTTATGAAACTTTCAACTGCACCACGCATTCACTAGATCTCCCTCTGTTTAGCTCCAGCCAACCGGCATTCGTGACCTGTGAATAGCGCGCGTAGCCAACTCGCAACCTTAAGGTGCCACGTGGTTTCGACTCCCACCCTACCTAAATGTTCCTAGTTTCAGCTCATTTACTTTACTTTATTTAAATAAAGCTTCGTCAGAACGTTGGTGCTGATTCAAATATTTTGACTTGCTTTTGAAGTGGTTCCAGCAACAACCATAGCCCTGCATAAAGAAAATAATAAAATTAACATAAGAAGCGGTGTTTGGAAAGGCGATAGGATACACGTAGTACTGTTAACCACATCCTTAAAGGATATATTGACATACGTGAATTGCGAGCAGTTAGGGTTAAGGGTTCATGGAGAACACTATAGTAATCTCCGAATCACTGATGACGTTGCGTTCACCAATAATGATTAGTGATCTAGACAGGAAAAGCAGAATGGAAGGCCTAAAATTAATATGCATGAGATTAAAGTAATGGTGGGCATAAGATTAACATACAGGAGATTAAAGTAATGTTCAATGGCCTGGGAACAAAACAGGAATTTACGACAGGTAGCAACATATTAATGTTGTATGCTAATATGTCTACTTGGGACAGGTAGCAACCGCAGATTCTGATTACGAAAGGGAGATAACTAGCAGAATAAGAGTGGAATGGAGCGCATTCGGCAGACACTCGCAGATTATGACTAGCAACTTGGCGGCATCGCTCAAGAATAGTATACAACACTTCCATCTTACCGGTAACTCCCCTATATGGTGCAGAAAAGTAGAGGGTAGCCAAAAGGATTCAACGTAAGTTGAAGAGAGCGCAGAAGACTATGGAGCAGATATTTGTGTTGTGTAAAGTTTACAGACGGATATTGACAGGTCATGACAGTTTACACTACACTGCAAAGCATTGCAAGGGCCAAGAAAGGTATCTGCTTCAAGCAGAAATGTAACAGGTAGCATGGACCACGATAGTTAAATGACTAGGAGACTACTTTTAAGTGCGAGAACGTGAAAAAAATTAGGCTACCTTGTCAAGTGCAAACACATGCTGCGCTACATACACACAGAATTATGAATCATGACTACGCGTAATGTTTATACAAACTCTACACCTTACCTTCATTTCGTTTATAAATAAAGAGTCGCTAGTCATGCTACATTGCATAATGACTATGAGTCAGAAGACATGATTTGGACAGTGAGTCATGATTATACGTCGCGTTTGTATACCAAGCCTACACCGAACGTTACGTTACTTCGTAAGGTACTAAGTCATGCGACATTGCAAAACGAATTTGAGTCATGAGTGATGCGTATAACTGTGAGTAATGACTGTGCGTAATGCCTGTACAGACTCTCTACAACTTATAGTACGTTACGTTTCGAAGTACTCTTGTCTCGCTACGCAGCGTAATAAAAATGAGTAAGGATCTATCTCTGGTCATTCCTGAGTCACGCTTTAACATTCATGGCTATAGATATCATCTTACATACGTTGTGGCGCCGTTCATGGGCGTGATCACGTCATTCGAGTCTCGAGCCACGGACATCGTCGGATTTTGGCTTATGAGACTAAAATGATTTCTCATTAATAAAAATGAAATCAAGTGCATTGGCAGGCATCCGCAGGTCATGAATGGCAGTTTATTATCGACAGCTGTATCTTTCCAGTACTCACAAACTTAAAGGCTAACAAAAAAGAGTCGAAATTAGAGTCAGGACAGCGTTGTAACGTAAAGAGAAAATTTTATGTACAGTCTTTGTCAAAAGTCCAGAGCCCAGGGGGTGTGCTTCTGAGCCACTTCGGGCGGCTTATAATGCATTTTCTGTATTTCGAATCGTTTGATGGTAATATTTTTTGTCCTACCGTCTCCGATGGGAAGGACCTCCACTAATGCTAAATCAGCGCCACTGCATGGCTCAGAGGAATACTTCGTGGGATCTACACTTTTGAAAGGGCTGTATATGCAATGTACTAAGAGTCAGGAAGAGAGCTGGATTGACTAAGGAATAAACGTGAGTTAATGACATACCTGTTTAAATTGAGAATAATAAATAAGCACGACCAGACTAGGCAACTCGAAGGCAACATAACCGACGGTCCCTTAGTGTAATGAACTGGGTTCCGAGGGAAGGCAGACTAGACACGATGCCGCAGAAAATCACAGGCGGGGGGATAAGTACATTTGCTGGGCAGAGGTGGGTACTGCAGCTGGCACGGGACAAGACTAACTGGTGAAAAACACTTCATTGGGAGCAGTTCTGATAATGACGATCATGATGATGCTGATAGCAATTATTTTTTGCCTTTAAAAAGTGCGCACGCGACCTTCGGACGACACGGACTTGGCTTAGACTGTGGAGAGCAAAACACATTCCTCAGTGGCATGCCGAGGTCGCTGGCCACCTGGCCTGTACATGTTCTAGACTTCAGCTGCTCTCATGAAGTTGCATTATAGTTCAGAGGAGGCCCAGAAAGGTGGGAGCTGTTAGCACTAAGCCACCTACTTGGCAAGGCAGAAATTTTGTTTTTGCTTAAATTATATCGTAATAGCCAATGATTTATCGAAATTAGAGTTTTCTGAAACATGGACTTATAATCATCGCCTAGCAGTCCAATGCGTATATCATCTCCCAGGAACCGTGAACTTGCGACAATATTACTTTATAGACTCTTGCCCTTTCGCCGGATGTGAAACGTTAGTTTTGATAGCTTTCATTCAGTGGTGTCTGAGTTTGCAGGAAACAAAGAGGGGGGAAAATGCAGCTTACCCTTAAGCTCTGCTTTTAAGTGCATTTGGCGCTATAGCGTTGAAGGCTCTCGTCTGCGGCTCCTTTTTGCGGTGCCTCTTTCGCGTACATGTAGTTTCTACTAGGTTAATTACCAATCTTTTAATTTTTGCCTCAGATATCCCATACATTATTAGCGTACAGTGTTAAACTACCACTTTATACATTTACCGGTCACCCGACACTCCGCTTTAACCAAGCCATATAAACGTGCTTTCATGGCCCAGGAGTAACGGGCCCTCGAAGGTTGATTCTTATTCCACCTTTGAGGGAGTTCTCAAATTATGAGAGACTCCTCCACTCTGGCGTCTCTCATGACCTGGGTCTATTAGGTACATTAAGCTTCTCATACCACCGTCTATAGGAGCCATTTCCCGCACCAAAATCCAAGCTCTCTACTTACACCCACGTGACTTGGACCACTGCTTCATGAGTGGTGCGTAAGTGGCAAGCGGCGGAACAGAGTTGCAAGATTCTTTCATTTTGCACACCTGGCAAATTTGCCACCATCACAGCGTGTGTTTCGCTGCCGACTCCGCCATGCGCGATTCTTCCCGCGCTTGTGATCGCAACTTCTGTATAATTAGGCGATCATAAATGTATAGTGGAGACCCTAGCAGCGTGATAACAATGCATGTGAAACAGTGAGAAAATCAACGAATCAGACCTGTTGCGCTGACCTGGTAGTGTTCAAATTTATCGTGACCCACGTAGCAATAGGCGAGGATGGTGAGCACCTTGCCAGATATCACGTTGCCCTCGTGCACCGCGCGTCCAACATACGTAATCTCGCCTCCCGTGTCGTCGCCTCCAGGCACCGCGTTTACCGGCACGTATCCTCCTTTGCAGATCACCCAGACGCATGGAGACTTGTAGCTGATCGGTGCGAGGCAATTTCAAAAATCCATCACATGCGTTGGTGAAGAATTTGCGTAATGCAACGCTTTAGAAAGAGAACTCCATTTGAAGTTATGTCTCCGCGCACGTTGTACAGTGGTTGTTCGAGTGCTCAACAAGACGCACTCGTTGCGGTGACACGAAACGCAGTATGATCGTGAATAGAAATTTCTAAGCTAATAAACATTTGAGTCTAAATCAACTCGGGCTGCTCTGCCTGTGGGACATGCACCACCGTTCACGCAGGCTCCCAGCCAAATGTGACTCGGCACTTATAGTATATACATAGCTGTCGAACATAAACTACTTATTCAACACCCTGCCGCATACGCCAAATTACGGCTGTCCTTCACTTGATGGTACAGATATTTTTTAGCTGAATTTGTTTTCGGTGCCTATAGGGAACAACTTATAGTGAACACCTCAGCCAACGGTACAAAAAGCTTACCAGAACAATATACTGTTCTGGTAAGCCTTTTGTACCGCTGGCCTTTAAACCATAACCACATCACGTCAATTGTTGTTCGCTGCGTTATAGGCGCTGACACACCGTGGTCCGTGGACACGTAGAATCATCTTAGAGTGGTATATAATCATATTCGTGTTCATCAGAAGCCCTAATTCGATGTATTATAAGAAGCTACTAACCCTTAATGGTGAAACTTGTATGCTCGCGGCGCCCGTCTTTGTCGCAGAAGCAGATATAGCTGATGCGTGCAGTACTAATGCAGTACCAGAGCGGAGGTGGAGGGATGTGACGCCAGAAAGGAAAGGAATCACTCCCGGCACAGTTCTGGCTTTGTGGCGGGCTCTGCCCACAGGAATCGTTTCCGGCACAGTTGTGGTCCACTAATGCTGGCTGCCCGCACGAGTCATTCTTGGCAAAGTTCTGGTTTGGCGATGCTGCCCGTTGAAACGGAAGCTCCTCGGCAGTGTTCTGGTCCCGCAATTCTATTTGCCTGCGTGAGTCGTGTTCGGTACAGTTCTGGTTCGGTGAGGCTGTCTGTCCATCTGAGTTGTTCCCCACCGCACAGTTCTGGTTCAACGATGGTCCTTGGTCATAGGAAGCGCCGTCAGCACAAATCTGGTTCGGCGGTGCTGTCTGCTCACATGAGGCGTCCATGACTCATCAGAAGCAGCACCCGAGTCACCAGAGTTGACTTGTACTGCAGGAGACGGAAGTCCACGACGGTCCAGCTTCTCTCGGCCTCTTTTTTCCAAATACTTGCGGCAAGGTGATGTCCGCAAGCTGCCGGCTCCGCTTGTTCTTCTTCTTCTTCTGCCTTGATAAATGGCACATACCCACGAAGGGGGATTGGGTTCAGTGTGGACTGCCAAGTGCCCTACAGATACTGAATTAGTGCATTAAATTAATCATCAAGTAAACAAAAACCTAAGATTTAAGATCACAAAAGTGAATGAAAGGAAAAAAATGTGAAGCAAAAAATTTGAAAGTTTGTAAATTTGGAATACAATTAGCAAGGGAATGTGTCCGTAGCTGCTCGCCGAACGTAAGTGCGCGCCCGAGTCCACGAGAACAGGAACACGATGCCTGCGCTACGCGTATTGCATTCCCTGCAAACTGCAGCAATGGAAGTGCCGGGTGACGTAGCTAAAAAATAAAACACAACAAAAAGGCAGTCAATAAAGCCAATAAAGGTATAAGTTTTCTGAGTATACATTGAAGGGCACAAGCTAAAATGCATACGCAATAAAATAGTTTCATGGATTAAAACTGCTTGCCGTAATCCTCTGGTCATGCCAGTTGCATTCGCCGCGCTATTATCAATATGTTGAATCAAAACGAAAAAGAGCGCATTTAAAGAACGCTTCCCGTCGCTTCTGTGGCGCAATAGATTCATGCCACGTACGTGACTGAAAGACATGTGCTCGATTCCTGTAGGTACAATTTTTTATTTTTTTTTTAATTCACAACATTGAAATAAAATACGACCATATTTCCTGGGGTATGTTCCCCTTTAGGTTGCATAATACCATGTTTTTTTTCTTAACAGCAGCAAAACCAGCCACGAATGCAGACATAATATGATAGTATATGACAACGGTTACACTATACAATTACCTTCACCGTAATGAACTCCTGTCTTCAGTGAGTGTCTGTTACCGTTAGGTTGTGTTCAGACACAGCTCTCAGCAACAATTGCCTTTTAACATGGTTTAAATTATTTTTAACGGACTTACGCCGCGTCGAGTTTTCAAATTAACTTATTCAATGCCGCAAATATGGCGCGACGGACGCCATCGATGTATTACGCTGTTTACAGTATGTAACTTTGATCCATACAACTATTATATTAATATTTCATTTCAGTTTCCGTACTGCGCTTCATGCTGAAACAAAACGTAAGTTTGTATTTTATTTTTCATTGACGCACCCGGTACTTCCGTTGCTGCAGTTTTCGGGGAACGGCAATAATACGCGTCACAGACGGGCGCACGTTCCCACGCAATCCCACTTCTGACACCACGCACACCTCTATCCTTCAACTACTGCGTCCTCGTTCCTCCGTGACAATATCAAACATAGCATGCTCATTCAGTTTAGGTTCATGGGGAAGCCTAAATACCATGCCTAAGTGGTTGCTGATGATGGCGATGACAATGAAACTCTTGGATTTCTTATCTCTTATCTGCTACCAGTTCTTATTCGCAGGCCACGTGTCCTGTAAACTATAGTACTTCTACTCTCCGGAAATCCCGTCGAGTGCATCAAGGAATTCTTCAGCTTAAGGAATGTTACAAATGTAGGTAGTTGGTTGTGCATATTCAAAGTATCAGCGCGCTGACATAGTGCTTAAGTGCTGCTCGCCTTACTTTCAAGAAATGGATACCACCATTTTCCAGTAAAGATATTCAATTGTTTCTGGGGATTTACCACATACTGCACACGTCTGATCGTCTTGATTATATTTCCTTTTTTTTTTTTTCGAAAACAACACTACATTCGGGAAGCGTGCCGAATGTGAGCGACCAGCTCGACCAAGAAACAAGACAAGAAACAAGAAATATTAATTTAAACAGCGTGAACATGAAGACAAGCAAAGTATCTTGGTAAGAAACAAGAAGCAAAAAGTCGCCACTGGTGGGATACCCACGACCACGTGCCGGCGGCGGGATCGCATCCCACCAGCCGCTCGTGGTCGTTTTTCCTCTACTTTATAATCAGTTATCTCAATGCTTGCATCATTATTTGATATTAACCCCTCCCCCCCCCCCCCCCCCCCCCCGCTATAATATATACTCTTACGGACGAGGAAAAAGCGGGCAATGTCGCGGGCAGAAGAGCTTGCGCTAGGCCCACCGCAATTCATTAAATAATCTCTCAGTCATCAACCATCTTCCCTCTCTTTTCTCTGTGTGCATCGGCTTTGCCGCCTTGTAACGTTTGCTGGAGATGCGGGGTACGCCATCATCACTCGTCATCCTGGTCCGGAGCTTCGGCGCCCTGCGTCTTCTTGTGCCGTTGGTAGAAGGTCTAGAAGGCATCACGTAGCTGGTCCCCAGCCTGCCGGACCCGATGCGACCTCTTCTATTTATTTATTTATTTAGAACATACTGCAGGCCTACAGTAGGCCCAAGCAGGAGGGGCGAATACACAATATATGCAAAAAGAACAGGATTAGCAAATTGAAAAATGTTAAATACAAGTTGTAACACAAAATACAACAATAAATACAAGGCTCAGATGCAAAATACAAAAAGTAAACGTAGAAATAAATGGCTCTCAAATTAAATGCTATGAAGAAAACATTGAGTCAAAAGAATCAGCTCTGGTTAAAAGATCTGGCGGGCATCTGTTCCACTCCTCAATGGTGCGTGGAAAAATTGAGTATTTAAAGACGTTAATCCTAGCACTGTAAGGGGTTAATGATTGTGCATGATGATTTCGTGTTTGGCGCGTAGTGTTAGGTTTAAGGAAGGGGTCTGCATTCATAGACAGTTTATGGTTTTTTAGCAAGAAAAGTAGTTTCAGTCTGAATTTTCCGGCGCAGCTGTAATGTTTCAATACCGTGAGTTCTCATGAGTGTCGTTGGTGAGTCAGTTACACGATACTTTGAAAAAATGAAACGTACGGCTTTGCGTTGAATCATTTCGAGGGCCTCGATGTTACGTTTAGTGTAGGGATCCCATACGGTGCACGCATATTCTAGAGATGGCCTTATTATTGAAAAGTAGGTTAATTTTTTAAGTTCAGGTGGGGCAAGTTTTAGTTTATGTCTAAGAAAGCAGAGTTTACGAAAGGCTGAGGAGCATACGTTTGATACATGTTTATTCCAGCTCAGGTTTTTCGTTATTGTAACTCCTAGATACTTGTACTCGCTGACTTCGGTCAGAAGGTGAGATGAAATATTGTAAGGAAATGAGGAGGAAGCCTTTTTGTTAGTTATCTTCATGTATGCAGTTTTCTCTAAATTTAGCTTCATATCCCATTTATTACACCAGGTATGTATGTTCTGAAGATTGGAGTTTAGTAAAACTTGATCATCTTGGCAAGTAATTTGGTGAAATAAAACGCAGTCATCTGCAAATAATCTAATTTGAACAGGGGTAGTTATAACGTTAGTAATGTCATTGATATATATTAAAAAGAGGAGAGGTCCGAGGACGCTTCCCTGTGGGACGCCTGAAGTGACCGGCAGGTGATTTGAATAGCAATCATCAATACAAACAAATTGTGTGCGGTGAGAAAAGTATGAGGAAATCCAACGAATTATGAAATTAGGAAGACCAATAAGTTCAAGTTTGTAAATTAATTTGGCATGAGAAATAACATCAAAGGCTTTGCTGAAGTCTAAAAAAAATAACATCCATTTGACCAGCGCTATTTAGTACACTTGCAAAAGTATGAATGACAGAAGTTAGCTGAGTGACAGTAGAAAAGCCTTTTCGAAACCCGTGCTGATGGGGGGTAAGCTCCTTGTTATCGTTTAGAAATGTAGTTATGTAATTAGCTATGATATGCTCAGCAAGTTTGCAACATGTGGAAGTTATTGATATGGGACGATAATTAGCAATCAAGGCAGGATCACCCTTTTTCAGCACGGGCAGAATCCGCGCTTTCCTCCAGTCGGAAGGAATGTTTCCTGTTTCAAATGATTTGCGGAAAATAACAACCAGGAACTCTGTGATGGCTTCTGCATAACGGCGCAAAAAAATATTTGGTATCCCGTCAGGTCCAGCGGACGCTTTAGTTTTGAGGTTGAGTAGCATGGAGAATACGCCAGATGAAGAAACAATGTTGGGGGTCGAGTTGGGAGACATGGTACTGGGTTGAACAAATAAACCATGATGAGAAAACACACTCTGAAAATACCTATTGAATGCCTCAGACATTTGTGATTTATCAGCAAGCTGCACACCTTGACATGAAATGCGCGTAATCGTTTTTTTCTTTTTCGATAAAAATTTCCAGAACTTATGTGGTGAGTCACGAAGGAAATTTGGCAGGCTATACTGAAAGTAATTTTGTTTAGCCTGCCGCAAAGCGCTTGTGAAGTTAGCCTGATGTATTTTAACTATGTTTCGACAGGCACCCCCACGCTACAGTCGTTTGATTTTTCTTTTCAAATGTATTATTTCTCGCGTGATCCAAGGAGTTTTTTTACACGTTTTCTTTGTTCTATTAGGAATGTAGTTATCAATGCAGTACGTACAGATTTCTTTAAATTTATTCCAGAGTTCATCAACATTAGTTCCTCGAAACATGTCAAGGCGTAAGCTGAAGTAATCTAACAAACTTTCATCATTAGCTCTGGAGAAGTTTTTCACGGAAATAATTTTTGCTGGTTCACTATCGACATTTTGTAGAATGGGACAAGTAAAAACCACCATGCAGTGATCAGATAACCCAGTTTCAACTGATACAGTAAAGCGTTCTGTTTCTTGGCTGAGAAAGACGAGGTCGAGAATAGATGCAGCTTCACCGTGTATGCGCGTTGGGTGCTTAACTCCCTGTTGCAAATTATGCATCAGCATAATATCACACATGTATGAAGCATTTATGTCATTGATTGTACTAGGGAAGGGACTATTCCAGTCAATATTTGGGAGATTAAAATCACCGACAAGGTATACTTTATCACGGCGAAATTTAGACATGTGATCGGCCAGATCACATAAATATTGAGGTGGTGAATCAGGTGGTCTGTATACAGCAAAAAGCACAAATGATCTACAACCGTACGACAGTTTTAAAGGCACACTTTCATGATTAGCTATTTGCTGCAACGTGTGTGCCTCTGTGTTTTGATTCACCAGGACCCAACTCCCCCTCCACGTGTTGCTCTATCACGGCGAAAAACTTGATAAGAGCGGGGGAAAACAGTTTCATCATCAATATCATCTCGCAGCCAAGTCTCGGTTATAACTACGGCGTGTGGATTGTGAATCAACAAGATAGCCTCCAAAGCCTCCGATTTATTTACAACACTACGTGCATTAATATTAAGTAAGCGAAATTCCTTAACACGAGGTTGTGAAAGTCAATCTTTGCTTTAATAACTGTTTTTATCACCGAGTTGAACTCTGCTGTTATCGCTGTCATCCCAGGCGTAAAGCATTTTTTCGATTCGCAGCTTGTCATTTATCAAGGTAACTTTTTTCCCTTCATCCCTTTCTGTTTTTGCGCTGTCCCACAGTAATTTACGCTTCCTAAGTGTGTTTCGTGAATAATCGTTCTGTATTGAAATATTACTGCCTTTTAGTTTATTGCAGTTTTTAAAGAGTTCTTGCTTTTCGTTATAGTCCTGGAAGAACACAATTACAGGGCGGTTTGTTGCCTTTTTGCCCAGCCTGTGTATTCTGCCCACAGAACTGCAAGATACTTTAAGCTTTTTTGCAAAAACTTTAGTTAGAACCTTCTTTTTCAAGTCAGCCTCAGATTCCCAATGTTCCTCTTTTACTCCAAAAACAATAAGGTTTGAGCGGCGGCTACTGTCTTCTAAATCAGTTATTTTCGCCTGGAGTTCATATATTGTTTGTTCTAGAGTGTCAATCCTGTTTGTCTGCTTCTCCAAGGCTGTAAACCTTAGTCTCATATCATTCATGAGTTTTTCCATATTGCTCTGTTGCACTCTCTAAACAGTCACTTCAGTGGCTAGGCCCTTTTGCCCTTCAAGTAATTCTTTCAGCATTTCATTAGAATCCGGACCGGGATTAGTTTCAACGTCTCCACATAGGAGCAGTTTGCACATACAAAAAGCATTGTAGGCAATTTCAACGCACTGCTGTGGGCACGGCAAAACCAGAAGACAGCGGCAATCACTTTTAACAGAACAGTAATCAGTACTAACCTGCACAAGGCAGAAGAGAAGCTTGTGAGACCACATGCCTACGCTGGTTCCGCCGCGCCAACTGAAGACAAATTCCTGTTGACGTTCTTTTAAAGGCGATTCGGACAAGGTCACGTGGTGGCTAGGTGGCGTTCCAGGCTTGATGTCACGCGGGAATGGACAATCAAAAAGAAGAGGCTCCAAAGGTGACGGTGCAGCCAGAAAACACGTATCGATTGCTGATCCATTTACTGCAGTCGTTAATGCGGCAGAACTGGGCAAAAAAAACCTGCACAAGGCAGAAGAGAAGCTTGTGAGACCACATGCCTACGCTGGTTCCGCCGCGCCCACTCAGTTTTCTCAATGCTTGCATCATTATTTGATATTAACCCCTCCCCCCCCCCCCCCCCCCCTCGCTATAATATATACTCTTACGGACGAGGAAAAAGCGGGCAATGTCGCGGGCAGAAGCGCTTGCGCTAGGCCCACCGCAATTCATTAAATAATCTCTCAGTCATCAACCATTTTCCTTCTCTTTTATCTGTGTGCATCCGCTTTGCCGCCTTGTAACGTTTGCTGGAGGTGTGGGGTACGTCATCATCACTCGTCATCCTGGCCCGGAGCTTCGGCGCCCTGCGTCTTCTTGTGCCGTTGGTAGAAGGTCTAGAAGGCATCACTTAGCTGGTCCCCAGCCTGCCGGTCCCGATGCGACCTCTTCTTTCCACCGTCCCGTCCCTCGCCCCGACCACAAGACACGACGAAGGAGAGACTGACACGAGACGCCACCCACACAACCACAGGACACGAAGAGAGAGCCGAACACAATACGAACCCACTGACCCGATATGGCCCGAAAGCATCCTGGGCCAGGCTTCATCGGGAATCATCGTGTCGACAAGCCGTTGTCTTCTTCCCTTTTCCTCTTTTTCTTAGGCCGTTATAGTCACGCCCATTGTCATGCCATGGATCTCATCGGCATTGGCAAACTTCCTCGTCCACGATCGGGGCGATCACTTGGTGGCCCCGGGCAATGTTACGGACGAGGAAGAAGCGGGCAGTGGCGCGGGCAGGAACACTAGTACTAGTCCCCACCGCAAATCATTAAATCATCTCTCAGTCATCGACCATCTTTTCTTTCTCTGTTGTTTGTGTGCATCTTCTTGCCGTCCCGTAACAATATAATCTCCTACGCATTCATCTGCGTAAGTGGCCGTTAACTTCCTTCGTATTTATCTCGTAATGAGTCTTCTCATTTCCTCTACATTGATCTGTGGATTAGCTTAACAAGGGCTTCGAATCTGGAAGCCTTGATGTCATAGGTAGTATAAGAGGGTTCTCACAGCTGCCAGCCTGCCCGCGTTACATCAAGTTCTACATGACACTTGGGGTGTCACATGACGTCCTCGTCCGCTAGTGTGGAGGAGGGTGTTGGTAGCGAACATACCAAGAAGGTAGAAGATTGAGCAGCAGCTACCGTAGCCAATACCACTGGAATCATCTGTTCGTCAAGGATGTCCACTGTCTCCACTGTTGTTTGGCTTATATCTGGAACCCCTCTCTCTCAGTATAATTAACAGTGCAGCCATCCGTGGTTTCTCTCTGACTCAATGTGAAGTTAAGATTTTAACTTACGCGGACGATATCGCCCTCTTTTGTTCTGACAAAAAGAGTGTACTTGAGGCTTTACACTTGACTGAACAGTTCTGCGATGTATCAGGCGCGGCCCTTAATTTAGATAAATCCAAAGGTTTTTGGTTGGGACACTGGGGCACTAGACCAAGCCAGTTTGGAGGCATGTGCTGGGACTGTAGTCCTCTTCAGTACCTAGGGGTTCCGCTGCACCAAGTTCGTAACAGCGCAGCTTACTGGGATTCACAAATCGTACCTATGCGGCGACAAACGCAGGCTTGGATGGGTAGGGAACTCTCAGTGTTTGCTAGGGCACAGGTCTCTAACATATTTTCTTTTGCAAAGCTTTCGTATGTCCTTCAAGTCCTGCATTGTGCGAGGAGGAAAGTACAAGTTATATACAGAATATTTGCAACATTTGTGTGGCGCTCTCAATGGGAGCCCATGCGGCGTGACTTGTTTCTTCCCTTAGAGTCTGGTGGAGTGGGCCTTGTTCACTTGTTTGTGCATCAACTTGTTTCCCGTTTTTTTCTTTTTCAAATCTGCAAACCATCCGTTTCTTGTAACTGTGCTCACTAGGCGTCTTAGTCCACATTTGCCTTACTTATTCGCACCAACTGGGCAGGCTCGTGAGGGGCGTTTATGGGGATTCCTTAAGGAGGTTGCTGACACTTTCAATTTTCTCACTGTGCGTTTCTCTGTAGGTTACCTGTATAGCCTCTCGAGAAAGCAGATGACCCAGGCTCTCAATGAGTCTTTGTTCCCTACACCGTTGTATCGGCAGCCTTACCTGGGGTTTTTGGACACCACTGTTCTAAAGCGTGTTAGGCAAATGTGCATTCAGGCAGCTGCAAAAACGTTCTTTTTCAAATTACACACAGCGACGTTGCCTGTCAAGACATTTCTTCACAATAAGGAGATGTTCGTGCCCTGGTCGGTAAATTGTCGTCTCTGTAACGTGCCTGAGACAATTGATCATTGCTTTATTCTGTGCCGTGATGCTATGTTCTTTTGGGACATACTACAAAGAACTCTTAAAAAGGACATTGAAATTACGCCTTATACAATTAGATTTTTGCCTCCTGACAAAAACTCTGTCGTGCCTTACGATCTATTTGTGTTGATGGGACTGTTCAGCCTTTGGAAAAGCCGCATGATCGACAGGCATGCAGAGCCACCAAGATCGTCCAAATCCGTGTTTCGGGAGCAGTGTGCTTTGGTGAGAAGTATATATGCTGCACGTGAAGAACCTCCAAACTGGATGCCGTATCTAGACGCATGTGTTTGTCTCCCAGACTTTTGATGTTCTGATGATTGCGCATTGTCGGGATGGGTATATGACGGGCTCGTATTAAGCAGCCCGGTAACTTTAGACATGGACAACATGTTTAAGTAAGTGGAGTTGTTCCTTTTTTACGGAAGTTTTTCCATGCAATAAAGAAAAAAAAGCGCCGTAGCTCAGTTGGCAGAGAATTGGACGCGAAATTCGGAAGTCGTGAGTTCGAATACCACCGGCAGAAATGTGACAGCTTTTTTTTACTTTCTAGCCAGCTACATCCACAATGAATTATTTATTATCATTGATAAAAACATCTCCAACGCTTTCGTTTATGTCAGTGGCTGTTGGCTCCCTTTGTATACTACAGTAAGTACTAGAGAAAAGTGCAAATAAACGTTAGAAATAAACGATTAGGCGTTCAGTAGTATTTTGAGCATTGTTCTGGAGATTTGTTTTCTTTTTGCTGGAATATACCGAGGAACGTTTATAGGTGGAAAACGCACCTGTTATTCAAGGCAGTAGTGCCCAATAGCTGGCCGTCAAGTCTCTGGGCTGCAATAGTCCTTTGGTAGATTTGGTAAAGTAAATTTATTTCATGGCGTGCGATGTAACAGCATATAAGTCGCTCCTCCGATTTGCGATGGCATGTGTGAATTAGAATTCACAAAAAATACAACTAGTTATTCGCTCCAATACGTTCGACCCAAACTTAGAACATGCAAGTTACACGGCACAAATAGCTCCAATTAAAAGTAAATGGTATCAGTCACCGAAAGCTAGTCATTACGTTCTTCTTTTTATTTACCCTCTTTTCGATCCAGTGGTAATTTATTGTCAGGTACAGACAGTGACACATGCTGGGCTATTGATTATGACGGGACCTTGTGGCCCACTCCTGATAAGTAACATGAACGAAAGTACTTTCTCAGCACCCGCTCCGGAAATCGCCGCTCCTTGTTTGTCCTCCAATTTTCCCATGGGAAGATAACAGATCAATCATTTGGTACGGTAAGCAATTTTGCCGCTCATTCCCAACGAGCACTAATGTTTCATAGATTCCGTCACATAGCCCATGGCTCCTCAGAAGTTGAGCGCGTCGCAGACAAGGACCTCGTACTCGGCGTACTTGTGCTCTTTGCCATCGTAGGGGACGTACAGACACTTCAAGGACGGATGGATCTTGCCGATGGTTAGCGTGCTTCCGTGGCGGGCACGGCCGATGTAGAGCGGCTCGCCGAGGCCGGTCACACCCCCTTGGATGGCTCCGCTCGGCACTTGACCGACAGATGCTGGCAGCCAAGACAGTGAAGCGCCGTTGGAGACGAGCACCTGTGAAACAAAGCAGCTATTTTCATATTGTGTGGTGCCACCCGTGTTTCTTTGTGTGCGTTCAGTCGTTTTTGATAGCGGCAGCGTAAGGTCGACCCTTAGATAACTGTGGACTTTTATCGCAAGCCATTTTAGTAAACACTCTACAAAAGAGAATTAAACTTGAAAAATTAACATTGCTGTTTACGGTTCACGACAACAAACAAATGGCTATTTTGAACTCATGCCGCTCTCATGCTGTGTTTTTCTATACATTTTTTGGTTATTGTGTACGGAAAGCAAATACGCAGCAGTTCTGAAAATTCAGAAACTTTTAAAGCCCCAGCTCCGACAATTTCTTCTTCTCGTACAAATAAATTGTCCAGCACAAAGTTCTAGATAGCGATTTCATCAGCGACACCCACAGGGGGCCAGTGGCCGGACATTTGAACCTTCGGAGAGAGAGAGAGAGAGAGAACCAGAAGGCCGGAGGGGGGGGGGGGTCAACATAAAGGATGTATGGTTACATTAGACCGAGGTCTGATATCTGGGGCCCCTTTTACTACTGAGGCATCTATCGGATACTGTCAGATAGACTGTTATACTCATGTTAATAGGAAAAGTCTAAGCTTCCGATGCATGGCAAAACGATACTTCTAAAAGTTTTGCTGCGCTCCTAGTGAGCAGTTAAAGCGGCATAGAAATCCAACGGGCGGCCTTTTTGAAATTAATTGTGAAGCTACTGCCGAATATTGCAACATATACCTTCATGGCCATATAATACAAATGGTCTAAGATTTCGATATGTAGAGAAAATTCGCTTTTGAATTTTCTGCTGTGCCGAAAACGTGAAGTTAAGGCTTTCCTCAGAAAACAATTGGGGTGTGTTTTCAAGTAATTTTGAGACAGCTGATAAGAATAGCAAAATACTTTATGAATATAATGAGAGAAGCGGTCTAAACCTCGGATGCTTTGAAAAATTTTCCTTCTGAAAAGTGAGTCTGCTATAGAAAACCAATGGGGCACGTTTTTGAAAATAAATTCCAATAGAACTGTCGAAGATACACGGAGGTATTAATTGTTATCGTGATGTTTAACATTGCGTTCAGAATGTCCGAGAAATTGCGCACTTTCTGAGTGTGGGTTATAACTAATCATAACGCTGTTGCTTAAATAAGATAACTTTGTGGCCAACAAAAGGGGGGGGGGGGGGGGGGAGGAGGGGCTCTTTTTATTTTTCCCGCGGCTCTATAATGATAGTGAAAAGAAAACTGGAATGTGAAAAAACAAAACATGTGATTATATGCAATAAATAGCGCATACAGCTTGTTCGGTCGAAGAGGCGCCGTCGTGTCTTAGGTTTGAGAGGAAGGCGACAAAACTTGTCGCGAAACAAGGCGCACGTAATTTCGTATCAAATAAGGATGCAACCGTTTTTTGCACAAAGTTCAGGGTGGTGCCATATATATAATTTTTGTTTCCCGCTAGCGTCCATCTAGTAGTCAACCCGAGACGTATGTGCCTCCAAATCTCATGGCAGTAATTGTAAGTGTTGCAGTGCGCCGAGAAATGAAAGAAATACGGCACCTTTCGGTTTCCCAAAAATCTAACCTACTAAATATAATTAGCACTTTTCCAAACTCTGTGCCAATCTCCGAGTGCAAAACCACCGAGAAAAACCATGAAAAACCATGATTTTTCACTTCTTAATAAGTTTGGGCAGGCATAAGCCCCTTCTAATCTTACGCGATAGCGTATACACCTCGTTCTGCCGAATGGAGGCTATTACTGTGACCTGTCATCGCGCCTTTGACCATTACTGTGACCTGTCATTTAACGTGTCGGAAAAGCATGCACACTATTGCGTCAAATCTTTGTGCGCTGCTTAAGCGTCTCCAAAGATTTTTTGTTCGGACGAAGAGACTCAGTCATGACGACAGTTCACTTACCTGGTATTCCTTGTACTTGTGCTCGAGATCTTCGAAAGACACATAACAGGCACCATGAGAACGGGACACTTTTCCCGGTAGCATGTCACCGCCATGCGCGACACGCCCTACGAAGAGGCTCGCGCCTCCCACCTCTTTACCGCCAGACACAGCATTGTTAGGGATGCTGTCTCCGCGGCACAAAATCCAGTGGCACGGCGGGCTGTACTGGCTGGCTGCGAGGTAATATGAGTAAACGCTTATGACACGGATATGTGGAAATTCCAAGCGCGTCTAGTAGTGGGTGTCTACCCCGGTGGGCATGACTGTCCTGAGTGCTCTCATAAGGGCCTAAGGAATTCAGTGCCAAGCCATGCCACTTCTTCCACCTCTGGCGCATTCACTAACATACATACCGTGCAGATTTCCAGACAACCAATCTATATACGCCGCACATTGTGGTGCAACCACGCAGTTAAAACTTCCGTCCGTAGTCGGCCATATGTGGCTGCCGTTGATCGGAATGGTTCTTTCTGCGCTGTCAGTGATTTCTCTCGTATAATGGGTGCTTTAAGTAGTGCGACTGCAGTAGCCTCTAAATGCTGAAATTCGCGATAAAGAAATCAGGAACATGGTGCTTTGGCAAACAGCGTTAAGCGAATCAACGCTACCGCGCTTGTTATCGCAGCATCTCTCTAATACTCTTTCTCTGCTTGTCGAGGGTGTTTGATTTCATGCATGTGACGCCAGCCAGGAACTCGTATTCGGGATCTACACGGAGTCCTTTTTGCCTGATTCAGCGCCCAGCATAGTTTTGAATCATACTGAATTTGCGTCATATCTGTAGTTCTGTTTATATATGTGATTGCACTCGGTTACATAAATCAGTGAAAAAAAAAAGTGCAATTTCAATTTTTGCTTTTAGATTAAGGATATTATGAAAATAAACTACCAATTTGTCACTCATGAATACCTTTGGGCTCAACAATGTCTGTTTCTTTAGACATAGGTAGTTCGCGAGTCGTAGTTGTCTCGTTTCAGTCTGTTTCTTTTTTTTTTCCCCCTTTCATGGCTCCTTTACACCGCGTTCATTTGCTGTCCTTTTTAAACTACCAATAAATACCATTAAAATACCATTAACTTGCTGTAACGTCCAAGATTACACGTTCTATGGGTACATGGGTCGCTACGCAGTCCTAAAATCAATAGTCTGACTTAGAATCACTATGCTGAGCTGCAATTATCCACGATCACAGCTCTTTTAGTACAACTGTCAGCTTCCGTGCTTTTAAGAGTAACGCAGTTAGCGATTTTTAAGGGATATATATTAGGAGTAGTTTTTTTTTTTTTAATTTTCATCGCAATCTGCTAGATCGACAAAGTAATTTGTCTAAATAGACATTGTTTGCTTGAGCCGAAAGAATTACACACGACTTTCATCCACTTTTATAAGGATTTTTTTTTTTTTATCTGGTATCAAGACCTGAAGTGGCCCTATGGAAGGTGAACCGTCATGTGTAGCTTAATATGACTGGATCTGAGTGCAGTACCTACTCAAATTTGAAAAAGAAAAAGTTGATTTTCCAGGATAGTGAGCACACGTGTGAGCACAGCAATAACCGAGGATTGAAAAATAGTGATTTTTTAGGCTAATCGATGTTCTTGGCATGTTCTTGGAAATCGTAGGATTCGTTTTGTACAATGTCCCAAACCCAGAGGCGGGGATGTTAGAGCGCGGGCCTGACTCCCTTTCGTGGAGTTGGTCTCCTTTGCCAAATTCAAGGTACGATGTGTGTAGGCCTTAACGCGCTTAGGCTGGTTCACTAGATCATTGTGCCCTTGCGCTTCCAAGAACTTATTCTGCCGACATGTGCTTGCCATGTCCACCCGGTTTCGTGAGTTATGATTACCGTTGCGTCTTCTACGGCGCTGGTGGAGCGGAAGGATTTGAGGTGCGAAAAAAGTCGGCCGGCCGGCAGGAGCACGGAGCAGTCATGCCGTTTCCGGCCGGAAGAAAACAAAAGACGCAAAAGCCGCTGAAGAGGACTGCGAAGCGCACTACGGGCCGAACAGAGGCGAGCCCCGACAACGCGATGCCCCGTTCGCAGCGGAGGATGGCGGTGGATGCTGGTGAGAGGGACGGCGCGAGCGCCTCCGCAAGTTCGGCTCTTCACAAGAGACAGCGAAGTCGAGCAGAGATAGGCAATTAAGAAATACGTAAGATCGCGCTGGTAGAGTCAGCGATGCCGGACCTCACCGCAGCCGTTGTAAACTGACAGCTAGCCGATACTTCCAAGAAGCCCAAGGCCCCGACTCGTCACATCGATGCCTGCCGAGACGCCCCGAGAAAAAAAAAAAAAAAAAAAAGCGATCGCGTCACGTACCGAGCCGGCAAACACAGCTGACGAGATGAACGACACCCCGTCTGACGTGAGCGCAGCACCGGGGCCTGGCCAACTTCCCCAACAAGCTAGTGGGTGAGCGGCATCTGAGCGTTCACCCATCAGGCAGAGCAGAAAATCAATAAAGTTTTTGCCAGAATGTTGACTGTTAGCTCCGTTCTCCTCACTTCAGCAGGACATAAGGTGCTACCTGGAGTTGCTTTGTGATCGCCCTATGGGGAACATCACAAAGAAACACTGGATTTGCTATGTAAATCCATTGATCCGACACGAATTATGAGGGATGCCGCAGTAGAGGGCTCCAGAAATTTAGGTCACTTGGGGTTCTTTAGCAAGCACTGACATTGCAATATACACGCGCTCCTAGCTTTTCGCCTCCATCGAAAAGCTGCCTCCGCGGTCGGGATTCGCTCCCGCGTCCTTGGATTCAGCTGTAGAGCGCCCTAATCACTGAGCCACAGCGGCGGGGCGGACCCAATAAAGCACCCAAAGAAATCGAGGGCTCGATAAATTTCCGTCACTATATTACTTCGCAGAAGTCAAGTGTATCAGAAATAGGTGAAGATTATTATTCAGGATAAAAACATTCGAATGGTCATAGCACTGGTAACAAGTGTACCGGCACTTTCTCATGCGTGATTTTTTTAAGGAATCCATCGCTTCTATGAAATTGCACCCGCAATATATTGTCGAGCCCTCCCTCATCGTACTTTGCATTTCATTTTTCATTGACGCATTAAATAATCAGGTAACTAAACATGCTTCCTGCAGCTAAGCAATTCAACACTCACAAAAAGACTGACAGTGCCACCCCCCAACCTTTTTTTTTTTTTTTCTTCCTAGGCAGTATAGGCAGGTGTCGGTCCGGGTAGCAATATCGCTTGCGCCGCGTATACGCAACACCATGGCGTAAGTTTCTACTTTGTACGCGATTTATTTCAGTCGAGGACTTCCTTATCCGCACGCAGTTTTCTAATAATATTCGACTAAATTCCCTGCAGATATTGACCTATTTTATGCCGCCCGCAATGAAAGCTCGTGAGATAGATGCAGCGCCCATACACTTCCGAGTTCACTCAAAGTCAAGTGCAGATAAGGATGACCCAAATTCCCTGTCGATAACTACTCGTCATGTAATAAGCCTACATATGGGCTGACTGCATGTTCTGCACAAATCAGCTCGTAATCTAGGAGAGGAACTGAAAAAAAGGTGACTAGTGAATGCTTTTTCTGCCCTGTCTTTCTTGCATTCCTTCTCCTAGCTTTTGCTCTAAAGCATTATCAAAGCGAGCTGATTACATTGTGCATGTACGTCGCTGTTCAGGCAAATAGCTTGAGGTCTCCTCGCTATGAACTGATATCTTAGTGTACATTCGACCTTATCGCAGTGTACAGTCGTGCGAGTAAGCCTCTGTTTTATGGAACTGCCTCTGAAACAATTATATAGAGAGAATAATATTGGCATAATAATCGCCAATGGAGGCGAAGGGTGCATGAAGTAAGTGCACTACTGCCTTTTTTTTTTTTTTATAACCGATGTGAACAATGGCTTAGTTTTTCCAGATGAACTGAGCCATTCACAGTGTGAAGCATTTTGAACACATGGGTTTCCGAAATTACATGAACACCCTAAAGCGGATTCACTGCAAATTAACTGGCGAGAATACATATATGTGCCATATGCAACTATCGTTTCGCGTTTGTGTATTTCTAAGATTTTTCTCTGAACGTCCAGTTGGATGTGCTCTGAGCCGGTTCGAAGTTGCTTTTACGAGTGAATTAAGGTCACAAAATGGCGTCAAATATTTCCGTATAATTTAGCTTCTTTACAAGTGAATCATCCGAGATTGACTCCTGTTCTGCTCTGATGACGTGTTGCATGTGCTGCTGCTGCAAACTGGCTGCTTCTCAGAACGACCATAAGGAAAGACGCAATGGAAGAAAAACGTTGTTGGCGTCATCTGAGGCGTAGATAAAGCAATGAGTTAAGGAAGACTAGATAATGTGTCCTCAAGTAGTGCTGTTGTAAGTGCATTTGATAAAAATTCATGAATATGAGTGCGACAATCACGGCGATGATGATGTGGATGATGGAGTCCCGCTACTAGCGCTCTGCTCTCCAAGCGGTACAGAGTGCTCCTTTTAGTGGAACCGCCCGCAATGTGTAAGCATGCATAGTCGAAATACACTTATTCAGTGTCACTTCTTTTTATTCACAGCCAGCCATTTATTCTCGCTCAGTTTGATTTCAATTTATTCACAATTTCAGGCATGCCGTCAGAAGCGCAAGGTAACCGCTCGCGCTTCCAGAAAATGCCATCTAGTGCATATTTCAGTAACTGGGCGAATTTCCTGTACCTCTTCATCCTTATGAATAAAGATTTATCTGTCTATCCCTATCTATCCATACTCTTCAACGAAGACCCGCAGTGCGACGACTGCGCAAATGAAAGCAATATGCCCACAGGTGCATCCGTCGTTCGCGACCAATTTCCGGCAGGATTCACTTAACTGTAGTTGCAGATGCTGTTTGAGATGTTCTCAGAAGTTGACTGTCTTGCAGACGAGGACCTCGTACTCGGTGTAGCGATGCTCTTCGCCGCCGTAGGTGACTATCGCGCAGCGCTGAGAAGGCTGCAGCCTGCCGACAGTCTTCATTCCCTTGTAGAGAGCGCGTGCAACGTAGAGCGGCTCTCCATCAGAGGTCACACCCCCTTGGATGGCTCCGTTCGGCACTGCGCCATTAGTAGCCGCCTGCCACTCCAGGCATGCACCATCGCAGACGAGCGCCTGCGAACCACAGTTACAACTCTGTGTGTGATTACACTGGCTCTGATTGGTAACACAGTATTCCATCGATCAAATGACGTGAGAAGCGGACAATAGGGTCTGATGAACAAAGACACCTCATTTTTCACATTTTGAAACGTTCTCATTTTGACAGGCGACACTGGAGAAATAACGAGCGTCACTTGATTTGTCGCACTTTTTCTTTTTGTTTTTATGAGCCATTTGTCGGATCCTTACTCATACCCTCTGCTGAGTTTGTTTTGAAAGCTAAACCACTACATTTTTACGCGAGTAGCAGCCCTCAAATTGAAAACAAGTTTCGCACTAACCCCCAAAATTTGCAGCAAGTGGGGAAGACACTAACAGCACATCGAAGCAACCAAATGTCGCAGATGCTGCAATAACACATGCACCATCATTAAACACCTGCCCTCAAAACACAAGACACCGTTGCATTCAGGGCATGCAGTCACCATGTACCAGATTCGGACCTAGCCCAACACCGGCATAAAAACCAAGCTACAGATCTTCGGCATTTCTCAAAAAAAACAACAACAACAACCGACATCTTCGCCTTTTTTCAAGCCTCTTTTATGCCACTCCACTTCCATAAGCAGGCATATTTCCTTTCTGTTCGGATAAAATGCTTGGACTGAGTGGTTGACTGCTTGACATCAAAAGGTTGCACAGGAGTTACTGCGCGTAGCGCGGCACATTTTCCACAGCTTTTAAACCTTACTTTGTGCCTCAGCTTCTTCAAAACACATTTTTTCCCCTTTGCCATTCACACCTTTGAAAGATATTTCTGTGTCCGCCCTGCAGGACTGACCTGGTTAACAATACAGAGACAAGCTCAACTAGACAACCGAATGGCGACCCATATGTCTTTAACGGCGTAACATTGCCATGTAGGTGGCAGGAGAGGTCAGCCATGCTATTCACAACAGCGGAAACGAACACGAAGACGACGAAGAGGAGGCAGTAGACGAAGGCGATAGAAAAGACACGAAGAGCTCCTGAACCGCATACGTGCTATGAGGCCGGGAGTATGAATATGTTAGCTTTAGTGATGTTTGTTTTCTTTGCTATCTATTTTTATTTTTGTTTTGATTTTGCTTCTTGTGTATTTTGGTAATTCAACTAATTTTTTATGTGAGTTTCTAGTCGTTTATGAAACTTATGACTCCACCACGCATTCACTAGACTTCCCTGTGTGCAGCTCTGGCTAAAGTGCATTCGTGACCTGTGGACAGCGCACGTAGCCATCTGGCAATCTGAAGGTCCCACAAAGTTTCGACTCCCATCCTATCTAAATGTTTCTAATTTCAGCTCATTTACTTTCCTTTGCGGAGGTAAAGCTTCGTCAGAAATTTGGTGCCCATTCAAATATTTTGACCTGTATTCGAAGTGGCTGCAGCAGCAACCATAGTCCTCCATAAAGAAAATAAAATTCACGTAAGAAAAGACGTTTGGCAAGGTAATTCGATACACATAGTACTGTTAACCACTTGCTTAAAGGAAGTATTCAGAGACGTGAATTGCGAGCACTTAGGGTTAAGGGTTCATGGAGAACACTTTAGTAATCTCCGATTCACTGATGACGTTGTGTTAACCAATAATGATTCTTGATCTAGACAGGAAAAGCAGAATGGTAGGCCTAAAATTAATATACATGAGATTAAAGTAACGGTGGGCATAAAATTAACATACATGAGATTAAACTAATGTTCAATAGCCTGGGATCAAAACAGGAATTTACGACAGGTAGCAACGTGTTAATGTTGTATGCGAATATGTCTACTTGGAACAGGTAGCAACCGCAGATTCCTACTACGAAAGGGAGATAACAAGCAGAATAAGATTAGGATGAAGCGCATTCGGCAAACACTCGCTGAATATGACTAGCAGTTAACCGGTATCGCTCAAGAGGAAGATATACAGCAGTTCCATCTTTCCGGTAACTGTCCTATGAGGAGAAAAGTGGAGGCTAGCCGAAAGGGTTCAACGTAGGTTGAAGAGAGCGCAGAGAGCAATTTATGTTGTGTGATGTTAACAGACGTGGATTGACCGGCCATGACAGTTTACACTTCACTGCAAAGCATTGCAAGGGCCAGGAAATATATCTCCTTCATGCAGAAATGTAACAGCTAACCTGGATCACCGTAGCGAAATGACCAGGAGACTGCTTTTACATGCGAGAATGTGAAATAAATTCACTATTTTATCAAGTGCAGAGCCATGCTGCGTTACATACACTATGAGTCATGACTATGCGTAATGGTTGTACGAACTCTACACCTTGCCTTCATTTCGCTAATAAATAAAGGGTCGCTACTCATGATCGGAAGTTCGGTATAATTAGGCGCTCATATATATTGCGGAGTCTGTAGCAGCGTGATACTCAATGCATGTTAAATAGTGAGAGAAAATGAAGAAATCAGTGCCGTTGCGCTCACCTGGTAGTCCCGGTATTTGTGTTCCTTTTGTTGTGGCCCACGTAGCAGTAGGCGAGGATGGTGAGCACCTTGCCAGGTATCACGTTGCCCTCGTGCACCGCGCGCCCAACATAGGTGATCTCGCCTCCCGTGTCGTCACCACCGGGCACGGCGTTTACCGGGATGTTGCCTTCTTTACAGGTCACCCAGACGCATGGCGACTTGTAGCTGATCGCTGCAAGGCAATTAAAAAAAACCCATCACATCAGGTGGTGAGAACTTTGCGTATTGCAAAGCTTCTGAAAGTAGAAACAACTAAAATTTGTTGTTTTCTCATAGAACAGCGGTTCTTCGAGTACTCAACAAGATGCACTCGATTCGGTGTCATGAAACACAATATGGTCGTGCATACAAAATTTCTAAGCTAATAAACTCTTGTGTCTAAATTAACTCTGGCTTCTTTGCTTGTGGGACATACACCACCGTTCACGCAGGCTCCCAGCTAAATGTGACTTGGCACTAATAGTATATACATAGTTGTCGAACATAAACTACTTATTCAACACCCTGCCCCATACGTCAAATTACGGCTGCCCGAATTTTGACTTCACTTGATGGTACAGATATTTTATAACTGAATTTGTTTTCATTGCTTATAGTGAACACCTAGGTTATACAGTTCTGGCAAGCTTTCTGTACCGCTGGCCTTTCCACATTACGTCGACTGTTATTCGCTGTGTTATAGGCGCTGACACACCGTGGAAAGCGGACACTTAGAGTCATATTAGAGTCGAATATAACTTATTCGTTTGCATCAGACGCCTTAATTCGATGTATTATAAGAAGCTACGTACTAACGCTTGGCGAAGCTTGTATGCTCGCGGCGCCCGTCTTTGCCCAAAAAGCAGAGATAGCTGATGCATGAAATACTAATAAATGCAATTCATAAAGCCATTATTCATGTTGTGAATATGGTCAGATTTTATCACTAGGTGTTCATAGATGCGGAATATCCGATGCCTGAAACCACCGACGTGCTTTCCGAAACGCGCGATGTTGGCGTTGCTTTGTCGGCTACTAAGTCGTTGTTCGCTTCCCTGTCCCCTCAGTAAGTGCCACAAATTAATTCCGAAACCTCACTAATGTCCCCCTTGAGCCATTGAAAAAACAGATACCCAGCGTAACGTGTGTCATTGTGTGCCTGCTTTGAAGGTACGTATTAGTCTTATATGCTGAGTTCTCCGGAGAAGCTCGTAGAACTGAGCGCAACTGATAGCTCATGTCGGAATCAGTGAGGCCTTGGACACTGGGTCAAGGAGCGTTGGCTTGACGGGTGCTATGCAGCACTGGTTGCAGACATATAAGCGAAGGACCCGAGAAAGAAACAAAATCTAAACAAGGAAATGAATTTAAAAAATATCATTTGAGGTAGCGACACCAAAAAGAAAATAACGAGTGAATAAAGACGGACTTTTACCATTTGAACGTGCAACCTCAAAACTATGGCTCAGTAGATAGGGAGCTTGTATGCAATCGCACGAATATTCCAGCACGTTGATTACTAACGGAAGGATCTGCCTCACGATCTCAATTTGGGGTATACACCGCGCCCAGTGCTCTCACACTTCAGGAATAGAATGGCAAGCGTTTGTACGTACTATTTCGACAATACAAGTTAGCAATATATTCAACAGCCATGATGGATCTCTTTAGCCAACAAGAAAAATGCATCATGAAGCAAGGAAGCCATACTTACATCCGTAGTTCGCCATTGCTTATAAGCTGTGGTGGCACGGTCTTCACTACCACTATAATTTTCCTAGCGAAACGCGGTCTATACATACGGCAGCACAGCCAATGAGATCCACCAGACATTGCTGGAGATAAGCGAACCATGAACTCGTTATAGAGGTGGGATTAAGATTGGTTTGTATGCAGAAACGGGTCATCTCACTATTGTTTTAGGACATCGATTTTTACCTCTGGCTACATCAATGTTTTTAATGTTTTAATGTAGAGAGCATATCCTTAATATATAGGCTGATAATCGGCGGGCGATGGGGATAACGGCGTGGGTTCTAAGAGAGGATAAGCATTTCAGTAGTCGGCCCAGCCTCGGGGAGAGAACAAGAGGGAATTTGCAGAGGTAAAGTGGCCGCTGTTGACGCACAAAAAGGCGAATTGTAAATCATTTGGAGATGTCCTTTACCCGGCGCGGACGTACAACAATGAGGACGTTATCTTTTCAGTCTAAAAGTAATGGATTTGCGGAGTGCTCTTGCTGACCGAAGGCAATTATCGTCCCTTCATAAACATATTCTGCTCTGCGATCTGTGCTCCTGTGACGGCCATGGCTGTGCTTAGCAAAACCTTTTAAGCGTTGCATGCCTGCAGAAGCGGGGGGGGGGGGGGGGGGGGGGAGGTTTAAAAGCGATTTTAACCTTATCGGTTTTGAGAATTAGTGGCATATATATTTGGGCGCAATGTTCGTAAATAGAAAACATTTTTCACTTCATTTCAAAAAACCCATACACAAAAATTGAGTTCTGCGTTTATCGAATGAAAGCGCAGTGTTTTATGCATATTTAACATAACCTTCAGCATTGATGACAAAAGACAAAGTGCAGATTAAATTTTGTCCGCCAGGGATCCGTTCTAAACAGAGTTTTCAAGGTTCGTACAATGTTGATCATACGTTTCTGCGTTTACGTTTTTCTTCTGGATTTTACTACGAATATTTAACGTACAAACATAATTAAATTAACGAAATGCAGTACCAATACCTTGGCATTGGACTGCAACATCAGCAACCTTATTATCTAGAATATTGACAGTAAGGAACGAAGACAAAGTAGTTGAGGGACAGATGTGTGCGTTTTAGTGCCGGTTCTTCATCATTTGTTATGCACAGCTTGTATCAACGTTCACATGGCTTACACAAGGCGAAATATCCATCGGCGTTGCATCACGGCTCCCGTCAACAAAGCTGGTAGGCTCTTGATCTTAGGGTCTTTCTTCTGTGACTTCATAATGACTGAAAATCTGTCGTGGCTAGGGGCGTATACCGGGCAGGGAAACCACTGCTAAGCGATGCATCCATTGGCGTAGCACCATGGCTCCCATTTACATCACTGGCAGCCTCTTGTTCTGAGGTGTTACTAAACAATGATACTGCAAAGGTTTCGTGTCTTGGCGGACATACCGTATAGGGCAACCATACTAGGCTCCATTCCATTACTGCCGACAGGGTTCGTTCGGTTGCCATGCAGGACCACTGCAGTAGGGATATAGGTGGAGCCCGGGCACGAACCAGAGCGGAGGTGGAGGGAATGTGAAGCCAGAAAGGAAAGAAATCACGCCCGGCACAGTTCTGGCTTTGTGGCACGCTCTGCCCACAGGAATCATTTCCGGCATACGCTTGTGGTCCAGTAGTGCTGGCTGACCACACGAGTCATTCTTGGCAGAGTTCTGGTTTGGCGATGCTACCCGTTGAAACGGAAGCTCCTCGACAGTGTTCTGGTCCCACAATTCTATCTGCCTACGTGAGTCGTCTCCGGTACAGTTCTGGTTCGTTAAGGCTGCCTGTCCAACCGAGTTCCCCACCGCACAATCCTGGTTCAACGATGGTCCTTGGTCACAGGAAGCGTCGTCAGCACAAATCTGGTTCGGCGGTGCTATCCGCTCACATGAGGCGGCCATGACACATCAGAAGCAGCACCCGAATACCCAGAGCTGACTTGTAGTGCAGGAGACGAAAGTCCGACGGTCCAGCTGCCCTCAGCCTATTTTTCACATAAATACTTGCGGTAAGGTGACGTCTGCAAGCTGCCGGCTCCGGTCCTTCTTCTTCTTCTGCCTAGATAAATGGCACATGCCCGGGTTCAGTGTGGACTGCCAAGTGTCCTACAGATACTGAATTAGTGCAATAAATTATTGTCAAGTAAACAAAAACCTAAAATTTGCGATCACAAAGTTGAATGGAAGGAGACAAAAATACGGAGCAAAAAATTTGGAAGTTCGTAAATTTGGAATACAATTAGGAAGGGAATCTCTCCGTAGCTGCCCGTCGAACGAAGTTCGAAGCTCGAGGTTTTATTGGTCGATTACGTCATGAGTTTGAATGCTAGCGCTAAAACACTTCACATGCATTACCTACAGCCTCTACAAATTTGAGTTCTCAGAATATCGCGGAATTCTCTAAAAGTGACGCAGCGGCCCTTTAAGCAGAACAAACCATCGTGTGAAAACTAGTACGTTAGCTTCGTCAGCAGTACTAAAGCAGGCCGTAGAACGAAGTGAAAATTCAAGGTCGCAACACAACTTCGACGAGGCGTAATCGTGCGCTGGCTCTGAGCGGACTCTTATATAGCTTATCATAAAGCATAGCATCGTGCATTCAAAATAGCATATAGATTGTCCTTGATGTGATCTCATATCGAAAAGTGGCTAAAGCCTCCAAAATTAACTCTCATTATTTGCGGCGGCCAACGCTGCATGAGTAAATTACAACAGGGAGAATTAATATTATGTACTTATCATGCGACTCGTGAGTACCGCTATAGAGCAATGTCGCGAACCTCGCATTTTCCACCATGCTTGCGTGATTGGTCTGCAGTCTGTGAACGCATTCCATTATTCCCAATGCAGCAATCATTTTTTTGCTGTCCTTCGAGAAAGTGGCTAGCTGATAGGGTCTCGAGAGTTATGGCGGCATGGATGCTTCCACATGAGCCATTCTAAAGTGCGCCGACTGTTTGGGGCAGTTCCCCGCTAAAAACTGAGATCGCATCGTAGAGTTTAACCCACCTCGTTTCACAATACCGCAGTAAGCGGCAGAACGATTTCAAGGCGCTTTCAATATACCTCTTCATGGCCGCACTTCTTTTTGGTGATCTCCTGTAGAAACCTGAAACGACCCTGATCATAAAGAGATGATAATGTCAGATCATAATGTCGCTGCTGGAGCTAGGTTCGCGATATTTTTTTCTAAAAGAAAACTGCGGCCTCAAAAACAAAATACATATTTATAGCATTTTTAACAGTAAAAGTTGCAGTAAAAGGTGCAAGAGTAAACTTTCAACTTTACGAATTTTCAGGAACAACGTTTTCTACCTCTTCCAATATATGATTTGTGTGTGTAAGGGGGGGGGGGGAGGAGAAGACTACGGCGTGTTGTAAAACTAAGATTTATTCCTTTGTGTCTACAGATGTGCCATCACATATGAAAATTTCTTTCAGTACGAACAAGAAAAATATATCATATTGGACCTCGATCGCCGTACTTACCTGAACACACCAAAAACAAGATATATCAGTATTTTTTTTATTGCATGTTGGAGCAGGACATGACAGCCGGGGCGAGCCGCCACATGATGCGACCCTATCGAGTCACGCTGTGTTGTGCTCTCCTGATACCTGCAGCGCGCACTGAAAAAGAAAGAAAAAAGATGGTGGGGGTTAAGGCATGGCTTGAACCTTATAAGAGAGTTATAACAGAGCAAGCTCTAAGTTTCTCTGGCCACTTATGTCTATCAAACGCACGAATCCATTATTTGTAAAGGCGTCATCGAATCATTTCCTAGGAATATCCTTACTTCCCAACTATTATCGTCCAACTATAGCAGCTATGTCTTCTGGCCACTCACCGTATAGTTTGCGCTTAGCATGGACAAGTAGTTATCTCTCGATATATCGATGTCGTCATCGACGAAGGAGCGAAGAAAATCTGCTGCTCCTTTTTTTTTCAGTCTAGCGATTAGCTGATAATATGAAAAGATATTCTAAAGTACGCATCACAGGAATAGTGAAAACATTTAGAGAGCACTTAAAACCTCTCAATAGCACTAAGACACAATCCTCTCGGCGGCCATCATCGGTGGCGATGTTGGGCTCTCTTTGCGCCGCATGGTTTCACAGCTGCCGACAGGAGGCGTGCGGCGGTGTGTCAGCCTAGAGGTACTATAAAATCTATATAGTAACTCTAGGTCAGCCTAGAGCGACTGCCTATAGAGTCATCTGCAGATCAGTGGGGTGCGTTACGCGTCGCTGTATGGTCCTGACATACGGCGCAAGTCGGCTGCGGAGATGGTGCTGCCGATCGACACCGCTCGGCGGAGTTCTTCACACGTACCGGTGCGGACAAATGTACACGATGCGCGCTGTTTGCTCCTAAAATTTTTACCGCATTGCATAAATGAAACTGGCAGTCGTGGTATGTGCGAACCGGTAGTAGTAGACGCCAGCTAGTGACCGCGTCCCTCGTAAAATCAGTTACAGTACGCGGAGGGTTGCGTACATGTCCGACGAACAGCTGCTCTTTCGCACCTTGCATAAGGTGACACACCTTGTTTGCCTCCGACATGGATGGATATTCGCGGTTGAAAAGCCGAGTAATCTCCTCAAACATCGCGACGCTCTTATTAGACCGCTGCGCTCTCTACTGTAAGCCAGTTAAGCCATCTCTTTACTTTTATATCTGCCGAATATTCCGAGCAGCTGCCACCGTAAATCTTTCCAGAATAAACATTCAACAACTTGTGCTCCTAGTCCTACGTATTAAACGCAGAGACCCGGTCGTTGCTGCTCAGCCAGTCCTCACCGTCCTCAAATTTTTCGTGCGAACACTATCTGCCGACACTCTCTGTCCACAATTCATGTCAATGCGTCCTATATCTTGCAAGGACGTTATTACAGGCTAGTTGGTGCATTTCGTAAAGTATGTTTCAAGCTCTCAGTAACGGGAGACAAGACAAAGAGTAGACAGGATAAGGCGACAGGAAGCGCATAGTCCTGTCTACTATTTTTCTTGCGTCCCGTTGCTCAGCGCCTAAGACATAGTTTCTATATCTTTGTTGGTTATTATTTCGTTTTAATTTCTTAAGTTTGAATTGTTTCCCATGGCATTGTTTCTGTAGCCGTCTTGTTACGCCTTGCTTCACTGTAGCTTAATTATTTGCATATTCACTGACAATCTTGGTGTATATTTATATACACTAATACATCCCCCCCTCCCTCCCCAACCGAAAAAAAAAAGGGGGGGTTTGTTCAAAATCTCGCTTCTGGGGTTATTTAAAAACGAGAAATGAACAGTACACAAAAGCCACTGCATTCGTGGCCAGATAAATTGAAACGCTCATGTTAATAGACTTCTTCATTTAAGGGAATTGCCCGCCGTGTTGGTCGAGTAGTTAGGGCTCTAGACAGCTGAGCCCAAAGGTGGGGAATCGAATCCCGGCCACGGCGGCCGCTGGAAGCGAAAAGCAATGCATCTATGGGCTGGGCGAGGTCAGTGCACAATGCTACTTTGAACGCTCAATGCCGATTTAGACAGCTCGTCGCAGAGCCAGTCCCAGCATATGTCTCGTGGAAGTTGCGTTGTGGCCTTGAGTATTTCACTTCGGGCGATGGCCTGCTTTCGTACTGCTGACGAAGCTAACGTACTAGTTTTTACACGAGGGTTTGTCCTGCTTAATCCCTTCTATTGCTGAGAGGTTCGGGTATTCATCGAGACATCGACAAGTGACGCCTATGTTAAGGCAGCTCACAAAAACTGACTTCAAAAAAAAAAAAAGCATGACGAGTTTTTTTTTTTTTGTTTAAAAATGTAAAATACCGATGTAATTATTTTATGACTGAAATAAAATTATTAAGACAGCAGAGAATAAAACCACATGGCGCCGGTGGTATTCGAAATCACGACCTCTGAATTTCGCGTTTGGGGCTTTACCATCTGAGCTCCGCCGATGGCTGCTCAACCTTCTATTTTCGTAAGTATTTATACTGCGTGTAACCAATCCCTGAGAGTGTTCACCGGCACCACCCTCACCCGCAGCAGAGGACGTGGAAAGTCCTGCTTTACTGCTAGTATCGCGTGGAGCGTAATTTAACTGGGAGGCTGGGAACTGTGTTAAAACCCTCTTATGCTAGCTATACGGTGTCAATGTTGCCAGAATCCACGCCTTGGTCTAGCCAATCAGCAAACCAATGTGACAGTTACTGCACCCATTCGTTTCACTTAAAAGCGGTTTTCAATTTTCACGCGTTACTTGTACGCGCATGTTATATGAGTACATGACGTCCTGCACTGTTTCGATAATATAATTAAACAAAATTTCTTGAAAGTAAGGCGAGTAGCACTTAAGCACTATGTCAACGCGCCGATACTTTGAAGATGCACAACAAACTACCTGCATTTGTAACATTCCTTAAGCTGAAGAATTTCTCGATACACACGACGGAATTCCCGGAGAGCAAAGGTACATACTTTACGGGGCACGTGGCCTGCGAATAAGAGTAGCAGATAAGAGATAAGAAATTCAAGAGTTTCAATGTCATCGCCATCATCAGCGACGACTTAGGCATGGTATTTGGGCTTCCCCATGAGCCTGAACTGAATAGGCATGCTATGTTTGATATTATAGGTAATATGGTTGCTGATGTTGCGGTCCAAAGCATGGTATTGGTACTGCGTTCTGTAAATTGAGGTATATTTGTACGATAAATGTCTGTAGTAAATTCTATAAGCACATTTCATTTTATATCATTACTCGACGATGCAACTTAGAAGACATTTATGGCCGCATTGTATCTCCCCATTCATTCCTTTTAATCTCCTCACGATTCTTTTGCATCTTTTCCTCCCCAATTGCCCTTCCTACACAGAGTAGCATGTCAGCGAAATTTAAACGCCGGCTAAAATATCTGTTCTTCATTAAAATATCTCTCTCTCTCTCCAGAAGAAAAAAAAATTAAATGCGGAAACGCATATATGATCCACCGTTTTTGCAAGTACTTTTAAATGTTATTTAATATGGAGCCCCGACGGAGAAAATTTAATTTACTCTTCTCTTGCCTGGACGTTGAAGGTTATCATAAAGTACATGCATAAAGTACAGCTCTTTCGTGCGATCAACACAGAACTGAATCTCTGTGTCTCAGTACTTTAAAATGAAATAAAAGAAAAAACAAATTCACTATTAAAAACATTGCACCCAAGTATATATGCAACTAATTTTGAGGCTAATAAGGTTAAAATCGTATTTAACCCCCCCACCCTCCTCCCCCCAGCAGGCATGCAACGCTTAAGAGGTTTTTGCTAAGCACAGTCTTGGCAATCATAGGAGCACAAATCATAGAACAGAACATGTTTATGAAGGGACGCTAATTGCAATCGGTCAGCAAGAACACTCCACAAATGCATTACATTTACACGGAAAATATAGCGTCCTGATTGTTGTACGTCGGCTACGGGCCAAGGACATCTCCAATTGATTTGCAATTCGCATTTTTCTGCGTCAACAGCGGCCACATCACCTGCACAAATTCCCTCGTGTTATCTCCTCGAGACAGTGCTCCCCACTGCAATGTTTATCCTATCTTGGAACCCACACCGTCACCCCTAGCGACCGCCGATCATCGGCCGATACATTCAGAATATGTTTTCCACGTTATAAAAACAGATGTAGTGAGATGTAAAACCCTTTGTCCTAAAACAATAGTGAGGTGACCCGTTTTTGCACGCATACACCTCGGCCCTAATCCCACCATCATAGCGAGATCATGGTTCGCTTATCTCTAGCAATGTCTGGTGAATCTCATTGACTGTGCAGCCGTATATATAGGCCTCGCTTCGGTAGGGAAATTATAGTGGTAGTGAAGGCCGTACCACCACTGCTTATAAACAATGGCGAACTACGGATGTAAGTATTACTTTCTTGCTTCATGATGCATTTTTCTTGTTGGCTAAACAGATCCATCGTGGCTGTTGGATATATTGCTTATTCGTATTGTCGAAATAGTACGTACAAGCGCTTGCCATTCTAGTCCTTAAGTGTGAGAGCATTGGACGCGGTGTATGCTCCAAATTCAGATCGTGAAGCCGCTCCTTCCGTTAGTATAACTAACGTGCTAGAATATTTGTGCGATTTCATACAAGCGCTCTATCTACTGAGCCATCATTATGAGATTGCTGATTCAAATCACAAAAATGCGTCTTTGTTCACTCGTTATTTTCTTTTTACATTCGTTTCCTGAAACGATAATTTTTTTTTATTTATTTGCTTGTTTATATTTTATTTCTTTCTCGGGTCCCTCGTTTATATGTCAGCAACAAGTGCTGCACAGCACCCGTCATCCCAATACTCCGTGTCCCGGTGTCCAAGGCCTCGCTGAGCCCGTAACCAGATATAACATTCGGACATGCGCTATCAGTTGCGCTCAGTTCTACAAGCTGAAAGACATACGCTGCGTGCTGCATTGGATCGTCTGGAAGCTCCCCCCTTAACGGAAGGGAAGATCTTGGGACCAAGGCCACAAAATGTATCTGCGCTCAAAGCCTACAAGGCACTTCGCTTTTTCTGAGTGACTAGCCTGATTGACAAACTGTGACTTTCTCCCCTCCTCTTTTCTTCTACCCTCCCCCTTTAATCCCCCCATTCCCCTTCCCCAGTGCAGGGTAGCCAACCGGAATTATTTCTGGTTAACATCCCTGCCTTCCGCCTCCTTTTCTCCTCCTCTTTCCTCCGGATAATTCAGCATATTTGAATAATACGTCGCTTCAAAACAGACGCGCAATGACGCACACGTTACGCTGGGTATCTGTTTTTTCAATGGCTTAAGAGGGACTCTAGTGATGCTTCGGCATTACTTTATGGCACCTACTCAGGGGACAGGGAAGCGAGCAACGACTTGGTAGCCAACAAAGCAACGCCAACATCGCGCATTTCGGAAAGCATGCACATCGGTGGGGTCAAGCGTCGGATATTCTGCATCTAAGTAGCACCTGGAGATAAAAAATAATCATATCCATAACATGAATATTGGCCTTATGAATGCGATTTATTTGTACTGCATGCATCAGTTATCTGTGCTTCTTCGACAAAGATGGGCGCAGCGAACACAAGCTTGACCAAGGGTTAGTAGCTTCTTATAATACGTTGAATTAAGACTTCTGATGAAACGAATATGATTATTTCTTTCTAGCAAACTAAGTGGCCGTCGTGTCCACAGTGTACCGGCATCTATTACACAGCTAATAACATACGACGTGGGTTGAGTATGCTTTTAACGCCAGCGATACAAAAAGTTTACCAGAACAGTAACCTGTTCACTATAAACCGCAAAAAATTATGTCCTCTAAAATATTGGTACCATCAAGTGAAGCCATATTCCGGCAGTCATAGTTTGATATGTTCAGCAGGGTGTTGAATAAGTAGTTATTGTTCGACAACTATGTATATACTATAAGTGCCAGTCGCATTTGTTTGGGAGCCTGCGTGAACGGTGGTGCATGTCCCACGAGCAAAGCAGCCCGAGTTGATTTAGACTCAAGATGTTATTCGCTTAGAAACTTCTATACAAGATCATCTTGCATTTCGCGACACTGAAACGTGTGCATCTTGTTGAGTACTCGAAAAACAGCTGCTCAACGCGAAAACAGCAATTTTTAGATGATTCTACTTTCAGTAGCTTTGCAATACGCAAAGTTCTCACCAACACATGTGATGGGGTTTTTGAAATTGCCTTACAGCGATCAGCTACAAGTCGCCATGCGTCTGGGTGACCTGTAAAGAAGGCAACATCCCGGTAAACGCGGTGCCCGGAGGCGACGACACCGGAGGCGAGATCACCTATGTTGGGCGCGCGGTGCACGAGGGCAATGTGATACCTGGCAAGGTGCTCACCATCCTCGCCTACTGCTACGTGGGCCACGACAAAAAGGAACACAAATACCGGGACTACCAGGTTAGCGCAATGACTTGAGTTCTCCATTTTGTTCACTGTTTTACATGTATTGTGTATCACGCTGCTGCAGCCTCCGCTATATATATATATATATTGTAAAAGAAGGCTAGGTCGAGATGGCGAGGTCGTGACGGCAAGGACAGCCAAGCCTTGTCTAGCGTTTTAATCCGATCACGAACCCAGGCGCGCGCCGGAGCCGGCGTCGCAGGACGATGATGATGGTATGTACAAATGAAAGAAGAAGATCATGGCATGTACAAATGAAAGAAGGTCCACAGAAGGCTCACAATATATATATATATATATATATATATATATATATATATATATATATATATATATATATATGATCGCCTATTTATACCGAAGTTGCGATCACAAGCGCGGGAAGAATCGCGCATCGCGGAGTCGGCAGCAAAACACACGCCGTGATGGTGGCAAATGCCAGGTGTGCAAATGAAAGAATCTTGCAGCTCTGTTCAGCCGCTTGCCGCTTACGTACCTCTCATGAAACAGTGGTCCAAGTCAGGTGGGTGTAAGCAGAGAGCTTCGATTTTGATGCGTGAATTGGCTCCTATAGACGGTGGTATGAGAAGCTTAATGTACCGAAGAGACTCAGGCCATGAAGGACGCCAGAGTGGAGGCCTCGGTAATAATTTCGGTCAACTATAGGCTCCTATAGCTCCTATATGATTTAGCCTATATATGCACGGTTGACTAGTCTGCAGATGCGGCACCGCCATGAGCGCCGGCAGCAGCCATGAACGAAACTTGATGGCATGGAGGTATATATACTAATAGGCTATATCCGACTCAGATGGTTGTGCTCTCTCCTCTAATGTATTTAGTGGACCCTCACGGGACTGGTCTGTGCAAGCAATGCCGATGCCATCACTTTGTTCTCTTCCGCCCGTGTGGACGGCCCTTGACTTTTCACTTTCTGAGCTATTTGTTTGGCAATTTGGAGACATTTTAACGCGACAACTTTAAATGCCTCGTTATCAAGAAAATCCGGCGCCGGCGTCCGTGTTGTGAGCGAAAAATGACGGGCATGGAGATGGCAGGTTGTAGCTGGCAGCTGATTCATGGCCGGGCACTGATTCTTCGATGGTTTGTTCGACGACCACGTGATGGCATAAAGTTGGCAGGAGCTGCCAACTAGGGTTGCTCATTTGTAGTGGGAAGGTGGAATATATTTGAATCAACCGTACAGTTGGATGTCGAGTCAGGCAGGCAACTCCAGGGACACGCGAGCTCGTTCATATGGCTCGGTTAAAGCGGTCCTTTATGCCAGGTCGTCACCTACGACTGGTAGGCGTATAACGTGATATCTTACCGCTGTATGCTTATAATAATGTTCAAGCTATCAGAAGCACGAATTAAAGAGTGCTAATTCATCTTGTAGAAACTGCATATACGCGAAAGAGGTATCGCAAGGGGAGACGTAGATGGGGACAATTAACGCTATCGTGTTATATACCCTTAAAAGCGACGATTAAGGGTCCATCATATTTTTCTTTGCTCTTTGTTCCCTGCAAAACAGACCTCAATGGAGGGACGCTATCAGCAATAAAATTTCCCTGACGGCGAAGGGGCAAGAGTTGGTAAAGTAATATTGTCGCAAGCCTCAGGCTTGTGTCCTGTTAACATGATAAAATTAAGGTATAATTTGCACAAATATTACTCTCAGTCATAACTTATAACTAAGCGATTATGTAACGCAGCATGCATGACCGGCAGTTTACAAAGTAACATAACTGTTTTACATTATCACTCATAAGTAGTCTTAAATGCCTCTGCCATTTTTTTGTCTAGGTCATTCACTCCCCATGGTCCAGGCTGCTAGGTTTTGCATACCTGCCTGAAAAAGATACATATGCTGGCCCTTCCGATGCTTTGCAGTATGGTGTAAACTGTAGTGATCTTCCGAAACTATCGAACATTTTACTATTTACTCTCATGCACCACCATTTTCATTTGCCTTTGTGGGTTCTCTTTCCTACTTCGGATTTCTTCCTTTCAGTTGCTTACCCAAGCAACATCACCAGCGAATCAGAAATTACTGAATTACTTGCTTTTATCCCCAAAGCTACCTAATCAAGTTATCTGAATGCCTCCTGCCTGTAAGCACATAATGAATAGAATATATACTGTTAGGCACAGCCGCCTCCTTTAAGGGGCCGTAGTACTGAAGAGATTGTCTCCCGGCCTAACACTAGTCCAAGATAGAATTTTGTCGCTTTTTTTTTTATGGAAGGCTATGCCGCGGCTGTAAAGCCGCTTATCAATATTTTGGAGTAAATTTCCTTATTTCGGAATTCCTGTTTCACTGCTGAAATTTTGACTAAGTTAAATGTTCCTCGCGATATCTATAAATCACTATAGACCAACACTGTTTTCAGGGAAGTTTTATGATTTCACGGTATACCATCATCCGAAAACGGATTCTGAAAGTCTGAAACGCCGTTCCAAAGGCGCAGCATGTTTAAAACACCGCGAAAGGTATTGCGGTAAGACTAGAGACTAGGGTGCGCGACTCATTAAAACACTTGTTCACAAAACTTATAGACAAAATGTTCTCGTTCCATAACATTTTTCTTGCTTCCAGGGGACCAATTTGCGAATGTAGTCGGCCGAGCGTTAAATAGTTGTGACGAAAGCGCATTTTTGAGCAGTTTCATTCGCCCGTACTGAATTCCGTCCGCACACTACATCCATGCTCAAAAAAGAAGTTTTTTTGTTATCGGTATTCCTTGGAGTTGACAATCACACTACTTGTTAGATATGCTGCAAGCACCTTGGGTGCCGCTTATCCAAGGGACTCACTGCCTACGACTGGTCAGCGATCCGATCTATTCTTTCGCAACTGTGTGCTGAAAGTTTTCTGGCCAGCGTGCACACTGTTTGAAATAAAAATTTGCAGGTGCGCCCACGATTCGTTAGGGGGCAACATTAGCGCGGAACGTGTTCCCACTGGCTCTCACAGAAGCCGCGCTATTATATGGCTAATGATCAATGAAACCTGTAGTTGCTGAGCGCCGAGCATAGTACGAAAACCTCAGATTGGTTAAGTGAGACAGTGACGTCATTACCTGGAGCACCAAGTTACAACCGGCGACCAAATTTCTCTTAGCTTACGTGACATTACAGTTCTTCATCAGCCTTTCTACACTCACCGCAGGGCAAACGGTTCTCCCTTATTCCCCCAACAACTAACCTTGTCCTGGACCAGTTGCAACCATGTAATTTCCACGAGCTTCGTAATCTCATTTGCCCACCTAACTTTCTGTCGCCCCTTGCCACGTTTGCATTGTCATAGTATCCACGTTTAGCGACCATCGATCTTGTTGCTTTGTGTTACATCCCCTGCCCATACCCATTTCTTCTTGATTTCAACTTAAATGCCATTAACTGGCATTTGTCTTCAAACCCACTCTTCGTGTTCTCTTTTTGTTACCATTACACTATACCATTTTCCACTCCACAGCCCTCTGCGCTGTCCCTAATTTAAGTTCAACCCTTTTCGATAGCCTCCAAGTTTCTGCCCCATGGAACAGTAACATTAAGATACACCTGCTATATATTTTCCCCTTGAGGGAAACTGGCAAGCTGCCATTTGTAATCTGAAAGCTCTTCCCAAACGCGCTCCAGTTCAAACTTTTCAACTCAATGTTTTCCCTTCTTGGTTCAGACCTGTTGCCACTACCTTTTTTTAATAGACGCATTCGCCTACCACCTTCGGCCCCTCGCTATACATGTCGTAAACTACTGTTTCTTTCCGAAGTTGTTGATCGATTCTTTAGTCTCCTGCATAGTAATGTTTAGGCCTTCCGTTCTTCTTTGCCTGTCTAGATCATTCATCATTTCTGAGTTGTTGCCTGGATTGCTTAGCAATGTCAAGAGAAAATTGCTGTTAACAGAGGTATTCTCCATCAACTCTTAACTATACTTGTTCCCAAACCAGGCCTATGAAGACTTCTTCTAAATATGTGATGGATTTCGTTTATAGGAATTTTATTTTATTTCTATATGGCTCGAGGACTATGTTGATGCGCAGCCACTTCAGAAATAGGTAAAGTATTTGGATTAGTGCCAAATTTTTAAGGACTATTTATTTATTTATTTATTTATTTATTTATTTATTTATTTATTTATTTATTTATTTATTTATTACATACTGCAGACCCTTGGGTCCAAGCAGGGGTGGGGGGGGAGGGGGCAAGATGCATACGAAGTGCAAACAACACAGACAAAAAAGTGTTACAGATTTATACAATGTTAGTCGCTCTGTATAGCCATCTGTAAAATATTGTTTCAGTCTGATACTGTCCGAGGGAAAAAGGAAAACGTAAACGTGTCAGTTCCAGCATAATAGGGTGTCAGTGAGCCACGATGATGTCTTGTGTGGCATGTTATTGCAGGAGATATATAAGGGGAGTGGTTTATTGCAACCTTATTTCTTATCAGGAGAGAAAGGAAGAAAAGAAGATTCATGTAACCAAATGAAAGTGAATGAGCTGAAATCGAAAAAAAAAATTTGTTGGGGGTGGCAATTGAAATGAGGACCTTCGGAATGCCACATAAGCACGCTATCCACAGACCACAAATGCCTTTGTCCTGCGAGGAGCAGAGGCGGGCTGGTGGACCTAGTGAATGCGTGATGCAATCACAAGTTATAGTGAGATTGAAAGAAAAAAAAGAAGAAAATGATGGAAGATAATAAAATAAAGAATATAGATGAACGAAATACGTAAGCAGAAAAATTGAAGAAATTAATATTTAAAAAAAAAAGGCCAAGAAAACAAACACAGCTAACGATACCACATTATGAACTTCGCCTTCTTTTAGCACGTACACGGTTAAAGTGCTGTCCGCATCTTTTCTATCGCGTCTGTCTCCTCCTTCATAAACTGCTTCCTCTTCGTCTCCTTCGCTTTCGTCCATGCTCACGTGAATAACACGAATAAGCTCGCCTCCTAGCTACGCAGCAATAGTGCGCCGTCAGTCCTCAGGACAGACACAGAGACATGTTCCCCAAAAGAGTGAATGTTAATGTGGCACAAAAGTGTTTCCATAAAGATGAAAGATCGGGTTAAAATCAGATGAAGATGTGTAGCGCACCGCGACGCAGGTCCCATGCAACCTTTCGTTTCGCGTCAGTCAGACAACCAGTCAGGCCTAACAGAGTGCCATCGGCCTGATTACGGAAATGGAATGGCATACGAAAGGCTTGTAAACCTACGAGGATGTGTATTCCTTTCTCAGGTCACTTCATTATCACTTAATTGTTTCAACCGGCCCCCTTACCTACCCTCTCCGGCACGGCACTCAAGTATCCGGGAGAGGAGTACTACTAGACTGACCATTCCTTTCTCTTTCTTTTTAAGAAACGCAAAAGGTTTTAAGCTTGGTTTTTGTGACAGCGTTTGGATAGGTCCAAGCTCTGTACAGATAGAGATTGCATGTCCTGAATTCAATAGTGTCTTGATTTGTTGGCGGTCGGGAACCACCAGGGCGGGCGTTTTATGATGGCGCATGTGTTATTGTCACATCTGCGTCATTTGGTTACTTCGGAATGCTTCTTTTTTTCCTCCACTTGCAGGCCCCGTTTGGGGTTAATTCGAATCTTCTACTCGCCTTGTGGGCCGCTACTTGCGTCAAAGCGTAGAAGTTTAGCGATCAGAGTAAACTTAGCAGGTGGGAGTGCTAAAGCTCCGACGAATGTCTAACGAAAAGCGCAACAAATAAAGTGAAGCTCGCTAATTCTCCGATATCAACTATGAAGATGAGAACTTCTCCAAATTAGAAAAATTAGGTAACTTTCAGCTTCAGAACCTACTGACTTCATGACTACTTCATGCCAGTGTAATAACACACCGCGTGTTAACTCTGGTTCCCAGGCGCTCATCTGCGATGTAGGTGACGTTGGGGTTACTGAGAAACTTGTTCTCGATTTGTGGGCCACTACAATTATAAAAATGCAGCGCGTAAGCTTTCAAAACAAGCTCAGCAGAGAGTAGCAGTACGGCTACAGCAAATGGCTCATCGAAAAGCGCGACAAATCAAGTGAAGCTCGCTATTTCAGCAGTTTCGCCTATTAGATGAGAACGCCTCCAAATGTGAAAATGAAATGAGGTGACTTGGTTCTTCAGACCCTATTGCCGCCTCTCACGTCGTTTGATCGATGACACCCTTTGTTACCAATCAGAGCCAGTTTAATCACACACCTCGTTGTAACTATGGTTCGCAGGCGCTCGTGTCCGATGGTGCATGCCTGGAGTGGCAGCCGGCTACTAATGGCGCAGTGCCGAACGGAGCTATCCAAGGGGGCATGACCTCTGATGGAGAGCCGCTCTACGTTGCACGCGCTCTCTACAAGGGAATGAAGACTGTCGGCAGGCTACAGCCTTCTCAGCGCTGCGCGATAGTCACCTACGGCGGCGAAGAGCATCGCTACACCGACTACGAAGTCCTCGTCTGCAAGGCAGTCAACTTTTGAGAAGTCCAAACAGCATCTGCAGCTACAGTAGCAGTGCATCCTGCCTGAAATCGTTGGCGAACGACGCATGCACTAGATGACATATTGCTTTAATTTGCGCAGCCATCGCTATGTGGGCCTATGTTGAAGAGTATGGTGCAGGCAATTCGCCCAAGGTTTCAAAATATGATCAAACATGGCGCCGTCTGGAAGCGCTCACGATGGGCTTACGCTTTTGGCGGCACCACAAATCGCGAAGATATTGAAATGAAAATTACCGAAAATAAATGACTGTGAATAAAAAAGCCATACTTGTGGGATTCGGGCTTGCCGTGGCTGCACTTTGAGCGGCCGCCGCCCGTGCCCGGTTGTTCTCTTCGTTCCCTTTCTCGCGCCGGAGGCGGTGGAGAGATGTTCGGACGAGTTGTCACTGCCGTTCGGCCACAGCTCTGTCCTGGCGTCCCAGTGGCTGTTCTCATTGGCACCTTTTGGCGGGAACACGGCACCGCTTCGACGGCCGCGCTCGCGCAACAGTCCGAGCGGAGCCCAGAGAGAGACCCCTCCGAGAAATCGCAAGGTGCGTACACTACTGTTGTTGTATGCCGGCCTTTGTCCGCGAAGACCAGTGTGTACTCGAGTTCGCCCGCTCCGGGTCGTACCTGAGAGCGAAGCTCGAGCATGTCGATCGTGATCCAACGATCCATGACAGGCGTACCTTGTGGTGGTTGCCCACTCGCTCTCAAAGGAACCCTCTGGTCACTTAGAGAGAGAGATCACAGCACCCCCTTGCGTGCTTGCGGCGTGCATTCTTTGTCACTGCGTACGTTCAGGGGAGCCTTGCTCCTCGCGTGCTCCCGGGACGCGGTGACTGAATGTTTGTGTACCGCTGGAGGACGGTGTTGAATAAACGTCTTCTGTGCCAACTAGCAGACTTGTGTTTCTGCAGCGAAGCGCTCTCCTCCCTACAGAGGTTGAGTGCGCGCTGAGGTATTTCAGTGTGCGCGTGGTGACGGCTGATCAGGGTTTTGGCTCGCGCGACGCTCGAACCCGCGGTGGTTGGTGGCCCGTGACCACGTAGAAGCCAGATACTATAGGAGTGCATTTTGGCCATTCGTGTAATAGAGGTTGCGGGTGGGGCCACCATGAGAACCAATATAAATCGCTAGGAAAGCAAAGATCCATGCTCGTAGCACGCCTTCATCACCCACATCGCCATCGTCATCGTCATGGTAGTCACGCTGATGGCAATAATGGTTTTTAATGCATTCGGAACAGCAGTACCTGCGGACATATTATAAAAATGACTTCCTAAATTAATCGCTTTATCAATGCATCAGCGAACGCCAAAAAAAGTTTTCCTACCATTCCCCCTTTTTCATTTCAGTAAATGTGAGCAGCCGCCAGTTATATCGCCGCCGATCCTCACGTCCAACACGTCGTCAAAACAGAATAGCAGCCAAACTCTCATGTTTTCCTGTAAATGAGCTAAACTAACTGATGCTGGTCTATAGCCTTTAGTCTGCGAGAAAGGATTTGACTGAGTCGAAATTTAGTAGTAAAGCAAGCATTCCGGAATTATGCACGATGTAGACGAGGCATAGGAAAAGTTACTCCGAAATATTTATAGTGTCTCTTGCAGCCGGCATGGTCCTCCATTACGAAAGTAACAAAATCCAAGTCTAGAAAAGTATCAGGCCAGGAGGCGATCTCTCTAGCAACTACGGCCGCTCAATGGAAGTTGCCGTGCCTACTAGTATATATACTATTCATTGCATGCTTATAGGCAGGAAACATTGAGAGGAGTGGATTAAGTAAGCGTTGGGGACAAAAGGTATTAAACTTGTAATTTCAGATTCCCTGATGATGTTGCCTGCGCAAGTAACTGAAAGGACGTATTCCGAAGCATTATCGAGAACCAAAAAAAAAAAAAAAAGAACAGAATGGTGCGGCGTGGGTGTAAAAAATTAAATATGCAATAGACTCGGAATTTCACGACAGTTTACACTGGACTGCAAAGCATTGGAAGGGCCAGCAAATGTATCTTCTTCATCCAGGTATGAAACAGGTGGCCTGAACCACGGTAGCGAAATGACGAGGAATAAAATACAGGAGAGACATTTATATTAGTGTTTTATGCATATATAACAAACCTTCAACATTGATGGCGAGAGACAAAGTGCAGATTAAATTTTGTCCGCCGATGGTCTATATTAAACAGAATTTTCAAGGTTCATACAACGGTTGATCATAAGTTTCGGCTTTTAATTTTTTTCTTCTGGTTTTTACTACGGATATTTGACATACAAACATAATTCAATTTACGGAACGCAGTACCAATACCTTTGCCATTCGACTGCAACATTAGCAACGATATTATCTATAATATTGTCGCGGAGGATCGAACGAAGATGAAGTATTTGAAGGACAGAGGTGTGCGTTTTAGTGCCGGTGTTTCTTCATCATTTGTTGATGCACAGCTTGTATCAACGTTCACAGGGAGCTTACACAAGGCGAGATATCCATCGGCATAGCTTCATGGCTACCGTCAACGAAGCTGGCAGGCTCTTGATCTAAGGGTCTTTCTTCCGTGACTGCATGAAGTACTGCAAATCTGTCGTGGCTGAGGGCGTATACTGGGTAGGGAAACCACTACTAAGCGATGCATCCATTGGAGTAGCACCATCGCTCCCATTTACATCACTGGCAGCCTCTTGTTCTGAGGGTGCTTTTTCAGTCACTGAACAATGATGCTGATAAGGTTTCGTGTCTTGGGGAACATACCCTATAGGGCAACCATAGTAGGCTCATTTCCAATACTGCCGACAGGGTTCGTACGGTGGCCATGTAAGACCACTGCAGTAGGGATATAGGTGGAGCCCGGGCACGAACCAGAGCGAAGGTGGAGGGATGTGACGTCAGAAAGGAAAGAAATCACGCCCGGCCCAGTTCTGGCTTTGTGGCACGCGCTGCCCACAGGAATCGTTTCTGGCATAATTGTGGTCCAGTAATGCTGGTTGCCGGCACGAGTCATTCTTGCCAATGTTCTGGTTTGGCGAAGCTGCCCGTTCAAACGGAAGCTCCGCGGCGGTGTTCTGGTCACACAATTCTATCTGCATACGTGAGTCGTCTCCAGTACAGTTCCGGTTCGGTAAGGCTTTCTGGCCATCCGAGTTCCCCACCGCACAGTCCTGGTTCAACGATGGCCCTTGCTCATCGGAAGCGTCGTCAGCACACATCTTGTTCGGTGGTGCTGTCTGCTCACATGGGGCGTCCATGACTCATCAGATAGCAGCACCCGAGTCACCAGAGTTGACGTGTACTGCAGGAGACGGAAGTCCACGACGGTTCAGCTGCCCTCAGCCTATTTTTTTCACAACAATACTTGCAGTACGATGACGTCCGCAAGCTGCCGGCTCCGTTTCTTCTTCTTCTGCCTTCATAAATGGCACGTGCCCACGAAGGGGGATTGGCCAGGGTTCAGTGTGGAGTGCCTAGTGTCCTGCATATACCGAATCTGTGAATAAAATAATTGTCAAGTAAACAAAAACCTAAGGTTTATCATCACAAAACTGAATGAAAGAAAAGAAATACGACGCAAAACATTTGAAAGTTTGTAAATTTTGAATATAATTAGCAAGGGAATCTGTCCGTGCCCGTCCAACTAAGGTACGTGCACGTGTCCAATAGAACAGGAACATGGTGTCACAGACCAGCGCACGTTCCCACGCGATCCCACTTCGGACAACACGCACACCTCTGTCCTTCAACTACTTCGTCTTTGTTCCTCCGTAACAATATTAAACATAGCATGCTCATTAAGTTTAGGTTCATGGCGAAGCCTAAAAAACGTGCCTAAGTGGTTGTTGATGATGGCGATGACCAATCTTGGATCTATTATCTATTATCTGCTACCGGTTCTTATTCGCATGCCCCGTGTTCCGTAAAGTATGTACTTCTGCTCTCCGGAAATTCCGTCGTGTGCATCAAGAAATTCTTCAGCTTAAGGAATTTTACAAATGCAGGTAGTTGGTTGTGCATCTTCAAAGTAGCAGCGCGCTGACATAGTGCCTAACTGCTGCTCGCCTTACTTTCAAGACATGTTTGTTTAATTATAGTATCTAAACAATGCAGGACGTCAAGCACTCATTTAACACGCGCTTACAAGAAACGCGCGAAAATTGAAAAACACTTTTAAGGAAACGACTGGGTGCAGCAACTGTCAGATTGGTTTGCTGATTGGTTGGACGAAGGCATGGATTCTGGCAACCTCGACATCATATAGGTAGCATAAGAGGGTTTTAGCACAGTTCACAGCCTCCCAGTTAAATTACGCACCACGCGATACTATAGCGGTAAAGCAGGCCTTTCCATGTCCTCCGCGGCGGATGAGGGTGGTGCCAGTGATCGCTCTCAAGGATTGGTTACATGCAGTGTAATAACCTACGAAAATAGAAGATTGAGCAGCCATCGGCGGAGCTCAGATGGTAAAGTGCCGGCTGCGAAATTCTGAGGTCGTGGGTTCCGAATCCCACCGGTGCCATGTAGCTTTCTTTCTCTGCTGTCTTATAATTATATTTCAGTTATAGATGAATTACATCGGTATTTTGCATTTTTCAATACAAACAAAGCTTGTCTAAGCTTTTTCTTTTTGAAGTAAGTTGCTGTGAGCTCCCTTAACATACATCACTTCTCTATGTCTCGATGAATAGCCGAACTTCTCATCAACAGAAGCGATTAAAGGGAAACTGCACTGGTTTTAGATTTCGATGAGTTTCGAGGGGTCGGACGTTTATAGCTTGCAGTTTAAGCATGCGAAATATCTTGGCGCTAGCATTTGAATCAGTGGCCCAATTAGCGATTCAAACCACGACCGTTATCAGGCTTCTCTGCCCCGCGCAGCTGTGGGTGGGAGGGGCATGATGACGTCATTGACGGTACCAGTACATTTCCCGCATAGAAACATTTGGTTTGAAAAGTAAAAAAAAAAAAAAAAAACTCTATCGAAAGCAAAGCCCTTTCTTTGTTCGGCGGCGTCAGGAAATGCACCGCTGGAAGTGAGCGAGAACAAGGATAAGGATGTTACCGTCCGTGACGTCATTACCAAGCTTCTCTGGAGACCTTGAGTGGTGTGAGGGGAAGCTCGAGTTTTAATCGTCGATGACGCCATCAGTTTGAATGCTAGAGCAAAAACACTTCACATGCATTACCTGCAGCCTCAATAAATTTGAATCCTTGAATATCGCGGAATTCTCGAAAAGTGACGCAGCTGCCCTTTAAGCAGGACAAACCCTCGTGTGAAAACTAGTACGTTCGCTTAGTCAGCAGTACTAAGGCAGGCCGTAGAACGAAATGAAAAAGTCAAGGTTACAACGCAACTTCGACGAGGCGTAATCGTGCGCTGGCTCTGAGCGGACTCTTATATACCTTATCATAAATAGCATAGCATCGTGCGTTCAAAATAGCATATAGATTGTCCTAGTTATGATCTCAAATGGAGAAGTGGCTAAAGCTTTCATTCACTCTCATTGCACTCAGTGCGCCGACTGTTTGGGGCAATGCCTAACTAAACTCAGATCGCATCGTAGCGTTTAACCCACCTCCTTTCACAATTCCGCAGTAAGCGGTAGAACGATTTCAAGGCTCTTTCAGGATGCGTCTTCAGGGCCGCACTTCTTTTTGGTCATCTCTTGTGAAAGCTGAAACGACCGTGTTCAATGTCTTTGCTTGAGCTAAGTTCATGATTTTTTTTTTCTAAATCAGAATTGGGACATCAACAACAAAATACATATTTATAGTGTAGTGTCACACCAACGCTCGGTGAATGTCGACGGTGACAAAAACGACAAGCGTATGTGGAAAAGGCGCGTGCTACGAAGAAGACGGCTGACAAAGAAGAAGACGCAAGAGACTGACGCGCTAGTTTAACGTTCGACGAGAACACCGACCTCAGACTGAACGTACTCTTACAATAACATTTTTAACAGTTAACGTTGCAGCAAAAGTTGCAAGAGTAAACTTTCAACTTTACGAATTTTCAGGAACGGCGTTTTCCACCTCTTCCGATATACGATTTGTGTGTGTGTGTGCGGGGGGGGGGGGGGGGGCGGAGTACGGCGGGTCTTGTAAACCTATGATTTATTCCTTTGTGTCAACAGATTTGCCCATCACAACAGATTTGCCCATCAAAGCAATGTCGCGAACCTCGCAATTTCCAACATGCTTGCGTGAATATTGGTCTGCAGTCGGTGATCACATTCCATTATTCCCAATGCAGCAATAATTTTTTTGCTGTCCTTCGAGAAAGTGGCTAGCTGCTAGGTTCTCGAGAGTTATGGCGGCACGGGTGCTTCCACATGTCTAAAGTGCGCCGACTGTTTGGAACAATACCTCACTAAACTGAGATCGCATCGTATAGCGTTCAAACCATTTCGTTTCACAATACCGCAGTAAGCGGCAGAACGATTTCAAGGCGCTTTCAATATACCTCTTCAGGGCCGCACTTCTTCTTGGTGATCTTCTGTAGAAAGCTGAAACGACCCTGATCATAAAGAGTTCAATGTCACTGACAAAAGTTCAATGTCAGGGCTGGAGCTAGGTTCGTGATACTTTTTTTCTAAAAGAAAACAGCGACATCGACAACAAAATACATATTTATAGCATTTTTAACAGTAAAAGTTGCTGTAAAAGTTGCAAGAGTAAACTTTCAACTTTACGAATTATAAGGAACGCGGTTTTCCACCTCTTCCGATATACGATTTTTTTTTTCTGTGTGTGTTGGGGGGGGGGGGGGGGGGAGTACGGCGTGCCTTGTGAAACTAAGATTTATTCTTTTGTCTCAACAAATCTGCCCATCACATATGAAAATTTCTTTCAGTACAAACAAAAAAAATATATCATGTTGGACCTAGATCGCCGTACTTACCTGAACACACCAAAAACAAGATATATAAGTAGTACTTTTTTTATTGCATATCGGAGTAGGACATGACAGCCTGGGCGAGTCGCCACATGATGCAACCCTATCGAGTCACGCAGTGTTGGGCTCTCCTGATAACTGCTGCGCGCACTGAAAAAGAAAGAAAAAAAGATGCTTAGGGTTAAGGCATGGCTTGAACCTTACAAGAGAGTTATAACAGAGCAAGCTCTCTGTTTCTCTGGCAACTCGTGTCTATCGAACGCACGAATCCATTATTTGTAGAGGCGTCGTCGAATTATTTCCTAGGGATATCCTTACCTTCCAACTATTATCGTCCAACTAAGCGTTTGACTGCGTAGATCACAGCAAATTGTGGCAAGCTCTCCAAGAGATGGGAGCTCCAAATCACCTCATCTGTCTCCTCAGGAACCTTTATGAAGGGCAAGAGGCCACAGTCAGAACTGGGCATGGTCTTACTGATTGGTTTCCGATTGAGAAAGGGGTGAGGCAAGGCTGCATACTGTCGCCCTGCCTATTTAACCTATATGCAGAGTGCATCATGAGGAAGGCCGGTCTGGACGAGTCTTCAGCTGGAGTGAAGATTGCTGGAAAACGTATCAACAACCTCAGATATGCGGATGATACCACTTTAATGGCAGAAAGTGGAACTCAAGAGACTTCTGATGCGTGTACAAGAAGAGAGTGAGCAGTTTGGGCTTAAACTGAACATTAAAAAGACGAAGATCATGGCGTCTTGCCCTATCAAGTCCTGGAGCATCAATGGACAAGAAGTGAAAGCTGTGACAGATTTTCTGTTCTTGGGCGCCAAGATTACCTCGGAAGGAGACTGCAGCCATGAAATTAGGAGACGCCTGCTTCTGGGAAAGAGAGCAATGGTTAGCCTTGACCGCCTAGTAAAGAGCAGAGACATTAGTCTGCCAACAAAGATCCGTATAACCTGTGCTATGGTCTTTCCAGTTGTGATGTATGGATGCGAGAGTTGAACTGTGAAAAAGGCTGACCGCCGAAGAATTGACGCGTTTGAATTGTGGTGCTGGCGAAGACTCTTAAGAGTTCCTTGGACTGCCAGAAGATCAAATCAGTCGATATTGTCGACCATAAACCCTGACTGATCATTGGAGGGTCAAATTCTAAAGTTAAAGCTCAGCTACTTTGGTCATCTGATGAGAAGAGAGGAGTCGCTGGAGAAAGATTTGATGTTGGGAAAGGTTGAGGGTCGCCGGAGAAGGGGTAGGCAGCGAACGCGATGGTTAGATGGCATTCTCGAGGCATTGCAGATGAAGCTATGTGATGTTAAGAAGATAGTGAGAGACCGGAAAGCGTGGCGTGACATGGTCCATAGGGTCACGAAGAGTCGGACACGACTGAACGCCTGAACTGAACTGATAGCGGCTATGTCATCTGGCCAGTCACCGTATAGTTTGAGCTTAGTATGGACAAGTAGTTGTCTCTCGATATATCGACGTCGTCATCGATGAAGTAGCGAAATCTGCTACTTTTTTTTTTCAGTCTTCCGGCTCACGCTTCAGTCCCGGTATTGTTTGGGCCCTCTTCAATGAGCTGTTCCACTAGGAAGCGATTAGCTGACATTATGAAAATATATTCTAAAGTATGCATCTCAATAATATTGAAAACAATTTAGAGAGCACTTAATACCTCTCAAACGCCTTAACGCACAAAGCCTCTCGGCGGCCATCCTCGGTGGGGATGTCGCGCTCTCTTTGCGCCGCATGGTTTCACCGCAGCCGGCAGGTGGCCTAGAAGTACTATAAAATCTATATAGTAACTCTAGGTCAGACTAGAGCCACTGCCTATAGAGTCAGGTGCAGATCACTGGGGTGCGTTACACGTCGCTGTATGGTCATGACATATGGCGCAAGGCGGCGGCGGAGATGGTACTGCCGACGCCGCTCGGCGGAGTTCTTCATGTGTACCGGTGCGGGCAAAAGCAAACGAAGCGCGCTGTTTGCTCCTGATTACCGCATTGCATAATTGAAACTGGCAGTCGTGGTATGTGCGAACCGGTACTAGTAGACACCGTGCCCGCTTCCCTCGTAAAATCCGCCGCAGTACACGGAGAGTTGCGTACCGGACTGTAAGCAGCCATCAAATCTTTCCAGGTGATGATACTAGACTCGTGTTTTTCGAGCCACATCTTGGAAGCGTACTTCAAGAGCAAAATAAACATTCGGCAACTTGTGCTCCTAGTCCCATGTATTAAACGCAGAGACCCGGTCTTAGCTGCTCAGCCAGTCCTCACCGTCCTCAAATTTGTAGCCATGAAGCGAGGAGCATAGAGGAACAGCGGCTGGGCACTCACAGGGAGCTGAACGGTCTGGATTGCCGCCCAGCTCGTCATGGTTCGTGGTATAGTAAGGCGAGGGGACCGCAATCAGGAGCTGAGCCTCTCAAGAGGGTAAAAGTGTAAAGCGTGGCGAAGAGGTTAGGCTGCACTCGTGTGCTCCATTAAGGTTTTCCCATGGTTGCGTGTACTCATTGGTGGGTTCTCGCTAATAAAATTAGCTCATTAGTTTCACTTTATTTGCAGAAATAACCCTAAATATTATACCTAAACTATATATTAAAGATAAGAAAAAAATGTTTCAACATTGCATGTTTTGCAGTTATAAAATTTGAGCGGTAAAAGGCTGATAAAGGACTACTGGCAATAGTTACGTGATGTTTCGCATGCTGTATACGTACCGTGTTTTAATACACTCGGCATGTATACTGCTCGAGTCGTTTCCTGTGTCCAGCAATGTGGACAGTACTTCTTGGTCGCGTTTCGGTCGATTGCGCATGAGAAATTCGATTATTGGAGCCGTCGAAGCGGATGCCCGAAACCGTCAGAGAAGCCAACGCTTGTGCTAGATTGAGTCAGTGGGCCGTGCGTGTGCGGCCTTGCCTTTGCTCAAGAAGCTAAAGAACACAACCAACACAACCACCCGCTTTCACACGACATGCCATTATTTGTTCTGCTCAGTCAGTAGGCGCTGTAAAACACGCTGCCCGCTGCAGTTCGATACAGGCCACGTTATCTAACACTATCTCATAGGCACCCTAGTGTCAGAACAGTGTCACTATGTTTGCAAAACAAGGTGCCGAAAAGGATCGGGCATTCCGTTTCGTGTGTAAATTCTTTTTTTCTTTCGCTTCAAATGGGGATATCTCCCCATACCTGCGCTTCCTTAGGGCTCTAATTCTACAGTTTTTCACGTCTCGCTTGTTAGGGCACGCCACCACCTTGACCAACCTTCGAGCTCCCACAGTTGCCTAAACTTGGCAAACGAACTAGGGAGTATTCAGCTAGCAATATTGAATTGCGCCGCAGCTTCGTTCCATGCATCGCACCGCACGTAGTGCGATGCACGCGGCCTCCGTGGCATATATAGGGGAGAAAACCTGGGCCAGGGGGCGCTGCGCCGCTCTGTGCGTCAGCGCCCTCCATGGAGACCCCGTCAAAATCTACGCGCAGCCCGGCCGCGTCATCTGCTAGCCGCCGCATAGAAAAGCATGTTGTCGTCTGCTCCGCGCTCCTTTCTAGCACGTGTTTGCGCGCGCGCGCTCGGTTGTTTCTCTCCTCCTCCGACCGCATTGTGGCCACCGTCGCGCTCTAACAATGAGGGGGGAAGAAGAAAGAAAGAAACGAACTAGAATGAAAAAAAAAATGACGGCGCACTTTTTTCGCGGAGCTTGTGTGGAAACGGTAACGGGATGGTTGTAGGCCTTTCTTTTTTTTTTTTTTTTTTTGGGGGGGGGGAGGGGATATCTCGTACCGTTCGTGTGTCGTACTTCTCTAACTGGCGGTGCCGAAGCAGCCATCATGGAACCGAGTCGGCCTCAAGAAACAGATATTCGTCATTAATGCGATCACTTTACGTCAATCATCCTATCCTCATACGCGATCCTGCTTCGGGAGCTCAAAACTGCGCGTTCACTATAGGAGATAACTGAACTAGGAATTGCGCAGCGTAACAGTGGAATTAAGAAGACAAAGGTTTCCGTGGAGAGATGTCCCCGTCTGCATGGAAAGTCGTCAGACATTTCCTCGCTGTTCGTCTCGTGGAGAGGAAACTGCCGCAAAAATGGCATGCCTCGGCTTCTGGGGAATGACCCAAGTCGTTGAACCCCTCATCGTTAAAGGTAATAGGTCATTGATTTCGAACGGCAGCGCCGCAGCAGCGAACTTCCCCTGGCCGGTGTCGGCAGGAACCCAAGGGTAAGGCGGCATGCTTTGTGCCTTTGTAGGGAACGCATCCTAAACGCGCCGAAAACAGGCCCCACGGCGCCGGCAGCACTGCCTAAAACGTTTGTCCCCAAAGAGCTGAACAGGCCCCTTTCAAGTGACCATTCACAAAGGGAAAGGAAGGAGCACTCGTCGCTGTGTACAAGCCTATCGGTTATTCTCAACCAGAAGGCTGGACCCCTCATTCTGTGAACATGGATAGAGGCATCAAGAGGTGCCGCCTCAAGTCCTTCAAGATACCTGTCGTTTGCCTCCCGCCTTCAAGTAGCGAATTCGCGTTCATTTTTTTTTTTTTTATGTCTGAGCCTGCCAACAAGCGCTCTTTGAAAACAATGTCCGGCGATCAATTAATCATAATTTCTTGCTTTCGAAAGCACCGATAAAAAACATGCCTCCAGCCAGCCTCTATGTCAGCCGGGGCACAGAAAAAAGCAAAATTAAGAAATCCCATTGGCAAAGAGCGCCGGCTTTGCGCGCGAAGACGCCCCACCAACCCCCCTCGTCCTCACTCTCCTTCTCCCGCTCCGCGTGCACGCGCGGCTGAACGTAGCACGCGCTCCCAAGCGAGCAGGCTGCGCAGACTCCGCAGACAGCCGCGCGCAGCGCGGGCGCGAATGCGCGTAGGTTTTGTAGTTCCTCTCCGCTCCGCTGGAAACCGAGCGCTGGCGTCGCGGAGCAAACTCCAGCTTTGGTTCCCTATAGCTCAAGAATATTTCGTGGTACCGCGTTTTTCCAACGTTGCCAGGTTGCCACGCCGTAATTTGCGCTATTTTTGGTCCAAACGTCGCGTGGGAAGTTCTGGTTGCCATGCGCGAAGTACCATCTTTGCTGCGAACACGATTAACAAAATCGTAGAGAGAGTTTACATGGAGGTCCCGCCGCCGCTTTCGCTCTATAGTATGGTTTGCATTAACTCTATGAAGCCTCTCAAGCAGCGGCTCGCCTTGTGCACAGGTTGTAGCTGCAGACGCTGGAGGCACCCAGAAACTCTTCGTGCATGAGATGTACTCAGCAAGCAACATCAAACTGTCACAGAAGCCGGGAGAACAAGGAAACAGATTTACCGAGCGTCACGAAATCGGCGCACATTTTTATCAAGCAGGCGCGGCGCGAGGCCCGCGCGGCGCCGCATCGAAATTTCCACAAGGTTCTAGAAAAACCTCTTTCCCCGCGCGAGAGAGCGCGTAGATTTGTACGCGTCGCCGTCACCCTCTTTCTCATTACCCGGCGATGACGATGGTTCATCCGTCCGGAAAATGCCAGACGTCTCCAGAAAATTGTATGGGACCTAGCCAATGACGACCCGCGGCTCGACGGGAGGAAGAGAGAGCGCTCTAACCAGAGAAGCTATGTGTGTGTGCGCGCTAGCCTTGGCGCGCCTTAACAGACAGACGCGGCGCGCCCTATTTATGGAGGCCGCGCCGCTTGTGTAGTCAGTCAGTCAGTCAGTGATTGCGGCGTGTTCGCAAGTGCGACAACTGGACTCCCGGGGATCGCCCGCTGCTGGCAAGCCCACGGACCTGCGAGGGAGCGGCGCTCGTCTTGTATGGCGGCCACATAGTGACTCTCGAGGCGTCGGACTGCAACAGTGCCCGGTGAACAATTTGGTGTTTGTTTATGTGACTCTCTCGTGTTTGATCTGTGTTGTAAAGCCTCTGTGTTATTGAATACCTTTGTAGTTGCATGCTTTGCGTTTGTTTTCTGTGAACCTCTCTCGCCTGTGCATTTTAACTGTTCTTGTGTATTGTTCTGTATCGTCCCTTGTTGTGTATAAAGTTTGTTTTGTTTGTTACTTCTGACTCCGATCCTTACTCTGGCTGGAACCGGCGACAGCTGGGCACCAAACGGCTACCCCCTTCTGTCACAACAAGGTAGTTGAATTCCGGTTGAGCTTGCCACGCGTAGAGGGCATCTCCTTTGCGACCGGAACAGCCATATCCCACTCACCATAAGGGTGTCTGAGAGTGTGCACACCGTTAAGGGCGCATCGTTAATAATACCCTCTAATTATTAACGGGTGACACCGAGCACTGCAGCACGCACAAGCTGTAGAAAGCAGACATGGCTAGGCTAACCTACCCTTGAGCGAGCTAGCTCCGAGAGCGAGATGAGCGCGTGCCAGTCTCCCGAGCTCGATCACATGACGGCACCAATAAGTTTTAACACTACGGCAATATGTACTAATTTTTTTATTAAATCCACATTCTCTAAACGTTTGTGTGGTGGAAAAAAAAATTAAATACTCTGGATCTCAGCAGACTTCAGTGGATTGAAGGAAACGTCCTAACTTTCTGAAAATCGATTATCAAATGGTTTCAATAAAACTTCATAAAGTAGTCTCACATATCATCAAACCACGGTGGCGAAACTGTAGACAGTAGCCGTCTGCACCTAAATGAAAAGTGCGACACGAAGACTTTTCTCAGTCATGTCATGCTTTGCTGCCTGTCCGCTATCAGGAATGTTGAAGCAGGGCTGCTCCGAAAAGGAACCCCTTTCGCGGCTTCTTTCGCGGGGAGACACGGCGGCGATAAAGCCTCCTCGCAGGCGTCGGCGTACATGGGCTGAAGTTTCGCCAGACTAACAGCCAAGCTCGCCATGAGCACTGCACCGTCTTTGCCAAAAGTAACCGAGCAGCCCCGCCAGCCTGCAGAGCAGGCGTGGGCGGAGTGGCGGCACGGTGATCGACGTTGGTGGCCGCTGTTCCCCGGCAGCGAGTGTAAAATCGCTGACGTGAGGCTGCCATAGAGAGACTGCTCCCTCATGGCTCCCTGGCTATTGTTGCTGGGATGATAAAATATAAGCTGGTAGCATATGCGGTTCCAATTTCGTGTTTTCGCGGAGCGTTGTGCTACTGAGAGAGGGCGCTGCGCACAGCTAAACTTACTAATCTCGCGCAACGCTCTTTTTTGACTATGCCTTGAAACAGCCATGGGCTGTTTGTTAGAACACCTTGCGTGTTTAATATCAGTACGCAGCTCGTGTAGATACAACGAGTAGGAAAACAAGTGCATTTTTCTCGTTTCGAGTGTTATCGAAGTAAAATGGGGCACGGTTCTCGAACATTCGATGTGGTTTTTTGCCGCGATTTCTATTTGACGGATGTGACGCTTCATTGAGGTGGAGGATACAGCATAACGAGGCAACATTTCCCTCTGTTTCAAGCGCGACTATTGCTGCATATGTAATGAGGCGTATCCTTCAGTGCCGCGCTTGCGGCCGCTAGATAACGCACAGAAGTGCGTTATGTTTTGGCGACTGTAACCTGAGCGCGGATGCCGTAAATTTGATTAAATAGTGCAACTGCGTCAAAATGTTTGGGCAGTATATCATACGCGTAATGTTAATGCTCTGTAACGTATTGTCCCCCAAGAATGTCTCCCTATTATGAAGGGCGACTACGAAGAAATTGTTTCTCTATTGCAATGAACCTCCCGCTCTCACCATGTTCCGGCGACACTTAGCAAGAGCGACAAGTTTTAGGCTCCGAATGTGATCTTGCGTGCAACTGGAAGGTTGCATAGAGCGTTTTAGAGTTCCTGATGCTACCATTCTCTCAGCGGGCGCTGTATCATCAATCAACTGGCTCGGTAATATATAGTAACACAAAACTAAATCGCATTTCTTGTGCCGCGTGTGCGGTTTTCGGTTCATGTCTGGAACATTCTTGTGAAAGCCGTAAAGAAACTGCTGCACGTATTGAGAAATTGAGTGTGAGAATTAAATTTTTTCATGCGTTGTGAACAAGAGTCATGCAGATTAATGTAAGAATCACCGCATGAAATGCATTACGCCCTTTTGCACGTTACTAAATGACATGCTGTACGCAACAACAGGTGCACTTGAAACGGCTCGAGATCTTGTCTAGCTTTTTTTTTTCCTCTTCCCCCCTTAACGAAGCGTAACAACAAAGCCGGTCGTGGTCAAAAAAGAAGTTTGGGACCAGCAGACAACTGAGCATCAAATTTCGGAGATGCGTTTTTTTTTTCTTCCTTTTTCCCCGATATGCCAAAAGAGTAGCAAAAATAACATTTGTCTTATCTTGACAGCTGTAGGAGCTTCGTGATGGTATTAAACGCGCAAGTTATTCTAACAAAGAGAGCAACTTCACAGCTGCAGCCAGATAGGAGCGTTGAGCGAAGTATGCTAAGCGAGAGAACCACGCGCACGTATATGCGGAAGCTATGCAGAGCGCGCAGTTCCGCCAGAACCAACTGATGATGATGCCGGAACGGCGAGATGCCTTTAAAAGAAAAAATAATGTTACGGACGTGCCTATTAGCGTCAGAAATGGCGCGAAGCTATGACTGGCATGAAGGAAGGAAAAACTTCATCCATGATGACTGGCACGCGGTTGCGTGGCCGCTACCCGCTATCGTCGCGGTTTGATAAGGAACCTCGTGGAACAAAACTATATTTGCCGTGGGCGTCGCTGATTGCCTGCTGCAGCGGGCAACTCAGAATTTGAGCAAGCGACGTTTTACCATGCTCGTGAGGAGCGATATTTGAACCTCTTTCTGCGCCGGTTGTACACTGGTTGTCTCACAATAATTGAGGCATGGTTTTAGAAATAAAAGGCACTTCGGACGGGAATGGAACCTGATGCATAATGTTGGCACTAGCCTAGTATTACACAGGCTGTTTTGTTTTCCCCTTAACTAACATATTAATTGTTTAGTTACTCAATTTTATAGGTGCTGGCTGCGTACCTCAAGTATGATACGCAAAGTTGTTGCGCGTCTTCAGAAACCTCCAAATGAAATGGTTTATGCACAGTTTTCCCGTCGTCTTTCCTCAGCGTTCCAAAGAAGCCTGCGAAATTATGAAAGAAAACGTTTTGTCGTTGTTCGAAAACATGGATGCTTTATTATCTCCGCGGTTCTCGGCCATAAACGCGCGTTTGCGCCATCGTGCGACATGCAGCGGAGGCCCACATAGAACTATAGCCTCACCCCGGTGGCCCATCACGCTGCAGCCAAGGTCGGCTGCATCATCCATCACACGGTTGAGAGCGCACATTAGCGATGCGAAAGCGTCTTTTCAAGAGGCCCTGTCAACTTCATATATAGTTAGCAAGCAAATAAAAAAGTGGCCTGATTATAATTCTAGACTAGTTGGAAATTAAGCCCCCGTTCCATACCCGTCCGAAGTGCATTTGATTTTTAAAACGGTTGGCTCAAGTCATGTGGGACAACCTCTATACTTGGACACGGTTAATTAATCGGCTGGACAATAGAAAGGGCCGGATTCTCTGCTCATGCTGCGCCACTAGCCTGACGTTTCGACTTTTGCCGCTGCTCTTTCGCGTTTAGATTGTTGAATTAAGCGAATTTGAAAAGCATTGACTGTAAACTAAAATCAGCCGAAAGAGCGAGTTATCGCGAGACTATTTTATGCAACCACCCAAATAAACATTTGAAGTTCTGATTAAAAAATTACAAGGATTCAACGCTGCTGAATCAAATATTGAGCGAAAGCATTAGCTGCGGGTGATTCTGAACGTGCCTTAGTGGCCTATAGGGGTAACGTGAATGTCAGGGTCCTAGCAGGCTGATTCTGACATAACCGTCCCATGTGAAACGAGAGACCCAAGTTGGCAGCTCCTGCCAGCCCGTGTGTCATGTGGGGGTGTGACGTCACAGCGCCACGTGAGTAAGACGTAACTGCGGCCGGGTCACGCGAAGGCTTAAAAATGCGAGTAGTATTGAAAAGAACTTTTTATAAGCAGCCTAACGCATTATATATTAAGTTAAGCCAATGGGCCCAAAATTTGGATATGCAGTGGTAAATGTTCAGCGTTAAAGGGACACTAGGGACAACTCTACCAAAATAATATTGTCAGCAAAATCCGATATTGGGTGGAAAAAAACGCATTTATTGCTGAACGATTTGGGTTCGAAGTTGGAAAAGCCTTTTTCCTAACGCTCTAATTTAGAGTTAGGACTGTTTTTTAACCTAATCACCGAAAAATAACGTAAACCCGGACTCTGTCATTACTGGTGGAGAGCGGTGCGGTCTAGCAGCAGCCGAAGTGAAGGTTACTGCTTGCCTGGCGTGGCAGGCATCTTTGATCAGCTGTCAATTCACTCGGATTAGCCTCCTATGGATCTCTCTCCCAATACCGAAAACGATGTTCGCGCTAAAAGCTACGGCCTGTACTTCAAAAACATCAATCAGCCCCAGAGTGCGTGCGATTCTTTACAGGCTTGAAGCGACTGGACCAAGTGGATAGCAAGAATACGTGGGCGTCGATGAGCCGCCACGCTGTTAGGCAACAAGAGAAGCTCTAGTGGTGCGGCAGCTGTCGTCGCCGAACCATGGTCACGACTGTGCGGAGTGGTTTGCTAATGTAGAGGCCCATTCACATTAGCTAATCGCAGGTGCTTTCCTCTGCGTTCTCTGAAATGTGACTGCAAAATGCATGGTAGCTGTTTCTCGGACCACTGCAAAGTATGGTCTTAGATGACACGAGTGGTAATAAATTATCGAATGCATTTGCCGCTCGACTAGGAATGAGTATGACACACCACCCAACCGGCTAATGGCCTGCTGCGATTCGGCGCACGACTCTTGTAGGACAACCTACGACGTCACATTGCCTGACCCTTTTCTTCGCAGCAGCCTTCATCTTCGTTACAACTCCGGCGCTGAAGGGTTCGACCAAAGGACAACCGACGGCGCAGTATGTCTGCGTATTTTGGCTGTGTGTGGCGCACGTGGAAGCATGAAGCGCGCAGTGCCATGGAGATCAGGGTAAAGTGAGGTCAAAGACAGCGCAAAGAGCGTTGCAAGTGATTGGTTAGGTATGAACTTCGTCAGAGGAGCACTAATAGGGGCACTTGGATTTCCTACGTTTCTCCCCACTGGTGAATAAAGGCGAACGCATAGCGGCGAAGTGCCGAAACCTACAGCAACGAAAATGGCCCCGGCGGCGCCACCAAATGCAGATTTTCATTTGGCTGCAACATTGAGGTAACCTCTCCTATGAATTCTGTGTGTGATAAAAATGCAATACAGTTTAGAAACAAAACTTCTTTTAATAACCAGATGTGTAAAACTCCTTCATGTTTATCAGCCTCTGATATTCCTGATATTTCGATGTATTCGTCATCGCGCTATAGTTCTTGAGAAATTGGACTGCGTCCTCGACACCACTATTTTAATTCTTGCTTTCTTCAACGTTACAAGAACAAGTTTTCAGTAAGAGCAGTCTTTTTGTTATCTAAGAGCTGGTATTACATCGATGTAAGACAGCTTAAATGTCTCCTTACTGCAACTGTTATACATGAACAGATGGCGAAAACAATAAAAAGCCAAAGGTCATTAAGGTGCTGCCATCACAACACGAACAATGAAAGCTTTTGGTGTATGTTTCATACATCCACCCTTTTTTTTTTTTTTGCATGTTTTACTTGTGGTTATAGACAATGGAAATAGTTAAATTAAAAAAATGAAAGGCGAAAAAAGACTCAAAATGGATTTCGAGTATTCCATATGTATCGGAACTGCGCTCGCACAATATCCCGCTTCTTGGCGCCCAGGCAGCTGCGTTCTCCATCTGCATTGCACAGCAGTCTGAACCGCAGTTCACACTGCTATCATACTTGCCAGTTGTAAAGTTCTCTCGTTGCTTCCTATTGTACAGACGGCCACATAGACTTCCGCATCCGTCCTCCTTGAGTTGCTGCGTGCGGCGGCAATCGCGAGCGTGAGACGCGAATATGGCGAACGCTCATTCCAATAAACAATTTAAACAATTGACAAACAAAAAGAAATGAATGTAATGGTAACATTCGCCTGATTGACGGGTGTTGTCCGCAGTCTGGTGAGCTCTGATTATGTTAAAACATTGCTTCCATGCACTCTGTGTAATACGATAAGGTCACAAGGCTAAATTCCCTTATTTTTTATTTTTGGTCGAACCTTTATGGAGTGATTAGTATCTTAGCTTGGTGCATAGAGCCTGATTTTGTGAGTTTGAAAAATTACAGGGGTGAACTTAAGTTTTCTTACATATGGAAATGCGAAACCATTGCGAGTTCTACCACACTACGTGGATTCGCTCGACGCTAGCCCAGATGGTGAATGCGTGAGAAGTATTGTACTAGGTTAAATCAAAGTGCGGCGCAAATGGAACTTCGCGAAGACCGAGATGTTCAGTGCAGATATGTTGCAGTTTTACACAAGACGTGACCGGTTCGGAAAGTGAGTGCTCGGCCCTAAGCGGCCCTTTAATCTTAGGCGAACTAAAAGATGCAGTTTACTAGCTACCACTTTTCAAGACACCTATCGGCCTGATGACAATTCTGGAGAATATTACAAGGCTTTTAACAACTCGTTCGTCCCATTTCACTGAAGATGTTCACTGTTATTCTGGATATCGGAATTTTGCCGCAGGCGTTAACAAACAGTCATGTTTTATTGATACCAGAGAGCACAGAGAAAGAAAATTTGCGATATGTAGAGGGCTATAGGCAGATTACGTTATTTAATGTTCAATATAAGATTTTTGCAAAAGTTTTGTCCAATTGATTACAGCTTGCAATTTTCACTGTCATTGGACCACATTAAACATGTGATTAGAGGAGCAGTCCTGGTCAAACTAACCTAAATATTTCCCGAACAGTTCTTCAGTTTTGCAGAGAGTCCCATGGAACAAGTGGCAATGCTTCAAGCTTACCCGCGAAGGCCTTTGAGCGTGTCCAGCATAATTTTATGTTCTCACTTTTACAGCACGTCAATATTGGGTCTGTAGTCTACGATCGAATACGTCTTTGCTACAATAATTGCTCCATCCGCTTAATTGCGAATGGTTCCCTTTCACAACCCGAATCCATCTCTTCGTTTGTCGAACAGGGGTGTTCATTATCCTCACTTGTTTGCACACTACTTTTAACAGCTATGTATGAGCATTCTGCAGAGTAGGGCCATTCGAGGCTTCCGCATCCCATACAGTGGGCTAAAAGTATTGGCTTATGCAGATGGTCTGGCTTTTTTCTGCGCAGACAAGCCTTGAGTGGATGAAGCTGTTCACTTAACTGAGCAGTTTTGAACAGTTTCAGGAACCCAGATGAACCATTCCGACACTTGCGGCATGTGGTTTGGATTGTGGGGATCTACACCAGCGAAATATTCGAGCATCTCATACCCGCGTGTACCGAATGTACGGTACCCAACGTACAATATACCCAACGTGCCCAACGTACAATATACGTGTGTCGAAGTATATCGGCGTCCAATTAAAACCGTACAGTCACAGTGAAATTTACTGGAAAAATTGGGTATCGACACTATGCCCAGACGTTTGTCCCCCATGGTTTGTCAATTTTCGGCAAAGCTAACGCTTAACTTTTTTTTTACCAACAAAAAATGTGCTATTTTCTGCAGCTTGTTCAATGTGTCAGAGCACATTCATATACTCTTTTTGCAACTTTTGCTTGGGGCATTTCCATGGAACCTATGGGACGGGATTACCTTGCGTTGAGGTGCCGGCTAGTTGGTAATACTTTTCCGACCTAGTCTGCGCCGGTGGGCTAGTGACTTCATATTTATCTGCGAGAGTGCGTTGCTCGTTTGATATTTTTTCCTGATACATGCCACCCAATACTTCGACCCTTTCTGCAGACAAATTAAGTTAATGCTTAGCCCACATTGGCTGCGTCCTCTAACTTCGCTGACTGTCTTTATTTAGGGGGGTTTATGCATTAGGTATACATTTTCGGCTGCACATTTTCTGATAGTCCATTTTACAGCAGAGTTTTTATTTTTTTATATATAGCGGATTGACAGGGCATAACGTCTCAACGCGGGTACGAAAAATGTTACTTCCACCTTGCGTTAAGACTTCTTTTGCAGGTTACACCGGGAAACGTTGCTTGTGAAGACTTGGCTGCAGAAAAAGGGCATATTTGTCACTTGTGTCTCTCTGAACTGCCGCCTTTGTGACATTCCTGAAACAATTGAACCATGCTGCGTCAATTGCAAAGACGCAATTCTATTCTGGGACGTCGTGTGACAGACGTTGATAAAATAAATTTGTTTGACTTCACATCCCATTCGATACGTCACCGCAATGCAATTTCTTGATACTCCTCTTGTTATGTTTGTTATCTAAGTGGACGACATAGCTTGTGGAAAACAAGAATGATGGATCGGCACTGTGAATCAATTGCTTACACAATATATTATTTCTGTCGAATGATTCTTCAACTTATGGAAGTACATGAACAGGCCAACTTGGACCACAGTGGAACTGTCCCTTGGGGAAGTGCTCCTCCTTAACTCCCGTCCAGTGTTCTGTAATTCTGTATTTCTTAAGTGTCTTTTTTGGCATTTCATAAAACATCTGTAAATAGTTCATGAAAATATAGCACATTTTCTGTGTAAGAAATTTCACGCTTTAAAAAACCGGCGATAGTGTAGCGCCCTCACGCTTGGGTCTGGGGAGCAGATCTGTTTCCTCAGGCGCGGAATCAAAACCCAGCCGCGGCAATGATTTTATCGATTCACACTTCGAGCGGGCACACTCACTCCGCCGACACTCTAATTCATGTCCATGCGTTCTATATCTTGCAAGGACGTTATTGCAGGCTAGTTGGCGCATTTCGTTAAGTACGTTTTAAGCGCTGAGCAACGGGACACAAGAAAAACAGAAGATAGGATAAGGCGACAGGAAGCGCCCAGTACTGTCCACTCTGTTTCTTGCGTCCCGTTGCTCAGCGCCTAAAACATACTTTCTATATCTTTCTTGGTTATTATTTCGTTTTAATTTCTTAAGTTTGAATTGTTTCCCATGTCATTGTTCCGTAGCCGTTTTGTTACGCCTTGCTACACTGTAGCCTAATTATTTTCATATTCACTAACAATCTTGGTGCACATTTATACACAATAATACCCCCTCCCCCCCCTCCCCCCCCCCCCCAAAAAAAAATACAGGGTATTCAAAATCTCGCTTCTGGGCTTATTTCAAAGAGAAAGATGGACAGTAAACGAAAGCTGCTGCTTTCGTGGCCAGGCAAATTGAAACGCTCGTGTTTATAGACTTCTTCATTTAAGGGAATTACCCCGCCGTGTTAGGCCAGTAATTATGGATCTAGGCAGCTGTGACCAAGGGTGAGGAATCGAATCCCGGCCACGGCGGCCGCTGGAAGCGAAAAGCAAGGCATCTGTATGCTGCGCGATGGCAATGCACGATGCTATTTAGAGCGCTCAATGCCGATTTAGACAGCTCGTCGCAGAGCTAGCCGCAGCATATGTCTTGTGGAAGTCGCGTAGTAGCCTTGCCTTCTTCACTTTGTGCGATGGCCTGCTTTAATACTGCTGACGAAGCTAACGTACTAGTTTTCACACGAGGGTTTATCCTGCTTAATCCCTTCTGTTGCTGAGAGGTTCGGGTATTCATCGCGACATCGAGAAGTGACGCATATGTTAAGGGAGCTTACACCAACTGACTCCAAAAAAACAAAAAACAAAAGCACAGACTAGTTTTCTTTTTGTTACAAAATGTACAGTAAATGTACAGTTTATATTATGACTGAAAGATAATTAATAAGACAGTAGGGAAAAAACTACATGGCACCGGTGGGATTCGGAACCCACGACCTCTGAATTTCGCACCCGGCGCTTTACCATCGGAGCTCCGCCGATGGCTGTTCAATGCTCTATTTTCGTAGATATTCATACTGCGTGTATCCAATCCCTGATTGTGTTCACCGGCACTACCCTTACCCGCAGCGGAGGACGTGGAAAGTCATGCCTTACCGCTAGTATCGCGTATAACGTATTTCTAGGAGGCTGGGAACTCTGTTAAAACCCTTTTATGCTACCTATGTGGTGTCAATTGGTTGCCAGAATCCCCGAATTCGTCTAGCCAATCAGCAAACCAATCTGACAGTTACTGCATCCATTCCTCTCCCTAAAAGTGGTTTTCAACTTTCACGTGTTTCTTGTACGCGCATGTTATATGAGTACATGACGTCCTGCACTGTTTCGATAATATAATAAAACAAACATTTCTTGAAAGTAGTTGCGAGCAGCACTTAAGCACTATGTCAGCGCGCCGATACTTTGAAGATGCAGAACCAACGAGCTGCATTTGTAACATTCTTTAAGCTGAAGAATTTCTTGATGCACAAGGCGGAATTTCCGGAGGACAGAACTACAAACTTCACGGGACACGTGGCCTGCGAATAAGAACTGGTAGCAGATAAGAGATAAGAAATCCAAGATTGTCATGGTCATCGCCATCATCAGCAATCATTCAGGCACGGAATTTAAACCTCCCCATTAACTTAGACTGAATGAGCATGCTATGTTTAATATTGTCTCCGAGGAACGAAGACGAAGCAGTTGAAGGACAGAGGTGTGCGTAGTGTCAGAAGTGGAATCCCGTGAAATCCTCCCCCCCCCCCCCTCCCCCACTCCTTTCTTTTCTAGGTTTCAGGGCATCATCATAAATAAAGGTTTTTGAATGAATGAATGAATGAATGAATGAATGAATGAATGAATGAATGAATGAATGGTTTGTGACATCGTGTTCCTGTTCTCGTGAACTCGTGCACGCACCTTCGTTCGACGGGCAGCTACGGACAGATTCCCTTGCTAATTGTATTTCAAATTTACCAACTTCCAAATTTTTCTTGCTCCCTATTTTTTTTTTCATTTCATTCAGTTTTGTTATCTTAAATCTTAGGTTTCTGTTTACTTGATAATTAATTTAATGCACTAATTCAGTATCTGTAGGACGCTTGGCAGTCCACACTGAACCCAATCTCCCCTTCGTGGGTATGTGCCATTTGCGTATTGCCGTTCCCTGAAAACTGCAGCAGCGGAAGTTCCGGGTGCATCACCCAAATATAAAACGCAACCTTATGTTTTGTTCCAGCATGAAGCGCAGTACGGGAACCGAGGTGAAATAATAATAAAATAGTTTTATGGACTAAAATTACTCACTGTAAAGAGTGTAATGCATTGGTGGCGTCCGTCGCGCCATCTTTGCGACGTTGAATAAGTTAACGTGAAAAATCGACGCGGCATAAATCCGCAAAAAGAGTTTAAAGCATGTTAAAAGACGATTGTTGCTGAGAGCGTCTCTGAAAGCAACCTAAAGGTAACATACACTCACTGAAGACAGGAATTGATCACGGTGAAGGTAATTGTACAGTGTAACCGTTGCCATACCGTCACATCCTGGCTGCGTTCGTGGCTGGTTTTGCTGCTTTTAAGAACAAAAAGTTGGTATTCCGCAACCTAAAGGGGAACGTACCCCAGGAAATATGGTAGTAATTTATTGAAATTTTGTGAATTAAAAAAAAGAAATACTGTACCTACAAGAATCGAACACATATCTTGCAATCAGGTACGTAGTGTGGACCCATTGTACCACAGAAACATCCTTTTTTTCAGCCTGGCATTTATAACTGTATGCTGAATTTAAAATCATGTAATAGATTGCGCCACAGAAGCGACGGGATAAGCGTTCTTTAAATGCGCTGTTATCGTTTTCATTAAACGTGCTAAAGATGGCGCGACGGACGCAACTGGTATGATCAGAGGATTTCTGCAAGCAATTTTAATCATGCAAACTGAAGTATCGTGTGATCGCATTGTGCGCGATTGGTATGTAGTGTCACGTGATGCTGTGACGTGTGTGAATGGCAACGCCGAGAGGGGGAGCGGGGCACTTGTTATGAAGTGAGCGCGCAGATCGCTCCTGCGGGTCTCTTAATCTGTACGGCCCAGCATGCCGAATAAACATGTTGCTTAGTCGCTCTGCCTCTGCTTCGCTCGCCGCGGCTACAACACAAACTATTTTATTGCGAATGCATTTTAGTTTATGCGCTGCAATGTATACTGAAAAAAAAAAACATATAGCTTTATTGACTTCCTTTTTTGTGTGTTTTATTTTTTAGTAACAGCCACCCGGCATTTCCGTTGCTGCAGTTTTCAGGGAATGGCAATACGCGTGCCATTTATAAAGACAGAAGAAGAAGCGGAGCCGACAGTGGCGGACGTCGTCTTACCGCAAGTATTTGTGAAAAATAGGCTGAGAGCAGCTGGACCGTCGTGGACTTCCGTCTCCTCCTGCAGTACAAGTCAACTCTGGTGGCTCGGGTGCTGCTTCTGATGAGTCATGGACGCCTCATGTGAGCAGACAGCACCGCCGAACCAGATTTGTGCTTACGACGCTTCCTATAACCAAGGACCATCGTTGAACCAGGACTGTGCGGTGGGGAACGACTCGGATGGACAGAAAGCCTTACCTAACCAGAACTGTACCGGACACTACTCACGTATGCAGATAGAATTGTGGGACCAGAACACCGCCGAAGAGCTTCCGTTTTAACGGGCAGCATCGCCAAACCAGAACTTTGCCAAGAATAACTCGTGCGGGCAGCCAGCATTACTGGACCACAACTATGCCGGAAACGATACGTGTGGGCAGAGCGTGCCAAAAAGCCAGAACTGTGCCGGGTGTGATTTTTTTCCTTTCTGGCATGACATCCCTCCACCTCCGCTCTGGTTCGTGCCCGGGCTCCGGCTATATTTCTACTGCAGTGGTCTTATATGGCCACTGTATCAACCTTGTCACCATGGAATGGAGCTATACTATGGTTGCCATATAGGGTATGTCCCCAAGACACGAAACAACGACTGAAGAGATACCGTTCTCATTATTGTTCGTCTGCTACGGGTCAAGGACATCTCTAAATGATTTACAATTTGCATTTTTCTGCGTCAACAGCGGCCACACAACCTCCGCAAATTCCCTCGTGTTATCTCCCCGAGACTGTGCCGCCAACTGCAATGCTTATACTCTCGTGGAACCGACGCCGTTATCCATAGCGACCACCGATTATCGGCCGATATATTCAGAATTTGTTCTCCACATTAAAACAAGAGATGTAGCGAGAGGTAAAAACCCTGTGCCCTAAAACAATAGCGAAGTGACTTGTCTTTGCACACGCACGCCTCAAGCCTAATCCCACCATCATAGAGAGATCATGGTTCGCTTATCTCCGGCGTTGTCTGGTGGATCTAATTAACCGCGTTTCGCTAGGTAAATTATAGTGGAAGTTAAGACCATACCACCACAGCTTATAAACAATGGCGAACTATGGATGTAAGTCTGCCTTCCTTGCTTCATGATGTATTTTTCTTGTTGGGTAAACAGACCCATCATGGCTGTTGGATATATTGCATATTGTACTGCCCAAAATAATACTAGCGCTTGCCATTCTAGTTCTGAACTCTTAAGGCCCAACTCCGACGACATATTCTGGGCGTCGGCGCTCAGCGTCGCCGCTGTTGGCGTATGCAGGAACCGGTTTGCGCATGCGCGAGGTACGAGACGCCAGCAAGCTCGTGCGGAGCGCTGAGATCTGTCCTTGCTAGATTTCGGCGTCATCGTTCACGCAGGCGCCGGAAGCTGCTCACCGACGTAGGTCTCTCATTGGCGCACGTCTAGGCGACGTACACCAATGAGAGGACAGGGTGGCCGCGACATCCGGATTGCCAATTCTCGCTGGCGCGGAGTCCTCGCATGCTTTTCTTTTTACTTTTTGTGTCATCGCTTCCCATCTTCCCACGTGGAAATGGCAACGAAAATAAACAACGAAGCGCTGATCGGCGCTGTAGAGAGGCGGCCATCGCTGTGGCTTGCCGGGCACAAGTCTCATAAGAACAAATTGATGAAAGAATCGCTGTGGAAGGAAGTCGCAGCGGAATTATTGCCAGGAGTGCCAACCGAAGGCAAGTTGATAAATAAGCATGACTAACCGCAGTGATTAATTGAAATGTGTTCACAAACTGTCGTTTTTTAATCATGCAGAAGGCATGATAATTGTGCAAAAGAGGGGAAATCTCTTCGGGACAAGTTCCGCTGACTCTACGACGACTCACAGCAAAGAAAAAAAAGCGGCGCCGGCGTTGAAGAAGTGGCCGACAACGACATTTCTTGGCCATACTATATTTTGCTGCTATTCCTGAAGGACACCATAGATAGCAGGCCGTAAGTTCACTGATAATTATTGATTTCCATATCGAGCTGTTCGCAAAAATTGTTAATTCTGCCTTGCCAACGCAATTTACACCTACGTAGTGAAGCAAGCATAATCTGGCGAAATGCACGACTTTGCATACAAACGTAAGCACGAACATGTACAGCCATGTTTAGAGCACTGGAGCTATTGTATGCTGAGTAAAATGTAAAAATGTTTAAAAGCAGGTTCTGCTTTTCGTGGAGAGTTCGCGCGCGCCGACTGTATATATCGCGGCGATATGAGCTATACCGCGCACCGGCCGCTCGCGCGGTGTATCTTTAGTTTTTTTATTTTTCTCGACTTTGCCATCAGGCATAACGAAAAAAAAATGTACATCGCGCGAGCGGTCGGTGCGCAGTACGTGTAGCTCATATGGCCGCAATAGTAGATCTGTGTGGCCTCAGTCGGCGCGCGAAAAGCAACGAGCAATGGTATGGTGGCCCCGATCGCTTAAGGCAGAAAAATGAATTGCAGGCAGAATCATACATTTATTTATGGCTTTCTATTTTTGATTACTGTTTTCTAACAACTTTTCCTATCAAATAAATTATGCAGTTGTTCAGGCTGTTGCCTGTTAATGAAAATGGTTCTGTTATAGATATTTTAGTCGCATACATTCCTACTGATAACTAAGATCGGCAATTGTGCATATTTTAACTTGTTCAAGGTACTTTAGGCAAGCTTCACCATCACACTTGTCAGCTGGTAGAAGCCAACTCTATTTGTGATCGCGTTATATTCGTGCAAAATGCGGTACTTCTTTCAAAATATTTCAACCTTTATTTCTTACTTTTGTTAGGCTCATGAACATGTTTTCGTCTTTCTTGTCGACATTTATTTTTATGGAGAAATACGTTATGCAGGACTACAGACATCAGTGTGATCAGCATTATAATAAAACACTAAGTGTAACCACAGCTTTAATGATGTTGTAATGGGAGGAATCCTCGGGGAAGACCTATATGTGTTTTGGTTTGCAAACTTGACCAGTTAAACTTGTCAGATTGAATTGTGCTCCTGGTTTATGCTTCTTTATGGAAATGGCAGATTCAGAAAAGTTTCCTTCACTGCTCTCTGCTATTTGTGCCTAATTACTCAAGCTAGCCTTCAAAACAACAATGAAACTTGGAATAATTTATAATACTTGGGGTTGTTCTACATCGCCTGATACTGCGCAGCCCACACATGAGCATTCCATGCACTTTTTCTTCCCGTAAACATTGATTCTAGCACTCTTTCTGGATGCAGTGACGCTTGTCTAGCAGCAAAAAATGCATTATTGCAGAGTTTACATTGGAAGAGTTTTGCACCACTTGTATTAGTCTCATGGTATTTAAACTAAAAATTGACTCTGTGGGGATAGTTAGGACCTGCATAGCTGTGCAGACTTGCATGTCGATCCGAATTTTCAAAAAGCTGTCATAAGACATAAAAGTATACTTCTATTTTCAGTGAAAGCAGCATTGTTGTTTGAATGAGGCAGTCAATCAGAAGTTGTGGGATTCTCTACGGGGCTGCGGCTCCGTTGTCAGAGCAAACAACGCTCCGCTAGCTCAGACCACAGTGGTGGCCCCCAAGAACAACACGAACACCGAGGACCAAAGGGTAACAGGTTTAATGGTTTTCCTCAGTCGCGCACGCGCGATCAAGCAATTCAGTTCACCTGGTTCCAGTCTCTCTTTTCCGGACGCGTCCGCACTGCTCGCCCGTCCGGTCCGCTCTGTCGAGATGGCACACCACCACACTCCCTCGCCACAGCAGTCGAGGGAGAGATGAGGAAGGAGGCTGTCACGTGATGTGGAGAGGAGAGGCCGCGCCTCACTTTCGCCGCCGCGTCGTAGCCAGGAGGGGAAGGAGCAGTGGTATGGGCCCTCCCACACCCCTCCTACCTCAATCGAGGCCCTCCGCTCGGGGGTGCAGGCGCGCGTCACTTCCACCCTTTAGTGCCGTTGGTCTGGCGTCTCGCCAGTTCCCTGCCCCTGGACACTATAGGTTGTGCCCCGGAGAGGCAGGCTCTGCATCTGGGATCTTAGTCGCTGCTGCCGGGGTGAAGGCGCGAAGTTCGAAAGCTGGAATCGTGGTGCGCCGCTTGCTTCAAGCAGCGTCGACGCCCTGGGATTGTCAACCAGAGCAGGAGGCAGGGCTCGTTCATCTTCTCCAGCCAGGGCTGAACAGACATACTCGGGTCCGGGTAAGCCCAGACTGCGGCGGGAGAGGTCAGAGTGCACTGGTATCTCCTCGCCCTCCCGTTCGTTACTCGGTCGAGCTCGCATGCGAGCTGCTCCAAGAATTTTTGCAGGCTGGCGCAGCCACAGGGCGCGCTGTCTAAACATCACCTTCGCCGCTCTTGCCGCCTGAATGCAGACAGCGTGGCCCACGCGCCCGGAGTGCCGGTGTCATAAATAAGGCCAGTCGGCGGGCTAGGTCCCTCTGAACGTGCTCAGCACAGGCTTCGCGTACAGGAACACTGCCGGCTTGTGTATCGACACGTGCCGGATAACTTCACACGAGACCGCTCGTGCCCTTGCGGTTGACATTAGGCGACTTCGCCTACCTTCCGCACTGTAACATCGCGGAAAGGACTGCCTTCCCTTGCACGCGCTTGCGCGCGAACTCGCGCGTCTGGCGTTCCTCCCTCAACAGCTCGAATGCAAACTGTGCAAGCAAGGACCGCGTTTGAGGCCTGCATGTGCGCTCTCACGCATGCGGCCTCAACGATTTCGCTGGCTGCGGGTGTTATAGCGATGCCGGTAGAGACTGCTCTCAGCATCGCCCGCCTCGGCGCTCTCCGGGACGAGAGGCGTTTCAGCTTCCGCAGCATCTCTCTGGAAATACTGCTTCAGCTCTCCCACATGAATGGGTCCGCTTATTCGGCCCGAGTGCGGGTCTTTCAGTCGGTAAATCAGCCGCGACTGTTTCTCTGCGATCACAAAGGGCCCGACCCATCGGGGCGCAAGGCCGGCCGCGAATCCCGCGGATGCATGGCTGAGAACATGATTTCGCCTCAGAACCGTGTCTCCCAACTGGAACTCAAGGTCCCTGTGGGCTTGGTCGTAGCTCGCCTTTTGGCTTGCCCTGGCCTTCTCACGGCTGCGGCTCGCCTCCTTAATGGCATTGGCCAAACGCTCTCGTACTCGCCGTGCGTAGTCGTCGACATTGGCCTCGACTTTGCGAACATCGTCCGACTTATGGGTCAGGGCCGTGTCCGTTGGCGTGTTCAGCTGCCTGCCAAACATGAGAAAAGCCGGCGTGAAGCCGGTCGAGCGATTTACACTCGTGCGCAGAGCGAAGGATATGGCGTCCAAGTGCTCATCCCAATCATTATGCGACCGCGCATATGCGCCCAGGAGCGGCTTGATATCCCGATTGCGGCGCTCGCTCACTTTGGACTGGGGATAAGTGGTTTTCTGCTGCCGTACACCCATTGCCGCGCACGTATCACGAAACACCTTCGACGTGAAATACGTGGCGTTGTCGGTTATCAGTCGCTCTGGAAAGCCAAAACGACAAAACACCTCCGACAGCTTTCCCAAGATCTCCCGGGCAGTAGCTTTCCGCAGCGGGTACAGTTCAGCGAAAGCGCTGAAATGGCACGTAACGACGAGCACGTATTTGTACCCCTTTTCGCTGCGCGGCAGCGGCCCCATCAAATCGCACGCCAGGATTTGCCATGGCTTCATGCTTATGATGGGCTGGAGTAAGCCAGGTGGTTTGCCACCTCTTGGCAGATGTGGCATGTTCGCACGTAACGACATACGTCAGCCTTCATTCCGGGCCAGGTAGCGAACCGACAAAGCTTCCGCCATGTCTTTGGGGCACTCCCGTGATCGTCGGCGTCGTGATAGTGCCGGATAGCGGCGCGGCGCAGTTTGCGCGGAATCACAACTTTAAAGCACTCACTGGAGGCTTCTTTGTCTGGCACGTATTTTAGCAAAGCTCCTTCACAGTCCAGCAGGAAGTTCTCCAACTCACTCGTAGCAATACCAGCTACACTAGAGTTAGCGCCAACCACACTACCAGTGGCTTCACAGCGCAATTTGGCCTGAGTTGTCAGAGCATCCGTCTCTTCGCTAAGACAATTGATTAACTCCTGACAGTACGAGTCTTCCTGCTGAGCTTTGAGAAGCTCTTCTCTGCTGAACGCAACTTCGAGGGGGACTACTGCTCCCACAAAGCGCACGTGCTTTCGGGGCTCCGCAGGCGGGGTGCTGCCCGCTGCGCGCTCCTTACGCAGAGGGGGAGACAGCTGCCCTTCCGTCTCCTCCTCGTCTTCGCATGCCGGTTGGGTGTCAGTGACCGGCGCCCGTGACAGCGCGTCCGCGACAGCATTGGCAGTCCCTTTTCGGTAGCGCACTTCGAACTCGAAGCGTTGTAGTGTCAGGGCCCACCGCGCAAGCCGACCGCTGGGCTCGCGCAGGCGTTTCAGCCATGTTAAGGCCATGTGGTCGGTCTCGACCGTGAACCTTGTTCCTTCTACGTACATTTCGAAACGTCGCAATGCGTAGATAATGGCCAAACATTCCTTTTCCGTCGCTGAGTAATTGCGTTCTGCCGGCGAGAGCGCGCGGCTCGCAAACGACACTGGTCGCAGCTGATCCCCATCCATCTGGAGGAGTGCAGCGCCCACTCCGATATCACAGGCATCGGTCTGGATAACGAATGGCTTGTTTAGGTCAGGCAGCTTCAGAGCTGCTGTCTCAGCGATGGCGTGCGAGAGCTGGCGAAAGCTCCTTTCCTGCTCATCCCCCCATTGCCAACGGGAAGACTTTCTTAGCAATTGTGCCAAGGGCGCTTGCAGGCGCACACAGTTTGGAATGAACTGTCGGTATTATCCCACCATACCGAGATATCGGCGAACAGCGCTGACATCTGTAGGCGCAGGAAACTCCAGGATCGCCCGAAGTTTCTCTGGATCAGGAGACACCTGCCCCCGTTCAACTCGATATCCAAACAAGCTCACCTGAGCCTGGCATATCTGTGCCTTTGCGGGATTGAGCGTAAGGCCAGCGGACCTGAGCTTTCCCAGAACGTCTCTGAGGTGATCGAGGTGTTCCTCGAATGTGTGGGAATAGACGATCACATCGTCCACGTAGGAGAGGGCGTGCTGCCATCGGGCATCGCCGCGTACGCAGTCCATTAGTCTCTGGAATGTGCTCGGAGCGCCGGACAATCCAAAGGGCATTCCTTTGAAGTGGAAAAGTCCTCTGTTACATGAGAACGCCGTTTTGTACTCATCGCTTGGTCGCATTTCGACCTGCAGATACCCCTTGCTGGCGTCAAGTATCGAAAAGAACTGAGCGCCGCCAAGATTGGAAACAATCTCGTCTATTCTCGGAAAGGGGTATGCATCTTTCTCCGTGACCTCGTTCAGATGTTGATAGTCCACGCACAAACGCCAAGTGCGGTCTTTCTTTGGAACGAGCACCACTGGGCACCCCCATGGACTTTGAGAACGGCATATAAGACCAGCATCGAGCAACTCCTGGAGCGCCTCATCGATCGCTTGCATTTTTAGCAGCGCTGACGGGCCTTTGGTTACATTGCCAGGGCAGCGCGTCACCCGTATTTATGCGGTGCTGCACCAGATTGGTACATCCCGGCTGGTCTGTAAACATATCGTCAAAGTTGTGTAGCAACGACAAGAGTCGGTCACGTTGGTGTTCTGTCAGCGCACCGGCATCGGCCAGCAATCTCTGCATTTTCTTTTCCGAATGCGGATGAAAAGCGTGCTGACAGGCCGCCGCTGCCGATCGCGGCAGCTGACACGGAAACCCACTGTCTCTTTTTCCGCCGGCAGTGGCCGGGGTTGATGCGTTTTCTTCTCCGACTGCGGAGAGGGAGCATTAGCCCTGTATACATGGACTCGACAGCACCGGGTCGGGTAAGCGTCGAGTAAGCGAGGTCACCATTACTCGACCCGATTGGTGTCTACATGAACTCGCTTTCTAGCGAGTAAGTATCGCAGCGGCGCGTAGCGTCGAGATTTGAAGTTATTGTGCAAGTTTCTTACTCGTATTTGATTCCGTCGCCTTTTATTATCGAGAGCTTAGATTATTATTTTTTATCGTTGATGACGGCTAAAAAGCATTCAACTTCGCTGACGCTCCTCGCCGTTCCGGTTGCTTTTTAATCCCAGAGTTCGCCATAACTCGACTCCCTGATTCGACAGCGTCTACATGCTTTTAGACAAGCGGGTCAAGCGAGTTAACCTATTCCCTGCAAGCGAGTTAACGCGACCCGCTGCGCGGCTATTTTACTCGACCCGACTGCGTATACGTGAACCCGACAACTGTTTTTTTACTCGACAGGCTTACTCGACCCGACTCTGTCGAGTCCATGTATACAGGGCTATTGAGACGGGCCGCCCTAACCGAGCTCGGTCGGGGGGGCGAACAGCGCTCATAGGAGGTATGCCTCCCGTCTGCGAGCGGATCGGCCATGCGCGTGAACAACGATTGCGTTGTAACCGGCGGTTCGGCGAATGGCCTGAGCGAAGCACACGGGCTCTCCCGATAACCCCCACTGGCGATATCGATCACCAGTCCAGTTTTAGCCAAGAACTCTCGGCCTAGGATAATTGGTACTGTCAGGCCAGGCAGGTGAACAAAACGCATTCTGCGTACACGCTTATCGAAGCGCACTACGAGGCGAATGTCACCGCAGGAGCGCACCTCTCCGCTAGCGAGCAGGAGGGGCGTTGTTCGCTGTCGCATCCGAACGGACCGCCGTCGGAGCTGGCAAACGACCGCGTCTCCAATGAGCGAAATGCTTGCACCCGTGTCCAGCAGTGCCTGAAATATTGCTCCCGCTACGGCGAGGTCAACAAAAGGCGCTGGCGTGTTGACTCTCCAAATATGAATGCGGACGGGACGGATACAGGCTTCCGAGCGTTTTCAGCCTCGTTTCCCGATCTCGAGGGGCAGTTTCTGGCTATGTGACCAGTTTGACCACAGCTAAAGCAGCGCACAGATCGCCATGCTTGTTGCTGCGACGCTCGGCGGGTTTCAGAGGCACCCCGACCGTCTGGCCGTATGCGGCCCTCCGGGGGTGCGTTGTGAGTAGGTGCGGACTTTCGCGGCTGAACCCCGGTGAACTCACGGGGGTTGAAATCAGCACTGCGCAACCGGTACCCAAAGGGATCCAGGGCGCGATCCGATATTTCGAGCGGCAACGGCTCGCTCGTGAACCCACTTGCCTCAGGTGTGTACTCACTCCTTACCGTTGGGGCGCCGCTCCAGGCACACCTCGGCTCTAGTGATTCTCTAGCCGGTGGCGGGGACCGGTATTTACGGGCCGCAGAAATCTGAGCCTGGACTCTGCGAGCTTCAATGTGTGGGATTCGGGCTTGCTGCGGCTGCCCTTTGCGCGGCCGCCGCCCGCTTCCCAGTTGTTCTCCCCGTTCCCTTTCTCCCGCCTGAGGCGGCGGAGAGGGGCTCGAGCGACTTGTCACTGTCGTTCGGGCCACAGCTCCGCCCTGGCGTCCCAGTGGCTGTTCTCATTGGCGCCTTTTGGCGGGAACACGGCACCGCTTCGACAGCCGCGCTCGCGCGACTGTCCGAGCGGAGCCCAGAGGGAGACTCCTCCGAGACATCGTAAGGTGCGTACGCTACTGTTCTTGTCTGCCGGCCTTTGTCCGCGCAGACCAGTGTGTACTCGAGTTCGACTGCTCCGGGTCTCACCTGAGAGCGAAGCTCGAGCCTGTCGATCGTGATCCAACGATCCGCGACAGGCGTACCTTGCGGTGGTTGCCCGCTCTCTCTCAAAGGAACCCTCTGGTCACTGCGAGAGAGAGATCACAGCACGCCCTTGCGTGCTTGCGGCGCACTCCGTGTCACTTGTGCGTTTTGTATATTTTATATGTGTGTGCGTGTGTGTGTGTGTGTATGTGCCGCGGGAGGATGGCGTTTCAATAAACGTCTCCTTCGTGAACTTGGAGGTTGGTGTCCTTGCAGCGAAGTGCTCTCCTCCCGGTGGAGGTTGAATGCGCGCTGCGGTGTTTCAGGGTGCGCGTGGTAACGGCTGATCGGGGTTTTGGCTCGCGCGACGCTCGAACCCGCGGTGGTTGGTGGCTTATGTCCACGTAGGAAACCACAACTGGCGCCCAACGTGAATTGTCCTGGCTCTTTGAGTTGGACTGCACACCGGCCGAGCCGGTCGCCTTGACGATCAAGCTCTTGCACCATGTCTGCCGCCTCCTGCGGGGCACACGGCAGCGAATCTGAAACGCGATATATGTCGGCTCCTTACGCAGTCGTAGCGTCTTTTGATCCGTTGGATGCTGTTCCTCTGAACAGCCAAACACAGTGGCTGGCCGCCGGCCCCTTTGGGCTATACGGCAATGCCGCGAGTAACGTTGATCCCTCGGCTCCCATTGGAGCTTTCTCCGGACCACCCTGTGGTGGGACCGCTACACAGATACCTCCGCTGTATCAGTTTTCCGCCCATGGCGGAAGCAGTTCGCGCGATGCCGTCGCTACCGGCAGCTACGCGCAACAGCAGCCGTGCCCCGCTAGCAGTCAGTTTTGCTCGGTGAACGGTGAGGCGCCGGCCGGACTCCCTGTGGAGACCGCGCCGCTCATCGAACTGGAGGACCGTTTGCCTTCTTTGTCCATGCAACCCGCCCAAACCTCCTCTGAGGGAAGGACGCAGGCGCTGCTCACAAGCGCTGCCCAGATGATTCAGTCGCTAACAGGGGCGGTTGAGGCGCTTTCGGCAGCGCCGAAGTTGTCTCACCCCGCGGTCATGTTGCCCATGCCGACGTACCGCGGCTATGATGATCCTATCAGTGCCCGGGATTTCATTGATTCCCTCGCCCATTACCAGAGAGCTATGGGTTTCCCTGATGAGGTTGTGCTTGCACGCGTCATCCCCGCAGCGCTGACTGACACGGCAGCTAGGTGGTACCGGCTTTCCGGCCACCGAGCAGCGACTGTCGAGGAGTTCCGTGCAGCATTCATGCGCGAATTCCTGCCCGCTGACTATGAGCGTAGGATGCGGCGAGAGCTGGAGCTCCGCACACAGGCCCCGGACGAGTCGCTCCAGGAGTTTGTGCGGGCGATGGAAGACCTTTTCTCAATCGCTGAGCCAACAGCCTCAAACGAGGAACGCGTCGAAAGAGTGATCAGGCAGGCACATCCGACTTTTTCGGCATACCTGCGCGGCGGCCGATTCCGAGATCTAGAGGAGCTGGCCGCCGAGGCAAAGCGCATTCAAGGCGACATCCTCGCCGCGCGTGCCTATCGCCCGCCACCGCCGGCAAGCGAGGCCCTTGAGCCACGCTGCGCATGGAGAGGGGCCATGACCCTTCCTCACCGGCGTGAACCCGCACAAACTGCCTTTGCAGCCGTTGGCGGGCGAAACGACGCTTGGGAGCTGAGCGAAAGAGCTCTGGATCCTTACTCGTACGGAAGACGAGCAGCCTGCGCTGCACAGTTTTCTTACTCGCGTGCCGAAGGACGCCATGCGACCCAAAGCACAGCGGAGGGAGAAGCTCGCAAAAACCGGCCCTTGTTCGGTGGGGCAGCGAGCGGACCCAGGCAGGGAGACGCGCCTTTGTCACGCGGCCAAGCTCGCGGGGGTGTGCGTTGTTTCCGTTGCCAAGAGAGGGGACACTTAGCAAGAGAATGCCCCGTAGCCATGCCTTCTGCGAGGCAGGAAAACGGCGACGGGGGTCGGTTGTAAAGAGACAGCCGGCCCAAGCTTTGCTAATTCCCTCTGCGTACAGGGTAAGCTGCCTCGGTGGTGCGCCCGCGCCGTTTATTTCGGTCACCCTTGCTGGCCGCGAATTTCCGGCGTTACTGGATACAGGAGCCAGCGCCTCCTTTTTCAGTGAACAGGTGTTGTCCCACTTGCAAAAGCACTCTGTGCGCTTGCGGGATTGCCGTTCGACATTTAACCTCGCGAAAGGCGTGGCCCATTCGGCTGGCGCCGCGAGGCTGACTGTCAGATGGGGAGAGCGAGCGAGACGCACGCGTTTCATTCATCTCCCTGGGCTCAGTGTGCCCATGATTCTCGGAAGGGACTTTCTCCAGAAAACCGGGATCGTGGTGGACATTGCGAATGGCGGCTATTGCGAAGGACCGTTTTCCCAGCTGAAGCCGTTCATTAGCCCCCCGGCGTCGGTATCTGCCTGTGCAGTCGAGACGTTCGGAGAGTGCCACGCTCAGCGATCGGGGCCCTGCCCTTGTGTCGAGCGTTATGCCGTTCACACCCCCATGTGGGAGCGAGCGGCGCGGTACGACGACGCACCCCATCCACTGGCCGCCTCTGCGGTAACTTTGGATGAGACACAGAAGGCTCGGTTGACAGCACTTTTGCGTCAGTACGAGGAGCTCTTCACTGATCAACCTGGCTGTACCACTTTAGTGAGCCACGCGATCAACACCGGAGAAGCGCTTCCGTTGAAGTGCAATCCCAGACCCGTCAGCCTTGCGAAGAGGCAGGTGATTGATGGGTTGTTGGATGAGATGCTATCGTCGGACATTATCCGTCGCTCGTCCAGCGCCTGGGCGTCTCCGGTGGTGTTGGTGCCCAAAAAGGATGGCAGCCATCGCTTGTGTGTGGATTATCGCCGTCTGAATGCGCTGACTCGCAAGGATGCCTATCCGCTCCCAACGATCAGCTCAATCGTAGGAAGCCTAGGCAGTGCGCGGTATTTTACCACGCTAGATGCCTCCAAAGGTTACCTACAGGTCCAGATGGATGACATTGACCGGCCTAAGACCGCGTTCACGTGCCACAGAGGGCTGTTTGAGTTCACTCGCATGCCCTTTGGCCTCTGCAATGGTCCTGCGACTTTTCAGAGGCTGATGGACCGCGTCCTAGGCGAAGCGAAATGGTCCCATGCCATGTGCTACCTGGACGACATCGTGATTTATTCACGTACCTTTGATGAGCACTTAAGCCACATTGCCGACGTGCTCGAGAGGGTACGGGCTGCCGGGATGACTTTGAATCCTGCAAAAGCCCAAATAGCGCGAACCCGAGTTCAGTTGCTTGGGTTTACGCTGGGCGAAGGCTCCATTGAGCCGGATCAGGAAAAACTTCGAGCCATACTCGAGTTTCCTGTGCCCAAGGACGTACGCGGCCTGCGCCGTTTTCTGGGAATGACAAATTTTTATAGGTCATTTATCCCGTCCTGTGCCCGCGTGCAGGCGCCCTTGACCAAGCTCTTGGGAAAGACTGCTGCGTGGCGATGGGGGCCTGAGCAAGAGCAATCCTTTCGCCGCCTGTCTAGTGCCATCGCAGAAACAGCGCAGCTCAGGCTACCCGACCTGACCAGACAGTTCGTAGTCCAGACTGACGCGAGCGATCTGGGATTAGGAGCCGTTCTCCTACAGGAATTCGATGGCGTGCTGCAACCTCTTGCCTTTGCAAGTCGTTCTTTGCTGCCCGCGGAAAGGAATTATTCCGTTACCGAGAAGGAATGCCTCGCCATCGTGTTTGCACTGCGCAAGTTTGACGTCTACCTTGATGGAACGCATTTCGTGGTGCAGACAGACCACAGCGCGCTCAGCTGGCTGATGCGGCTCCGGGAGCCTGCGGGACGGCTGGCGCGCTGGGCTCTCCTGATACAGCATTACGACTTCTCGGTGCAGTATCGCAAGGGGAGCACGAACGTGGTAGCTGACGCGCTATCCCGTGCCCCACTCGCCAGCGGTGCCTTTGCGCCGGCAAGCGGAGGGGGCGAAACAGCGGACGAGCCGCCGAGCGGCAGGAGGGGGACGCCCGCAAACGGGCCTACCCATTCCGCCACCCAGGCAAGCAGCACTTCGCGAAGCGGGCGACGGGGGAGGCTCTTTGTGAGCACCCCAGATGCGCCGAGGCTAGCGAGCGAAGTTTTGGCGGCTAACCTGCGCGGGGACGAAAACAGGCTCCCCTCTGGGATGACTGGAATCGTGTTCAGCCGCAAAGAGCTACTGACGGCCCAGCAAAATGACTCCTTTTGTCGCGAGGTTAGCGACGGTCTCAGGGAGACGGAGCGCCGTGACGCTACTTGTCCTGTAGCGGGCGCAGCGGGGCAAGAGCCAGCGTGTGTCGCGGCGAGCCCCGGGGACTCATATTTGCTGGACCATGACGGGCTCCTGCTGAAGTACATAGCCACAGATGATGAGTCCATTGACCCATTTAAAGTGGTTATCCCCAAAAGTCTGAGAGGCGCTCTGTTGCGATTCTCTCACGACGAGCCACTTGCCGGTCACCTGAGTGGCTCCAAAGTTTTCACAAAACTGAGTCAATCGGTGACGTGGCCCGGCATGAAGCGCGACATTTTCCGCTATTGCCGTTCCTGCCATGTCTGTCAAACGGTGAAGTCAAGGGGTGGCAAGCCACCGGGCATGATGAAACCAATTGACAGTGTGCGTCCGTGGCAGATGGCCACCTGCGATTTGATGGGGCCTTTCCCCAGAAGCAAGCAGGGGTTCATTTACCTGATGGTAGTCGTTGATCATTTTTCCAAGTGGGTCGAGTTGTACCCCCTTCGGAAAGTGACAGCGCGAGCGGTGCTGGATAAACTCCAGAAAGTGTTCTGTCGCTTCGGCTTTCCGGAACGGCTGATCACGGACAATGCGTCCTACTTCACGGCTCGGGTGTTCGGTAATACCTGCCGTTCCCTCGGAATCGAGCACTACACCACTTCACCCTACCATCCCCAGTCTAATCTGACCGAGCGGATCAACAGAACGCTCAAACCAATGCTTACGGCCTTTGCCGAGTGTCAAAAAGACTGGGCAGACCATTTGAGTGAGTTCGCGTTCGCCATTCGAACAGCTGAGAATCGCTCAACTGGTTTCTCTCCCGCCTTCCTCAATTTCGGAAGGGAGCTGGCGAATCCGATGTCAGGCGTCGTTCAGAGCCAGCAGCTCGAGGATGAGAAGGCGCGAGCAGACTGCTCTGCTTATGCGTCAACGCTTCGGGACCGGCTGTGTCGGGCTCTCAGCAGAGCAAGACAGAGTTTGGCGACGGCCAGAGCCCAGCAGAAGGTTCAGTACGACCGCAAGCACCGCAGCCTGACATTTCAGGTGGGCGATCTTGTCCTGAAGCGCAACCACGCTCTTAGTGACGCGAGCAAGGGGTTCTCAGCCGCGCTTGCTCCTAAGTGGCTTGGTCCGTACCGAGTGGTCAAAGTCTGGTCGCCACTCGCGTACCTGCTGGAGGATTCCTCTACGGGGAAAACCAGCCGTGCCCACATCGCAGACCTGAAGGCCTATGTGTCGCGGTCTGACGAGCTTGCGTCGGTGCCCATTGTCACCACAGGCAAGCGACGAGGCACACCCGATGCGGCGGAACGCAAGCGTGCCCCGCACCGGTACAATCTGAGGCGACGGTCACCTGTGTGATTTAATGCCGGACGGCGGACTTTTTCCGCACCCGAAGGCATATCGCCTCACCGAGCGAGCTTTCTCGTCGGACCCTACCCGGAAACAACGTCGGCCGTCCCCTTTCTGTCCCGCTTAGTTCCAGCCTCTGTGCGTTATTGTGTTATTGAATTTTGTCTCTTCTAGCATCTTTGTTTTGTGTTGTTTATTTTATTCCGTTCTCGCTTCACCTATTGTACAGTGAGTGCTTTCTTTTACAGAGCGCGTCTTTTCTCCTCTTTCCTTTTAAACACGCGACGGTGGCTCATTAAGCATGCCCGTCGCGCGGCTGTGTTCGGTGCGTATAGAGGGGAAGTTGGGGTAGTTGGGGGACAAGCAGCGTGGACCATGCCCCTTCCCCTTCACCCAAGACCGCCGAGGCTGCGAAGGTGCTCGGGACAGGTTGCCGCTGAAGCTCGGCGTAACACTTTGTGCGGTGTGTGCGTTGCTGTTGGTGAGCGTGCCCGGGAGCGGAGGCGACGACGTTGCGGCGTGTGTTTGCCGGCGTGTGCTGAGCGCGGTGGAAAGAAAGCCCGCGTGTGCTGAGCGAAAAAAAAAAAAAAAAAAACGTCCCGCGCGGTCACCACATGTGCGTCTTGGATGGCCGCCGAGAAGTTTCCGGGGCCCCCCTTCCGCGTGTTCACTGTTCCCGCACCGACTGCGATCGGAGATCGTCTGCAGCCAGCAGCTGCCAACTGGCCACCCAGAAGTCGACGAGCGGTGAGTCGCCGGTTACCGCCGGCTCTCTGTGCTGCACCGACGAACTGTGTCGAACTTTGGAACTTTGCCGCTGACACTTTCGTATTTACTTCATATTCGGAACTTTACATATTATTCTTCAGGTCATCTTATCCTTTTTTTTTTTTGTTTTGCTTTTTGTGTGTGCCTTGTTGGTGTTTGTCTTTCTTGAGTGTCCGTGTTTCGAGATCTTTTTGGCTGGAGCTGAAGCGTAGTTGACTTGTTGCGTGAGGATAGCATTCTTTTCTTCATGCTGGGGACCTGCCGCTTGCTTTCGCTGATGGGTAGGAGGGCAATTAAGGAGAGGAGGATGTGGGATTCGGGCTTGCTGCGGCTGCCCTTTGCGCGGCCGCCGCCCGCTTCCCAGTTGTTCTCCCCGTTCCCTTTCTCCCGCCTGAGGCGGCGGAGAGGGGCTCGAGCGACTTGTCACTGTCGTTCGGGCCACAGCTCCGCCCTGGCGTCCCAGTGGCTGTTCTCATTGGCGCCTTTTGGCGGGAACACGGCACCGCTTCGACAGCCGCGCTCGCGCGACTGTCCGAGCGGAGCCCAGAGGGAGACTCCTCCGAGACATCGTAAGGTGCGTACGCTACTGTTCTTGTCTGCCGGCCTTTGTCCGCGCAGACCAGTGTGTACTCGAGTTCGACTGCTCCGGGTCTCACCTGAGAGCGAAGCTCGAGCCTGTCGATCGTGATCCAACGATCCGCGACAGGCGTACCTTGCGGTGGTTGCCCGCTCTCTCTCAAAGGAACCCTCTGGTCACTGCGAGAGAGAGATCACAGCACGCCCTTGCGTGCTTGCGGCGCACTCCGTGTCACTTGTGCGTTTTGTATATTGTATATGTGTGTGCGTGTGTGTGTGTGTGTATGTGCCGCGGGAGGATGGCGTTTCAATAAACGTCTCCTTCGTGAACTTGGAGGTTGGTGTCCTTGCAGCGAAGTGCTCTCCTCCCGGTGGAGGTTGAATGCGCGCTGCGGTGTTTCAGGGTGCGCGTGGTAACGGCTGATCGGGGTTTTGGCTCGCGCGACGCTCGAACCCGCGGTGGTTGGTGGCTTATGTCCACGTAGGAAACCACAAATGGCAAGCTTGTTCAGGTCGCTGAATCGGCAGCTGCTCAAGTAAAGCGCAAATGTGGGGTGGCACTGGCGGAGGACGCGTTCCACTCGCTCCGAATGCGAAGCTTCCGTGTCGGCGTACTCGTACAATTCCTGCATCGCTCGTACGAACTCTACAAGCGATTCATCAGGTGCCTGTGTCCGCAGCTCCAGTTCTCGCCGCATTCGCTGCTTGTAATCGTACGGAAGGAACTCCTCCCTGAACAAGCGTCGAAAGTCAGACATAGTGCTCGCTTTGTGGCCTACCAATAGGTACCACCGGGCGGCTTGATCGACGAGTGCAACTGGCAAAACTCGTCTCAAAATATCGCTCAGGTCACTCGCAAGCTCATACCGGCGCAAGGCCAGTAGGAAGTCATTTGCGCTCTGCGTGTCGCTGTAGCCACTGTATGTCGGTATCGGTACGCCGATCCGAGGGCCAGGCGAGTGCGCCTGCTTCAGCAGCTGTTGCAAAGCGAATGCGAGGACGTTTGCGGCGTCTCCCTCCGGGTGACATACTGCGCGCTCACTAGCCGTCGAATGTGATGCGCGTGCCGCTGTTGCGGGCGTTCTCCAATCGAGGCCAATGGGCCATTCCGACTGAATACCGGGGGGAATAAAGCCTTCGCCAACGGGCAGTAGCTTGTGATGCAACTCGGGATCTCCCGATGCTGGGTACGCTGCATGCCTCTCCGTCAAAGGACGGGGAGCGCTCGCAGCATTGGCGGGTGTAGACGCAATTTGGCCACCGGGCCAGCCTGCGTGCGCAGCGGGTGAAAGGAGCAAAGAGTAGCCGCCGCCGACGGGCGAGGGCTGTACGAGTAATTCAGGATTGCCTGTATTAAGACTCGTTTGGCACCTGTTACATGGCGGAGCGATTGGGCCTGGAAGCCACTGCCACTGGGCACGGGCTTCGGAAGCTGGCCAGGAGTTCGCGGCGCGAACATACTAGTGCGAGCTGCATCGGCGGGTGCGCCAGGGGACACGTTCAAAAGAACGGAACTTCTATAGCCACAGCCATTGGACTGTTCCGGCTCGATGTGCTTACCGGGAATGCCCGGCGCAACGTTTCGGACGGCAGCCGCGCCTGCGGCATCATGCAACACGTCGCATTGACCTCCCAACATGGCATCGGCGGTTGGATTTGATGTAGCCAAATGGCTAATGCTCGAGATCTCCCGAGCTTGGCCGCAGACGTCGGCCAACATCATTAGGTCAGACAGCCCATAGCGCGGGCTGGTCATGTTGTTCATACAGAGCTAGCTTTCCCCGCTGGAACGCCAACAAGGACCCACGTTGGTGCGCCAAAATGTGGGCTTCTCTACAGGGCTGCGGCTCCGTTCTCAGAGCAAACAACGCTCCGCTAGCTCAGACCACAGTGGTGGCCCCCAAGAACAACACGAACACCGAGGACCAAAGGGTAACCGGTTTAATGGTTTTCTTCAGTCGCGCACGCGCGATCAAGCAATTCAGTTCACCTGGTTCCAGTCTCTCTTTTCCGGACGCGTCCGCACTGCTCGCCCGTCCGGTCCGCTCTGTCGAGGTGGCACACCACCACACCCACACAAAGCGCACGCCTCCCTCGCCACAGCAGTCGAGGGAGAGAGGGGGAAGGAGGCTGTCACGTGATGTGGAGAGGAGAGGCCGCGCCTCACTCTCGCCGCCGCGTCGTAGCCAGGAGGGGAAGGAGCGGTGGTATGTGCCTTCCCACAAAGTTTATTACTGCAAATGTAAAGAAATGATAGCATGGCACTGAAATAAGTGCCTTCCCTGATATGTTGCACATCATAGGCCTTGCAGATCTGTCAAGCCAAACAGAAAGGCTGGAAATTGGCTCTACGACAGCATATAAGCTCCGCTAGTAACCAGAAGAGAGGAGTGGCAACAGTAGAGTACCTTTTATTATTAACTCAATGACTTAAGTTCCAAGGATGGGTAACCAGCTATAAGGCTTCCATTTATTACAGTTCCTAGAGTGCCATCAGAAAAATAGAGGCAAAAGAATGAAAGACAAAGCACTGCACTGATGCTATCAACACTTGTATTGAGCTAAAACTTAGGACACAGCAATGCACTGTGGAAAGAAGAAACGAATATATTACAGTTTGTCATATACTAAATTTGACTTTTTGGGGATTGTGGAAAGGCATTCAATTTAGTCCGTACAATGGCAGCCACAGAAGCATTACAACGGAATGACACGGTTTCAAAAAGGTAAAAGGGTTTTGTTCACATATGAGAAAGCCATGTAAACTGGGTCATGAAGCAATATAAACTTAATAATGTGTATGAGTCTGTGAAAAAAAAAAGATGCAAAAATGGCAAGGATATACAGGAAAACATATACAGAAAAACAGCGTACAGGATGGAAGTAAGTTCAGGTGCAATGGTCCTAAGCGACCGGTAACAAGTGACTGGCAAAAGTTTGCGAGATGTACAGAAAACATTTTTACAAGCAGTGACATGTATTATGCAAGTTCATGCGTTATATACATGTTTAATGTTTGCTCCTTTGATATATGCAGGACTTCAGGCAACTACAAGCCTCGGCAAATGAGCAAAGAAGCTGGCTCCAGCAGCGCATCAACCTCGGTGTCCGAGGCGCACATAATGCTGAGCGCCAGTGTTGTTCCAGAGGCCAGTGTAGTGCTAGAGTGCAGTGAAGGGCATCAACACAGCACCAACACTGTAGAAGTTGAAGAAGTGGACCCTTTTGAAGACTGGGATTTGGATGCCTTGTCTCAGCATGCTTCTCCACAGCAGCACTCGCCAGTGCGGGAAGTTCTTATGCCCCAGCCAGTGCCTACACAAGAAAAGAGGCGTAAAAAACACACAAATAAGGCTGACGATGCCACGTTAGCCAGCCATGTTGGGAAACTTACAGACGCACTCCACACAATAAGCAAAGAGCATGATGAATGCGACCTTTTCTCTCTATCTGTAGCGAAAAGATTAAAAAGGCTACCGGCGGCTGAGCAAACCCGCATGCAAATAAGGATCCTGGAACTTTTCCAGGACCTGTCCCAATAAAAGATGGGCATATTGATATGCATTCCCACATATGAGTGAATGGGTCTTGCTTGAACATTTAACTGACTTTTCATCTGATGCACAGAATATGAAGAAAGCACGAATAGCTGCTTTGTTTCTGAGAAAAGAATCAATTATCTCTAGTGCATGTAGTACAAAGGCAGCACTAATATGGCTAAAAAAATTACAGGTGTTTGAAGAAGCATACATGCATTAAAATCCCCAGACAAGCTTGCAGGAACGCCATGATACAAAACAACTGACCATGCAAGTAGCATGCTAAATATGTGTACACAGTTAAAATAGCTAGCCCCAGTGTGCCCGTAACAGTTCTAACGTAACAGCAATGTTAATTTCCAAGAATAATTTCCTCCTTTTCTTGTAATAGACTTGGCATGAAAACAAAGAGCATACTCTAAATCAATAAATCCCCATTGGATGGAAATTCTCATCCTGCCCATCTTTTTCATGCGGAGCATTGATTGCTTTTTTTTAGCCATGCATGCATACAAACTTCATCAACCCAAGGCTTTTCTGTCCTGATCAAAAATTTGACCCTACTATGCTCATGGATTCCTGCTACTTCACTTCCTGTCAGCTTATTGCAATAGAGACAACACAATATTCAAGTGGCAAGGAAATACCCTTGCTACGATCAGGTTTGTGAAAAAGGAAAGGTACATGAAGATTCAAACACTTAAGCCTGGCAGGAACTTGTTACCTGGTTTAGAGAAAAGCCATAGCCTAGCTGTCAGCTTTGTTTGCTGTACACAAAGCTAGCCAACATTTTTGTCACAGAGAAATAGGTACTGCATATAGGGAACCTGCACTGCATAGGTAGCGCTGTAATTGTCCTGCAGCGTGACTCAAAAATGCTGCTGTTAGCCACTTGGTTCACGATAAATGACCGAGCACGTTCAGCAGTATTATAGATACGCGTTTGACAGATAAGGGCCCAGGCGCTTTGGATGTATCCTAATTATCTGACACACGTCACGCAAAGCTTCGACAGAGCGTGCTAGATGATCCTGTAAGCTCATGCAGGTGGCGTGAAAATGCCCTAAAAAGCTAAAAAGCCGCCTCAGAGGTATTTGCTCTTCTCGCTAGGATATGTGTTACGGCGTGGCGATCGACACAGCAAACTTCATTGCAGGTTGCCTATAGCAAAAAAAAAAAAAAGAAAAAGATATGCGGGCTCTTTTCTCCACGTCAGTAAGCATAATTCGACTAATCTTAAGGTGTTGAAGAGCCTCGCGCGAAATGATATGTGCATGGTGTGCAGTCTGCTGTGGATGCTCGAATTTTCACTAGAACCTCCAGCTTTTCCCCTTACTGCTGGCTCCAGTAGTTGGTGTTGTCTGCTGTTCGCAATAATGCAAAAAGAAATCATTGTAGTAAACAGAGATATTGCTATAGGAAACAGTGCCATGACTGTTAACTTTTGTGTGGCCATACTTTGTAACCAGAACAAAGTGGGCTCGACTGAACCACCAAACCTGAGTTCCCAAATAGCAAAGCCTGTAAGCAGAAGGCACAAGTTAGAGCAGCACATCTTTATATGCTTAAGCATATGTTACCTTTGCTAGCACGCATGAGGCTACTGGTTTGGCACTCGTCTCAATGCAGCATCCATCGAGACTCCTGGTTGCTGCCACTGCCAGGAGACTTCGCCAACAGCGCTGTAGAAGTAGGCAGCAAACAAATCTCTAGCTGTAGCGGCATCAGAATGGTGGTTTCTGGCGTGTGTTGGAGCAAGTGAGAAGTACCGGGGCTGCGAACCATCCCCCAATGCCCCTTGGATGCCTTGCCGCCAGTGTCCTTCCACAACGTTCCCAAATGCGTCCTCTCTGTCTGTGAACGCGTCCGCCCGAGGATTTCTCACAGTTAGGAAGTTGTGCAAGACACAAGCGGCTTTGACAACATAGTCAACATTCTCGGGGCGCAGTGGGATAGTCCGCAGTAGTACTCGCCACCTGGTCGCAGTTATGCCGAAAGCATTTTCAGCGCACCTTCTGAAAAAAAAAAAAAAGACCATTTCAGCCCATAGTAAAGTGAAAAGCTTGCCATGTTCAGCAAACATATATTTAAATGCATGCAGACAGGGGTATACGGATACAGTCAAGGGAATATGATACTATGAAAATGCATTTATTCGAACTTCTGGCTTCAAACCCTATAGCGAGAGCCAGCACCACTTGTGCCAGCATCCTGGTGCTATACCATAAAGAAAGGCTGTTCTTCTCCTAGCTTTTGTTCTGATGTTTCAACTTGGCCGGTGCAAGGGCGTGCTCACTAATGTGAAGGTCTTGTTTGAAGCCTGTGGTTTCTTATGAAAGTCCAACTCTCCCAACTAAACTCTCGAAAGAAGAAGCTGTCTTCATTCTCTATCCAGGTGTGCAAGGAGTTCAAACAATGCTTACCGAGACCAAAGTTTTCATTTTACATATGTCTAGGCCTCCAGTTTCCTACATTCTGACCATTTCCAAAATGATACTAGGACAAATGTGGCTCCAGCACATGCACGCTACTTTGCCAGCATTTTCTATCACCGTCAGATTTCCAGCGTCCCCAGCCAAAAGCAGTGTGAAAAACATACTGGCTTAATACTGGAAGATGCTGGAGGGCACTGGTTTTTACAATAATGAACCCAATTACTTTTGCACAGATGCTTCGGAACTAACCATGGAGACTATTGAAAAATATCTCATTTCAATTTGGGATAAAGTAAGAAATTTCCAAATTACGCCTCTTTCTATATATAACCTGATTACAATTACGCTTTATAAAGTTAGATCAAACAATGCTAATAGGGAGTTTTAGAATAGGGGGACGCAAGGCTTGGGGCCCCCAAGGAAATAGCGCGCGGCAGCGCAACGTGCTAGCCGAGCCGCGAGTTTTAGAATAGGGGTTTTCCCGACGCAGCGGAGCCGGGCTTACGTTCGTCGATTGCAGCGCCACGACGGTAGCCAAGGAAAAGCATTTTAATATATAAAAGCAAACAACGTTATATTATTCATCAAAAAGTACTATTATTGTGCAAAAACTATCTTAAGACTACCGGTTATATAAACCGTTTTCGTCAGACAAGACGAAATCGGCCAATAGTCAATCCAGGCCGAGACCGGGAAACCTCATTTGAACCTTCCGCGCTTTCCGCCGTCTGGTCCCCATGGCAACCAAAGGAGGCGAACTCGCTAAGCCTAACAGCTCGGTAAATCCGGAAGCAATCTGAAAATATAGCGCGTTTTATCGCTAAAATTTGGTTGTGCGGGCATCATAAGACATAGCATAAGCTTCGTTGGCCTTTCGTTTTCCATGAACGCGTAACACCATGGAGCGGTGACGACGAATGTGTGCCGAGGCGAGCGGCCGCCGCTTGGCCGAGCGCCGCCATGTTGCCGTAACCCAAGCGACCCAACGGCGGCTTGGGGCGAACGCTATTTTGGAAAAATAGGGGCCGCCCCAAGCGTTAACCCAAGACCCCAAGCGCGCCTTACGTTCTGCGCATGTAGGGTGCCTCGATGCCCGCGCCTCCGCTCAGGGTGAGGACAGCGGCGTCGTCTGCTACGGCGGCCGCCATTCTCGCGCCCGCGGCATACAGGTTTCGTTCTCGTGGGGGGAGGTCTGCTCGCTTCTGGCTTGCCGCGGGCGCTTAAAGTAAGAAAAATAAGGAATATTCTGGTGCGCTTTTGTTTTACATGAGAATATAATACTTAATTTTGTTGGAGAGCCTGCCTTGTGCTTTTAAAAACAGGACAAGCAGCCAACATCAAGGCGTCGACAGTAACAATGAAAGCGGGTATGCAAGATATGCGCCAAATATGTCAGTGAAGCTCTCCTAGAATCTATCGCTAGAGTTCAAAACCTATCTCTTATGCACTGAACCCTTTGGTGCGTGGAAACAGCAACCCGTCCCAACATAAATTTGCGTCGTCAGGTCGCTTACTCGAGTGAAGCGACCATACTCCTAGAGAAGCAGAAGGAAAAAAAATCCTGAAAACGTTTATTTACCGAGGTTTGCGATAGATTCCGATGAAAGGAACCGTTACTAAGCAGAGGATCATGAAATAAAAAGTTTTGAGTCGCTTTTCAGTTAAATCTCGATGACGGTTATGACAAGGCGTATTCTGCATACCACCACGGGCATTGGCAGCCCTGTTGGTGTTATCATTCCTGCGCATGTTTAATGTCGAGAACAAAACGCTTGAAAAATGCCACAATCCACTGCGTGGAGGAGGGGGGGGGGTTGAACATTTATTTTAGATCACATCTCCCTCAATTGAAAGCATTTAATTCTGTTCACTTGTTTTGTAGTTAATTTCAAACTACTAAGTTTATTAGAACTGCTGGAACACATCGGGTGATTTCTGCCCAAGCTTCTTTGGCGTTCTTTATTAAATTTGTAGCTATGAATGTCCCAATACAGGTGACTGCAATGGATGGGTAAGAAAACTGAGCAGACGCGGTCAATGACACAGCGTCTTGGTTTCGCACGTTCTGAAAAAAAAAACGATTATCAGCAACGGTAATAAAATATAAGCACTCGCCTGTTCGTCTTGGTATACCTGGATGAAAACAAAAACTGTTACCCAAGCAAACATGAAATCGTTTATTCAGTGGTTATGAAAACACACAATAAAGTTACCAATATTTCTGCTTATGGGAACGCGACCATTATTGCACTTTTTCAAAGTAGACATCTATGTTAAATAGATGACTGTAATTGACGAAACAGTTGTGATTGCATATATACATAGGTGCAGAATTCAGGTTTCGAAGCAAAACTTTCGCGGAACTTCATATTCCGGCTTGGTTACGCAAGGCTGACTCCAGCACAAGTTTTGCTTCCGTGGCCACTAGAATGAGGGCTCGGAATTTGGCGAAGATGAATTCGGAGCCTCACTCTGGCATACGCAGCAGTCAACATTTTTCTTATTCGCTCTTTGTGAGCCATGCAAGTCTTCACAAGGGGCTTGTCTATCTGTTCAAGATATGCGATCAAAGAACGAAGTGGCGACTTCATGGTGAAAAATGTGCCGGTACACCATTAATTGACGGCGGTAAAATGCTCTTCATAGTTTTTCAATGTTTTCATTACATCCCTGCTAGGATATACGAGGTTTTGTCCATCCCTGACGTACTCCTTGAGTGCAGTGAGGGAAGCATACTCATCGTCAGGGTTGCCAAGGAGAGCAGCCTTGCACTGCGCACAAGTTATGCATTTTAGAATTCCTTTCAAAATAAAACCGCCAAGGTAAAACAAGATACGGCACTCGGTTGACGTGAGCTCTTCAATGAACAGGATTTCCGAATCATTGATTTCATCGATTTCGTTTTCTGTACCTTCCTTCTTGGCGTGTGCAAGCAGATCGACAAGGTATTCCCGGTCGTCAAGCTCGTAACTTGTCGACCTAGGAGTGTGAAGAAAGTGGCTGACGCTGATGAGTCGAAGTGCGCACTTCAAGTCGTACGCAGTGGGCACTGGCTTCATGAGCCGCACCACAGAAAAAAGGTTTTCTAGGCAGTCTTGCAACAGCCTGCTCGTGAGAAGGAATTCATACCCTTCACTGCCAAGAAGCACATCTTGAAGGCGAAGGACAGCCGTTGTTGCAATTAGGACCCCTGCTTGCGATGGCTTCCACTGAGATCCAGTGCCCATTTGGAGTTCTCTGATCGTGTCTATTGCCATACGCAGTGTGTCTAAGGCGGCATGATATTTAGTCATGTTTCTGCGGCTTAGCGCCATGGTGGGATGACGCGCTGACATAAGGGCGTACCACCTAGAAACGAGGTCCATAAACCACGCTGTTGTTTCGGCCTCTGGCTCAATCACTCCTTCTTTTATTAGGAACCGAATAGCTGGCGGGGCTTCGCGGAAGAGCTGGACAGCGACTCCAACTTTCATCTTGGTGAAGTGTCCACCACTAATGTGGTTTTCTGATAAATTTGGTGCTACCTTAAGTTCATTGGCAGCATCATAATCCAAGACGGCCTGTACATGCTCTAGTTTCACCTTCGAGGAAGGCAATCCGTTCTCGCTTACTGTATCATCACTCAGTGTGAAAACTTTAGAGCTTAGAAGCTGTCCTTTCAGGTTCTTAAGGACATGTGCTGGGTCAGAGATGAAAAAAAGTTCCTTCCCATCTAGGGTTGGGTGGGGTATTGAGCACGAAGTTGTTGAATGGCGGTGACTCGAAAAGCCAAATTCTCTCCACATAGCGCGGTTCGCTGCACCCATGTCACAGGTGACTACCCGTACTCTTAGAGAAATCTGGCTGCATATCTGAACTATTTCCAGGACATATGTCTTGAGTACAGAGCCGTCCACGTGCCTACCAGTAAATTCATAGGCTATCACTTGCTTCCATCTTTGGTTTACCCCACCTAGCATAAAGACCAAAGCATGGTTGGCTGCCTCTTCAGGCTTCGAGGGCAAGGTCGTTCCTCCCAAAAGCACGTCTTCTCCACGGTCGAGTTCAAATCCGGGTGCTATCTCCATTTCATCTAGAAAGAGAACGCAGTCTTTTTCCACATCCTCCATTCCCTCTGCTTTGGACCTCATTACGTCGATCACTTCATGCAGGATACCTGGCAGAAACTTCAGGATCTCAATTCTTCTTGCTAACGTTCTGCTTGATGGGAGAGGGTAGCCAATCTTTCTGAGCGTTTCATACCCAGTGGTTCCACACGCAAATTTAATTTTTAGGCCTTGCTTTACTGTTTGCGCTGACCATGAATTGCCACGATTGTTGTTCCGAGAAAGGGCACGAATTTGGTCTTCATTTAAAAACTTCGTATTTCGTGAGAAATTAGCTGCCTCTTTCTGCAGCTTACGATTCTGCTTCTGTAGTTTTTTTACAGTGTTCTTAGATTCTCTGTGGTGTTGTTTCAGCTTATTATTGGCTGCTGTGAGATCTGCTATCTTCTTCCAAAGCTCTGCTGCCCCAGAATCAAAGGGTTGGGTCGCACGAGCCACTGCAGTTTCTTGAGGCCGTACATCCGTGGTGGTCGAAGTAAATTGCTCACTAGCATTGCTTTTTTCTGTAGCCACCAATGTCCCATTTATCACTCCGTCTGACGATGAATCTGCTGGAGGATCTTCTTGCGTATTTAAGGGAAGGACGTTTGTCACTTCTGGTGAAGAACCTTGTGCGGCAGCGTCATCACTAAATAATGCAGGCATGTGCACACTTCGGTCCCTCGGTGGTCTTCGCTCTTTAGGAAGTTCTGGAAGCATATAAATAAGGAAAAATAGCACATTACATATTTAAAATAGTGGTCCTTTTGCAAAACTCCGAAGTAAGCTTTTCTGCATTGCAAAGGACTCTTCACCATGGCGGCCCATCCTAAACGTCAGGTGCAGCTGTTTTTCACCCTCCTTCAAAAAAAGGAGTGGCTAGGCAAAACTGGTTCTAATCCCTTTATCCCGACAGCGTATCGTGTGAAGGAAAGGAACGCCGCATTGTTCAGACTATATATGTTTGCAGCATTCTACATTTTTCTGACTCCAAAGCTGGTTTGGCGGCCAAGGTGAAGGAATTTTGCTGTGCCAAGAAGCTGACCTCCAAAGTTTTGAAAAGGGTCCATAGAAGACGCGGCAGAAAATTTAACACGTATGCAAATCAACCACTTCATCACGTAAAATTTTCAAATGTAGACGACGAGGCGATAAGCAACATGGTAGCAAACACCAAGGTTAGGAGGTATCTGACCTTTGAATGGGAACACCGTTGGGACAGCATTGGGCTTGAGTTTTTTCCAACCGTCCGCGCGGTTTTGTTCGAAGCTCTTGTCTTCGAAATGAGCCTGCAGATGAATGTGTTATTGGAATTAGCCCCACATTGCCTGCTCGAGAATGAAAACAACAGCACGCAAGACAACAGCGTAGTCCAAATATATCAGTCGAATCAATCGAATGAGCTCCTTAATCTGCACATAACAACATATACTGTTTATCTCATTCACTGAATTAGTGCGGTGTCGTTGGGCGAAGCATAGGGCTAACAGGCAGCGCAAGCTACCCAACGCAGCATACGTGTCAAAAACTCAAAAAATCGTAAGTAAATGAATTCATGTTGGCTCCTAGACGACCCAGATGCAGAGTAATTGCCACAGCTTATGTGCCCTCGCTTGTGGTCGTGCTCTGTGCCTTGATTCGTGCCGGCCGCGGTTCTCTGACAAGCGCCTCGTAAAGGCAATTATTTTTTAATGAACAGAAGCGGCGAAAGCACGTTTGGTACGCATTCACGAGCTTAAACATTGTGTCATGCAATTTCGGATGCAAACAGGCAAGCAGCAGACAATGACCGGTTCGGCGCGGAAGCGTGCCTTTTTATTTACGCCGAGCAAGACGAATAGTGCGAAAATGACATCTGACCAATACAAATCTTGTACTACACTTAGCTGGCTAAACGCAAAAGCGGTAAATCGCAACAAAAACAGCACTGAACCAACATGCGGCACTTACACTACAGACACATGAGGAGCTCGTCGGTTGCCACTTGTCACGCTTGATCCGGACCAGCCACAGAAGCCTTCTTTTCGGGTCTCTGGGAAAATGAAACATCCTCCAACCATTTCTCGCATGGTTGGAGCATTGAGGAACACAACATCCAGGCATTGCACGGCGATGAAAGCCGCGCGAACGCAGGCACTTAGCAGTGACGCCCGCACGACAGCAGAGCGGCGAGGTCGGCGCGGGCAACACAATGGCGGAGGGAGCGCGCGAAAACAGTTTGAGGCGGCGTCGAGTGGTTCAAAGGGTGACCTCACCCTAAGCGGGGGCGCGCGCATCGAGGCACCCTATGCGCATGCGCATTTCGACGCCCCAAGCTCCTTGGGGGCCCCAAAGCTTGGGGCCCCCTATTCTAAAACTCTCTATTATATACCGTGCTCTGCTCAATCTGTAATTGAAGATCCGCTTCTGGTCATTTAGGCACCTTAAAGGGTATGGCCGCATGAAGTCCGTGCGCAGCTGGAATGCCACGTCACCGACGAAACCATACGGTGCAACTGTTCGTGACCTGGGCAGTTTCCCAAGCCTGGGGATGTCGAGAATGCCATCATTCAGGTCACGACCAAAGTCACTTTTCTTTAACGTTCCGCCATCACTAAGCCGGCCTTCTGCGCCCACATCGATGAGGATGTACTTGCAATGGCTGTCCACAACTGCCATGAGCACCACTGAGTCCTAAAATGAAAAGCATAGCACATATTGAACTGAAAGGCTGTGCAAGTGACAGCACACAATACAATATAAATGTAATGACGCAAAGGCCAAATTCAACTGCAATAAATAATATAGCAGTCCATGCATCTACTAAAGTTCTGTAGTAATGAACAAAACTTTTGTGCCAATCGCGTGAAATGCACTGTCGAAGCAACTTTAGCTCTCGAGGTGAGGCATTATTCACAATGAGGTATAAGCTACCTTGATAAAAACCTGCAGTAATAATTTACATTGTGACCTGATAACATAAGCAGACTTGCTACGACTCGATTTGAAGAATTTTGCACATGTCGAAATGCACCTTACCAAGCACATGTCACAAACTTTAACCTACTGCCCAATGATAAAGCTAACTGCTTTACTCAACTATGATTTGCCCAGCTATATCTTGTTCCAAATGTCTAATCATGAATCATTTGGTTGATGCCAGTTCATGGACACATGACTGCCTTATGACAATAGTCGAATATGTGCAATTTTACCTTGTAGTTGTAGTATCGGCTTCCAGAATTTGGAGGGCAAACAATGGCAACATGTTTCCCATCGACTGCTCCCAAGCAGTTCGGGAACTGCCACCAAATGGCAAAATCTTCGGCAATTTCTTGCCACTGTTCCTTTGTTGGAGTCTGAAAGCAAACAGCAGCGCTATTTTAAGACGGAAAGCAGCAATCTGGCAAAATATGTCATCTTAAAGAAAGTCAAAAGCCAACAACAGATATGCATAACACAATTTTCTCAATTTTCACAGCCAAGAACCTTCTCAAAAGTATAGCTTGACAAAGATGATAACAAATATGTTTAGAGCCTCTTAAGTCGCCCTCTTTTAATCAAGTTCCTCTAATGCATAAACCTATAGCTGCACTCTGTGGCATAGATGTCCATTACATCTGCTCGTATTTAATTGTAATTTATAAGTATTATAGGATAATACTGTCCTGTACAGTCTGTCAATAATATACAGCCCAGCGTGTTCACTTCTAAACCCTGTAACAAGGCTCCTGTAAACAATACTGGAATAGACAAGCTAGAGAAGAGTTCGGACGAGATTTATCATCTACAAGGTTTGGAACGCTGGAGATGTGCAACGAGCCCAGATATGGTGCTTAGAATCAAAACCCGTGGGCCGTATACTTTTGACAAAGACTGTACACAATGTGCATACCAACTCGTAGCACTGCAGTCAACAGACTGGAATGTAATCAATAAGAATGGTATATTGGGACACAAAAACAGTTTTGGATTTGCTAGCTGTAAGCTAGCAAAGAATACACCAGAAACTAGCAAAATGTTAAGAGTGCTGGGAACTCTCACAAAGCCTCTGTGAAGCTTAGAACAAAGCACTTTAAAATGAAGGGTACATATCTAACAGTCTACTTCTAATCACTTTCATAGCAGAGTGGGTGAGCATTAATGATGTTGTGCAGTAGTACTTGTCTCACCATACAGAAGTTTCAATGAAATGCAACGGGTGACAAAGTTTTCAGCAAAGGTGCAGCTCACCTGCATGAAAACTTCTTTCAGTCGTTCCCAGATGGCCCGGAATGTTGCATGAATGCAGCGCCTCGCACTCTCGATCCCCACACGGAACGCAAGTGCAACGTTGCAGATGTCCTGTCCTGAAGCCAAGTAGCTACAAGACAAACAGAATCAATACATACAGAAATTTCATCTTGATCGTATGGTTTTTTTTTTTCGATATTTGAGTTTTTCAAGCGTCTTTCGCATAGATAAGGCAAGGAAAGGAATTTCATTATATGAAACTTCTAGGTTTTAACAATGCAATGTTACATGTTTAGCACATTATTACGCTAATTATGCCAACATGATATAATCGTGTAAAACTATGCAACCTTTCGTTTCGCGTCAGTCAGACAACCACACAGGCCGAACAGAGTGCCATCGGCCTGATTACGGAAATGGAATGGCATACGAAAGGCTTGTAAACCTACGAGGATGTGTATTCCTTTCTCAGGTCACTTCATTATAACTTAATTGTTTCAACCGGCCCCCTTACCTACCCTCTCCGGCACGGCACTCAAGTATCCGGGAGAGGAGTACTACTAGACTGACCATTCCTTTCTCTTTTTTTTTTAAGAAACGTAAAAGGTTTCAAGCTTGGTTTTTGTGACAGCGTTTGGATAGGTCCAAGCTCTGTACAGATGGAGACTCCATGTCCTGAATCCAATGGTGTCTTGATTGATTGGGGGTCGGGAACCACCAGGGCGGGCGTTTAATGATGGCGCATGTGTTATTGCCACATCTGCGTCATTTGGTTGCTTCGGAATGCTTCTTTTTTTCCTCCACTTCCAGGCCCCGTTTGGGGTTAATTCGAATCTTCTTCTTGGCCTTGTGGGCCGCTACTTGCGTCAAAACGTAGAAGTTTAGCGTTCAGAGTAAACTTAGCAGGTGGGAGCGCTAAAGCTCCGACGAATGGCTAACGAACAGCGCAACAAATAAAGTGAAGCTCGCTAATTCTCCGATATCAACTATGAAGATGAGAACTTCTCCAAATTAGAAAAATTAGGTAACTTTCAGCTTCAGAACCTACTGACTTCATGACTACTTCATGCCGTTTGATCGATGGCATAGTGTGTTGCCAATCAAAGCCAGGGAAATCACACTCCGCTTTTTAACTCTGGTTCGCAGGCGCTCGTCTGCGATGGTGCATGCCTGGAGTGGCAGGCGGCTACTAATGGCGCAGTGCCGAACGGAGCAATCCAAGGGGGTGTGACCTCTGATGGAGAGCCGCTCTACGTTGCACGCGCTCTCTACAAGGGAATGAAGACTGTCGGCAGGCTGCAGCCTTCTCAGCGCTGCGCGATAGTCACCTACGGCGGCGAAGAGCATCGCTACACCGACTACGAAGTCCTCGTCTGCAAGACAGTCAACTTTTGAGAAGTCCAAACAGCCTCTGCAGCTGCAGTAGCAGTGCATCCTGCCTGAAATCGTTGGCGAACGACGCATGCACTAGAGGACATATTGCTTTAATTTGCGCAGCCATCGCTATGTGGGCCTATGTTGAAGAGTATGGTGCAGGCAATCGCCCAAGTTTTCAAAATATGATCAAACATGGCGCCGTCTGGAAGCGCTCACGATGGGCTTACGCTTTTGGCGGCACCACAAATCGCGAAGATATTGAAATGAAAATTACCGAAAATAAATGACTGCGAATAAAAAAGCCATCCTTGTGGGATTCGGGCTTGGGGCGGCTGCACTTTGGGCGGCCGCCGCCCGTGCCCTGTTGTTCTCCTCGTTCCCTTTCTCCCACGGGAGGCGGCGGAGAGATGTTCGGACGACTTGTCACTGCCGTTCGGCCACAGCTCTGTCCTGGCGTCCCAGTGGCTGTTCTCATTGGCGCCTTTTGGCGGGAACATGGCACCGCTTCGACGGCCGCGCTCGCGCGACAGTCCGAGCGGAGCCCAGAGAGAGACCTCTCCGAGACATCGCAAGGTGCGTACACTACTGTTGTATGCCGGCCTTTGTCCGCGCAGACCAGTGTGTACTCGAGTTCGCCCGCTCCGGGTCGTACCTGAGAGCGCAGCTCGTGCCTGTTGATCGTGATGCAACGATCCACGACAGGCGTACCTTGCGGTGGTTGCCCAAGCGCTCTCAAAGGAACCCTTTCGCCAACGCGAGAGAGAGATCACAGCACGTCCTTGCGTGCTTGAGGCGTGCATTCTTTGTCACTGCGTACGTTCAGGGGAGCCTTGCTCCCCGCGCGCTCCCGGGACGCGGTGACTGAATGTTTGTGTACCGCTGGAGGACGGTGTTGAATAAACGTCTTCTGTGCCAACTAGGAGACTTGTGTTTCTGCAGCGAAGCGCTCTCCTCCCTACGGAGGTTGATTGCGCGCTGCGGTATTTCAGTGTGCGCGTGGTGACGGCTGATCAGGGTTTTGGCTCGCGCGACGTTCGAACCCGCGGTGGTTGGTGGCCCATGACCACGTAGAAGCCACATACTCTAGTAGTGCATTTTGGCTATTCGTGTAATAGAGATTGCGGGTGGGGCACCAGGAGAACCAATATAAATCGCTTGGAAAGCAAAGATCCATGCTCGTAGCACGCCTTCATCACCCACATCGCCATCGTCATCGCCATGGTAGTCAGGCCATGGTCTGGCCTGATCCAGAACTTTGTGATCCCCCGATGCAAAGGGGAATGGCCGCATCAGCATCAGCAATAATGGTTTTTTATTGCATTTGGAACAGCAGTACCTGCGGACATATTATAAAAAATGACTTCCTAAATTAAACGCTTTATCAATGCATCAGCGAACGCCAAAAATGTTTTCCTACCATTCCCACTATTCATTTCAGTAAATTTGAGCCGCCGCCAGTTATATCGCCGCTGATCCTCACGTCCAACACGTCGTCAAAACAGAATAGCAGCCAAACTCTCATGTTTTCCTGTAAATCAGCTAAACTGAACTGATGCTGGTCTATAGCCTTTAGTCTGCGAGGAAGGATTTTGACTGAGTCGAAATTTAGTAGTAAAGCAAGCATTCCGCAATTATGCACGATGTAGATGAGGCATAGCAAAAGTTACTCCGAAATATTTATAGTGTCTCTTGCAGCCGGCATGGTCATCCACAACGAAAGTAACAAAATCCAAGTCTAGAAAAGTATCAGGCCAGGAGGCGATCTCTCCAGCAACTACGGCCGCTCAATGGAAGTTGCCGTGCCTACTAGTATATATACTATTCATTGCATGCTTACAGGCAGGAAACATGGAGAGGAGTGGATTAGGTAAGCGCTGGGAACAAAAGCTATTAAACTTGGTAATTTCAGATTCCCTGATGATGTTGCCTGCGCAAGTAACTGAAAGGACGTATTCCGAAGCATGATCGAGAACCTAAAAAAAAAAAAGAAAGAAAATAACAGAATGGTGCGGGGTGGGTGTAAAAAATTTAAATATGCAATAGACTCGGAATTTCACGACAGTTTACACTGGACTGCAAAACATATTGGAAGGGCCAGCAAATGTATCTTCTTCATCCAGGTGTGAAACAGCTGGCCTGAACCACGGTAGCGAAATGACGAGGAATAAAATACAAGAGAGACATTTATATTAGTGTTTTATGCATATATAACAAACCTTCAACATTGATGGCAAGAGACAAAGTGCAGATTAAATTTTGTCCGCCGAGGGTCTATATTTAAACAGACTTTTCAAGGTTCGTACAACGGTTGATCATAAGTTTCGGCTTTTATTTTTTGTCTTCTGGTTTTTACGACGGATATTTGACGTACAAACGTAATTCAATTTACGGAACGCAGTACCAATACCTTTGCCATTCCACTGCAACATTAGCAACGATGTTATCTATAATATGGTCCCGGAGGATCGAACGAAGATGAAGTATTTGAAGGACAGAGGTGTGCGTTTTAGTGCCGGTGTTTCTTCATCATTTGTTGATGCACAGCTTGTATCAACGTTCACAGGGCTTACACTAGGCGAGATATCCATCGGCTTAGCTTCATGGCTACCGTCAACGAAGCTGGCAGGCTCTTGATCTAAGGGTCTTTCTTCCGTGACTGCATAAAGTACTGCAAATTTGTCGTGTCTGAGGGCGTATACCGGGCAGGAAAACCACTGCTATGCGATGCATCCATTGGAGTAGCACCATCGCTCCCATTTACATCACTGGCAGCTTCTTATTCTGAGGGTGCTTTTTCAGTCACTGAACAATGATACTGATAAGGTTTCGTGTCTTGGGGAACATACCCTATAGGGCAGCCATAGTAGGCTCCATTCCAATACTGCTGACAGGGTTCGTACGGTGGCCATGTAAGACCACTGCAGTAGGGATATAGGTGGAGCCCGGGCACGAACCAAAGCGGAGGTGGAGGGATGTGACGTCAGAAAGGAAAGAAATCACGCCCGGCACAGTTCTGGCTTTGTGGCACGCTCTGCCCACAGGAATCGCTTCGAGCATAATTGTGGTCCAGTAATGCTGGTTGCCCGCCCGAGTTATTATTGGCAAAGTTCTGGTTTGGCGAAGCTGCACGTTCAAACTGAAGATCAGCGGTGGTGTTCTGGTCACACAGTTCTATCTGCTTACGTGAGTCGTCTCCGGTACAGTTCTGGTTCGGTAAGGCTTTCTGTCCATCTGAGTCGTTCCCCACCGCACAGTCCTGGTTTAACGATGGTCCTTGGCTATAGGAAGCGTCGTCAGCACAAATCTGGTTCGGCGGTGCTGTCTGCTCACATGAGGCGTCCATGACTCATCAGAAGCAGCACCCGAGCCACCAGAGTTGACGTACGGCAGGAGACGGATCCACGACGGTTCAGCTGCCCTCAGCCTACTTTTTTCACAACAATACTTGCAGTACGACTGACGTCCTCAAGCTGCCGGCTCCGTTTCTTCTTCTTCTGCCTTCATAAATGGCACGTGCCCACGAAGGGGGACTGGCCAGGGTTCAGTGTGGAGTGCCTAGTGTCCTGCATATACCGAATCAGTGAATAAAATAATTGTCAAGTAAACAAAAACCTAAGGTTTATGATCACAAAACTGAATGAAAGAAAAGAAATACGACGCAAAACATTTGAAAGTTTGTAAATTTTGAATATAATTAGCAAGGGAATCTGTCCGTACCCGTCGAACGAAGGCACGTGCACGAGTCTACGAGAACAGGAACCCGGTGTCACAGACCGGTGCGCGTTCCCACGCGATCCCATTCCTGACACCACGCACACCTCTGTCCTTCAACTACTTCGTCTTCGTTCCTCCGTGACAATATCAAACATAGCAGGCTCATTCAGTTTAGTTTCATGGGGAAGCCTAAATATCATGCCTAAGTGATTGCTGATGATGGCGATGACAATCTTGGATTTCTTATCTATTATCTGCTACCGGTTCTTATTCGCAGGCAACGTGTCCCGTAAAGTATGTACTTCTGCTCTCCGGAAATTCCGTCGTGTGCATCAAGAAATTCTTCAGCTTAAGGAATTTTACAAATGCAGGTAGTTGGTTGTGCATCTTCAAAGTAGCAGCGCGCTGACATAGTGCCTAACTGCTGCTCGCCTTACTTTCAAGACATGTTTGTTTAATTATAGTATCTAAACAATGCAGGACGTCAAGCACTCATTTAACACGCGCGTACAAGAAACGCGCGAAAATTGAAAAACACTTTTAAGGAAACGACTGGGTGCAGCAACTGTCAGATTGGTTTGCGGATTGGTTGGACGAAGGCATGGATTCTGGCAACCTTGACACCATATAGCTAGCATAAGAGGGTTTTAGCACAGTTCACAGCCTCCCAGTTAAATTACGTACCACGCGGTACCAGCGGTAAAGTAGGCCTTTCCATGTCCTCCGCGGCGGATGAGGGTGGTGCCAGTGATCGCTCTCAAGGATTGGTTACATGCAGTGTAATAACCTACGAAAATAGAAGATTGAGCAGCCATCGGCGGAGCTCAGATGGTAAAGTGCCGGCTTCGAAATTCAGAGGTCGTGGGTTCCGAATCCCACCGGTGCCATGTAGCTTTTTTTCTCTACTGTCTTATTAATTATCTTTCAGTCATAGATAAATTACATCGTTATTTTGCACTTTCAATGCAAACAAAGCTTGTCTCAGCTTTCTTTTTTTGAGTAAGTTCCTGTGAGCTCCCTTAACATACACCACTTCTCTATGTTTCGATGAATACCCGAACTTCTCAGCAGAAGGGATTAAAGGGAAACTGAACGGGGTTTAGATTCGATGAGTTTCGAATGGTCGAACGTTTACAGCTTGCAGTTTAAGCATGAGAAATATCTTGGCGCTAGCATTTGAATCAGTGGCGCAATTAGCGATTCAAACCACGACCGTTATCAGGCTTCTCTGCACCACACAGCTGCGGGTGGGAGGGGCATGATTACGTCATTGACGGTACCAGTAGATTTCCCGCCTAGAAACATTTGGTTTGAAAAGTAAAAAAAAAAAAAAAAAAAAAAACTCTAACGAAAGCAAAGCCCTTTCTTTGTTCGGCGGCTTCAGGAAATGCACCGCTGGAAGTGAGCGAGAACAAGGATAATGATGTTACCGTCCGTGACGTCATTACCAAGCTTCTCTGGAGACCTTGAGTGCTGTGAGGGCAAGGTCGAGTTTTAATCGTCGATTACGCCATCAGTTTGAATGCTAGAGCAAAAAACACTTCACATGTATTACCTGCAGCCTCAATAAATTTGAATACCTTGAATATCGCGTAATTCTCGAAAAATTACCCAGCTGCTCTTCAAGCAGGACAAACCCTCGTGTGAAAAATAGTACGTTCGCTTAGTCAGCAGTACTACGGCAGGCCGTAGAACGAAGTGAAAAAGTAAAGGTTACAACGCAACTTCGACGAGGCGTAATCGTGCGTTGGCTCTGAGCGGACTCTTATATACCTTATCATAAACAGCATATAGCATCGTGCGTTCAAAATAGCATATAGATTGTCCTAGTTATGATCTCAAATTGCCCCTGACTAAACTGAGATCGCATCGTAGCGTTTAACCCACCTCGTTTCACAATTCCGCAGTAAGCGGTAGAACGATTTCAAGGCTCTTTCAGGATGCGTCTTCAAGACCGCACTTGTTTTGGTCATCTCTTGTGAAAGCTGAAACGACCGTGTTCAATGTCTTTGCTTGAGCTAAGTTCGTGATTTTTTTTTCTAAATGAGTACTGGGACATCGTGTCTTGTAAAACTAAGATTTATTTATTTGTGTCAACAGATTTGCCCATCACATATGAAAATTTCTTTCAGTACAAACAAAAAAAATATATATGTTATTGGACCTAGATCGCCGTACTTACCTGAACACACCAAAAACAAGATATATAAGTAGTACTTTTTTTATTGCATATTGGAGTAGGACATGACAGCCTGGGCGAGCCGCCACATGATGCAACCCTATCGAGTCACGCAGTGTTAGGCTCTCCTGATATCTGCTGCGCGCACTGAAAAAGAAAGAAAAAAGATGGTATGGTTGGTATAAGGTTCAAGGCATGGCTTGAACCTTATAAGAGAGAAAGCTCTCTGTTTCTCTGGCGACTCGTGTCTATCGAACGCACGAATCCATTATTTGTAGAGGCGTCGTCGAATAATTTCCTAGGGATATCCTTACCTTCCAACTATTATCGTCCAACTATAGCGGCTATGTCATCTGGCCAGTCGCCGTATAGTTTGCGCTTAGCATGGACAAGTAGTTGCCTCTCGATATATCGACGTCGTCATCGATTAAGTAGCGAAATCTGCTACTTTTTTTTTTTTTTTTTTCAGTCTTCCGGCTCACGCTTCAGTCCCGGTATTTTTTGGGCCCTCTTCAATAAGCTGTTCCACTAGGAAGAAATTAGCTGACATTATGAAAATATATTCGAAAGTATGCATCACAAGAATAGTGAAAAAAATTTAGAGAGCACTTAACACCTCTCCATAGCCTTAACGCACAAAGCCTCTCGGCGGCCATCATCGGTGGAGATGTCGCGCTCTCTTTGCGCCGCATGGTTTCACCGCAGCCGGCATTTGGCCTAGAAGTACTATAAAATCTATATAGTAACTCTAGGTCAGTCTAGAGCCACTGCCTATAGAGTCAGGTAAAGATAACTGGGGTGCGTTACACGTCGCTGTAGGCTCATGACATGGCGCAAGGCGGCTGCGGAGATGGCACTGCCGACGCCGCTCGGCGGATTTCTTCACGTGTATACCGGTGCGGACAAAAGTAAACGAAGCGCGCTGCTTGCTCCTGAAATTTTTACCGCATTGCATAATTGAAACTGACAGCCGTGGTATGTGCGAACCGGCACTAGTAGAGGCCAGTGCCCGCTTCTCTCGTAAAATCAGCCACAGTACACGGAGAGTTGCGTACCCGACGAGCAGCTGCTCCCTGACACCTCGCATAAGGTGGCGAACTTTCTTTGTCTCCGACATAGACGGATCTTCGCGGTTGAAAAACCGAGTAATCTCCTCAAACATGGCAATGCGCTTATTAGACATGTGCGCTCCGGACTGTAAGCAGCCATCAAATCCTTCAAGGTGGTGATACTAGACTCGTGTTTTTCGAGCCACATCTAGGAGGCGTCTTCAAGAGCAAAATAAACATTCGGGAACTTGTGCTCCTAGTCCCATGTATTAAACGCAGAGACCCGGTCGTAGCTGCTCAGCCAGTCCTCACCGTCCTCAAATTTGTCGCCATGAAGCGGCGTTTGCATTCGAGGACCATAGAGGAACCGCGGCTGGGCACTCACAGGGAGCTGGACGGTCTGGATTGCCGCCCAGTTCGTCATGGTTCGAGGTATAGTAAGGCAAGGGGACCGCACTCAGGAACTGAGCCTCTCAAGAGGGTGAAAGCGTAAAGCGCGGCGAAGAGGTTAGGCTGCACTCGTGTGCTCCCTTAAGGTCTTCCCATGGTTGCGTGTACTCATTTGTGGGTTCTCGCTAATAATATTAGCTCATTAGTTTCACTTTATTCGCAGAAATAACCCTAAATATTATACCTAAACTATATATTTAAGATAAGAAAAAATGTTTCAACATTCCATGTTTTGCAGTTGTAAAATTTGAGCGGTAAAAGGCTGATAAAGGACTGCTGGCAATAGTTACGTGATGTTTCGTCTGCTGTATACGTACCGTGTTTTAATACACTCGGCATGTATACTGCTCGAGTCGTTTCCTGTGCCCAGCAATGTGGACAGTACTTCTTGCTCGCGTTTCGGTCGATTGCGCATGAGAAATTCGATTATTGGAGCCGTCGAAGCGGATGCCCGAAACCGTCAGAGAAGCCAACGCTTGTGCTAGATTGAGTCAGTGGGCCGTGCGTGTGCGGCCTTGCCTTTGCTCAAGAAGCTAAAGAACACAACCAACACAAACGTCCGCTTTCACACGACATCCCATTATTTGTTCTGCACAGTAGGCGCTATAAAACACGCTGCCCGCTGCAGTTCGATACAGGCCACGTTATTTAACACTATCTCATAGGCGCCCTAGTTTGAGAACAGTGTCACTATGTTTGCAAAGCAAGGTGCCGAAAAGGATCGGGCATTCCGTTTCGTGTGTAAATACTTTATTTTTTCGCTTCAAATGGGAATATCTCCCCATACCTGCGCTTCCTTAGGGCTCTAATTCTACAGTTTTTCACGTCTCGCTTGTCAGGGCTCGCCACCACCTTGACCAACCTTCGAGCTCCCACAGTTGCCTAAACTTGGCAAACGAACTAGGAAGTATTCAGCTAGCAATATTGAATTGCGCCGCAGCTTCGTTCCACGCATCGCACCGCACGCAGTGCGTTGCACGCGGCCTCCGTGGCATAGAGATCTAGAATATTTCGTGGTACCGCGTTTTTCCAACGTTGCCAGGTTGCCACGCCGTAATTTGCGCTATTTTTGGTCCAAACGTCGCGCGTGGGAAGTTCTGGTTGCCATGCGCGAAGTACCATCATTGCTGCGAACACGATTAACAAAATCGAAGAGAGAGTTTACATGGAGGTTTCGCCGCCGCTTTTGCTCTATAGTATGGTTTGATTAACTCTATGAAGCCTCTTAAGCAGCGGCTCGCCTTGTGCACAGGTTGCAGCTGCAGACACTGGAGGCACCCAGAAACTCTTCGTGCATGAGATGTACTCAGCAAGCAACATTAAACTGTCACAGAAGCCGGGAGAGCAAGGAAACAGATTTACCGAGCGTCACGAAATCGGCGCACATTTTTATCAAGCCGGCGCGGCGCGAGGCCCGCGCGGCGCCGCATGGAAATTTCCACAAGGTTCTATAAAAACCTCCTTCCGCGTAGATTTGTACGCGTTGCCGTCACCCTCTTTCTCATCACCCGATGATGACTGTGATTCATCAGTCCGGAAAATGCCAGACGTCTCCAGAAAATTGTATGGGACCTAGCCAATGACGACGCGCGGCTCGACGGGAGGAAAAGGGAGCGCTCTAACCAGCGAAGCTATGTGTGTGTGCGCGCTAGCCTTGGCGCGCCTTAACAGACAGACGCGGCGCGCCCTATTTATGGAGGCCGCGCCGCTTGTGTAGTCAGTCAGTCAGTCAGTGATTGCGGCGTGTTCACAAGGTCGACAACTGGACTCCCGGGGATCGCCAGCTGCTGGCAAGCACACCGACCTGCGAGGGAGCGGCGCTCGTTTTGTATGGCGGCCACATAGTGACTCTCGAGGCGTCGGACTGCAACAGTGCCCGGTGAACAATTTGGTTTTTGTTTATGTGACTCTCTCGTGTTTGATCTGTGTTGTAAAGCCTGTGTTATTGAATACCTTTGTAGTTGCATGCTTTGCGTTTGTTTTCTGTGAACCTCTCTCGCCTGTGCATTTTAACTGTTCTTGTGTATTGCTTTGTATCGTCTCTTGCTGTGTATAAAGTTTGTTTTGTTTGTTACTTCTGACTCCCATCGTTACTCTGGCTGGAACCGGCGACAGCTGGGCACCAAACGGCCACCCCCTTCTGTCACAACAAGGTAGTTGAATTCCGGTTGAGCTTGCCACGCGTAGAGGGCATCTCCTTTGCGATCGGAACCGCTACCTCCCCTCACTCTAAGGGTGTCTGAGAGTGTCCACACCGTTAAGAGCGCATCGTTAATAATACCCTCTAATTATCAACGGGTGACACCGAGCACTGCAGCACGCACAAGCTGTAGAAAGCAGACATGGTTAGGCTAACCTACCCTTGAGCGAGCTAGCTCCGAGAGCGAGATGAGCGCGTGCCAGTCTCCCGAGCTCGATCACATGACAGCACCAATAAGTATTTAACACTACGGCAATATGTACTAATTTGTTTATTAAATCCACATTCTCTAAACGTTTGTGCGGTGAAAAAAAATTAAATACTCTGGATCTCAACCGACTTCAGTGAATTGAAGGAAACGTCCTAACTTTCTGAAAAACGATTATCAAATGGTTGCAATAATACTTCATAAAGTAGTCTTACATATCATCAAACCACGGTGGCGAAACTCTAGGCAGTAGCCGTCTGCACCAGAATGAAAAGTGCGCAACGGAGACCTTTCTCAGCCATGTCATGCTTGTCCGCTGCCAGAAATGTTGAAGCGGGGCTGCTCCGAAAAGGAAGTCCTTTCGTGGCTTCTTTCTCGGGGATACACGGCGGCGATAAAGTCTCCTCACAGGCGTCGGCGTCCATGTGGTGAAGTTTCGCCACACTAACAGCCAAGCTCGCCATGAGCACTGCACCGTCTTTTCCAAAAGTAACCGAGCAGCTCCGCCGGCCTGCAGAGCAGGCGGGGGCGGAGTGGCGGCGCTGATCCCCGGCAGCGAGTGTAAAGTCGCTGACGTGAGGCTGCCATAGAGAGGCTGCTCCCTCATGGCTCCCTGGCTATTGTTGCTGGGATGATAAAATATAAGCTGGTAGCATATGCGGTTCCAATTTCGTGTTTTCGCGGAGCGCTGTGCTACTGAGAGAGGGCGCTGCGCACAGCTAAACATACTAATCTCGCGCAACGCTCTTTTTTCACTATGCCTTGAAACAGCCATGGGCTATTTGTTAGAACACCTTGCGTGTTTAATATCAGTACGCAGCTCGTGTAGATACAACGAGTAGGAAAACAAGTGCTTTTTTTTTTTCTCGTTTCGAGTGTTATCGAAGTGAAATGGGGCACGGTTCTCGAACATTCGATGTGGTTTTTTGCCGCGATTTCTATTTGACGGATGTGACGCTTCATTGAGGTGGAGGATACAGCATAACGAGGCAACATTTCCCTCTGTTTCAAGCGCGACTATTGTTGCATATGTAATGAGGCGTATCCTTCAGTGCCGCGCTTGCTGCCGCTAGATAACGCACAGAAGTCCATTATGTTTTGGCGACTGTAACCCAAGCGCGGATGCCGTAAATTTGATTAAATAGTGCAACTGCGTCACAATTTTTGGGCAGTATATCATATGCGCAATGTTAATGCTCTGTAACGTATTGTCCCCCAAGAATGTCTCCCTATTATGAAGGGCGACTACGAAGAAATTGTTTCTCTAGTGCAATGAACCTCCCGCTCTCACCATGTTCCGGCGACACTTAGCAAGAGCGACAAGTTTTAGGCTCCGAATGTGATCTTGCGTGCAACTGGAAGGTTGCATAGAGCGTTTTAGAGTTCCTGATGCTACCATTCTCTTAGCGGGCACTGTATCATCAATCAACTGGCTCGGTAATATATAGTAACACAAAACTAAATCGCATTTCTTGTGCCGCGTGTGCGGTTTTCGGTTCATATCTGGAACATTCTTGTGAAAGCCGTAAAGAAACTGCTGCACGTATTAAGAAATTGAGTGTGAGAATGAAATTTTTTCATGCACTGTGAACAAGAGTCATGCAGATCAATGTAAGAATCACCGCATGAAATGCATTACGCCCTTTTGCATGTTACTAAATGACATGCTGTACGCAACAACAGGTGCACTTGAAACGGCTCGAGATCTTGTCTAGCTATTTTTTTTTCCTCTTCCCCCCTTAACGAAGCGTCACAACACAGCCGGACGTGGTCAAAAAAGAAGTTTGGGACCAGCAGACAACTGAGCATCAAATTTCGGAGATGCGTTTTTTTTTTCTTCCTTTTTCCCCGATATGCCAAAAGAGTAGCAAAAATAACATTTGTCTTATCTTGACAGCTGTAGGAGCTTCGTGATGGTATTAAACGCGCAAGTTATTCTAATGAAGAGAGCAACTTCACAGCTGCAGCCAGATAGGAGCGTTGAGCGAAGTATGCTAAGCGAGAGAACCACGCGCACGTATATGCGGAAGCTATGCAGAGCGCGCAGTTCCGCCAGAACCAACTGATGATGATGCCGGAACGGCGAGATGCCTTTAAAAGAAAAAATAATGTTACGGACGTGCCTATTAGCGTCAGAAATGGCGCGAAGCTATGACTGGCATGAAGGAAGGAAAAACTTCATCCATGATGACTGGCACGCGGCTGCGTGGCCGCTACCCGCTATCGTCGCGGTTTGATAAGGAACCTCGTGGAACAAATCTATATTTGCCGTGGGCGTCGCTGATTGCCTGCTGCAGCGGGCAACTCAGAATTTGAGCAAGCGACGTTCTGCCATGCTCTTGAGGAGCGATATTTGAACCTCTTTCTGCGCCGGTTGTACACTGGTTGTCTCACAATAATTGAGGCATGGTTTTAGAAATAAAAGGCACTTTGGACGGGAATGGAACCTGATGTATAATGTTCGCACTGGCCTAGTATTACTCAGGCTGTTTTGTTTTCCCCTTAACGAACAGATTAATTGTTTAGTTACTCAATTTTATAGATGCTGGCTGCGGACCTCAAGTATGGTATACGTAAAGTTGTTCCGCGTCTTCAGAAACCTCCAAATAAAATGGTTTATGCACAGTTTTCCCGTCGTCTTTCCTCAGCGTTCCAAAGAAGCCTGCGAAATTATGAAAGAAAACGTTTTGTCGTTGTTCGAAAACATGGATGCTTTATTATTTCCGCGGTTCTCGGCCATAAACGCGCGTTTGCGCCATCGTGCGAAATGCAGCGGAAGCCCACATAGAACTATAGCCTCATCCCGGTGGCCCATCACTCTGCAGCGTACTAAAGATGGCGCGACGGACACAACTGGCATGATCAGAGGATCATGCAAACTATTTTATTGCGAATGCATTTTAGTTTATACACTGCAATGTATACTAAAAAAAGCATATAGCTTTATTGGCTTCCTTTTTTGTGTGTTTTATTTTTTAGTAACACCACCCGGCATTCCCGTTGCTGCAGTTTTCAGGGAATGGCAATACGCGTGCCATTTATAAAGGCAGAAGAAGAAGCGGAGCCGGCAGTGGCGGACGTCGTCTTACCGCAAGTATTTATGTGAAAAATAGCCTGAGGGCAGCTGAACCGTCGTGGACTTTCGCTTCCTGCGGTACAAGTCAACTCTGGTGACTCGTGTGCTGCTTCTGATGAGTCATGGACACCTCATGTAAGCAGACAGCACCGCTGAACCAAATTTGTGCTGACGACGCTTCCTGTGACCAAGGACCATCGTTGAACCAGGACTGTGAGGTGGGGAACAACTCGGATGGACAGACAGCCTTACCGAACCAGAACTGTACCGGAGACGACTCACGTATACAGATAGAATTGCGGCACCAGAACACTGCCGAGGAGATTCCGCTTGAACGGGCAGCATCGCCAAACCAGAACTTTGCTAAGAATCACTCGTGCGGGCAGCCGGCATTACTGGACCACAACTATGCGCGGAAACGATACCTGTGGGCAGAGCGTGCCACAAAGCCACACCTGTGCCGGGAGTGATTTTTTTCCTTTCTGTCGTCACATCCCTCCACCTTCGCTCTGGTTCGTGCCCTGGCTCCAGCTATTTCCAACTGCAGTGGTCTTACATGGCCACTGTACAAACCCTGTCAGCAGCATTGGAATGGAGTCTACTATGGTTGCCATATATGTCCCCAAGACACGAAACAACGACTGAACAGATAGCGTTCTCATTATTCTTCGTCTGCTACGGGTCAAGGACATCTCCAAATGATTTACAATTTGCATTTTTCTGCTTCAACAGCGGCCACACAACCTTCGCAAGTTCCCTCGTTTTATCTCCCCGAGACTGTGCTGCCCACAGCAATGCTTATCCCCTCGTGGAACCCACTCCGTTATCCCTAGCGACCGCCGATTATCGGCCGATATATTCAGAATTTGTTCTCCACATTAAAACAAGAGATGTAGCGGTGTGTAAAAACCCTGTGCACTAAAACAATAGCGAGGTGACTTGTTTTTGCACAGCACGCCTCAGGCGTAATCCCACCATCATAGCGAGATCATGGTTCGCTATCTCCGGCGATGTCTGATGGATATAATTGGCCGCGTTTCGCTAGTTACATTATAGTGTAAGTTAAGAACATACCACCACAGCTTATAAACAATGGCGAACTATGAATGTAGGTCTGCCTTCCTTGCTTCATGATGCGTTTTTCTTGTTGGTTAAGCAGACCCATCGTGGCTGCTGGATATATGGCAAATCGTACTGCCCAAAATAATACTAGCGCTTGCCATTCTAGTTCTGAACTCCTAGAGCATTAGGTGCGCTGCATACTCGATATTCTGATCGTGAAGTAGCTGGCTCCGTCAGTGACCGACGTACTAGAAAATCTATGTGGTTGCATTCATTCTTGGCGGGGCGCTAAGCTATGGCTGTTGAGACTGCTGGTTGCAATCGCAGAGCTTCTTCTTTTATTCACTAATTCTTATCGTTTTACCTTGATTTCCTCGAAGGACGCCTTTATTAACTATTTCTTGTTTAGATTTTTTCTTTTTCGGGTCATTAATTTCTAAACCACCACCAGTGCTGCATAGCAGTAGCTCCCGTCACCGCAACGCTCCATGTCCCCATGTGTCCAACGCTGCACCGAGCCTAAAATGTCATTCGGACATGAGCTATCAGTTGCGCTCAGTTCTACAAGCTTCTCCGGAGAATTCAACATATATGACTAAAACGTAGTTTCCAAAGCAGGCACGCAAAGACGCACACGTCCCTCTGGGTATAAGTTTCTTCCATCGCTCTAGAGTGACTTTAGAGCACTTTCGGTGCTAATATGTGGCACTTACTGAGGGGACAGGGAAGCGAGCAACGAATTGGTAGCCAACAAAGTAAAGCGAAAATCGCAATTTTCGGAAAGCACATTGGTGGTGGCAGGCATCGTATATTCCGCATTATATATTAAGAAGCACCTGGAGATAAAAGTGACCATAATTATAACACGAATCATGTCCTTATGATTGCGAGTGATTAGTTCGACACGCGTCAGTTATCTCTGCTTCTTCGACAAAGGTGGGCGCCGCGAACAAACAAGTTTAATCAAGGGTTAGTAGCTTCCTATATGTTGAATTAGGGCTTCTTATGAAAACGAATATTATTATTTCTTTCAAGTAAGCACTAAGTAGCCGTCGTCCACGGTGTGTCAGCGCTGTCTTGATGCTAGGACTGGTGGGTGGTAGTGTTTTTGTTTTTAATAATCAAAAAGGAGAAAAATAGTATTGCCGGCCGCAGCAACTGCTATCTAAAAAACTGAAGGACTTGAGTGGCGGCTAGCGGGAAAGAAAAGGGGATAAGGTGAGGAGAGCGAGGGGAAGTATACAAGGCAGCGATAGGAAGAAAGGACAGGGGGAGCTTTGTACATTATTTACAAAGTACAAACGGTCATCGAATTCGCGTCACTCGCGCGCAAGTGTCCGAGCACTGTCCACAAATGTCTGCGCGCGATCGGCCACTGCAATTGTTTACAATATATATATATATATATATATATATAATAATATATATATATATATATATATATATATATATATATATATATATATATATATATATATATATATATATATATATATATATATATATATATATATATATATATATATATATATATATATATATATATATATAGTACCGTTGATGTATATACATAGTCGTGCCCACGTAGCGTCCTGTCGCATTCACAGCGCGCGCGACACAATGCACCAGCTGCCGGGGTGGGGCGCCCGGCAGCCTACCTCGAGGTATACACACGGAGCGTTCAGGCCACGCACGCACTGCCTGGCGAAGAGCAAGCGAGGCTTCAAGCCCGCCTGCTCGATGAACGCGCAGAGGCTCACCATTGTCCTGTCACGGGTGCGCGCACTGCCTCGCGGCCATAGGAGCGTCTCGATGCTGTCCGGGGTGATTCCGAGCGCCCTATAAGCCGCGAGCATCTCGCGACGTGGCTCTGCGGATGCGATACAGCGAAGCAGCATGTGCTCTAATGTCTCCACTGCACCGCAATCACCACACACGTTGCTCGACGAAAGTCCGTGGCGCACCCGTCTTACTTCAGGCCACACGCAGCCGACGCGCACTCGGATGAGCATTGCAAGCTGTAGGCGCGAATGTGAGAGCGCGCCGACAACAGGTGTGGGTCCGGGTGTTGCTGAAGGATGTGGTCATAGACCACCGTACGCACGCCCTCCAAAGCGAGAAGTTGGTCTCTGAGAGGGAGCTGATGTGCGGCGGTGACGTGTTCATCGGCTTGCTCATTGCCGTGTATGCCGCAGTGGCCGGGCACCCACTGCGCGCGAATGCTGCACTTTCGCTCTGCGAGGTTCTCGAGGCGCTCGCGTATCGCGCAAAGCAGCGGTGTGCCACGGCCGGGAGACTGCAGGCGGCTGAGGGCGGCGCGGGAGTCACACAAATGTGCACACCTGAGTGGTGTCGAAGCAATGGTAAGCAATATGTCCTGGGCCAGGCGAAGGCCTTCACTTGGTAGCGTGCTGAGACTTCGGGTTGAGTTAGGATTGAAGCTTCGAAATGGGTAAAACAAAAACAAGTTGGTTTAATTGCGCTTTGAGAAAAGGTATTTACACGACGAAGAAGGTAGGAACTGCAAAAAGGCAAGAGTTAAGAGTTCATAGCGAAAAAGCGTCTGGATGAGCTGTTTACCCAGGGCTCAGAGCGTCATTTCGTGCTCTGCATGCACCAACCTTAAATCCCTTTATGTTCAGCCCCTCTCTGGCTGACCAATCAATTCCAGGCTATATCCTTCAGATATCGGCAACCAACCGAACACATCACCGCACTGATGGTCTGGTGCACTGACTGATCCAGTATTGTTTCATCGGGCGTGGTCACTTGTCGTCGTGTAGAGCATTAGGAACGGCAAAAAGGTAAACTCCGCTTCTTCTGCAAAAAACCGCCATGACAGTGCAGGTGTGTTTCCCTCTCAGAAGCACACGTATACGAGCGGCGCCAAGGAGACGGCTCGCATCGTCGGGCTTCCAGCTGTTTCCTGCGGTCACTGGTAGCGGCCTCTAATTGCCGTAATCCCCAGGATCCTTTCTTCTGCCGAACGTCTGCGGAAGGGTCACTCCGATCGTCCCTCGCTGACAATGGGCGCCCCTCAACGGGACGGTCAACAGTCGAACGAAGCATGGGAAAACACCTCGGGCCGTTTCTCACGGGAAGTCGTTTCTTTTTATTTTTCTTGAAGTTCACCTCGTCAGGCGAAACGTCGCCAACTTGGCAGTTGTACGGTCACAACCGCGCCTATACCACAGCTAATAACATGCGACGTGGGGTGAATATGCCTTTAACGCCAGCAATACAAAAAGCTTACCAGAACAATAATCTGTTCACTATACAAGCAGGAAAAAAATGTCATCTAAAATATTTGTACCATCAAATGAAGCCATTTTTTGGCAGTCATAATTTGATATTTTGGGTAGGGTGTTGAATAAGTATAGTTTATGTTCGACAACGATGTATATATAAGTGCCAAGTCACATTTGGCTGGGAGCCTGTGTGAACTGTGATTCATGTCCCACACGCAAAGCAGCCCGAGTTTATTTAGACTCGAGAGATTATTAGCTTAGAAATATCTATGCCCGATCCTCTTCCATTTCGTGAGACCGAAACGTGTGAAGTTTGTTGAGCACTCGAAGAACCGCTGTTCAACGCGAAAACAGCAAATTTTGGGTGATTCTACTTTCAGCAGCTTTGCAATACGCAAAGTTCTCACCAACGCATGTGGTAGGCTTTTTTTTTTCAATTGCCTCGCAGCGATCAGCTCCAAGTCCCTATGCGTTTGGGTGACCTGTAAAGGAGGGAACGTCCCGGTAAACGCGGTGCCCGGAGGCAACGACACGGGAGGCGAGATCACCTATGATGGGCGCGCGGAGCACGAGGGCAACGTGATACCTGGCAAGATCCTCACCATCCTCGCTTACTCCTGCGTGGGCCAAGATAAAGTGGAGCACAAATACCGGTACTGCCAGGTCAGTGCAACGGGATTGATTCCTCCATTTTGCACACTATTTGACATAAATTGTGTATCACGCTGCTACAGACTCCGCTATATATATGAGCGCCTAATTATACCAAAGTTGCTATCACAAGTGCGGGAAGAATCGCACATCGCGTAGTCGAGAGCAAAACACACGCCGCGATGGCGGCAAATTGGTCAGGTGTGCAATAAAAGTCTTGTAGCTCTGTTCCGCGGCTTGCCACACATGTACTGTTCAGTTGAGTCGTGTCCGACTCTTCGTGACCCTATTAACCATGTCACGCCACGCTTTCCGGTCTCTCACTATCTTCCTAACATCACATAACTTCATCTGCAGTGCCTCGAGGATGCCATCTAACCATCGCGTTCGCTGCCTACCCCTTCTCCGGCAACCCTCAACCTTTCCCAAAATCAAATATTTCTCCAGCGACTCCTCCCTTCTCATCAGATGACCAAAGTAGCTGAGCTTTACCTTTAGAATTTGACCCTCCAATGAGCAGTCAGGGTTTATGGTCGACAATATCGACCGATTTGATCTTCTGGCAGTCCAAGGAACTCTCAAGAGTCTTCGCCAGCACCACAATTCAAACGTGTCAATTCTTCGACGGTCAGCCTTTTTCACAGTCCAACTCTCGCATCCATACATCACTACTGGAAAGACCATAGCACGAGTTATACGGATCTTGGTTGGCAGACTAATGTTTATGCTTTTTACTAGGCGGTCAAGGCTAACCATTGCTCTCTTTACCAGAAGCAGGCGTCTCCTAATTTCATGGCTGCAGTCTCCTTGCGAGGTAATCTTGGAGCACAAGAAGAGAGAATCTGTCACAGCTTCCAATTCTTGTCCCTTGATGCTACAGGACTTGATAGGGCAAGACGCCATGATCTTTGTCTTTTTAATGTTCAGTTTAAGCCCAAACTTCTCACTCTCTTCTTGTACGCGCATCAGAAGCCTATTGAGTTCCACTTCAATTTCTGCCATTAATGTGGTATCATCCGCATATCTAAGGTTGTTGATACGTTTTCCAGATATCTTCACTCCAGCTGAAGACTCGTCCAGACCGGCCTTCCTCATGATGCACTCTACATATAGGTTAAATGGGCAGGGCGACAGTATGCAGCCTTGCCTCACTCCTTTCTCAATCGGAAACCAATCAGTAAGACCATGCCCAGTTCTGACTGTGGTCTCTTGCCCTTCATACAGGTTCCTGAGGAGACAGATGAGGTGAATTGGAACTCCCATCTCTTGGAGAGCTTGCCACAATCTGCTGAGATCTAGGCAGTCAAACGCTTTCGCATTAACAATAAAGCAGAAGTAGATGGGTTTCTGGAACTCTCTTGCTTTTTCCATTATCCAGCGAAGGTTGGCAATTTGGTCTCTAGTTCCTCTGCCCTTGCGAAACCCAGCTTGCACGTCCGGAAGCTCCCGATCCACATACTGCTGCAGCCTACCTTGGAGGATTTTCAGCATCACCTTGCTAGTATGCGAAATAAGCGCCATCGTGCGGCAGTTGGAACAATCTTTGGCTCTGCCTTTTTTTGGAATGGGGATGTAAGCTGACCTCCTCAAATCCTGTGGCCACTGCAGGGTTGTCCAAATCTTCTGACATAATGTATACATAACATTATAGCGTCGTCATGGTTAAGGTTGTGGTTTCTACGTGGTCATAGGCCACCAACCACCGCGGGTTCGAGCGTCGCGCCAGCCGAAGCCCCGATCAGCCGTCACCACGCGCACACTGAAACACCGCAGCGCGCACTCAACCTCCACCGGGAGGAGAGCACTTCGCTGCAAGGACACAAACCTCCAAGTTCACGAAGGAGGCGTTTATTTAAACGCCATCCTCCAGCGGCACACACACACACACACGCACACACATACAAAATATACAAAACGCACAAGTGACACGGAGTGCGCGCCACAAGCACGCAAGGGCGTGCTGTGATCTCTCTCTCGCAGTGACCAGAGGGTTCCTTTGAGACAGAGTGGGCAACCATCGCAAGGTACGCCTGTCTAGGATCGTTGGATCACGATCGACAGGCTCGAGTTGCGCTCTCAGGTACGACCCGGAGCAGACGAACTCGAGTGCACACTGGTCTGCGCGGACAAAGGCCGGCAGACAAGAACAGTAGCGTACGCACCTTACGATGTCTCGGAAGGGTCTCTCTCTCGGCCCCGCTCGGAGGGTCGCGCGAGCGCGGCCATCGAAGCGGTGCCATGTTCCCGCCAAAAGGCGCCAATGGGAACAGCCACTGGGACGCCAGGGCGGAGCTGTGGCCCGAACGACAGTGACAAGTCGTCCGAGCCTCTCTCCGCCGCCTCAGGCGGGAGAAAGGGAACGAGGAGAACAACTGGGAAGCGGGTGGCGGCCGCGCAAAGGGCAGCCGCAGCAAGCCCGAATCCCACAAGGTTTTGAAGCAACTCAGCTGGAATGCCATCAATTTCGCTAGCTTTGTTCTTAGCAAGGCTGGCTAAGGCCCATTTAACTTCACTCTTCAGGATGCCCGGCTCGAGATCAGTAATCACAACTGTCTTATGCTGGGTTTGCACATTCGGGTCCTTCTTGTACAGTTCTCAAGCCTGAGTTGCTCTCATAGCCTGAGTTGCTTTGGGACGTTAAACCCCACAAACCAAGTTCTTCTGTGTATTCCTGCCACCTCTTCTTTATCTCTGAGGCTTCAGTGAGGTTCTTGCCTCGTTTGTCCTTTATCACGCCCAGCTTAACACAGAAGCTTCCTTTGATATCTTTGATTGTCTTCTACAGAGCTCATGTGTTCCTTAATTGGCTGTTCTCAACTGCTTGGCACTGTATGTTCAGGAAGGCATTCCTATCTCTCCTTGCTATTTTGTGAAAATCCGCATTGAGAACCTTGTATCTTTCTCTTTCCCCCATAACGTTTGCCATCCTCCCTTCCTCAGCTGTTTGCAAAGCCTCTTCAGATAACCAGTTGGCTTTATTGCATTTCTTTGCTTTGGAACTACCTTAGTAGCAACTTCTTGTATTATATCACGAACATCAGTCCACATCTCTTCGGGCTCTCTGTCTTCTAGATCTAATTCTTGAAATCGATTCCTCACTTCCACAGCATATTCTGATGGAATTTCATCCAGATCATACCTGAAAGGCCTTCTAGTTTTCTGCGTTTTCCTCAATCGAAGCTTAATTTTGGTAACAAGAAGCTGATGATCGGTGCCACAATTGGCCCCAGGCCTTGTTTTTACTGCTTGTATAGCGCTTCACCATCTCTGCCGGCAAAGAATATAATTGATCTGATTCCTGTACAGACCTCCGGTGAAGTCCATGTGTACAGGCGCCTCTTGTGCTGTTGAAAATGAGTATTCGCTATGGTCAGGTTGTTTTCTTGACAAAACTCTACTAGCCTCTGCCCAGCTCAACCATGACGCTGTTAACATTCTGCATACATTATGTCAGAAGATTTGCACAACCCTGCAGTAGCCACAGGATTGGAGGAGGTCAGTGTATATCCCCATTCCAAAGAAAGGCAATGTCAAAGATTGTTCCAACTACCGCACGATCGCGCTTATTTCGCATGCTAGCAAGGTGATGTTGAAAATCCTCCAAGATAGGCTGCAGCGGTATGTGGATCGGGAGCTTCCGGACGTGCAAGCTCGGTTTCGCAAGGGCAGAAGAACTAGAGACCAAATTGCCAACCTTCGCTGGATCATGGAAAAGCAAGAGAGTTCCAGAAACCCATCTACTTCTGCTTTGTTAATTATGCGAAAGCGTTTGACTGCGTAGATCGCAGCAGATTGTGGCAAGCTCTCCAAGAGATGGGAGTTCCAATTCACCTCATCTGTCTCCTCAGGAACCTGTATAAAGGACAAGAGGCCACAGTCAGAACTGGGCATGGTCTTACTTATTGGTTTCCGATTGAGAGAGGAGTGAGGCAAGGCTGCATACTGTCGCCCTGCCCATTTAACCTATATGTAGAGTGCATCATGAGGAAGGCCGGTCTGGACGAGTCTTCAGCTGGAGTGAAGATATCTGGAAAACGTATCAACAACCTTAGATATGCGGATGATACCACATTAATGACAGAAATTGAAGTGGAACTCAATAGGCTTCTGATGCGCGTACAAGAAGAGAGTGAGAAGTTTGGGCTTAAACTGAACATTAAAAAGACAAAGATCATGGCGTCTTGCCCTATCAAGTCCTGTAGCATCAAGGGACAAGAATTGGAAGCTGTGACAGATTTTCTCTTCTTGTGCTCCAAGATTACCTCGCAAGGAGACTGCAGCCATGAAATTAGGAGACGCCTGCTTCTGGTAAAGAGAGCAATGGTTAGCCTTGACCGCCTAGTAAAAAGCATAAACATTAGTCTGCCAACCAAGATCCGTATAACTCGTGCTATGGTCTTTCCAGTTGTGATGTATGGATGCGAGAGTTGGACTGTGAAAAAGGCTGACCGTCGAAGAATTGACACGTTTGAATTGTGGTGCTGGCGAAGTCTCTTGAGAGTTCCTTGGACTGCCAGAAGATCAAATCGGTCGATATTGTCGACCATAAACCCTGACTGCTCATTGGAGGGTCAAATTCTAAAGGTAAAGATCAGCTACTTTGGTCATCTGATGAGAAGGGAGGAGTCGCTGGAGAAATATTTGATTTTGGGAAAGGTTGAGGGTTGCCGGAGAAGGGGTAGGCAGCGAACGCGATGGTTAGATGGCATCCTCGAGGCACTGCAGATGAAGTTATGTGATGTTAGGAAGATAGTGAGAGACCGGAAAGCGTGGCGTGACATGGTTAATAGGGTCACGAAGAGTCGGACACGACTCAACTGAACAGTACATATGTGGCAAGCCGCGGAACAGAGCTACAAGACTTTTATTGCACACCTGACCAATTTGCCGCCATCGCGGCGTGTGTTTTGCTCTCGACTACGCGATGTGCGATTCTTCCCGCACTTGTGATAGCAACTTTGGTATAATTAGGCGCTCATATATATAGCGGAGTCCGTAGCAGCGTGATACACAATTTATGTCAAATAGTGTGAAAAATGGAGGAATCAATCCCGTTGCACTGACCTGGCAGTACCGGTATTTGTGCTCCACTTTATCTTGGCCCACGCAGGAGTAAGCGAGGATGGTGAGGATCTTGCCAGGTATCACGTTGCCCTCGTGCTCCGCGCGCCCATCATAGGTGATCTCGCCTCCCGTGTCGTTGCCTCCGGGCACCGCGTTTACCGGGACGTTCCCTCCTTTACAGGTCACCCAAACGCATAGGGACTTGGAGCTGATCGCTGCGAGGCAATTGAAAAAAAAAAAAAAGCCTACCACATGCGTTGGTGAGAACTTTGCGTATTGCAAAGCTGCTGAAAGTAGAATCACCCAAAATTTGCTGTTTTCGCGTTGAACAGCGGTTCTTCGAGTGCTCAACAAACTTCACACGTTTCGGTCTCACGAAATGGAAGATGATCGTGCATAGATATTTCTAAGCTAATAATCTCTCGAGTCTAAATAAACTCGGGCTGCTTTGCGTGTGGGACATGAATCACAGTTCACACAGGCTCCCAGCCAAATGTGACTTGGCACTTATATATACATCGTTGTCGAACATAAACTATACTTATTCAACACCCTACCCAAAATATCAAATTATGACTGCCAAAATATGGCTTCATTTGATGGTACAAATATTTTAGATGACATTTTTTTCCTGCTTGTATAGTGAACAGATTATTGTTCTGGTAAGCTTTTTGTATTGCTGGCGTTAAAGGCATATTCACCCCACGTCGCATGTTATTAGCTGTGGTATAGGCGCGGTTGTGACCGTACAACTGCCAAGTTGGCGACGTTTCGCCTGACGAGGTGAACTTCAAGAAAAATAAAAAGAAACGACTTCCCGTGAGAAACGGCCCGAGGTGTTTTCCCATGCTTCGTTCGACTGTTGACCGTCCCGTTGAGGGGCGCCCATTGTCAGCGAGGGACGATCGGAGTGACCCTTCCGCAGACGTTCGGCAGAAGAAAGGATCCTGGGGATTACGGCAATTAGAGGCCGCTACCAGTGACCGCAGGAAACAGCTGGAAGCCCGACGATGCGAGCCGTCTCCTTGGCGCCGCTCGTATACGTGTGCTTCTGAGAGGGAAACACACCTGCACTGTCATGGCGGTTTTTTGCAGAAGAAGCGGAGTTTACCTCCTTGCCGTTCCTATATGCTCTACACGACAAGTGACCACGCCCGATGAAACAATACTGGATCAGTCAGTGCACCAGACCATCAGTGCGGTGATGTGTTCGATTGGTTGCCGATATCTGAAGGATATAGCCTGGAATTGATTGGTCAGCCAGAGAGGGGCTGAACATAAAGGGATTTAAGGTTGGTGCATGCAGAGCACGAAATGACGCTCTGAGCCCTGGGTAAACAGCTCATCCAGACGCTTTTTCGCTATGAACTCTTAACTCTTGCCTTTTTGCAGTTCCTACCTTTTTCGTCGTGTAAATACGTTTTCTCAAAGCGCAATTAAACCAACTTGTTTTTGTTTTACCCATTTCGAAGCTTCAATCCTAACTCAACCCGAAGTCTCAGCACGCTACCAAGTGAAGGCCTTCGCATGGCCCAGGACATATTGCTTACCATTGCTTCGACACCGCTCAGGTGTGCACATTTGTGTGACTCCCGCGCCGCCCTCAGCCGCCTGCAGTCTCTCGGCCGTGGCACACCGCTGCTTTGCGCGATACGCGAGCGCCTCGAGAACCTCGCAGAGCGAAAGTGCAGCATTCGCGCGCAGTGGGTGCCCGGCCACTGCGGCATACACGGCAATGAGCAAGCCGATGGGACACGTCACCGCCGCACATCAGCTCCCTCTCAGAGACCAACTTCTCGCTTTGGAGGGCGTGCGTACGGTGGTCTATGACCACATCCTTCAGCAACACCCGGACCCACACCTGTTGTCGGCGCGCTCTCATTGTCGCGCCTACAGCTTGCAATGCTCATCCGAGTGCGCGTCGGCTGCGTGTGGCCTGAAGTAAGACGGGTGCGCCACGGACTTTCGTCGAGCAACGTGTGTGGTGATTGCGGTGCAGTGGAGACATTAGAGCACATGCTGCTTCGCTGTATCGCATCCGCAGAGCCACGTCGCGAGATGCTCGCGGCTTATAGGGCGCTCGGAATCACCCCGGACAGCATCGAGACGCTCCTATGGCCGCGAGGCAGTGCGCGCACCCGTGACAGGACAATGGTGAGCCTCTGCGCGTTCATCGAGCAGGCGGGCTTGAAGCCTCGCTTGCTCTTCGCCAGGCAGTGCGTGCGTGGCCTGAACGCTCCGTGTGTATACCTCGAGGTAGGCTGCCGGGCGCCCCACCCCGGCAGCTGGTGCATTGTGTAGCGCGCGCTGTGAATGCGACAGGACGCTACGTGGGCGCGACTATGTATATACATCAATGGTACTATATATATATATATATATATATATATATATATATATATATATATATATATACATTGTAAACAATTGCAGTGGCCGATCGCGCGCAGACATTTGTGGACAGTGCTCGGACACTTGCGCGCGAGTGACGCGAATTCGATGACCGTTTGTACTTTGTAAATAATGTACAAAGCTCCCCCTGTCCTTTCTTCCTATCGCTGCCTTCTATACTTCCCCTCGCTCTCCTCACCTTATCCCCTTTTCTTTCCCGCTAGCCGCCACTCAAGTCCTTCAGTTTTTTAGATAGCAGTTGCTGCGGCCGGCAATACTATTTTTCTCCTTTTTGATTATTAAAAACAAAAACACTACCACCCACCAGTCCTAGCATCAAGACAGCGCTGACACACCGTGGACGACGGCTACTTAGTGCTTGCTTGAAAGAAATAATAATATTCGTTTTCATAAGAAGCCCTAATTCAACATATAGGAAGCTACTAACCCTTGATTAAACTTGTTTGTTCGCGGCGCCCACCTTTGTCGAAGAAGCAGAGATAACTGACGCGTGTCGAACTAATAACTTCGAAGAAGCAGAGATAACTGACGCGTGTCGAACTAATAACTCGCATTCATAAGGACATGATTCGTGTTATAATTATGGTCACTTTTATCTCCAGGTGCTTCTTAATATATAATGCGGAATATACGATGCCTGCCACCACCAATGTGCTTTCCGAAAATTGCGATTTTCGCTTTACTTTGTTGGCTACCAATTTTTTGCTCGCTTCCCTGTCCCCTCAGTAAGTGCCACATATTAGCACCGAAAGTGCTCTAAAGTCACTCTAGAGCGATGGAAGAAACTTATACCCAGCGGGACGTGTGCGTCTTTGCGTGCCTGCTTTGGAAACTACGTTTTAGTCATATATGTTGAATTCTCCGGAGAAGCTTGTAGAACTGAGCGCAACTGATAGCTCATGTCCGAATGAAAATTTAGGCTCTGTGCAGCGTTGGACACACGGGGACATGGAGCGTTGTGGTGATGGGAGCTACTGCTATGCACCACTGGTGGCGGTTTAGAAATTAATGACCCGAAAAAGAAAAAATCTAAACAAGAAATAGTTAATAAAGGCGTCCTTCGAGGAAATCAAGGTAAAACGATAAGAATGAGTGAATAAAAGAAGAAGCTCTGCGATTGCAACCAGCAGTCTCAACAGCCATAGCTTAGCGCCCCGCCAAGAATGAATGCAACCACATAGATTTTCTAGTACGTTGGTCACTGACGGAGCCAGCTACTTCACGATCAGAATATCGAGTATACAGCGCACCTAATGCTCTAGGAGTTCAGAACTAGAATGGCAAGCGCTAGTATTATTTTGGGCAGTACGATTTGCCATATATCCAGCAGCCACGATGGGTCTGCTTAACCAACAAGAAAAACGCATCATGAAGCAAGGAAGGCAGACCTACATTCGTAGTTCGCCATTGTTTATAAGCTGTGGTGGTATGTTCTTAACTTACACTATAATTTAACTAGCGAAACGCGGCCAATTATATCCATCAGACATCGCCGGAGATAGCGAACCATGATCTCGCTATGATGGTGGGATTACGCCTGAGGCGTGCTGTGCAAAAACAAGTCACCACGCTATTGTTTTAGTGCACAGGGTTTTTACACACCGCTACATCTCTTGTTTTAATGTGGAGAACAAATTCTGAATATATCGGCCGATAATCGGCGGTCGCTAGGGATAACGGAGTGGGTTTCACGAGGGGATAAGCATTGCTGTGGGCAGCACAGTCTCGGGGAGATAAAACGAGGGAACTTGCGAAGGTTGTGTGGCCGCTGTTGAAGCAGAAAAATGCAAATTGTAAATCATTTGGAGATGTCCTTGACCCGTAGCAGACGAAGAATAATGAGAACGCTATCTGTTCAGTCGTTGTTTCGTGTCTTGGGTACATATATGGCAACCATAGTAGACTCCATTCCAATGCTGCTGACAGGGTTTGTACAGTGGCCATGTAAGACCACTGCAGTTGGAAATAGCTGGAGCCAGGGCACGAACCAGAGCGGAGGTGGAGGGATGTGACGACAGAAAGGAAAAAAATCACTCCCGGCACAGGTGTGGCTTTGTGGCACGCTCTGCCCACAGGTATCGTTTCCGCGCATAGTTGTGGTCCAGTAATGCTGGCTGCCCGCACGAGACATTCTTAGCAAAGTTCTGGTTTGGCGATGCTGCCCGTTCAAGCGGAATCTCCTCGGCAGTGTTCTGGTGCCGCAATTCTAACTGTATACGCGCGTCGTCTCCGGTACAGTTCTGGTTCGGTAAGGCTTTCTGTCCATCTGAGTTGTTCCCCACCGCACAGTCCTGGTTCAACGATGGTCCTTGGTCACAGGAAGCGTCGTCAGCACAAATTTGGTTCGGCGGTGCTGTCTGCTTACATGAGGTGTCCATGACTCATCAGAAGCAGCACACGAGTCACCAGAGTTGACTTGTACCGCAGGAATCGAAAGTCCACGACCGTTCAGCTGCCCTCAGGCTATTTTTCACATAAATACTTGCGGTAAGATGACGTCCGCCACTGCCGGCTCCGCTTCTTCTTCTGCCTTTATAAATGGCACGCGTATTGCCATTCCCTGAAAACTGCAGCAACGGAAGTGCCGGGTGGTGTTACTAAAAAATAAAACACACAAAAAAGGAAGCCAATAAAGCTATATGTTTTTTTAGTATACATTGCAGTGTATAAACTAAAATGCATTCGCAATAAAATAGTTTGCATGATTAAAACTGCTTGTAGTAATCCTCTGATCATGCCAGTTGTGTCCGTCGCGCCATCTTTAGTACGCTGCAGAGTGATGGGCCACCGGGATGAGGCTATAGTTCTATGTGGGCTTCCGCTGCATTTCGCATGATGGAGCAAACGCGCGTTTATGGCCGAGAACCGCGGAAATAATAAAGCATCCATGTTTTCGAACAACGACAAAACGTTTTCTTTCATAATTTCGCAGGCTTCTTTGGAACGCTGAGGAAAGACGACGGGAAAACTGTGCATAAACCATTTTATTTGGAGGTTTCTGAAGACGCGCAACAACTTTACGTATACCATACTTCAGGTCCGCAGCCAGCATCTATAAAATTGAGTAACTAAACAATCTGTTCGTTAAGGGGAAAACAAAACAGCCTGAGTAATACTAGGCCAGTGCCAACATTATACATCAGGTTCCATTCCCGTCCGAAGTGCCTTTTATTTCTAAAACCATGCCTCAAATATTGTGAGACAACCAGTGTACAACCGGCGCAGAAAGAGGTTCAAATATCGCTCCTCAAGAGCATGGCAGAACGTCGCTTGCTCAAATTCTGAGTTGCCCGCTGCAGCAGGCAATCAGCGACGCCCACGGCAAATATAGTTTTGTTCCACGAGGTTCCTTATCAAACCGCGACGATAGCGGGTAGCGGCCACGCAACCGCGTGCCAGTCATCATGGATGAAGTTTTTCCTTCCTTCATGCCAGTCATAGCTTCGCGCCATTTCTGACGCTAATAGGCACGTCCGTAACATTATTTTTTCTTTTAAAGGCATCTCGCCGTTCCGGCATCATCATCAGTTGGTTCTGGCGGAACTGCGCGCTCTGCATAGCTTCCGCATATACGTGCGCGTGGTTCTCTCGCTTAGCATACTTCGCTCAACGCTCCTATCTGGCTGCAGCTGTGAAGTTGCTCTCTTCATTAGAATAACTTGCGCGTTTAATACCATCACGAAGCTCCTACAGCTGTCAAGATAAGACAAATGTTATTTTTGCTACTCTTTTGGCATATCGGGAAAAAAGGAAGAAAAAAAAAACGCATCTCCGAAATTTGATGCTCAGTTGTCTGCTGGTCCCAAACTTCTTTTTTGACCACGTCCGGCTGTGTTGTGACGCTTCGTTAAGGGGGGAAGAGGAAAAAAAAATAGCTAGACAAGATCTCGAGCCGTTTCAAGTGCACCTGTTGTTGCGTACAGCATGTCATTTAGTAACATGCAAAAGGGCGTAATGCATTTCATGCGGTGATTCTTACATTGATCTGCATGACTCTTGTTCACAGTGCATGAAAAAATTTCATTCTCACACTCAATTTCTTAATACGTGCAGCAGTTTCTTTACGGCTTTCACAAGAATGTTCCAGATATGAACCGAAAACCGCACACGCGGCACAAGAAATGCGATTTAGTTTTGTGTTACTATATATTACCGAGCCAGTTGATTGATGATACAGTGCCCGCTAAGAGAATGGTAGCATCAGGAACTCTAAAACGCTCTATGCAACCTTCCAGTTGCACGCAAGATCACATTCGGAGCCTAAAACTTGTCGCTCTTGCTAAGTGTCGCCGGAACATGGTGAGAGCGGGAGGTTCATTGCACTAGAGAAACAATTTCTTCGTAGTCGCCCTTCATAATAGGGAGACATTCTTGGGGGACAATACGTTACAGAGCATTAACATTGCGCATATGATATACTGCCCAAAAATTGTGACGCAGTTGCACTATTTAATCAAATTTACGGCATCCGCGCTTGGGTTACAGTCGCCAAAACATAATGGACTTCTGTGCGTTATCTAGCGGCAGCAAGCGCGGCACTGAAGGATACGCCTCATTACATATGCAACAATAGTCGCGCTTGAAACAGAGGGAAATGTTGCCTCGTTATGCTGTATCCTCCACCTCAATGAAGCGTCACATCCGTCAAATAGAAATCGCGGCAAAAAACCACATCGAATGTTCGAGAACCGTGCCCCATTTTACTTCGATAACACTCGAAACGAGAAAAAAAAAAAGCACTTGTTTTCCTACTCGTTGTATCTACACGAGCTGCGTACTGATATTAAACACGCAAGGTGTTCTAACAAACAGTCATTAGTAAGTTTAGCTGTGTGCAGCGCCCTCTCTCATATAGCACAGCGCTCCGCGAAAACACGAAATTGGAACCGCATATGCTACCAGCTTATATTTTATCATCCCAGCCACGAGGGAGCAGCCTCTCTATGGCAGCCTCACGTCAGCGACTTTACACTCGCTGCCGGGGATCAGCGCCGCCACTCCTCCCCCGCCTGCTCTGCAGGCCGGCGGAGCTGCTCGGTTACTTTTGGCAAAGACGGTGCAGTGCTCATGGCGAGCTTGGCTGTTAGTCTGGCGGAACTTCACCACATGGACGCCGACGCCTGTGAGGAGACTTTATCGCCGCCGTGTATCCCCGAGAAAGAAGCCACGAAAGGACTTTCTTTTCGGAGCAGCCCCGCTTCAACATTTCTGGCAGCGGACAAGCATGACATGGCTGAGAAAGGTCTCCGTTGCGCACTTTTCATTCAGGTGCAGACGGCTACTGCCTAGAGTTTCGCCACCGTGGTTTGATGATATGTGAGACTACTTTATGAAGTTTTATTTAAACCATTTGATAATCGTTTTTCAGAAAGTTAGGACGTTTCCTTCAATCCACTGAAGTCTGTTGAGATCCAGAGTATTTAATTTTTTTTCACCGCACAAACGTTTAGAGAATGTGGATTTAATAGACAAATTAGTACATATTGCCGTAGTGTTAAATACTTATTGGTGCCGTCATGTGATCAAGCTCGGGAGACTGGCACGCGCTCATCTCGCTCTCGGAGCTAGCTCGCTCAAGGGTAGCTTAGCCTAACCATGTCTGCTTTCTACAGCTTGTGCGTGCTGCAGTGCTCGGTGTCACCCGTTAATAATTAGAGGGTATTATTAACGATGCGCCCTTAACGGTGTGCACACTCTCAGACACCCTTAGAGTGAGGGGAGGTAGCGGTTCCGGTCGCAAAGGAGATGCCCTCTACGCGTGGCAAGCTCAACCGGAATTCAACTACCTTGTTGTGACAGAAGGGGGTGGCCGTTTGGTGCCCAGCTGTCGCCGGTTCCAGCCAGAGTAAGGATGGGAGTCAGAAGTAACAAACAAAACAAACTTTATACACAGCAAGAGACGATACAAAGCAATACACAAGAACAGTTAAAATGCACAGGCGACAGAGGTTCACAGAAAACAAACGCAAAGCATGCAACTACAAAGGTATTCAATAACACAGAGGCTTTACAACACAGATCAAACACGAGAGAGTCACATAAACAAACACCAAATTGTTCACCGGGCACTGTTGCAGTCCGACGCCTCGAGAGTCACTATGTGGCCGCCATACAAGACGAGCGCCGCTCCCTCGCAGGTCCGTGGGCTTGCCAGCAGCGGGCGATCCCCGGGAGTCCAGTTGTCGCACTTGCGAACACGCCGCAATCACTGACTGACTGACTGACTGACTGACTGACTGACTGACTACACAAGCGGCGCGGCCTCCATAAATAGGGCGCGCCGCGTCTGTCTGTTAAGGCGCGCCAAGGCTAGCGCGCACACACACATAGCTTCGCTGGTTAGAGCGCTCCCTTTTCCTCCCGTCGAGCCGCGCGTCGTCATTGGCTAGGTCCCATACAATTTTCTGGAGACGTCTGGCATTTTCCGGACTGATGAATCACAGTCATCATCGGGTGATGAGAAAGAGGGTGACGGCAACGCGTACAAATCTACGCGGAAGGAGGTTTTTATAGAACCTTGTGGAAATTTCCATGCGGCGCCGCGCGGGCCTCGCGCCGCGCCGGCTTGATAAAAATGTGCGCCGATTTCGTGACGCTCGGTAAATCTGTTTCCTTGCTCTCCCGGCTTCTGTGACAGTTTAATGTTGCTTGCTGAGTACATCTCATGCACGAAGAGTTTCTGGGTGCCTCCAGTGTCTGCAGCTGCAACCTGTGCACAAGGCGAGCAGCTTCTTGAGAGGCTTCATAGAGTTAATGCAAACCATACTATAGAGCAAAAGCGGCGGCGAAACCTCCATGTAAACTCTCTCTTCGATTTTGTTAATCGTGTTCGCAGCAATGATGGTACTTCGCGCATGGTAACCAGAACTTCCCACGCGCGACGTTTGGACCAAAAATAGCGCAAATTACGGCGTGGCAACCTGGCAACGTTGGAAAAACGCGGTACCACGAAATATTCTAGATCTCTATGCCACGGAGGCCGCGTGCAACGCACTGCGTGCGGTGCGATGCGTGGAACGAAGCTGCGGCGCAATTCAATATTGCTAGCTGAATACTTCCTAGTTCGTTTGCCAAGTTTAGGCAACTGTGGGAGCTCGAAGGTTGGTCAAGGTGGTGGCGAGCCCTGACAAGCGAGACGTGAAAAACTGTAGAATTAGAGCCCTAAGGAAGCGCAGGTATGGGGAGATATTCCCATTTGAAGCGAAAAAAAAAAAAAGTATTTACACACGAAACGGAATGCCCGATCCTTTTCGGCACCTTGTTTTGCAAACGTAGTGACACTGTTCTCAAACTAGGGCGCCTATGAGATAGTGTTAAATAACGTGGCCTGTATCGAACTGCAGCGGGCAGCGTGTTTTATAGCGCCTACTGTGCAGAACAAATAATGGGATGTCGTGTGAAAGCGGACGTTTGTGTTGGTTGTGTTCTTTAGCTTCTTGAGCAAAGGCAAGGCCGCACACGCACGGCCCACTGACTCAATCTAGCACAAGCGTTGGCTTCTCTGACGGTTTCGGGCATCCGCTTCGACGGCTCCAATAATCGAATTTCTCACCCGCAATCGACCGAAACGCGAGCAAGAAGTACTGTCCACATTGCTGGGCACAGGAAACGACTCGAGCAGTATACATGCCGAGTGTATTAAAACACGGTACGTATACAGCAGACGAAACATCACGTAACTATTGCCAGCAGTCCTTTATCAGCCTTTTACCGCTCAAATTTTACAACTGCAAAATATGGAATGTTGAAACATTTTTTTCTTATCTTTAATATATAGTTTAGGTATAATATTTAGGGTTATTTCTGCGAATAGAGTGAAACTAATGAGCTAATGTTATTAGCGAGAACCCACTAATGAGTACACGCAACCATGGGAAGACCTTAAGGGAGCACACGAGTGCAGCCTAACCTCTTCGCCGCGCTTTACGCTTTCACCCTCTTGAGGGGCTCAGTTCCTGAGTGCGGTCCCCTTGCCTTACTATACCTCGAACCATGACGAACTGGGCGGCAATCCAGACCGTCCAGCTCCCTGTGAGTGCCCAGCCGCGGTTCCTCTATGCTCCTCGAATGCAAACGCCGCTTCATGGCGACAAATTTGAGGACGGTGAGGACTGGCTGAGCAGCTCCGACCGGGTCTCTGCGTTTAATACATGGGACTAGGAGCACAAGTTCCCGAATGTTTATTTTGCTCTTGAAGATGCCTCCTAGATGTGGCTCGAAAAACACGAGTCTAGTATCACCACCTTGAAGGATTTGATGGCTGCTTACAGTCCGGAGCGCACATGTCTAATAAGCGCATTGCCATGTTTGAGGAGATTACTCGGTTTTTCAACCGCGAAGATCCGTCTATGTCGGAGACAAAGAAAGTTCGCCACCTTATGCGAGGTGTCAGGGAGCAGCTGCTCGTCGGGTACGCAACTCTCCGTGTACTGTGGCTGATTTTACGAGAGAAGCGGGCACTGGCCTCTACTAGTGCCGGTTCGCACATACCACGGCTGTCAGTTTCAATTATGCAATGCGGTAAAAATTTCAGGAGCAAACAGCGCGCTTCGTTTACTTTTGTCCGCACCGGTACACGTGAAGAAATCCGCCGAGCGGCGTCGGCAGTGCCATCTCCGCAGCCGCCTTGCGCCATGTCATGAGCCTACAGCGACGTGTAACGCACCCCAGTGATCTGTACCTGACTCTATAGGCAGTGGCTCTAGACTGACCTAGAGTTACTATATAGATTTTATAGTACTTCTAGGCCAAATGCCGGCTGCGGTGAAACCATGCGGCGCAAAGAGAGCGCGACATCTCCACCGATGATGGCCGCCGAGAGGCTTTGTGCGTTAAGGCTATGGAGAGGTGTTAAGTGCTCTCTAAATTGTTTTCACTATTCTTGTGATGCATACTTTAGAATATATTTTCATAATGTCAGCTAATTTCTTCCTAGTGGAACAGCTTATTGAAGAGGGCCCGAAAAATACCGGGACTGAAGCGTGAGCCGGAAGACTGAAAAAAAAAAAAAAAAAAAAAGGAGCAGATTTCGCTACTTAATCGATGACGACGTCGATATATCGAGAGGCAACTACTTGTCCATGCTAAGCGCAAACTATACGGCGACTGGCCAGATGACATAGCCGCTATAGTTGGACGATAATAGTTGGAAGGTAAGGATATCCCTAGGAAATTATTCGACGACGCCTCTACAAATAATGGATTCGTGCGTTCGATAGACACGAGTCGCCAGAGAAACAGAGAGCTTTCTCTCTTATAAGGTTCAAGCCATGCCTTAACCCTAACCATCTTTTTTCTTTCTTTTTCAGTGCGCGCAGCAGATATCAGGAGAGCCTAACACTGCGTGACTCGATAGGGTTGCATCATGTGGCGGCTCGCCCAGCCTGTCATGTCCTACTCCAATATGCAATAAAAAAAGTACTAATAATATATATCTTGTTTTTGGTGCGTTCAGTTAAGTACGGCGATCTAGGTCCAATAACATATATTTTTTTTTGTTTGTACTGAAAGAAATTTTCATATGTGATGGGCAAATCTGTTGACACAAATAAATAAATCTTAGTTTTACAAGACACGATGTCCCAGTACTCATTTAGAAAAAAAAATCATGAACTTAGCTCAAGCAAAGACATTGAACACGGTCGTTGCAGCTTTCACAAGAGATGACCAAAAAGAAGTGCGGCCTTGAAGACGCATCCTGAAAGAGCCTTGAAATCGTTCTACCGCTTACTGCGGAATTGTGAAACGAGGTGGGTTAAACGCTACGATGCGATCTCAGTTTAGTCAGGGTCAATTTGAGATCATAACTAGGACAATCTATATGCTATTTTGAACGCACGAGGCTATATGCTGTTTATGATAAGGTATATAAGAGTCCGCTCAGAGCCAACGCACGATTACGCCTCGTCGAAGTTGCGTTGTAACCTTGACTTTTTCACTTCGTTCTACGGCCTGCCGTAGTACTGCTGACGAAGCGAACGTACTATTTTTCACACGAGGGTTTGTCCTGCTTGAAGAGCAGCTGGGTCACTTTTCGAGAATTACGCGATATTCAAGGTATTCAAATTTATTGAGGCTGCAGGTAATGCATGTGAAGTGTTTTTTGCTCTAGCATTCAAACTGATGGCGTAATCGACGATTAAATCTCGAGCTTGCCCTCACAGCACTCAAGGTCTCCAGAGAAGCTTGGTAATGACGTCACGGACGGTAACATCATTATCCTTGTTCTCGCTCACTTCCAGCGGTGCATTTGCTGAAGCCGCCGAACAAAGAAAGGGCTTTGCTTTCGTTAGAGCTTTTTTTTTTTCTTTTTTTTTTACTTTTCAAACCAAATGTTTCTATGCGGGAAATCTACTGGTACCGTCAATGACGTAATCATGCCCCTCCCACCCGCAGCTGTGTGGTGCAGAGAAGCCTGATAACGGTCGTGGTTTGAATCGCTAATTGCGCCACTGATTCAAATGCTAGCGCCAAGATATTTCGCATGCTTAAACTGCAAGCTATAAACGTTCGACCCCTCGAAACTCATCGAATCTAAACCCAGTTCAGTTTCCCTTTAATCCCTTCTGCTGAGAAGTTCGGGTATTCATCGAAACATAGAGAAGTGGTGTATGTTAAGGGAGCTCACAGCAACTTACTCAAAAAAAGAAAGCTTAGACAAGCTTTGTTTGCATTGAAAGTGCAAAATACCGATGTAATTCATATATAACTGAAATATAATTATACGACAGCAGAGAAAAAAAGCTACATGGCACCGGTGGGATTCGGAACCCCACGACCTCAGAATTTCGCGGCGGCACTTTACCATCTGAGCTCCGCCGATGGCTGCTCAATCTTCTATTTTCGTAGGTTATTACACTGCATGTAACCAATCCTTGAGAGCGATCACTGGCACCACCCTCATCCGCCGCGGAGGACATGGAAAGGCCTGCTTTACCGCTATAGTATCGCGTGGTACGTAATTTAACTGGGAGGCTGTGAACTCTGCTAAAACCCTCTTATGCTACCTATATGGTGTCAAGGTTGCCAGAATCCATGCCTTCGTCCAACCAATCAGCAAATCAATCTGACAGTTGCTGCACCCAGTCGTTTCCTTAAAAGTGTTTTTCAATTTTCGCGCGTTTCTTGTACGCGCGTGTTAAATGAGTGCTTGACGTCCTGTATTGTTTAGATACTATAATTAAACAAACATGTCTTGAAAGTAAGGCGAGCAGCAGTTAGGCACTATGTCAGCGCGCTGCTACTTTGAAGATGCACAACCAACTACCTGCATTTGTAAAATTCCTTAACCTGAAGAATTTCTTGATGCACACGACGGAATTTCCGGAGAGCAGAAGTACATACTTTACGGGACACGTGGCCTGCGAATAAGAACCGGTAGCAGATAATAGATAAGAAATCCAAGATTGTCATCGCCATCATCAGCAATCACTTAGGCATGATATTTAGGCTTCCCCATGAAACTAAACTGAATGAGCCTGCTATGTTTGATATTGTCACGGAGGAACGAAGACGAAGTAGTTGAAGGACAGAGGTGTGCGTGGTGTCAGAAATGGGATCGCGTGGGAACGTGCACCGGTCTGTGACACCGGGTTCCTGTTCTCGTAGACTCGTGCACGCGCCTTCGTTCGACGGGTACGGACAGATTCCCTTGCTAATTATATTCAAAATTTACAAACTTTCAAATGTTTTGCGTCGTATTTCTTTTCTTGCATTCAGTTTTGTGATCATAAACCTTAGGTTTTTGTTTACTTGACAATTATTTTATTCACTGATCCGGTATATGCAGGACACTAGGCACTCCACACTGAACCCTGGCCAATCCCCCTTCGTGGGCACGTGCCATTTATGAAGGCAGAAGAAGAAGAAACGGAGCCGGCAGCTTGCGGACGTCATCGTACTGCAAGTATTGTTGTGAAAAAAATAGACTGAGGGCAGCTGAACCGTCGTGGATCCGTCTCCTGCCGTACGTCAACTCTGATGGCTCGGGTGCTGCTTCTGATGAGTCATGGACGCCTCATGTGAGCAGACAGCACCGCCGAACCAGATTTGTGCTGACGACGCTTCCTATAGCCAAGGACCATCGTTAAACCAGGACTGTGCGGTGGGGAACGACTCAGATGGACAGAAAGCCTTACCGAACCAGAACTGTACCGGAGACGACTCACGTAAGCAGATAGAACTGTGTGACCAGAACACCACCGCTGAGCTTCAGTTTGAACGGGCAGCTTCGCCAAACCAGAACTTTGCCAATAATAACTCGGGCGGGCAACCAGCATTACTGGACCACAATTATGCTCGAAGCGATTCCTGTGGGCAGAGCGTGCCACAAAGCCAGAACTGTGCGGGCGTGATTTCTTTCCTTTCTGACGTCACATACCTCCACCTCCGCTTTGGTTCGTGCCCGGGCTCCACCTATATCCCTACTGCAGTGGTCTTACATGGCCACCGTACGAACCCTGTCAGCAGTATTGGAATGGAGCCTACTATGGCTGCCCTATGGGGTATGTTCCCCAAGACAGGAAACCTTATCAGTATCATTGTTCAGTGACTGAAAAAGCACCCTCAGAACAAGAAGCTGCCAGTGATGTAAATGGGAGCGATGGTGCTACTCCAATGGATGCATCGCTTAGCAGTGGTTTCCCTGCCCGGTATACGCCCTCAGACACGACAAATTTGCAGTACTTTATGCAGTCACGGAAGAAAGACCCTTAGATCAAGAGCCTGCCAGCTTCGTTGACGGTAGCCATGAAGCTTCGCCGATGGATATCTCGCCTTGTGTAAGCCCTGTGAACGTTGATACAAGCTGTGCATCAACAAATGATGAAGAAACACCGGCACTAAAACGCACACCTCTGTCCTTCAAATACTTCATCTTTGTTCGATCCTCCGGGACAATATTATAGATAACATCATTGCTAATGTTGCAGTGGAATGGCAAATGTATTGGTACTGCGTTCCGTAAATTGAATTACGTTTGTACGTCAAATATCCGTCGTAAAAACCAGAAGACAAAAAATAAAAGCCGAAACTTATTATCAACCGTTGTACGAACCTTGAAAAGTCTGTTTAAATATAGGACTCGGCGGACAAAATTTAATCTGCACTTTGTCTCTTGCCATCAATGTTGAAGGTTTGTTATATATGCATAAAACACTAATATAAATGTCTCTCTTGTATTTTATTCCTCGTCATTTCGCTACCGTGGTTCAGGCCACCTGTTTCATACCTGGATGAAGAAGATACATTTGCTGGCCCTTCCAATGCTTTGCAGTCCAGTGTAAACTGTCGTGAAATTCCGAGTCTATTGCATATTTTAATTTTTTACACCCACCCCGCATCATTCTGTTATTTTCTTTCTTTTTTTTTTTTTTTAGGTTTTCGATCATGCTTCGGAATACGTCCTTTCAGTTACTTGCGCAGGCAACATCATCAGGGAATCTGAAATTACCAAGTTTAATACCTTTTGTCCACAACGCTTACCTAATCCACTCCTTCCATGCTTCCTGCCTGTAAGCATGCAATGAATAGTATATATACTAGTAGGCACGGCAACTTCCATTGAGCGGCCGTAGTTGCTGGAGAGATCGCCTCCTGGCCTGATACTTTTCTAGACTTAGATTTTGTTACTTTCGTTGTGGATGACCATGCCGGCTGCAAGAGACACTATAAATATTTCGGAGTAACTTTTGCTATGCCTCGTCTACATCGTGCATAATTCCGGAATGCTTGCTTTACTACTAAATTTCGACTCAGTCAAAATCCTTCCTCGCAGACTAAAGGCTATAGACCAGCATCAGTTCAGTTTAGCTCATTTACAGGAAAACATGAGAGTTTGGCTGCTATTCTGTTTTGACGACGTGTTGGACGTGAGGATCGGCGGCGATATAACTGGCGGCGGCTCAAATTTACTGAAATGAATAGTGGGAATGGTAGGAAAACTTTTTTGGCGTTCGCTGATGCATTGATAAAGCGTTTAATTTAGGAAGTCATTTTTTATAATATGTCCGCAGGTACTGCTGTTCCAAATGCAATAAAAAACCATTATTGCTGATGCTGATGCGGCCATTCCCCTTTGTATCGGGGGATCACAAAGTTCTGGATCAGGCCAGACCATGGCCTGACTACCATGGCGATGACGATGGCGATGTGGGTGATGAAGGCGTGCTACGAGCATGGATCTTTGCTTTCCAAGCGATTTATATTGGTTCTCATGGTGCCCCACCCGCAATCTCTATTACACGAATAGCCAAAATGCACTACTAGAGTATGTGGCTTCTACGTGGTCATGGGCCACCAACCACCGCGGGTTCGAGCGTCGCGCGAGCCAAAACCCTGATCAGCCGTCACCACGCGCACACTGAAATACCGCAGCGCGCAATCAACCTCCGTAGGGAGGAGAGCGCTTCGCTGCAGAAACACAAGTCTCCTAGTTGGCACAGAAGACGTTTATTCAACACCGTCCTCCAGCGCTACACAAACATTCAGTCACCGCGTCCCGGGAGCGCGCGGGGAGCAAGGCTCCCCTGAACGTACGCAGTGACAAAGAATGCACGCCTCAAGCACGCAAGGACGTGCTGTGATCTCTCTCTCGCGGTGACCAAAGGGTTCCTTTGAGAGCGCTTGGGCAACCACCGCAAGGTACGCCTGTCGTGGATCGTTGCATCACGATCAACAGGCACGAGCTGCGCTCTCAGGTGAACTCGAGTACACACTGGTCTGCGCGGACAAAGGCCGGCATACAACAGTAGTGTACGCACCTTGCGATGTCTCGGAGAGGTCTCTCTCTGGGCTCCGCTCGGACTGTCGCGCGAGCGCGGCCGTCGAAGCGGCGCCATGTTCCTGCCAAAAGGCGCCAATGAGAACAGCCACTGGGACGCCAGGACAGAGCTGTGGCCGAACAGCAGTGACAAGTCGTCCGAACATCTCTCCGCCGCCTCCGGCGGGAGAAAGGGAACGAGGAGAACAACAGGGCTAGGGCGGCGGCCGCCCAAAGTGCACCCGCCCCAAGCCCGAATCCCACAAGGATGGCTTTTTTATTCGCAGTCATTTATTTTCGGTAATTTTCATTTCAATATCTTCGCGATTTGTGGTGCCGCCAAAAGCGTAAGCCCATCGTGAGCGCTTCCAGACGGCGCCATGTTTGATCATATTTTGAAAACTTGGGCGAATTGCCTGCACCATACTCTTCAACATAGGCCCACATAGCGATGGCTGCGCAAATTAAAGCAATATGTCCTCTAGTGCATGCGTCGTTCGCCAACGATTTCAGGCAGGATGCACTGCTACTGTAGCTGCAGAGGCTGTTTGAACTTCTCAAATGTTGACTGTCTTGCAGACGAGGACTTCGTAGTCGGTGTAGGGATGCTCTTTGCCGCCGTAGGTGACTATCGCGCAGCGCTCCCGTAATCTGACATGCCCTTAGGACATGGGCTATCAGTTGCACTAATTTCCACGAGCTTCTCCGGAGAAATCAGCATACACGGCTAAAACCTACCATTTAAAGCAGGCATGCAAAGACGCCCGCATCACGCTAGGTATCTGTATCGAAACGGCACTAGCGCCGTGTCGGTAGTGTCGTTTCGGCGCTAATTTGTGGCAGTTACTGAGGGGACGGGGAAGCGGAAAATGACTTGGTAGCAACGCCAAAGCAACGCCAACTTCGCGCATTTCAGGGCGCATATCGGTGGTTAACGATATCGGATATGCCGCATCGTATATCAAAAAGCACCTAGGAACGAGAAGTGATCATATTCATATAGAATAAATAATGTACTTATGATGCGTGATTTATTGGTGCTGCATGCGTCCGGGATCTCTGCTTCTCCGACAAAGACGGGAGCCGCGAACGTAGCTTCACCAAGTGTTAGTAACTACTTATAGCACGTGGAATTAAGGCTTTTGATAAAAACGAATAGGATTCATATTTCTTCCAAGCAAACTCTAAGTGGCTGCCACACAACAGGATGTCACACAACTTTCCCGATGATCTATTTTGTTCCAACAGTTTCGGACGGTGGACCGTCCTTCTTCAAGGTAGAATTGAGTATGTTGTTTTTCCTTCCCCTTTCCATATAATGTTCTTTATTCCAATAATCACCATTCCTATAAATAGTATACTATAAACAGTATAAACAGAAAAAAAAACAGCGTTTGCATTGCACTCGTAGACTGTTCGCTCTTTTGTATATATATATATATATATATATATATATATATATATATATATATATATATATATATATATATATATGTAATCGGTTTTGTGGTGTATGTCCCAAAGGCAAAACAGTCCGAGTTGATTTAGACTCAAGAGGTTGTTAGCTTAGAAATTTCTGTGCACAATGGTCTTGCGTTTCGTGTCACCGCAACGAGTGCATCTTTTTTAACACTCGACGGACCGCTGTTCAAAGCGAAGGCAGGGAAGTTTAGGGGATTCCACTTCATGGAGCTTTGGCATACGCAAACCTTTCGGCAGCGCACGTGATGGGTATTTGAAATTGCTTCGCAGCAATCAGCTACAAGTCTCCATGCGTCTGGGTGACCTGTAAAGGAGGGAATATCCCGGTGAACGCGGTGCCCGCAGGCGACGACACCGGAGGCGAGATCACCTATGTTGGGCGCGCGGTGCACGAGGGCAACGTGATACCTGGCAAGGTGCTCACCAGCCTCGCCTACTGCTACGTGGGCCACAATAAAGAGGAACACAAATACCGGGACTACCAGATGAGCGCAAGGACACTGATTTCTCCATTTTTCTCACTGTTGCACATGCATTGTTATCACGCTGCTACGGCCTTCGCTATATAGGAGCGCCTTGTATACCAAATTCACTATTACCAGCGGGAAGGATCACGCGTCGCGGAGACGGCAGCAAAACACACGCCCCGATAGCGGTATGTTTGTCTGGTGTGCAGTAAAAGGGTCCTGCAGCTTTGTTCCACGGCTTGGCGAGTATGTACCTCATCATGAAGAAGCGATCCAAGTCGCGTTGGTTCAAGTATAGAGCATAATTTCGGTACGTTTTTGCTCCTATAGATGGTGGTACGGGAAGTTTAACATCCCAAAGAGATTCAGGCTTTGAGAGACGCGAAAGTGGAGCACTCGGTATTAATTTCTGACATCTATAGCCTCTTTCAGCGCCGGGCGGATCTTGACGACATGGAGGTGTGTAAAATGGCTATAACCGACTCGGAGCAGGCATGCGCTCTCTCCTCTAATTTATAGTATTTAATAGGCCCTCACCTGACTGTTCTGCGCAAGCAATGCCGATGCCATCACTTTGTTTTCGCGCCCGTGTGGACGGCCCTTGACTTTTGACTTTCCTAGCTATCTGTTTGGCAATTTGGAGACATTTTAACGCGACAACTTTAAAAGCCCCGTTATCCAGAAAATCCGGCTCCGGCGTCCGTGTTGTGAGCGAAAAATGACGGGCTTGGAGCTGGCAGGTTGTAGCTGGCAGCTGATTCATGGCCGGGCACTGATTCTTCGACGGTTTGTTCGACGACCACGTGTTGGCATAACGTTGGGAGGAGCTGCCAACTCGGGTTGCTCATTTGTAGTGGGAAGGTGGAATAATTGAATCAACCGTACAGTTGGATGCCGAGTCAGGGATGCTACACATTCAGGCCACGCACGCTTGTTTAAAGCGACGTGGTCCCTATATATGACCAGTAGATTGATAACATTGTAGCATAGTACTGTATGCTAATGAGAATGTGTGAAATATCAGAGGCACAAATTAAGGGATTGGTAATTAATCGAGCCGAAACTACATGTAGGCGAAAGAGAAACCGCAAGCGGACCTCCATGAGGGGAGCTGTTAAGCTATCGTGCCATATACCCTTAAAGGCGGAGCTTAAGTGTACGCTGTTTTTTTTTCCCCTCTGTTTCCTGTAAACTCAGACACCACTGAAGGCATGCTCTCAGCATTAACGTTTCACTGATGACGACTGGACGAAGGGCAAGAGTCGTTAAAGCAATATTGTCGCAAGCTCACGGTTCCATGAAATACACATTGGACACTTAGGTGATGATTATGAGTGTGTTAAAAAACGCAAAATTCCACATATCATTTGCTATTTCGATATAATTTACGCAGAAACGATACATTTGCCGTGCCAACGTTTTCCCGTGTTTGTGTGGCTTCTCTGAACAACGATGCAACTTCGCGAGGACACATGAACTCTAACACATGTACAGGCCGGGTGGCCAGTGAACTCGGCGTGCCACTATGTGCTTTGCGGCCCACAGACTAAACTAAGTCCATGCTGTCCAAAATTTGCGTGCGCAGTTTTCAAAGAAGACAAAAAGTAATTGCTGTTATCATCATCATCATCATCATCATGAAAACTACGCCCACACAAGTTAGTCTTGTCCCGTGCCACTTGCAGCAGCCACCTTACCACAGCAAACTTACTCATCTCATCCACCCGGTTGTCATCTTCTGCGCTTCCTGCTGAGTTTGGCTCCCTGGAACCCAGTTCATTACCCTAAGGAACCATCGGTTATGTTGCCTTCGTCGTGCTTGTTTCTTATTTTCAGTTTCAAATGGGATGCCATTGACTCACGTTTATCGTTGGGCCACTCAAGTTTCTTCTTAGCTCCCTATATACGTTTCATGTACCTAAGATTTTTCTGTCTTTACGTTACTGCGTTGTCCTCGCTCTGACTTCAGCTCTTTTTGTTGGCCTCTAAATTTTTGAGTACTGGAAAGATACAGCTCTTGAAGATAAGCTGTCATTCATTACCTGCGAATGCCTGCCAATTCACTTGATTTCACAATAATGAGAAATAATTTATGTCCCATTAGAAAAACATCCGGCATCGTCCATGGCACGAGATTCGAATGAGTGACCACGCCCATGGTAGGTGCCACAACGTGTATAAGATATGATATGCATAGTCACGAATGTTAAAGCGAATGTTAAAGCGTTCTCAGATGTTTATGAATACTGACTCATTTTCATTGTGCAACGTAGCGACACAGCATTTTGCAAAGTAATGTACTATAAGTGAGTCTGTACAAACATTACGCACAGTCATTAGTTTCTGCATGACTCATGACTAAAACTCATTATGCAGCGTCGCATGACTCAGTACCGTACGAAGTAACGTAATGAATGGTGTAGGATTGGTACGAAAACTACGTACAATCCTCACTCACAGTCCAAATCATGTCCCGTTACTCATGGTCATTATGCAATGTGTCATGTTAACCCAGGCAGGGGGCGTAGCCGCACACGCACCGGAGCGCTGTCCGAGAATGCAGTCCAGACACCGTACTCCCAAGCGATGAAAAGGCCCCCGCTTATTATCGCACTCAGCTTTTATACACTGGAACCGCAGACCCACTATCGCAGTCGCAGCTGCCAGTGGCTGCTGACGTGGCGCGTCAAGCAGGAACAGATGGCAACAGCACGCAATGTAGCATGACTAGCGACCATTTACTTATTAACGCAATAACAGTAAGATTTAAAGTTGGCACAAACATTAAGCACAGTTATGACTCATAATTCAGTGTGTATGTAACGCAGCATGACTCTCCACTTGACAAAGTAGGGTGCTTCTCACACGTAAGCAGTCTTCAATATAAATTTCTCTTCCAGTATTTTTTTCCTCGTCATTTCGCTACCGTGGTTCGGATCAGTTGTTACATACCTGGCTGAAGATAAATTTGCTGGCCCTTCCAATACTTTGCAGTTCAGTGCAAACTGTCGCGACCTTCCGAGTCTATTGCACATTAAAAATTTTTACACGCACGTCCCACCATTCCCTCTCTTTCTCGTTGTTTTTTTTTTCTTTAGGTTCTCGATTATGCTTCGGAATACGTCCTTTCAGTTACTTGCGCAGGCAACATCATTAGGGAATCTGAAATTACCAGGTTTAATAACTTTTGTCCCCAACACTTACCTAATCCGCTCCTCTCAATGTTTCCTGCCTGTAAGCATGCAATGAATAGTATATATACTGGTAGGCACGGCAACCTCTATTGAGCGGCCGTAGTTGCTGGAGAGATCGTCTCCTGGCCTGATACTTTTCTAGAGTTGGATTTTGTTACTTTCCTTATGGAGGACCATGCCGGCTGTAGAGACACTATAAATATTTCGGAGTAACTTTTCATACGCCTCGTCTACATCGTGCATAATTCCGGCATACTTGCTTTACTACTGAAATTTCGACTCGGTCAAATCCTTTCTCGCAGACTAAAGACATTAGACCGGCACAATATTTACAAACAAAAGAGCCATCTATCGGACGCCGTAGCAGAAAAGAAGTGAAAAGTAAGGTTAGCGTTCATGAGAACACAGGGAAACTGAAGCTTCCAAAGCAGTTTTCTGATTTAGCGGCTAGCCTATGATATCATTGAAATCAAAAGAAACCATCAAGATCTTAGAACTTATTCTGAAAGTCCAAAATGTGATTTCAAAGGTGCTGTATTTTGAAACACCGCGATATGTATGAAGGTAAGCGTCGGGTGGGCGACTCATATAAAGACGCAGGTAAACAAAACTTATCATATATTTTTTTCTTGTTTCACAGTGCGTCATTGGAATTGGCCGATCCGTTAAAATTTGTCATTAAAGCGTATTTTTGGGCAGTTGTGTTTACCCTTAGTGAGTTTCGTCTCTACACTACTTCCATGCTTGTCAACAGGTTGTTTTGTTGTCAGTATTCTTTAGAGGCTACAATCACACAATTTGCTGCATGTGCCGCAAGCACCTTGGCTATCGCTCAGCCATGCAACTTACTATCTACCGACTTATCAGCGATACGATTAATTCAGTATCTTCCCAATTCTTCAACACTGTGGGCGGAAAGTTTTCTGGTCAGCATGCACAATTTCTATAAAAAATTCAGATGCACCCACGAATTATTAGGGGCCACATTAACGCCGAAAAGTGTCCTACGGATTTCCCATAGAGGCCGCTCTATTAAGGCAAAAGTCTCCCCCGGTTCATAAGCAGCGGAACCCGGCGTTTCTCAACGTAGAACACGGTGTACCAAAATCTCATATCGGTCAAGCGAGACCGTCACGTCATCACCCCGATGATCATTTTGCAACCGGGGCCAAATTCTTCTTCGCTCACGTGACGTTAATGGTCATCATAAGCGCCTCTGCACCCACTTCAGGACAAACGATCCCCCCATATCGCTCCCATTAACTGGTCCCGTTCCAGCTGCATCCACGTAATCCCCAAAAACTTCCTAACCTCATCCGTCCGCCTGACATTCTGTTGCCCCCGGCTACGTTTCCCTTCATTTTAAACCAGCCAGAAGACGAGACCAAGGAAACAAGAGAACAAGACAGGGCTGGCCATATTGCTGTAAACTACACCCATGTTACTGAAATCAGGCGTGCAAAGAGACGGGTCATCCTCCGATTTACACTCCCGGAATTGCACATGTAGCGCCAGATTAGAATTCGCCTTCCGTCCTAGAGAACTATAGAGTGCTCCGTCAGGCGCATATTCAGACATCTGCCTGTCTGCCCGTAGTAGCACCGGCCACAATTGAGCGAAATGCGATAAACCACGTTCTTTCTGCAGGTGGTGAACCTTTTCCTAAGTGAATGAAAACTATCACGAGCTGTATTGTCGAGCCCCCTTCTAACTCTGGCGCACAAGCCTCCTATCTTGTTTTTCGCTGTAAATACAACGTCAACGTCGTACCTTGCCGCAAGTTTTTTGAGTCGGTGCGAAACGCCATCGAAGTAAGGTATGACAGCCACCTTCTCTCGCAGCGTCACCACACCAGCATCAACCTGCCCCGTTTTGCTCTTCCTTGAACGTGTTAAAACACGTTCAAAATGAACCGTTACCAACTCGCCCAGTCGTCAACCTTGTTGAATTACTTTTGCCTTCCCTGACAATCCATTATGTCACACATCGGTTATCTTGCCTTCGCATTACATGCCCATCCCACGCCCATTTCGTACCCTTGGTTTCGACTAAAATATCATTAACACGAGTTTGTTTCCCAAGCCATTCTGGTTAGTCCTTGTTTCTTAACGTTACACTATACCATTTTTCGTTCCATAGCTCTCTGCTTTGACCTCAACTTAAGTTGAACCCTTTTGGTTAGCCTCCGCGTTTCAGCTCTATTGGAGAGTTACCGGTAAGATGGAACTCTTTTATATTTTCCCCTTGAGCGATACCGGTAAGCTGATGGTCATAATCTTCGAGTATTTGCCAAATGCGCCCCATCCCAATCTTATTCTGCTAGCTATTTCCCCGTCGTGGTTGGGATCCCTGTACTAAGCAGACATATTCGCATACCACTTTCAGCGCATTGCTACCTGTCGTAAACTACCATTTCCTTCCAAGACTGTTGAACAGCACTATAATTTCCTCCGTATTAATGCTTAGACCTACTATTCTGCTTTTCCTTTCTAGACTATTAATAATTATTCGTGATGTGTCCCCTGTGTTACTCAGCAACAGTGAAGTCTTCAGTGAAGCGCAGATTACAGAAATGTTCTCCCTCAGCCCTTAACGTTAACTGCTCGCAATTTAGGTCTCTGAATACTTCCTTTGTGCACGTTGTTAATAGTACTGTAGGTATCGTGTAGCCTTGGCTAACACCATTCCTTATGGAAATTTCCTTATTTTATTTATGGCGGACTGTGGTTGCTGCTGCAGCCACTTCAAAAACAGGACAAAATATTTGTATTGACACCAAATTTCCGACGAAGCGTTTTGTAAAGAAAGGAAAGTAAATGAGCTGAGATTTGAAAATTTAGATAGAACGGGAATCGAAACCCCGCAAGACCACCAGATTTTCAGATGGCCACGCGCGCTATCCGCAAGTCACGTATGCCCGTTGGCCGGAGCTGAGCACAGGGAGACCTAGTGGAATGCGTGGTGCACTCATAAGTTTCAGAAAAGATTAGAAAGTAATAAAATAAAATTAGTTGAAGGAATGTAATACACAAAAACTAAAGTCAGAGCATTCAAAAATAAAAATAGAAAGCAAGGAAACCAAACATCACTAACGATAACATACTCCCGCCTTCACAGCACGCACGCGGTTCAGGAGCTCTCCGTATCTTTTCTATATATATGGCTAGAGGTTGTCTCCTTCGTCCAATTCTTCCTCTTCATCGCCTTCGTGTTCGTTAGCGCTCTCCTGAATAACAGGGCTGACCTCTCCTGCTACCTACACGGCAACCGCACGCCCTGTTAAAGACATATGGGTCGCCGTATTAGTTGGGCTCATGCCGGTATTGTTGCTCAAGTCAGTCCTGCAGGGCGGACGCGGAAATGTATTCCCAAAGTTTGAATGACAAAGTGGCACAAAAGTCTTTCCAAGAAGCTGAGGCTCACAAAGTAGGGTTAAAAGCTGAGGAAAATGTGTAGCGCTACGCGCAGTAGGTCCTGTGCAACCTTTCGAAGGAAGTCAGTCAGTCAACCACTCAGTCCAAGCGTTTTATCCTAACAGAAAGGACGTCTGCCTGCTTATGGAAGTGGAGGGGCATAAAAGAGGCTGGCGAAAATGCGAGGATGCCGGTTGTTGTTGTTTTCTTTTTGAAAACTGCAGATCGGTAGCTCGCTTTTTATGCCGGTGTTGGGATAGGTCCGTGTCTGGTACATGGCGACTGCATGTCCTGAATGCAACGGTGTCTTGTTTTGTCGGCGGATGGGAACCGCCAAGACAGGGCAGGTGTTTAATGATGGTGCATGTGTTATTGCCGCATCTGCGCCATTTGGTTGCTTCTGGTGCTGATAGCTTCTTACCCACTTGCTGGCTACTTTGGCGGTTAGTGCGAAACTTGTTTTCGAATTGTGGGCCGCTACTCGCGTAAAAATGTAGTGGTTTAGCTTTCAAAACTGGTTAAGCAGAGGGTAACAGTAAGGATACATCAAATGGCTCATTGAAAAAGCGAAAAATCAAGTGAAGCTCGCTATGTCTGCAGTATCGCCTATCAACTTCAGAACGTCTCCAAATGTGAAAAATGAGGTGTCTTTGTTCTTCAGACCCTATTGCCCGCCTCTCGCGTCGTTTGATCGATGACACCCTTTGTTACCAATCAGAGCCAGTTTAATCACACTCCGCGTTGTAACTCTGATTCCCAGGCGCTCGTCTGCGATGGTGCATGCCTGGAGTGGCAGGCGGCTACTCATGGCGCAGTGCCGAACGGAGCCATCCAAGGGGGCGTGACCTCTGATGGAGAGCCGCTCTACGTTGCACGCGCTCTCTACAAGGGAATGAAGACTGTCGGCAGGCTGCAACCGTCCCAGCGCTGCGCGATAGTCACCTACGGCGACGTCGAACATCGCTACACCAACTACGAGGTCCTCGTCTGCAACACAGTCAACTTCTTAGAAGCCCATACAGCATCTTCAGCTACAGTAACAGTCAATCCTGCTCAAAATGGCTGGTGAACGACGCATGCAACAGAGAGTATATTGCTTTAATTTCGCAATGCGGGTCTCTGTTGGAGAGCATGGTACAAGGAATTCGCCCAAGGTATCAAAACATGAACAAAATAGACACATCTAGAAGTGCTTCCGATGGCCTTCCGCTTTTGGTAGCACCACAAATCGTGAATAAAATGAAATAAGAGGAATGCATTTTGGTCATTCGTGCATAGACATAGCGGGCGGGGCCACTGGAGGACCACTATAAATCGCTTGGAGAGCAGATAGGCCTCCATCACACACATGCCTATTGCCTACACCGCCGGTCATCGCGCTCATCACATTCATGAATTTTTAATGTATCTGGAACAACAGTACCTGTGGACACAATATGCAAAACGAATTCCTAAACTAGTCGCTTTATCAAAGCCTCGGCCTACTATTCCCGTTTATTCTTTTAATCACTAGAAGCCCCCAACTGCATCGCCTCCGATCCTCACATCCAACACGCCGTCAACGCAGAACAGCAGCCAACCTCTCATGCTTCGCCTGTAAAGGAGGTAAACTTGACTGGTATATTCAATGTCATATCGTGACCTTAATTCGTGGTCTAAATGCAGCTTCGAACAGGCTCAATGAGCACGTTCAACCGCACGTTCGGAGAAAAAATATTTGGAATAAATACGCGAAACGACGATTGCATGTGGCACAGAAATCCGTCGCCGCCGATTACTCCGCGCAGAATCCGCTTTAGGGCATTAATGGGATTTCTGTAACCCATATAGTGTTCCCAAAGCTTGACGCTAATTAATGTCAAGCATGAAAGTGTTCAGTTCGTCTGGAAAGGGGCCCACCACAAATGAACGTCGAACAAATGAGCGTAGCTGTCACACCACACTTACATGCGCTTCCCATAAACTGAATTTAGGAAACAGAGCAGGAGTCGATACTGTCTTCTCAGGCCCGAAGAAACTGCATCAGTTGTGTGAAGAAGTAAATTCCGACACCGAACGTGAGCCCGACTGCATGACGAGGCGCCGTCCACGTCTCGTGGATTGCGAAAAAGATATTCGATTCCCCTGTCTTGCGGAAACATCTATATAGGCCAAACAGGGAGATACCTGAAGACCAGATTACACGAACAAAAAAGGAATCTAAAGGTACCAACTCAAGGGAACTTGCCAGGCACTTTTAGTTGGGCGTAAGCAGTAAACGTGCATACGTATCGCACACTGCGTTGCGTGCACTGCAAACGTCGCGAACACGACACTTTTAGTTGGCCGTGCCGAAGCATACGGCACAAACGGTGTGCATGGTGGCGCCATCTAGTGACAATCTTGCCCGCTAGTTTGAAAAAAACCTTTCAACTGTAACTGCTGATCAGATGAATAGTCGCACTGTCAACCATTTTTTTTTACAAGGAGAAAAACTACACAAAGTGAAGGATATGAAAGCCACAAGCCAGAGCGACAAGAAGGTTGCGAAGGAATGTCGTTGCTATGGTGAACAGATACACAACTTACAGATAGGCTTTGAAGCTTGAAATTCGTGAAGCCTATCTAGAAAATCAGGGATATTTGTAGCTAATACATTTTCGTGTGGGCGAGGATGAGTGTAGTAGAAGAGAAAGCCTTCTGGATATTTTAAAAGGAAAGAGAAAAGAGGGAAAGGTCAGTGCAGTAAATGAACCCCCTGCTCCTCTCCCGGAGGCCTGAGTGCCGTGCCGGATGGGGTAGGCAGGGAGGGCCGGTTGAAAACAATACAGTTATACTGATCTGAACTGAGAAAGGAATGGACATCATCGTAGGTTCACAAGCCTTTCGTATGCCATTCCATTTCCGTAATCATGCCGATGGCCACTCTGTTAAGGCATGACTGGTTGTATATGGCGGGCATAAGGTGCGATAGGGTAAAGCGCTCACGTCAGTAGCTCCCCTTGCGGTTCCTCTCGCCTACATGTAGTCTCTGCTCGATTAATTACCAATCCTTAATTTGTGCCTCTGATATCCCACACATTCTTATTGGCATACTGTACTATGCTACAACGTTATCAAGCTACAGGTGGTTTATAGGCGACCACCTCGCTTTAACCAAGCTGTAAGAACGTGCGTGACGTACATGTGTAAAATGCCTGACTCAGCATCCAAGCGCACCGTAAGGTTGATCCTGAGCAACCCTAGTGGCAGCTCCTTCCAACCTTTTGATATCATATCTTATCAAGTCGCACAACCCGTAGAATATATCAGTGCCCGACCGTGTCAGCAGCCAGCTACCGCCTGTATAGCTTCATGCCCCGTCATTTTTCGCTCACAACACGGACGACGAAGCCGGATTTTCTGGATAACGAGGCCGTTAACGTGTCGCGTTAAAATGTTTCCAAATTGCGAGAGGAATAACGCGGATAGTCAAAAGGGCCGTCCACACGGGCGCGAAAACAAAGTGATGGCATTGGCACTGCTTGCGAAGAACAGTCCCGTGAGGGTCCATGAAATACATTAAAGGAGAAAGCGCACCCATCTGAGTCGGATATAGCATATTGCATGCCTCCGTCAAGTTTCGTTCGTGGCTGCTGCCGGCGCTCACGGCGGTGCCGCATCTGCAGACTAGTCAACCGTGCATCATTTCAGTCGTTCAGTCGTGTCCGACTCTTCGTGACCCTATGGACCATGTCACGCCACACTTTCCGGTCTCTCACTATCTTCCTAACATCACATAACTTCATCTACAGTGCCTCGAGGATGCCATCTAACCATCGCGTTCGCTGCCTACCCCTTCTCCGGCGACCCTCAACTTTTCCCAACATCACATCTTTCTCCAGCGACTCCTTTCTTCTCATCAGATGACCAAGGTAGCTGAGCTTTAACATTAGAATTTGACCCTCCAATGAGCAGTCAGGATTTATGGTCGACAATATCGACTGATTTGATCTTCTGGCAGTTCAAGGTACTCTCAAGAGTCTTCGCCAGCACCACAATTCAAACGCGTCAATTCTTCGGCGGTCAGCCTTTTTCACAGTCCAACTCTCGCATCCATATATCACAACTGAAAAGACCTTAACACGAGATATACGAATCATGGTTGGCAGACTAATGTCTCTGCTCTTTACTAGGCGGTCCAGTCTAATCATTGCTCTCTTTCCCAGAAGCAGGCGTCTCCTAATTTCATGGCTGCAGTCTCCTTCTGAGGTAATCTTGGAGCCCAAGAAGAGAAAATCTGTCACAGCTTCCACTTCTCCATTGATGCTCCAGGACTTGATAGGGCAAGACGCCATGATCTTTGTCTTTTTAATGTTCAGTTTAAGCCCAAACTTCTCACTCTCTTCTTGTACGCGCATCAGAAGTCTCTTGAGTTCCACTTCACTTTCTGCCATTAAAGTGGCATCATCCGCAAATCTAAGGTTGTTGATACGTTTTCCAGCAATCTTCACTCCAGCTTCCTCATGATGCACTCTGCATATAGGTTAAATAGGCAGGGCGACAGTATGCAGCCTTGCCTCACTCCTTTCTCAATCGGAAACCAATAAGTAAGACCATGCCCAGTTCTGACTGTGGCCGCTTGTCCTTTATACAGGTTCCTGAGGAGACAGATGAGGTGAATTGGAACTCCAATCTCTTGGAGAGCTTGCCACAATCTGCTGCGATCTACGCAGTCAAACGCTTTCGCATAATTACAAAGCAGAAGTGGATGGGTTTCTGGAACTCTCTTGCTTTTCCATGATCCAGCGAAGGTTGGCAATTTCGTCTCTAGTTCCTCTGCCCTTGCGAAACCGAGCTTGCACGTCCGGAAGCTCCCGATCCACATACCGCTGCAGCCTATCTTGGAGGATTTTCAACATCACCTTGCTAGCATGCGAAATAAGCGCGAACGTGCGGTAGTTGGAACAATCTTTGACATTGCATTTCTTTGGAATGGGGATATACACTGACCTCGTCCAATCCTGTGGCTACTGCAGGGTTGTCCAAATCTTCTGACATAATGTATGCAGAATGTTAACAGCGTCATGGTTGAGCTGGGCAGAGGCTAGTAGAGTTTTGTCAAGAAAACAACCTCATTTTCAACAGCACAAGAGGCGCCTGTACACATGGACTTCACTGGAGGTCTGTACAGGAATCAGATCGATTATATTCTTTGCCGGCAGAGATGGAGAAGCGCTATACAAGCAGTAAAAACAAGGCCTGGGGCCAATTGTGGCACCGATCATCAGCTTCTTGTTGCCAAAATTAAGCTTCGATTGAGGAAAACGCAGAAAACTAGAAGGCCTTTCAGGTATGATCTGGATCAAATTCCATCAGAATATGCATTGGAAGTGAGGAATCGATTTCAAGAATTAGATCTAGAAGACAGAGAGCCCGAAGAGATGTGGACTCATGTTCGTGATATAATACAAGAAGTTGCTACTAAGGTAGTTCCAAAGCAAAGAAATGCAATAAAGCCAACTGGTTATCTGAAGAGGCTTTGCAAACAAGTGAGGAAGGGAGGATGGCAAACGTTATGGGGGAAAGAGAAAGATACAAGGTTCTCAATGCGGATTTTCAGAAAATCCGCATTGCGATGGTTAGATGACATCCTCGAGGCACTGCAGATGAAGTTATGTGATGTTAGGAAGATAGTGAGAGACCGGAAAGCTAGGCGTGACATGGTCCATAGGGTCACGAAGAGTCGGACACGACTGAACGACTGAACTGATGCACGGTTGACTAGTCTGCAGATGCGGCACCGCCGTGAGCGCGGGCAGCAGCCACGAACGAAACTTGACGGAGGCATGCAATATGCTATATCCGACTCAGATGGGTGCGCTTTCTCCTTTAATGTATTTCATGGACCCTCACGGGACTGTTCTTCGCAAGCAGTGCCAATGCCATCACTTTGTTTTCGCGCCCGTGTGGACGGCCCTTGACTTTTGACTATCCGCGTTATTCCTCTCGCAATTTGGAAACATTTTAACGCGACACGTTAACGGCCTCATTATCCAGAAAATCCGGCGTCGTCGTCCGTGTTGTGAGCGAAAAAATGACGGGGCATGAAGCTATACAGGCGGTAGCTGGCTGCTGACACGGTCGGGCACTGATATATTCTACGGGTTGTGCGACTTGACAAGATATGATATCAAAAGGTTGGAAGGAGCTGCCACTAGGGTTGCTCAGGATCAACCTTACAGTGCGCTTGGATGCTGAGTCAGGCATTTTACACATGTACGTCACGCACGTTCTTACAGCTTGGTTAAAGCGAGGTGGTCGCCTATAAACCACCTGTAGCTTGATAACGTTGTAGCATAGTACAGTATGCCAATAAGAATGTGTGGGATATCAGAGGCACAAATTAAGGATTGGTAATTAATCGAGCAGAGACTACATGTAGGCGAGAGGAACCGCAAGGGGACCTACTGACGTGAGCGCTTTACCCTATCGCACCTTATACCCGCCATATACAACCAGTCATGCCTTAACAGAGTGGCCATCGGCATGATTACGGAAATGGAATGGCATACGAAAGGCTTGTGAACCTACGATGATGTCCATTCCTTTCTCAGATCAGATCAGTATAACTGTATTGTTTTCAACCGGCCCTCCCTACCTACCCCATCCGGCACGGCACTCAGGCCTCCGGGAGAGGAGCAGGGGGTTCATTTACTGCACTGACCTTTCCCTCTTTTCTCTTTCCTTTTAAAATATCCAGAAGGCTTTCTCTTCTACTACACTAATCCTCGCCCACACGAAAATGTATTAGCTACAAATATCCCTGATTTTCTAGATAGACTTCACGAATTTCAAGCTTCAAAGCCTATCTGTAAGCTGTGTATCTGTTCACCATAGCAACGACATTCCTTCGCAACCTTCTTGTCGCTCTGGCTTGTGGCTTTCATATCCTTCACTTTGTGTAGTTTTTCTCCTTGTAAAAAAAAATGGTTGACAGTGCGACTATTCATCTGATCAGCAGTTACAGTTGAAAGGTTTTTTCAAACTAGCGGGCAAGATTGTCACTAGATGGCGCCACCATGCACACCGCTTGTGCCGTATGCTTCGGCACGGCCAACTAAAAGTGTCGTGTTCGCGACGTTTGCAGTGCACGCAACGCAGTGTGCGATAGGTATGCACGTTTACTGCTTACGCCCAACTAAAAGTGCCTGGCAAGTTCCCTTGAGTTGGTACCTTTAGATTCCTTTTTTGTTCGTGTAATCTGGTCTTCAGGTATCTCCCTGTTTGGCCTATATAGATGTTTCCGCAAGACAGGGGAATCGAATGTATATATCTTTTTCGCAATCCACGAGACGTGGACGGCGCCTCGTGATGCAGTCGGGCTCACGTTCGGTGTCGGAATTTACTTCTTCACACAACTGATGCAGTTTCTTCGGGCCTGAGAAGACAGTATCGACTCCTGCTCTGTTTCCTAAATTCAGTTTATGGGAAGCGCATGTAAGTGTGGTGTGACAGCTACGCTCATTTGTTCGACGTTCATTTGTGGTGGGCCCCTTTCCAGACGAACTGAACACTTTCATGCTTGACATTAATTAGCGTCAAGCTTTGGGAACACTATATGGGTTACAGAAATCCCATTAATGCCCTAAAGCGGATTCTGCGCGGAGTAATCGGCGGCGACGGATTTCTGTGCCACATGCAATCGTCGTTTCGCGTATTTATTCCAAATATTTTTTCTCCGAACGTGCGGTTGAACGTGCTCATTGAGCCTGTTCGAAGCTGCAATTAGACCACGAATTAAGGTCACGATATGACATTGAATATACCAGTCAAGTTTACCTCCTTTACAGGCGAAGCATGAGAGGTTGGCTGCTGTTCTGCGTTGACGGCGTGTTGGATGTGAGGATCGGAGGCGATGCAGTTGGGGGCTTCTAGTGATTAAAAGAATAAACGGGAATAGTAAGCCGAGGCTTTGATAAAGCGACTAGTTTAGGAATTCGTTTTGCATATTGTGTCCAGAGGTACTGTTGTTCCAGATACATAAAAAGTTCATGAATGTGATGAGCGCGATGACCGGCGGTGTAGGCGATAGGCATGTGTGTGATGGAGGCCTATCTGCTCTCCATGCGATTTATAGTGGTCCTCTAGTGGCACCGCCCGCTATGTCTATGCACGAATGACCAAAATGCATTCCTCTTATTTCATTTTATTCACGATTTGTGGTGCCACAAAGCGGAAGGCCATCGGAAGCACTTCTAGATGTGTCTATTTTGTTCATGTTTTGATACCTTGGGCGAATTCCTTGTACCATGCTCTCCAACAGAGACCCGCATTGCGAAATTAAAGCAATATACTCTCTGTTGCATGCGTCGTTCACCAGCCATTTTGAGCAGGATTGACTGTTACTGTAGCTGAAGATGCTGTATGGGCTTCTCAGAAGTTGACTGTCTTGCAGACGAGGACCTCGTAGTCGGTGTAGCGATGTTCGACGTCGCCGTAGGTGACTATCGCGCAGCGCTGGGACGGTTGCAGCCTGCCGACAGTCTTCATTCCCTTGTAGAGAGCGCGTGCAACGTAGAGCGGCTCTCCATCAGAGGTCACGCCCCCTTGGATGGCTCCGTTCGGCACTGCGCCATTAGTAGCCGCCTGCCACTCCAGGCATGCACTATCGCAGACGAGCGCCTGGGAACCAGAGTTACAACGCGGAGTGTGATTAAACTGGCTCTGATTGGTAACAAAGGGTGTCATCGATCACACGACGCGAGAGGCGGGCAATAGGGTCTGAAGAACAAAGACACCTCATTTTTCACATTTGGAGACGTTCTGAAGTTGATAGGCGATACTGCAGAAATAGCGAGCTTCACTTGATTTGTCGCGTTGTTCAATGAGCCATTTGATGTATCCTTACTGTTACCCTCTGCTTAACCAGTTTTGAAAGCTAAACCACTACATTTTTACGCGAGTAGCAGCCCACAATTCGAAAACAAGTTTCGCACTAACCGCCAAAGTAGCCAGCAAGTGGGTAAGAAGCTATCAGCACCAGAAGCAACCAAATGGCGCAGATGCGGCAATAACACATGCACCATCATTAAACACCTGCCCTGTCTTGGCGGTTCCCATCCGCCGACAAAACAAGACACCGTTGCATTCAGGACATGCAGTTGCCATGTACCAAACACGGACCTATCCCAACACCGGCATAAAAAGCGAGCTACCGATCTGCAGTTTTCAAAAAGAAAACAACAACAACCGGCATCCTCGCATTTTCGCCAGCCTCTTTTATGCCCCTCCACTTCCATAAGCAGGCAGACGTCCTTTCTGTTAGGATAAAACGCTTGGACTGAGTGGTTGACTGACTGACTTCCTTCGAAAGGTTGCACAGGACCTACTGCGCGTAGCGCTACACATTTTCCTCAGCTTTTAACCCTACTTTGTGAGCCTCAGCTTCTTGGAAAGACTTTTGTGCCACTTTGTCATTCAAACTTTGGGAATACATTTCCGCGTCCGCCCTGCAGGACTGACTTGAGCAACAATACCGGCATGAGCCCAACTAATACGGCGACCCATATGTCTTTAACAGGGCGTGCGGTTGCCGTGTAGGTAGCAGGAGAGGTCAGCCCTGTTATTCAGGAGAGCGCAAACGAACACGAAGGCGATGAAGAGGAAGAATTGGACGAAGGAGACAACCTCTAGCCATATATATAGAAAAGATACGGAGAGCTCCTGAACCGCGTGCGTGCTGTGAAGGCGGGAGTATGTTATCGTTAGTGATGTTTGGTTTCCTTGCTTTCTATTTTTATTTTTGAATGCTCTGACTTTAGTTTTTGTGTATTACATTCCTTCAACTAATTATATTTTATTACTTTCTAATCTTTTCAGAAACTTATGAGTGCACCACGCATTCCACTAGGTCTCCCTGTGCTCAGCTCCGGCCAACGGGCATACGTGACTTGCGGATAGCGCGCGTGGCCATCTGAAAATCTGGTGGTCTTGCGGGGTTTCGATTCCCGTTCTATCTAAATTTTCAAATCTCAGCTCATTTACTTTCCTTTCTTTACAAAACGCTTCGTCGGAAATTTGGTGTCAATACAAATATTTTGTCCTGTTTTTGAAGTGGCTGCAGCAGCAACCACAGTCCGCCATAAATAAAATAAGGAAATTTCCATAAGGAATGGTGTTAGCCAAGGCTACACGATACCTACAGTACTATTAACAACGTGCACAAAGGAAGTATTCAGAGACCTAAATTGCGAGCAGTTAACGTTAAGGGCTGAGGGAGAACATTTCTGTAATCTGCGCTTCACTGAAGACTTCACTGTTGCTGAGTAACACAGGGGACACATCACGAATAATTATTAATAGTCTAGAAAGGAAAAGCAGAATAGTAGGTCTAAGCATTAATACGGAGGAAATTATAGTGCTGTTCAACAGTCTTGGAAGGAAATGGTAGTTTACGACAGGTAGCAATGCGCTGAAAGTGGTATGCGAATATGTCTGCTTAGTACAGGGATCCCAACCACGACGGGGAAATAGCTAGAAGAATAAGATTGGGATGGTGCGCATTTGGCAAATACTCGAAGATTATGACCATCAGCTTACCGGTATCGCTCAAGGGGAAAATATAAGATTTCCATCTTACCGGTAACTCTCCAATAGAACTGAAACGCGGAGGCTAACCAAAAGGGTTCAACTTAAGTTGAGGTCAAAGCAGAGAGCTATGGAACGAAAAATGGTATAGTGTAACGTTAAGAGACAAGGACTAACCAGAGTGGCTTGGGAAACAAACTCGTGTTAATGATATTTTAGTCGAAACCAAGGGTACGAAATGGGCGTGGGATGGGCATGTAATGCGAAGGCAAGATAACCGATGTGTGACATAATGGATTGTCAGGGAAGGCAAAAGTAATTCAACAAGGTTGACGACTGGGCGAGTTGGTAACGGTTCATTTTGAACGTGTTTTAACACGTTCAAGGAAGAGCAAAACGGGGCAGGTTGATGTTGGTGTGGTGACGCTGCGAAAGAAGGTGGCTGTCATACCTTACTTCGATGGCGTTTCGCACCGACTCAAGAAACTTGCGGCAAGGTACGACGTTGACGTTGTATTTACAGCGAAAAACAAGATAGGAGGCTTGTGCGCCAGAGTTAGAAGGGGGCTCGACAATACAGCTCGTGATAGTTTTCATTCACCTAGGAAAAGGTTCACCACCTGCAGAAAGAACGTGGTTTATCGCATTTCGCTCAATTGTGGCCGGTGCTACTACGGGCAGACAGGCAGATGTCTGAATATGCGCCTGACGGAGCACTCTATAGTTCTCTAGGACGGAAGGCGAATTCTAATCTGGCGCTACATGTGCAATTCCGGGAGTGTAAATCGGAGGATGACCCGTCTCTCTGCACGCCTGATTTCAGTAACATGGGTGTAGTTTACAGCAATATGGCCAGCCCTGTCTTGTTCTCTTGTTTCCTTGGTCTCGTCTTCTGGCTGGTTTAAAATGAAGGGAAACGTAGCCGGGGGCAGCAGAATGTCATACGAACGGATGAGGTTAGGAAGTTTTTGGGGATTACGTGGATGCAGCTGGAACAGGACCAGTTAATGGGAGGGATATGGGGGGATCGTTTGTCCTGAAGTGGGTGCAGAGGCGCTTATGATGACCATTAACGTCACGTGGGCCAAGAAGAATTTGGCTCCGGTTGCAAAATGGTTATCGGGGTGATGACGTGACGGTCTCGCTTGACCGATATGAGATTTTGGTACACCGTGTTCTACGTTGAGAAACGCCGGGTTCCGCTGCTTATGAACCGGAGGAGACTTTTGCCATAATAGAGCGGCCTCTATGGGAAATCCGTGGGACACTTTTCGGCGTTAATGTGGCCCCTAATAACTCGTGGGTGCATCTGCATTTTTTATAGAAAGTGTGCATGCTGACCAGAAAACTTTCCGGCCACAGTGTTGTAGAATTGTGAAGATACTGAATTAATCGTATCGCTGATAAGTCGGTAGGTAGTGAGTTGCATGGCTGAGCGATAGCCAAGGTGCTTGCGGCACATGCAGCAAATTGTGTGATTGTAGCCTCCAAAGAATACTGAGAACAGAACAACCTGTTTACAAGCACGAAAGTAGCGTAGAGACGAAACTCACTAAGGGTAAACACAACTGCCCAAAAATACGCTTTAATGGCAAATTTTAACGGATCGGCCAATTCCAATGACGCATGTGAAACAAGAAAAAAATATATGATAAGTTTTGTTTACCTGCGTCTTTATATGAGTCGCCCACCCGACGCTTACCTTCATACATATCGCGGTGTTTCAAAATACAGCACCTTTGAAATCACATTTTGAACTTTCAGAATAAGTTCCAAGATCTTGATGGTTTCTATTCATTTCAATGATATCATAGGCTAGCCGCTAAATCAGAAAACTGCTTTGGAAGCTTTAGTTTCCCTGTGTTCTCATGAACGCTAACCTTACTTTTCACCTCTATTCTGCTACGGCGTCCGATAGATGGCTCTTTTGTTTGTAAATATGGTGCTGGGCTAATGTCTTTAGTCTGCGAGAAAGGATTTGACTGAGTCGAAATTTCAGTAGTAAAGCAAGTATGCCGGAATTATGCACGATGTAGACGAGGCATATGAAAAGTTACTCCGAAATATTTATAGTGTCTCTACAGCCGGCATGGTCCTCCATAAGGAAAGTAACAAAATCCAACTCTAGAAAAGTATCAGGCCAGGAGACGATCTCTCCAGCAACTACGGCCGCTCAATAGAGGTTGCCGTGCCTACCAGTATATATACTATTCATTGCATGCTTACAGGCAGGAAACATTGAGAGGAGTGGATTAGGTAAGCGTTGGGGACGAAACTTATTAAACCTGGTAATTTCAGATTCCCTAACGATGTTGCCTGCGCAAGTAACTGAAAGGACGTATTCCGAAGCATAATCGAGAACCTAAAAAAAAAAAAAGAACGAGAGAGAGAGAGAGAATGGTGGGACGTGCGTGTAAAAATTTTTAATGTGCAATAGACTCGAAAGGTCGCGACAGTTTACACTTAACTGCAAAGTATTGGAAGGGCCAGCAAATTTATCTTCAGCCAGGTATGTAACAACTGATCCGAACCACGGTAGCGAAATGACGAGGAAAAAAAATACTGGAAGAGACATTTATATTGAAGACTGCTTACGTGTGAGAAGTACGCTACTTTGTCAAGTGGAGGGTCATGCTGCGTTACATACATACTGAGTTATGAGTCATAACTGTGCTTAATGTTTGTGCCAACTTTAAATCTTACTTTTATTGCGTTAATAAGTAAATGGTCGCTAGTCATGCTACATTGCGTGCTGTTGCCATCTGTTCCTGCTTGACGCGCCACGTCAGCAGCCACTGGCAGCTGCGACTGCGATAGTGGATCTGCGGTTGCAGTGTATAAAAGCTGAGTGCGATAATAAGCGGGGGCCTTTTCATCGCTTGGGAGTACGGTGTCTGGACTGCTTTCTCGGACAGCGCTCCGGTGCGTGTGCGGCGACGCCCCCTGCCTGGGTTAACATGACACATTGCATAATGACCATGAGTAACGAGACATGATTTGGACTGTGAGTGAGGATTATACGTAGTTTTCGTACCAATCCTACACCATTCATTACGTTACTTCGTACGGTACTGAGTCATGCGACGCTGCATAATGAGTTTTAGTCATGAGTCATGCAGAAACTAATGACTGGGCGTAATGTTTGTACAGACTCACTTATAGTACATTACTTTGCAAAATGCTGTGTCGCTACGTTGCACAATGAAAATGAGTCAGTATTCATAAACATCTTAGAACGCTTTAACATTCGCTTTAACATTCGTTACTATGCATATCATATCTTATATACGTTGTGGCACCTACCATGGGCGTGGTCACTCATTCGAATCTCGTGCCATGGACGCTGCCGGATGTTTTTCTAATGGGACATAAATTATTTCTCATTATTGTGAAATCAAGTGAATTGGCAGGCACACGCAGGTAATGAATGACAGCTTATCTTCAAGAGCTGTATCTTTCCAGCACTCAAAAAATTAGAGGCTAACAAAAAGAGCTGAAGTCAGAGCGAGGACAATGCAGTAACGTAAAGACAGAAAAATCTTAGGTACACGAAACGTATATAGAGAGCTAAGAAGAAACTTGAGTTGCCCAATGATAAACGTGAGTCAATGGCATCCCATTTGAAACTGAAAATAAGAAACAAGCACGACCAGGGCAGGCAATACGAAGGCAACATAACCGATGGTTCCTTAGGGTAATGAACTGGGTTCCAGGGAGCCAAACTCAGCAGGAAGCGCAGAAGATGACAACCGGGTGGATGAGATGAGTAAGTTTGCTGTGGTAAGGTGGCTGCTGCAAGTGGCACGGGACAAGACTAACTTGTGTGGGCGTAGTTTTCATGATGATGATGATTATGATGATAGCAATTACTTTTTGTCTTCTTTGAAAACTGCGCACGCAAATTTTGGACAGCATGGACTTAGTTTAGTCTGTGGGCCGCAAAGCACATAGTGGCACGCCGAGTTCACTGGCCACCCGGCCTGTATGTTTTAGAGTTCATGTGTCCTCGCGAAGTTGCATCGTTGTTCAGAGAAGGCACAGAAACACGGGAAAACGTTGGCACGGCAAATGTATCGTTTGTGCGTAAATTATATAGAAATAGCAAATGATATGTGGAATTTTGCGTTTTTTAACACACTCATAATCATCACTTAAGTGTCCAATGTGTATTTCATGGAACCGTGAGCTTGCGACAATATTGCTTTAACGACTCTTGCCCTTCGTCCAGTCGTCAACAGTGAAACGTCAATGCTGAGAGCATGCCTTCAGTGGTGTCTGAGTTTACAGGAAACAGAGGAAAAAAAAAACAGCCTACACTTAAGCTCCGCCTTTAAGGGTATATGGCACGATAGCCTTAACAGCTCCCCTCATGGAGGTCCGCTTGCGGTTGCTCTTTCGCCTACATGTAGTTTCGGCTCGATTAATTACCAATCCCTTAATTTGTGCCTCTGATATTTCACACATTCTCATTAGCATACAGCACTATGTTACAATGTTATCAATCTACTGGTCATATATAGGGACCACGTCGCTTTAACCAAGCGTGCGTGGCCTAAATGTGTAGCATCCCTGACTCGATATCCAACTGTACGGTTGATTCAATTATTCCACCTTCCCACTACAAATGAGCAACCCGAGTTGGCAGCTCCTCCCAACTTTATGTCATCACGTGGTTGTCGAACAAACCGTCGAAGAATCAGTGCCTGGCCATGAATCAGCTGCCAGCTACAACCTGCCAGCTCCATGCCCGTCATTTTTCGCTCACAACACGGACGCCGGAGCCGGATTTTCTGGATAACGAGGCTTTTAAAGTTGTTGCGTTAAAATGTCTCCAAATTGCCAAACAAATAGCTCAGAAAGTCAAAAGTCAAGGTCCGTGCACACGGGCGCGAAAACAAAGTGATGGCATCGGCATTGCTTGCGCAGAACAGTCAGGTGAGGGCCTATTAAATACTATAAATTAGAGGAAAGAGCGCATGCCTGTAATAGCCATTATGTACACCTCCATGTCGTCAATATCCGCCCCGCGCTGAAAGAGGCTATAGATGTCAGAAATTATTACCGAGTGCTCCACTTTCGCGTCTCTCAAAGCCTGAATCTCTTTGGGACGTTAAACTTCCCGTACCACCGTCTATAGGAGCAAAAACGTACCGAAATTAAGCTCTATACTTGAACCAACGCGACTTGGATCGCTTCTTCATGATGAGGTACATACTCGCCAAGCCGTGGAATAAAGCTGCAGGACTCTTTTACAGCACACCAAACATACCGCTATCGCGGCGTGTGTTTTGCTGCCGACTCCGCGACGCGTGATCCTTCCCGCTGGTAATAGCGAATTCGGTATACAAGGCGCTCCTATATAGCGAAGGCCGTAGCAGCGTGATAACAATGCATGTGCAACAGTGAGAAAAATGGAGAAATCAGTGCCCTTGCGCTGACCTGGTAGTCCCGGTATTTGTGTTCCTCTTTATTGTGGCCCACGTAGCAGTAGGCGAGGCTGGTGAGCACCTTGCCAGGTATCACGTTGCCCTCGTGCACCGCGCGCCCAACATAGGTGATCTCGCCTCCGGTGTCGTCTCCTCCGGGCACCGCGTTCACCGGGATATTCCCTTCTTTACAGGTCACCCAGACGCATGGAGACTTGTAGCTGATTGCTGCGAGGCAATATCAAATACCCATCACGTGCACTGGCGAAATGTTTGCGTATGCCAAAGCTCCATGAAGTGGAATCCCCTAAACTTCCCTGCCTTCGCTTTGAACAGCGGTTCGTCGAGTGTTAAACAAGATGCACTCGTTGCGGTGACACGAAACGCAAGACAATCGTGCACTGAAATTTCTAAGCTACTAACCTCTTGAGTCTAAATCAACTCTGACTGTTTTGTTTGTGGGACATACACCACAAAGCCGATTATATATATATATATATATATATATATATATATATATATATATATATATATATATGAAGGAAAGAAACCAACAGTCGGCGAGGCCAAGGAAAGCATTGGGGATTGTACTTTGTCCTTTTTTTTAATTTTTACTTTGATAATCACATAAATTAGTAATGTAATCTGGTCAGGGGAAAGAGAATTAAACACAAGGTAGAAGAAAAACAACGTGCCGATGGTGGGAACCGAACCCACGATCTCCGAATATCGCGTCCGGTGCTCTTCCAATTGAGCTACATCGGCCGCTGTCCCCCCTGCTACTTTCTTGGGTATTAATGTTGTCTGTATACGAACCTTGAGAGTGTTCACCAGCGCCACCCTCAGCCAAGGCGGCGGACGTGGAACGTCCTTTGTTACCGCCAGCGTCACGTAGAACGTGATCAAGAGCGAGGGCGAAAGCTGTGCTAGAACCCTCTTAGGCTACCTATGGCCTCAAGACTGCCAGGACCGAGGCCCCCGTAAGCTACAAGCAGATAAATGAAGGGGAAATGAGGGTGCTCGTTATAATACATGAAGGAAAGAAGCCAACAGTCGGCGAGGCCAAGGAAAGCATTGGGGATTGTACTTTGTCTTTTTTTTTATTTTTACTTTGATAATCACATAAATTAGTAATGTAATCTGTTCAGGGGAAAGAGAATTAAACACAAGGTAGAAGAAAAAACAACGTGCCGATGGTGGGAACCGAACCCACGACTTCCGAATATCGCGTCCGGTGCTCTACCAACTGAGCTGCATCGGCCGCTGTACCCCTGCTACTTTCTTGGGTATTAATGTTGTCTGTATACGAACCTTGAGAGTGTTCACCAGCGCCACCCTCAGCCATAGCGGCGGTGGACGTGGAACGTCCTGTGTTAGCGCCAGCGTCACGTAGAACGTGATCAAGAGCGAGGGCGAAAGCTGTGCTAGAAAAAGGAGCGAACAGTGTACGAGTGCAAGGCAAACGCTGGGTTTTTTTTTTTCTGTTTATACTGTTGACATTTATAGTAATGGTGATTATTGAATTAAAGAACATTAAATGCAAAGGGGAAGAAAAAACAACGCGCCGATGGATGTATATTTATATATATAGTTAACGTAAACAGCTTATTCAACTTCCTGCCATATGTCAAATTATGACTGCCCGACTTTTGACTTCACTTGACGACACAAATATTTTAGACTGAATTTTTTTTTCTTTTTTTTTGCTTAGCGAACAGGTTATACTGCCCCGGTAATCCTTTTGCATTGCTGGCTTTAAAGGCATACCCACACTCCGACGTCTGTCGGTGGCAGCCACTTAGAGTTTACTTGGAAGAAATATGAATCCTTTCCGTTTTTATCAGAAGCCTTAATTGGACGTGCTATAAGTAGTTACTAACCCTTGGTGAAGCTACGTTCTCGGCTCCCGTCTTTGTCGGAGAAGCAGAGATCCCCGACGCATGCAGCACTAATAAATCACGCATCATAAGTACATTGTTTATTCTATATGAATATGATCACTTCTCGTTCCTAGGTGCTTTTTGATATACGATGCGGCATATCCGATATCGTTAACCACCGATATGCGCCCTGAAATGCGCGAAGTTGGCGTTGCTTTGGCGTTGCTACCAAGTCATTTTCCGCTTCCCCGTCCCCTCAGTAACTGCCACAAATTAGCGCCGAAACGACACTACCGACACGGCGCTATAGTGCCGTTTCGATACAGATACCCAGCGTGATGCGGGCGTCTTTGCATGCCTGCTTTAAATGGTAGGTTTTAGCTGTGTATGCTGATTTCTCCGGAGAAGCTCGTGGAAATTATTGCAACTGATAGCCCATGTCCTAAGGGCATGTCAGATTACGAGCTCAGTGCGGCGTTGAGCGCTGGGACATAGTGCCCTGCAGTGGCGTGTGCTATGAAGCACTGGTTGCTGACATAAAAACCAGACCCGAAAAAGAAAACAAATCTAAACGATAAATATGCGGTAAAGATATAGCTTGATGAAATGAGTGTAAAAAGACAAGAGCGAGTGAATTAAAGAAGCACCATTTGCGATTCCGACTAGAAATCTTAAAACCTACAGCTTAGCGCCCGGCAAGGGTGACTCAGTATGGTTAGCGCAGTGTACGAAACTACATGGAATATGCTATTACGTTGGTTAATGATGAAGGGGGCTGGTTCCCGATCTGCATTTCGAGTATAAAGCGCATCTAATGCTCTCAAAGTTCCAAAGTAGTGTGGCAAGCACTTGTATTATTTTGGGTAGTACGAATTAGCAACATATCCAACAGCCACGATGGATCTGTTTACCAAACAAGAAATATGCATCATGAAGCAAGGAAGCCAGACTTACATCTGTAGTTCGCCATCGTTAATAAGCTGTGGTGGTACGGTCTTCACTTCCACTATAATCTGCCTAGCGTAACACGGTCTATATATACGGCAGCACAGACAATGAGATCCACCAGTCAATGCCGGAGATAAGCGAACTATATGAACTCGCTGGTGGGATTGGGCTTGCTATATGTACACGGACAGATCACCTCACTATTGTTTTAGGGCACCGATTTTTACCTCTGGCTGCATCTGTTGTTTTAATGTGGAGAGCAAATCCTGAATATATCGGCCAATACTCGGCGGTCGCTAGGGATAACGGCGTGGGTTCCAAGAAAGGATAAGCATTACAGTGAGCGGCACAGCGTCGGGGAAATGATGCGAGGGAACTTGCGGAGGTGAAGAGTCCGCTGCCGACGCAGAAAAAGCCGCATTGCAAATCATTTGGAGATGTCCTTGACCCGTAGCGGACGTACAACAATAAGGACGTTATCTTTTCAGTCTAAATGTAATGCATTGGCGGAGTGTTCTTGCTGACCGATGGCAATTAGCGTTCCTTCACAAACATATTCTGCTCTGTGATTTCTGCTCCTATGACGACCATGACTGTGCTTAGCAAACCCCTTAGAAATGTTGCCTGCTGTGGGGGTTAAAAACAATTTTAACCTTATCAGCCTCAGAATTAGGTGCATATATGTTTGAGCGCAATGTTCTCAATAGAGAATGTTATCATTTTTTTTTTTTCATTTTAAAGAACCTAGACAGAAAGATTCAGTTCTGTGTTCATCGAATGAAAGAGCTGTGTCTTTTGCATAAATAGGATAACCTCCGGCATCGATGGCAACAGACGAAATGTAAATTAAATTTTGTCCGCGAGGGGCCAATATTAAAAAGCGTTTTCAAGGTTCTTACAAAAACGGTGGGCCACGTATGCGTTTCTGCATCGAAATTTTTCTTTTGGCATTTACTGCGGATATTTAACGGATGAACAAAATTTCGCTTATGGAACGCAGTAGCAATACCATGCCTAAAGGACTCTGATATAATCTATAATATCAAACAACCATAGTTTGATCGTTGTCTTTAAAAAGAAAGATTAAAAGCGCAAACAAATAGACACTCACAAATAGGCACACAGGACAGGCGCTGACACTCCAACTTCTTTTTCGTAACAACCCACAGACAAGCTTCTTCTTCAACAACCAAATGCTCCTAGAGCGTCGGAAGGTGGAGTGTCAGCGCCTGTCCTGTGTGCCTATTTGTGAGTGTCTATTTGTTCATTTCTTAGCGTTGTTAATATTTCCTTTAGGAGCAATGCACCAACTAGCCCAGCAATTAGTTTTACTTGATCGTTGCCGTCTCTCATAGTCTGAGCCGCTTTGGGACGTTAGACCTCACAAACCAACCAACCATATTATGCCCGTTCAGTTGAGGTTCATGGTGCAAGTCTAAGTACCTCCTCTAAGTGGTTGTTGTTGCTGATGATGATGACGAATATGAAAATAAATTTAACTCTTGGTTTTTTATCTTTTCTCTGCTACCAGTTCTTATTTTTTCTCTGCTACCAGTTCTTATTTTCAGGCCACGTGCCCTGTCAAGTATGCGCTTCTGCTCTCTGGAAATTCCTTCGTGTACATGAAGAAATTCTACAGCGTAAGGAAAGCTTTAAAGGCATCTAGTTGGTTGTGCATCTTCAAAGTACCGGCGCGCAGTCATAGTGTTTAAGGGCTGCTCGCCGCTACTTTCAAGAAATATTTTTTTAGTTATAGTGTCGAAACAATACAGGACGTCATGTACTCATATAACACGCGCATACAAGAAAACGGAGCGTGAAAATTGAAAACCACTTTTAAGGAAACGGATGGGTGCAGTAACTGTCAGATCGATTTGCTGATTGGCTGGACGCAGGCGTGGATTCTGGCAACCTTGACACCATATTGGTAGCATAAGAGGGTTTTAGCACAGTTCCCAGCCTCCCAGTTAAATTACGCTCCACACGATATAGTAGCGGTAAAGCAGGACTTTCCACGTCCTCCGCTGCGGGTGAGGGTGGTGCCGGTGAACACTCTCAGGGCTTGGTTACACGCAGTATAAATACCTACGAAAATAGAAGGTTGAGCAGCCATCGGCGGAGCTCTGATGGTAAAGCGCCGGCAGCGAAATTCAGAGGTGGTGGGTTCGGATCCCATCAGCGGAATGTCGCGGTTGTTTTTATGCTGTCTATTTCATTATATTTCAATCATAAAATAAATACCTAATTATTTCCCATTTATGAACACCACAAGATCTCATCTACGCTTTTTTGGAGTCAGTTGCTGTGAGCTTCGTTCGTATGCATCACTCCTCGATAAATGCCCGAACGTCTCAGTAACATAAAGAGATTCAGCAGGACAAACCCTCATGTGAAAACTAGTATGTTAGCTCCATCGGCACTCGGCAGTACTAAGATATAGGCCGTTGCGCAAAGTAAAAAAAGAAATTAGATGGGCTTCAACAAAGCTTAAACTGAGTTAGGTGTGCGAAAGCACAATTTTCTGTATAATTCACTCTTTATGTCCCAAGTAAACTATGCGCACTTAGTTTGGGGAACAGCTACAGGTACTAATAAACATCAAATTTACGTTCTACAGAAGAATCCTCTGCGTGCAATACTAAACGCAGATTGTGATATTAACAAATCTGATTTATTCCGCCAAATCAGTGCCGCAAATTTATCTGAAATGGATAACATTAGGCTGGCTGAAAGATATAAGAAGGGCATAAAGTAAAATGGGAATTACTTGCGTGACACGTCACACCTTTCGCTAAATGTTAAATTTTACCCTAGCAGACAGGGTGAACTGTGGCATATTCAAACATGGCGCACAATACACGGTACATATAGCTTAGCAAACAGGTTGCCCCGTTTTTTGAACGAGTTTCATGCTGCAAAAGCTGATATATCTCGAGCATGCCGCAAATGTATACAGGATGTAAGTTCTACTTTTTAGATTTCACCGTGCTTTCTTTGCTTCTTTGTCTCTTACGTTCCATGAAGCGTTGATCTGTTTTGAATAACCGGAACCCTGCTTTTCTACTAATTGTATTTTTGTTGCTTTTTGTTATTTTTTCTGTCTGCTTCATTTTCTCGCCTTTTTTTTTCTATTTTTCTTCTGTGCCAGCTGTTTTTTTTTTTTTTATATATAAACTTGTTTGCATTTCGCGATGTTGCTTCTTAAAGATATTTGAATGTTGCCTGCTGCCCTGCAATGTAGGGGCCGAGGGGCACGTCGAGCCACAATATCTGGCTTTTTTCCTTCGACCCACTCCATGTATACATTGGAAATAAACAAAATTGAAATTGAACTCGGTTTAGCTGTTGGTCGGTATTTGCTTTTTTTTTTCTCTACTTTCTATTTGGTGATGATTTAGGATGAACAGGCATTAGACAACAAGTTCACGTTCACGGCGTTTTCTCTCCCGTTCCAACTCAGCCCGTCGGCTACGGCGTGATTTTTGGCCGATACAGTAGAAGGACCCGTCTCATTCTCCATCCTGGCGTGGTCTGACGTGCCGTAGCAGTTGCGCGGTGTGCCATACAGGTAACCATGGCGCGCAGGAAGATGTTATTTTATTTATTTATTTTTAGTTTTTATTTCATTGTTTTATATCCCCCTAATTATAATAGATTCTTATTAGTATTTGTTATCGATTACCATCATCACTATCATTTTTGCATACCCTACTAAGGCTTTCGCAAGTAATTGGTTTACAGGAAACGAAAGGCTCAGTATCCGTGGCGCACATCCTGAAGGCCCGGTTGGACCTCGCGAAATATTGCATTCGCACTAAAAGTGAAGACCACAACGCGACTCCCATCAGGAGTATTTAGTGGTTGACTCTTCAATGGGCTGTCGAAATCGACATCGAGCGTTCAAAATAGCCAATCGATAGTCCTTGACATTACCACAAATGGAAAAGTGGCTAAAGTTTTCATTCACTGCCACTATTTACGTCTTGTGGTGCATGAGTAAATTACGACCTGGAGAATTACGATGCGAGCTATGTAATATTAAGTACTTATCAGGCGACTCTTGAGTACCTCTGGAAAGCAATGTCGCGAACATCGCATTTTCCACCATACTTGCGTGATTGATCTGCGATCTGTGAATACCTTCCGTTATTCCCAGTGCAGAAATCAATTTCTTGCTGCCCTTCGAGAAAATGCGTTCTTGAGTGTTATGGCGGTATGAGTGGCTTCCATGAGCCAGTCTATAGTGCCCCGACTGTTTGGGGCAAAGCCTGACTAATTACTGAGATCTCATCGCAAGGTGTAACCCACCTCGTTTCACAATACCGCAGTAAGCGGCAGAAAATTTTCAAGACGCTTTCAAAATGCCTGTTCAGGACCGCACTTCTTTTTCGCTATATGTAGAAAGCTGAAATGAACCCTGATCATAAAGAGTTCACGTTCAATGTCACTGCTGGAGCTAAGTCCGTGATTTCTCTTTTCTGAAAGAAAACTGCGACATCAACAACAAAAAACGTATCTATAGCATTTTTTAAGAGTAAAAGTTGCATAGATTTGATGAGCAAATACTGACCTGTGACACTGGATAATACTGGATAAGCATAGCTTGAACCTAGTTTTAAGAGCGAAAGCTTTTAAGTTTCTATATAAGTTTCTCCGGCCACTCATGTATATCAAACACACAAACTACTTCTAGAAACGTCGTTGAATCTTTTCCTAAGGATATCCTTATTTGTTGCAGTACAGAACATCACGTCAAACTATAACGGCCATGCCGTCTGTCCAGTCGCCATATAGTTTGCACTTAGCATGGACAAGTATAGTTGCTTCCCGTTATATCGACGTCGCCATCGATGAAGTATAGCCCAGAAAAACTGCTCCTTTTTCTCAGTTTTACGGCCTACGCTTCAGTCCCGGCCTTGTTTGAGCCATCTTCGATGACCTGCTTCACAGGAAGCGATCAGCTGAAATAATGAAAAGATACTCTATAGCGCGCATCACAAGAATGGCGAAAAAAGGCGAGAAGGAGAAAGCCTTTCGGTGGCCATCGCCCACGATGTGGCGCTCTCGTTGCACCGCTTAGTAAAAACACAGAACATAAAAACTGGATAAATTCAATGGAAACGAAACAAAGTGTGGAACTATAGCGAAAAGGGAAAAGGCACATCAGGAAGGAAGCTTTCTTTGATAAATCAAGAGGCACTGCCCTACTTTTTGAAGCTAGATCGGGGTGCCTTGTAACATGCCGCTACAAAAAGAAATTTAACAATGAAGATGACACATGTGCAGTATGTAGAAAATCCACAGAAACAGTTAACCATAACATACTCGAATGTAATGGTATCCATACGGAATAAGATGCAGGCGCAATCAGTCTTCCTGAGGCCCTGGGGTTTAGAGATACCACTGGCCGGGTGAATGAACCTGCAGTGGAAGCTAAAAAACTGCAAGAGTGCAAGACTGGTGGCTTAAAAGCAGAAAAATGACATAATGTTAGTAATGTCGAAACAAAAATTCAATAAATGGTGTGATGGTATAGTTAACCGATCTAAAACAATAATTAAGATATAGAGAAAAAGACGAGCATGATAGCAACTGCTACCACCCCGTTTCAGAGGGTACGTTCCTTCCTTCCATCCATCCATCCATCCGTCCGTCCGTCCGTCCGTCCGTCCGTCCGTCCGTCCATACATACATACATACATACATACATACATACATACATACATACATACATACATACATACATACATACATACATACATACATACATACATACATACATACATACATACATACATACATACCAGGCCGCTCGATGGAAGCGCACTAGGTGCGGCTTGCTACGTCGTCCGAAACCGGCGAGAAGCGCTTACTTCCAGTCGCCACCGCCGCGGCGCCACCATTCGGGGACAGCCGCGCGCGGAGAGCTGCGCCTGGCTGCGCTTTGAGGGAGGCGTCGGCGTGGTAGAAGCCTTTTATTTAAAGGATATAAGACCTCCGCTTTACACAATTTGGCAACAAGAATTATTTGGACCGATAGCCTCGCGGCTATCGGTTCAAATAATTTTTGTGTATTTCGTTGCATACAAATAAAGATCACTTTGATTGATTGATTAGTATATACTGTCATATCTAGTGTGACCACGTCAGCAATTAGCACTTGCTCGGCAACCATGTATACTGGAGTGTGCCCCGAAAAACTTATAGTGACGGTGGTTCAAGGCCACTCGATTGGAGAGCTCGCATTACCGTGGTGTTGCATTCGGATCCAGTTGTGCGTCACATTAAAATGCGACCCGGCTGTGAACTATTCGAAGCTGTTCAGCTGCCATGGTAGCCTAATGCATAACCACTTAATTAACTATGTCGCAAATTCCGTGTGTCATTTTCATACCATTTACTCATTCCTGCAGCAGCTTTTATATACAAATTGATGTCAACCTGTTCTAAGCTGCCAGCGCTACCCAATAAAAAAAAAACAATGTCTTACTACGAGCAACCTCTGTGAAAATGCGAAATGTAACCAAGCTTTCTATCTGATTGTGACAAATTTTACGGTGGAAATATGAAGATGTTTATTCGGTTAAATCTAAATGGTAACCTGGGATATTCGACTCAGTTGGAGACCTTAAACTTTGTACGCCAGAACGCTATCCGTCATGGCTTCCCACATTTTGCATGACCGGACAAACTAAGCGTGCTTCATAGAGCCGGTCTGCCTCAAGGTGCTACGTATATGCGCCGAAAGTCTTTATTACTATTTTTATTGGCTGCTCGCAAAGCCATACAATTTTGCTGGTACGTAATTTTTAATGGAAGAACGCGCATCGAGTGTTGCTGTTGTGAAACTCTCAGCTGTGATCACAAGAATGTTCACGCGTCAGAGCGCAACTGCAGCCGAGATTCAGCGAGCAGCTGAGTATGCTTATTTAATGGCCACACAAAAAAAGGAAGAAAATTGCTAGTCACAGACGAAAAACCTTTCTTGAGAGAGGTTTATGACATTGCCGTAAACATTGCTCCACTGTTGACATTTCCAGCCCAGCTCGCTATCAGTGGGGGCAGCAACTTAACGATAGCTTGCATAGCGCCTTACATGGGCACGATCATTGTTTTTCTAGATTAGCTGCAGATACTGTGTACAGTGAGAAAACAATGATGAAACCAAAAGTTTACACAGCCCACTACTTCGCCGGACCTCTTCAGACTTCATCATCTTGTTAATGAAGGTGCTCGTAAGCTGACAAAACTTGATTGCTTTTTTTGCGGGGTACATCAAGCCTCCATTGTCCTTGGTTTTCATTAACCTGTTGACTCATATTCCCTGCAACAGGCTCTTGCTCGACTGACATGTCGCCGCAAAACCATTACCAAATATCGCATAAATTAAGCAAAAACCTGGTAGTGATAAACAAAACTTGGGGTTCTTAAGTCTCCTTGAGGAGCCTCGTTAGAGTGCCCGCACTTTGCTACCTGCTTATTCACCGTATCCCGTAATTGCTGCTTCTGTCGCATATCATTAGAATGCAGCCTTAAGCCACCGCATTATATGAAATAGCACCATACACATAGCTATATAAAGCCCCTCTTTACCGAAGCCGTAAGAACGTGCCCTATAGGAGTATAGTGTGCCTGACTTGGGATCTAAGGGTCGCGCTTTCAATAATTCCCATTTCTCCCTTACATCTTATTGACTCTCTCTGGTTTGGCAGCTCCTGCCACATTGAACATGTCATGTGTTCTCATTGCGCGAAAGGTGTCTGGCCATATCATCAAAGTGCCTCTTACCAGAGAGGTTTCTTTCCGACTTTCCGCCGATAGAGCGGGCGCCGGGTTTTCTGTGGAACGGTGCTTTTCATTTTATCGCGTCGGCTCAAACAGTCTCGACAGTATAAACAAATGTTGTATGCACAGGCTCCTTTACTTCCAAGACTAGCGCGGTAAAATTAGAACAAATTGCATGCTTATATAAAAAAAGAACTTCGTAGCTTTTTCTGATATGTCCTCGCAACATAACCTGCGAGAAAAGCTTCTGGTGCTACCTCATCGTGTTCATCTGCTTCACAACACATCTTTAAAAATCCTAGTTCACTGCCAAATTTTTCGTCTCCTTAGACGGCTTACCGGTATCCTCTCTAATTGTCATACCGCCTACTTCTACCGCATACTCAGTAATGATATCTCTGAAATTATTGTTCCTTGCTTCTAGGGTAATGTCGCCATCCTCGGTTAGAGCTGAATACCTATTCTGTAGCGAGATCCTGAACTGTTCTGCCCTCCCCCTCACCGCTAATTCGTTGATGGGCTTCTTTCTTACTAATCTGTTTCGTTCCTTTTTCAGATTTAGGCTGATTCGGGGCCCTCACCATACTGTGGTCACTGCATCGCACTTTCACGATTACCTCTACATCTTGCATAATGGCGGGGGTTGAACGGTTGAACACATTATGAATCATAATGTGTTCCCTAGAAGCAAGGAACATTACCCTAGAAGCAAGGAACAATAATTTCAGAGATATCATTACTGAGTGCTCTGTAGAAGTAGGCGGTAGGACAGTTAGAGAGGATACCGGTAAGCTGTCTAAGGAGACGAAAGATTTTATCAAGAAACGCCAGAGAATGAAAGCTTCCAATCCAACAGACCGGATCGAATTGGCCGAGATATCAAAGCTAATCAATAAGCGCAAGTTGGCCGACATAAGTAAGTATAACATGGAGAAAATTGAGCATGCTGTAAAGAACGGGGGAAGCCTTAAAGCGGTAAAGAAGAAATTGGGCATAGGCAAAACCAGATGTATGCGATAAGGGACAAGGCGGGCAACGTCATCACGAATATGGATAAGATAGTCAAAGTAGCCGAGGAGTTCTATACAAATCTCTACAGTAGCCAAAGTAGTCAGGACCGTAATGAGATTGGCGGTAGGGATAAACATTCAGACGTTCCACCAGTGACGAAGGACGAGGTCAAGAAAGCATTAGAAACTATGAAAAGGGGGAAATCAGCTGGAGAGGATCAGATAACTACGGATTTGCTGAAGGACGGGGGGGATATCGTGTTAGAAAAACTGGCCACCTTGTATACGCAGTGCCTGGTGTCATCGACGGTACCGGAACCATGGAAGAATGCAAACATTATCCTCATTCATAAGAAAGGGGACTCTAAGGACCTTAAAAATTACAGACCAATCAGCTTACTGTCTGTTACGTATAAGGTATTTACTAAGGCAATCGCTAAAAGAATCAGGACAACCTTAGACTTCAATCAAGCAAAGGATCAAGCAGGGTTTCGGAAACGGTACTCTACTATTGATCATATCCATACCATCAATCAGGTGATAGAAAAATGCTCGGAATATAACCAGCCCTTATACATAGCATTCATTGATTACGAAAAAGCATTTGACTCAGTTGAAACCTCGGCGGTGATGCAGGCATTGCGAAATCAGGGGATAGACGAGCCGTACGTGAAAGTGCTGGAAGATATATACAGTGGATGCACAGCAACCATAGTTCTGCATAAAGAAAGTAACAAAATTCCCATAAAGAAAGGTGTTAGGCAAGGAGACACAATCTCCCCAGTACTATTCACAGCTTGCTTAGAGGAAGTATTCAGAGCCTTGGAATGGGAGCAGTTAGGGATAAGGGTAGATGGAGAATACCTCAGTAATCTGCGATTTGCTGATGGCATTGCTTTTGCTAAGCAACTCGGGAGATGAACTACAAATAATGATTGATAACCTAGGCAGGAAAAGTAGAAAGGTAGGCTTGAAAATCAATATGCAGAAGACTAAGGTAATGTTCAACAGCCTCGGGAAGGAACAGCAGTTTCCATTAGGTAGCGAAGTACTGGAAGTAGTAGGCGAATATGTCTACTTAGGACAGGTAGTAACCGCATATCCGGACCATGAAAAGGAAATAACAAGAAGAATAAGACTGGGATAGAGCGCATTTGGCAAGCACTCGCAGATTATGTCTAGCAGCTTACCGGTATCGCTAAAAAGGAAAGTATAGTTGCATCTTACCTGTACTCACCTATGGCGCTGAAACGTGGAGGCTAACCAAAAGAGTTCTACTTGAGTTGAGGACAACCCAGAGGGCTATGGAACGAAAAATGGTAGGGGTAACATTAATACATAGGAAGCGTGCAGAGTGGGTCAGAGAAATAACTCAAGTTACCGACATTTTAGTGGAAATTAAGAAGAAGAAATGGACATGGGCAGGACATGTAGTGTGAAGAGAGGATAACCCTGTACAGTTGCTTTTTAGACCCGCTCCGCACGTTTTCTGTCCGCTTGCAGACAAGGTGCGGAAGGGGTAATGTACGATCGTTTTGCTGACTGCCGTTCAGCCGGACGGTTCCAGCGTCCCGATTGGCGCGCCCGGGCATCGCCTTCGGTCCAATAGCATGATCCCTCAAATGACATTCAAAGCTGGCGTGCAACCCGTGTTGTGGGGTGCTAGCGATTTCGACACCTCGGCGCTATTCGCTTGCCTCAGGATCACCATGGCGTGCTTTTTTCTGTGATCATGGGCTCTCGTCAGCCGCCAAATGAGTAGCGCTTCACTACAGTTCTTGAGTGCTTACATGGCCACCCTGTAAATTTGAATTGACCTTTGCTCGTACGGTTCATAGCCGCCGCATCACCTGTCCATTTTTCTGACTTTTCTAGTATGCCTTCGCTGATCTCTTTAGATGTTTCTACGCCGAATTTAAATTGAGCACTGTCGAATGAACGTGCATTCATAGTTCGACGACCGATGAGCACGATTGCTACTATGATGAAGCCGTTTTGTTTTGTGGGCCCGAGTCAGCCCAGTAAAGATATATATATATATGCCAATGTATATGTGTGCAGTAGGGATAAAAGACGAGAATATGCTATGGCGACATTCGCATAGGCGTTAAAATCACAAATGCTGAAAGAAACATTCAAAAAGGAATGATATGGTTGACGGTTCCAGCATACAGCTAAAAATAAATGTAGTGAAGACTGAACCAGCGCAACCCAGCTCTCTGGACCCCCGAAGTTTGACCTCATCCGAATTTGACCAAATTGGTGTCCAACCTAATTTGCGTATGGCGAATTGAGCGTTGACCTCCAAACCTACGTGGCCTATTCCCCAAATGTAGCTCTCTGGACCCCCGAAATTTGACCTCGTCCAAATTTGACCAAAATTGGTGTCCGACCTATTTGAGTATGGGGAATTCAGTGGTAATCTCCAAATTATGAGGGCCACCCCCAAACTTTGGCCCTCTGAATCACCAAAATGTGACCAGGTCCGAGTCTGACCGGAAATCGGTGTCTATAACCAGATTTGAGTATGGCCAACTCAGTCTTGACGTCCAAATTTAAGTGGGTCTCCTTTATTATGTGCCTAGTTAACGGGCGTCATGTCCATTTTCGGAGCGTAGAGCAGCCGTCGGCCGTGGACCCGAGAGGTCTAGTGTGTACAAAGAAAACAATGCTGTTTGGTCTTGAGCTGATATTGGAGTATTTTGTACGTGCGCACCCTGTCGCAGTTATCGACATAATGCCTGTACTTCCACATTTGCCACTAGAAGAGGTGAAAGTGTTCTGGGTCACGTTTCTTTAGTCTACTCAAAGCAAAAGAAAAACCACGAAAACAATTAAGTAGCTGCATGTGCACTGCGCGGTACCAAACGCAGTCTAAACCTTATTGAAAAATTTTAGGATGACCATCAAAGCAAATGTTCCAGCCTGCTGCTAGCAACCATCGCATTTCTGAAACTCCGCTCGTTAACAACTGCATAAACTTTACTTCTGCTAAAATTAGTCTGAGGTGAATCTACATTTAACTGAGCATCGGAATGCTGAGAATATTCCGTAATGTTCAAATATATAGTAAATATTACGCCAAATATGTTATGCCGTGGTGAGCCACACGGTATTGAAAAGTCAAAAGGAATGAGAGGTGTATGCAGCAAGCATTTTCTGTTTATGCAATAAGCGCTCGTAATTTGCACTTCACTGCGCGTACGATACGCTAATTCATGTGGCTCGCGGTATAATCAAGCGAGTCGCATGTCTTACTCGTGTCTTATTCGATAACAGAGCATTGAAAAAGCGCGAACTTAAGAGCGCGTGCCAGCCACTTCCGGATGGCGAAGGAGCGCTGCCCCAAAAAGCGTGCCGTGTGCAGCGCGCGCAGCAGGCGGGCGAGGATATTCGAGGAGGAAAGCGCCGGAGTGGAGGAGAGTGTCGCAGGTTTTAGTAGATGGCAGGTTACGCGCGTGGAGCCAATGTTGCGTGGAGCGGCGTCGCCGACTTGACGTATCAGACTTCTACCACCGCTCGCCTGCCCGCCAAAAACGACGGAGTATAACCGCGCCTTTAGAGTAGCTTTTTGCAGGACTCGTCCGGAACCCGCCGAAAACTGTGGATGAATTTCAAAGTAAAGCATCGACCATCGGGAAGACGCTGGACACCGGGATGCGCCACTACGAGTGACCAACCCAACTAGACTACTCAAGCCACTACCCCAGCATATCTGCGAGTGGAGACAATCATCGGGACCTCATCCGGGAGATCGTTCGAGAAGAGCTCTGATGATTGCTGCCACCATCCCAACGACCCCAGGTGGCGACGATCGCGGACGTCGTCCGTGAAGGAGTCCAGCAGGTACTGGGCATTCCCCAAGCGACGGCTGTTACTGTTCCAGCACAAGAGGCGACAGGGATGAACTACGCTGCTGCATTACGTCGCCCTGCGCCCCGACGTGATGACTTTCCAAGCCCTCGCCGCTACCGTCCTGTTCCTGAAAGCCGCCCCTTGGCTCCCGCCCACCAAGCCTACCAACGACCCCCAAGCCCCAGGAAGAGCGACGCCTGGAGAACAGCAAACAACCGGCCATTATTTTTCCACTGCGGTGAGGTCGGCCACATTGTGCGCCACTGCCCATACCGACGAATCGGTTTCCGCAGATCTGCAGTCGGCGCTCCGTGACCACGCCCAGGTGAACGACCGCAAGAAATCGACAACTATCTCCGTAGCGGTGAGATTGCACCACCAAGCCGTCGGTTCAGGTCTCCATCGCCGTACAGCGCCCGTTTTTCGTCGCCAGGCCGTAACTACGATGAGAGTGTGCGCGGAAGGTCCCCAAGCCCGCGCAGGGGAAACTAAACTGAGCAACCTTTGGTGGCGAGGTTGCTTCCCGGCCAAAACACAGAGGTCCTCCATCGCCGACGATGAGTGACGATGACGTAGCCATTAAATCGCCAATCCACAAGACAACGTCGACGAGATCACGACAAGACATCAAGTTGACATCGCCGCCCAGCGACGTTACGACGGTGTGCCCCGGCTGCGACCTCAGCACAAGACGAAGCAGAGATCGAACACCGAAGCCAACGTGCAATACTAGGACTCGAACAAGCGACCTTGAGGTTGCTGTCGACGGACGCACGGTTACCGCCCTAGTGGGCACCGGTGCCGACTACTCTATCACCAGTGGAGCTTTCGCCGCCCAACTCAAGAATGTGAAGACCACTTGAGACAGCCCGCTAATCCGCACCGCTGGAGGGAACCTTATTACACCTTACGGGCGATGCTCCGCAAGAGTGACAGTGAGTGGACACATTTACCTACCAGCGTCGTCACAGCACTGTTCCCGCTACGTGATCCTGGGCATGGATTTTCTGAACGAACATCGAGCGATCATCGACCTCCGATCAAAGCTCATCGAGTTCTCAACCGACAAAGCCATACCGGCTACGAGAACATCGACGCATCACCTCGCTCTCAACATCCTCGACGGAGAATTGACCGTACCACCCCGATCAAGCATGATCGTCCCCGTGGTTACAAAAGAACTCGAAATCACAGGAGTTGTCGAAGGACACACTCAGTTGTTACTGGATAGAGGTCTTGGCGTCGCAAGAGGCATCGTCCGTTTCCGTCATGGACAAGCTCATGTGCTCGTCATAAACTTCCCCGACGAATATCGACACCTGAACAAGTGCATGACTATTGCTTTCCTTGACGAGCTAGCGCACACCTTGGAAGTATTTGCCCTCCCCAGCCAACCGAGCCAAGCAGCCCAATTTTGGCATTAATCCAGCGCTCCTCCGAGACAGACGAGACCGAATTCGCGCTCTTCTTGAAAACTACAGCGAGTGCTTTTCTTCAGCGTCGAAGGGGCGGCAAACTTCGTTGGCAAAGCATCGCATCATCAGTCATCACAGGCGAAAACACTCGACCGCTACGTCAAAGACCCTACCGTGTATCGCCGCGAGAACACCAGGCCATACACGTTCAAGTTGAGGAAATGCTGCATGATGACGTGATCCAGCCATCCAACAGCCCCTGGGCGGCACCAGTCGTTTTGGTGAAGAAAGACGGCACACGTCGCTTCTGCGTCAATTACAGCCGCTTGAATAGCATAACTAAGAAGGATGTCTACCCACTTCCCCGCCTCGACGACACACTGGACCGGCTCTGCAATGCAATGTACTTCTCATCGATGGACCTGAAGAGCGGATATTGGCAAATTGAGGTCGATGAAAGGGATCGCAAGAAGACCGAATTCATCACACCGGACGGCCTTTTCGAATTCAAGGTGATGCCATTGGGCCTCTGCTCCGCACCAGCGACCTTTAAACGAGTAATGGTCACTGTGCTGGCGGGCTTGAAGTGGCAGATTTGCCTGGTATACATGGATGATGTCGTTGTCTTCTCGTCAAACTTTGAAGACCACCTGAAACGGCTGCAGACAGCCTTGAATGCCATCCTAGAATACAGTCATACAAGCCATCGACGAACAACTGCATATTATCCCCAGACCAATGGCCTTACGGAGCGCCTGAAGAAAACGATCGCGGACATGATCGCCTTGTATGTCGACGTTGAACAAACGACCTGGGACGCCATCTTGCCGTACGTGATCTTCGCGCATAACACGGCAGTCCAGGAGACGACCAGAGCGACCAGGGCGCGACTTGATTACTCGCAATAAAAGTTTTTTTTAATAGACGCATGCGCTTGTTCAGTCATTTCCTTTCGCAGTGCACACGCCCATTCTCACTTATTCCTCTTTTAGTGAACTCATTACGTAACTCTTCGCATCTGACGTTGTTTTAGACGACAAAGGAATATTATTATTTTTTTACATTGCTATACACAGGAGTGCAAGAGTACCGATCCGGAGCTATGTTCCACGCCATACTTCGAAAGTGAGAAAACAAGAAAAGAGCTTCTGATTAGGCAACGACGGAGGCCGTTTATGCGTAATCTGTGTTCGCTTTATCGTTTAACGCGAGAAGCCAGACTTCATGCACTGCATGAACAGGCTGCCCAGGCTAGCAGATTTCTGCGTGTAATTGCGGCAATATGTGCAGCGCAGTAGTAAATGTGACACCCACTGCGTTACCTTCTAAGGTTAGAGTGCTCCTACGGGCTGAAAAGTTGACTAATTTGTTTGCATCATAGGATCTATTCTCTGCAAGAACATACTACAAAACACAGGCGAGGGACTAACGCAAGAAATAGTGCTTGGGAGCAAACCGACGGCGCTCACGCTTATTTCACAGCATTACCAATGAATTTCGCATAACATAAGCGCGTTCTCCAAGGTAATGCGTCGCTTGCAAGCCACAGCTGTCGTAATGTAGTTATACTGCAGCCATGTACAGTGCAACGGCAGCACGCAAAAGCTACGTGTTTGCTAGCCGCTCCATGCTTTCGCGCCGCGTGTAGCAGACGACGCGCCTGGCAAGCAGCAAGAGTTGACTGCAGCGCCTCTAGTTCTCACGACCGCCACTTGGGACACTCTCCTCATAAAACTGAGTTTGTTCTTGTAACATTGTCTCAAGGTAGCCGTCCGCGCATATTCTGCCCGCTCGCCTTGAAGAGCGCGACCATTCAATCATGATCATCATTATCGCAACATTGACACAGCGATAGTGACAAGGCATATGGAACAAAGGGAGGGTCGCGCCGGCAGGAGGCGGGCACATGCGCGTGACGATTTTCTGCTTTCGGCTGGCTCGTCTAGGCGGCGCTGACCTTCAGTTGTTTTCTTGGACTGGATTGGACGCTGATTTACAAAGGTATACATAATTCCGCCGTACGTTTACTTCTGTCCGTACCCCTCCAAACGGCGTGAGCACGCGTTGAGGTGCGTTTCTTCGACGCGGTTTTGCTTCAATCTCAACCGTATCACCTCGTTTTTTTTACAATGACCGCGATCGACATGGCAGAACTTCATGAGGCGCTCTCGGAGCTGAGATCAACGGAACTACAGCGTCTAGACGATATTCCCTCATCGTGGCTTCCGCGCCTAGGAGGTCTGCCTCCCTCCATCATCCGCAACGCTATCAGGGATGCCGTGCAAACTGCTGAGACCGAGGCGAGCCGGCTGCCGCGCATAGCTTGGCTCTATTCCTGGATGTTACCACGACGGTTCGTGCCGGCCTGGATACTGTACCGGACTGGAGCAACGCTGGAGTTGGATGAGTGCTGTTCGCTGTTCCAGGGCATAGCACTTGCTTTGAGGTACCCCGACCTTGACGTGACACTCGCGTGGAACGCCAGTGGACTTGCGGTGCACTCCTGCCTGTTTATTTTAGATCCGACACTTTCCACTCTTAAACACAGTGTGGCGTACGTAGTCATGTGGCCTGGAACGCCCCTAATTGCTATCAACGCTGCAGAAGGCATCATTATAGACCGCGTGATACGTGCTCTTCGGGCAGTGTTCCAGGACAACCCTCCAGAACTTCTGCTCCCGTACAGCCATGATCTCCAGCATGCTTTCCTAGCCGGAATGGCTCGTGTTCCCGATGTATAGATGATAGAATTAGCGGTGGTGTCGCTGGATTCGTCGATGCTGTACGATACGACTGTAAATTCACAGAGCAGGCGGCTTTCGGCCTTATATCACTTGTAACGGGCAGAACGATCTGTGTTATGCTGCAATGATTTAGCCCTCTTGGTTCACGCTCAGTGCTTCCAATTTCAGTTCTTCCAAAGACTCGGCTTGATCACTTTCTTAGGAACGCAAGTCCCGCCGAGATTTATCTCGAAGGATAGCAGCCACACGCGGCTGCTTTCCCATTGATTCATGTCGTTTTATAGTTGCATTTGCTGGCCTTATCTCGATGTTTCATTACCGACTTTTAATTGAGCATTACGAATGCAGAGAATCCTTTAGTTCGACAACTGTCGAGTGTGTTTGTTGCTGCTGCCGAGTTTAGTTCATTTTTGGGGCCCGTCAGCCCAATAAAGAGCTTATTTCCGTGTCATGCCTGTCTCCTCGGTTGTTGCCTATGGCATTGTCACTGTTCAGTGACATTTTAAAGCTTTTGCGTTATCAATCGTCTGACGAGCCTGACGTGCCGTAGCAGTTGCGCGGTGCACCATGCGAGCAACCATGGCGCGCAGGAAGATGTTATTTTATTTTTTATTTTGTTTTTATTTAATTGTTTTATCCCACTAATTATAATAAATTATTATTAGTATTTGTTATCGATTACCATCATCACTATCATTTTTGCATACCCTACTAAGGCTTTCATATAAGTAATTGGTTTACAGGAAACGAAAGGCTCAGTATCCGTAGCGCACATCCTGAAGGCCCGGTTGGACCTCGTGAAATATTGCATTCGCACTAAAAGTGAAGGCCGCAACTCGCCTCCCATCAGGCGTATTTAGTGGTTGACTCTTCAACGGGCTGTCGAAATCGACATCGAGCATTCAAAATAGCCAATCGATAGTCCTTGACGTTACCACAAATGGAAAAGTGGCTAAAGTTCTCATTCACTGCCACTATTTACGTCTAGTGGTGCATGAGTAAATTACGACCTGGAGAATTACGATGCGAGCTATGTAATATTAAGTACTTATCAGGCGACTCTTGAGTACCTCTAGAAAGCAATGTCGCGAACATCGCATTTTCCACCATACTTGCGTGATTGATCTGCAGTCCATGAATGCCTTCCGTTATTCCCAGTGCAGAAATCAATTTCTTGCTGCCCTTCGAGAAAGTGCGTTCTTGAGTGTTATGGCGGTACGAGTGGCTTCCATGAGACAGTCTATAGTGCCCCGACTGTTTGGGGCAATGCCTCACTAATCACTGAGATCTCATCGTAAGGTGTAACCCAACTCGTTTCACAATACCGCAGTAAGCGGCAGAAAATTTTCAAGACGCTTTCAAAATGCCTGTTCAGGACCGCACTTCTTTTTCGCTATATGTAGAAAGCTGAAATGAACCCTGATCATAAAGAGTTCACGTTCAATGTCACTGCTGGAGCTAAGTCCGTGATTTCTCTTTTCTGAAAGAAAACTGCGACATCAACAACAAAAAACGTATCTATACCATTTTTAAGAGTAAAAGTTGCATAGATTTGATGAGCAAATACAGACCTGTGACACTGGATAATAATGGATAAGCATGGCTTGAACCTAGTTATAAGAGCGAAAGCTTTTAAGTTTCTAATTTTCTCCGGCCGCCCATGTCTATCAAACACACAAACTACTTCTAGAAACGTCGTTGAATCTTTTCCTACGGATATCCTTATTTCTTGCAGTACAGAACATCACGTCAAACTATAGCGGCCATGCCGTCTGTCCAGTCGCCATATAGTTTGCACTTAGCATGGACAAGTATAGTTGCTTCCCGTTATATCGACGTCGCCATCGATGAAGTATAGCCCAGAAAAACTGCTCCTTTTTCTCAGTTTTACGGCCTACGCTTCAGTCCCGGCCTTGTTTGAGCCATCTTCGATGACCTGCTTCACAAGAAGCGATCAGCTGAAATAATGAAAAGATACTCTATAGCGCGCATCACAAGAATGGCGAAAAAAAGCGAGAAGGAGAAAGCCTTTCGGTGGCCATCGCCCACGATGTGGCACACTCGTTGCACCGCTTAGTAAAACCACAGAACATAAAAGCTGGATAAATACAATGGAAACAAAACAAAGTGTGGAACTATACCGAATATAGGGAAAAACAAGAGCATGATGGCAACTGCTACCAACCCGTTTCAAAGAGTACGCTCCTATATTCCTCCCTTCCTTCCTTCCTTCCATCCATCCATCCATCCATCCATCCATCCATCCATCCATCCATCCATCCATCCATCCATACATACATACATACATCATCATCAGCCTGATTATACCCGCTGCAGGGCGAAGGCCTCTCCCATATTTCTCCACTTAACCCGGTTCTACCACACATACACACCACATACATACATACATACATACATACATACATACATACATACATACATCAGTGCAGTTCAGTCGTTCAGTCATGTCCGACTTTTCGTGACCCTATGGCCCATATCATGCCACGCTTTCCGGTCTCTCACTATTTTCCTAACCTCACATAACTTCGTCTGCAGCGCCTCGAGGAGTCCATCTAACCATCGCGTTCGCTGCCTACCCCTTCTCCGGTGACCCTCAACCTTTCCCAACATCAAATCGTTCTCCAGCAAATCCTCTCTTCTCATCAGATGACCAAAATAGCTGAGCTTTAACTTTAGAATTTGACCCTCCAATGAGCAGTCAGGGTTTATGGTCGACAATCTCGACGGATTTAATCTTCTGGCCGTCTAAGGAACTCTCAAGAGTCTCCGCCAGCACCACAATTCAAACGCGTCAATTCTTCGGCGGTCAGCCTTCTTCACAGTCCAACTCTCGCATCCATACATCACAACTGGAAAGACTGTGGTCTTTCCAGTTATACGGATCTTGGTTGGCAGTGTAATGTCTCTGCTCTGTACTAGGCGGTGAAGGCTAGCCATGGCTCTCTTTCCCAAAAGCAGGCATCTCCTAATTTTATGGCTGCAGTCTCCTCGCATCCATACATCACAACTGGAAAGACTGTGGTCTTTCCAGTTATACGGATCTTGGTTGGCAGTGTAATGTCTCTGCTCTGTACTAGGCGGTGAAGGCTAGCCATGGCTCTCTTTCCCAGAAGCAGGCATCTCCTAATTTTATGGCTGCAGTCTCCTTCCCGGGTAATCTTAGAACCCAAGAAGAGAAATTCTGTCAAAGCTTCCACTTCTTGTCCCTTGATGCTCCAGGACTTGATAGGGCAAGGCGCCATGATCTTCGTCTTTTTATAGTTCAGTTTAAGCCCAAACTACTCACTCTCTTCTTGTACGCGCATCTGAAGCCTCGAGTTCCATTTCACTTTCTGCCATTAAAGTGGTATCCTCCGCATATCTGAGGTTGTTGATACATTTTCCAGAAATCTTCACTCCAGCTGAAGACTCGTCCAGACCGGCCTTCCTCATGATGTACTCAGCATATAGGTTAAATAGGCAGGGCGACAGTATGCAGCCTTTTCTCACTGCTTTCTCAATCGGAAACCAATCAGTAAGACCATACCCAGTCCTGACTGTGGCCTCTTGCCCTTCATACAGGTTCCTGAGCAGACAGATGAGGTGAATTGGAATTCCCATCTCTTGGAGAGGTTGCCACAATCTGCTGTGATCTACGCAGTCAAACGCTTTCGCATAATCAATAAAGCAGAAGTAGATGGGTTTCTGGAACTCTCATGCGTTATCCATGATCCAGCGAAGGTTGACAATCTGGTCTCTAGTTCCTCTGCCCTTGCGAAACCGAGCTTGCACGTCCGGAAGCTCCCGATCCACATACTGCTGCAGCCTATCTTGGAGGATTTTCAACATCACCTTGCTTGCTAGCATGCGAAATAAGCGTGATCGTGCGGTAGTTGGAACGATCTTTGGCACTGCCTTTTTTTGGGATGGGGATGTAAACTGACCTCCTCCAATCCTGTGGCCACTGCAGAGTTGTCCAAATTTGCTAACATAATGTATGCATAACGTTAACAGCGTCGTTATGGTTAAGGTTTTGAGGCAACTCAGCTGGAATGCCATCAATTCCGCTAGCTTTGTTCTTAGCAAGGCTGGTTAATGCCCATTCAACTTCACTCTTCAGGATGCCCGGCTCGAGATCAGTAATCACAACCACCGTATGTTGGGTTTGCACTTCCGGGTCCTTCTTGACCATTTCTTCTGTGTATTCCTGCCACCTCGTCTATCTTTGAGGCTCCAGCGAGGTCCCTCCCTCGTTTGTCCTTTATCACGCCCATCTTAGCACAGAAGCTTCCTTTGATATATTTGTCTTATACAGAGCTCTTGTGTTCCTGAATTGGCTGTTGTCCTCAACTGCTTGCACTGTATGTTCAGGAAGGCATTCTTATCTCTTTTTGCTATTTTCAGAAAATTCGCATTGAGAACCTTGTATCTTTCTCTTTCCCCCTTAACTTTTGCCATCCTCCTTTCCTCAGCTATTTGCAAAGCCTCTTCAGATAACCAGTTTGCATTCTTGCATTTCTTTTGCTTTGGAACTACCTTAGTAGCAACTTCTTGTAATTTATCACGAAGATCAGTCCACTTCTCTTCAGGCTCTCTGTCTTCTAGATCTAATTCTTGAAATCGAGTTCTCACTTCCTCAGCATATTCTGATAGAATTTGATCCAGATCATACCCCTTCTAGTTTTCTGCGTTTTCCTCAATCGGAGCTTAAATTTGGCAACAAGAAGCTGATGATCGGTGCCACAATCGGCCCCAGGCCTTGTTTTTACTGCTTGTATAGCGCCTCTCCATCTCTGCCGGCAAAGAGTATAATCAATCTGACTCCTGTACAGCCCGTCCGGTGAAGTCCATGTGTACCGGGCCTCTTGTGCTGTTGAAAATAAGTATTCGCTATGGTCAGGTTGTTTTGTTGACAAAACTCTACTAGCCTCTGCCCAGCTTCATTTGGCTCACCAAGACCGAACTTGACTGTAATTCCAGATATTTCTTCACTCCCAACCTTAGAATTCCAGTCTCCTATGAGAAAAAGATGTGAGATAATGCAGTGCGGTCTAAAAGGCATTGCAGGTCAGCATGAAATTTCTCAATGTCAGCTTCTTCAGCAGTAGTGGTTGGTGCATGGACTAGGATAACCGTTATGTTGAAAGGGTGACCTTGGATCCGAAGTGAAATCATTCGGTCGTTTTTGGGGTTGTACCCTAGCACTGCTTTGTCCATTCTTCCGTTTACAATGAGAGCGACCCCGTTCCTTCTCCTGGCATCGTGCCCACAATAGAAGACATAATGGTAGCCGGAATTAAATTCTCCCATTCCGGTCCACTTGAGCTCGCTGATACCCAAGATATCAATGTTCAATCTGTCCATTTCTCGCTTGACGACATCCAGTTTACCTTGCATCATAGATATTACATTCCATGTTGCTATGTGATATATCTCCTTGCAACATCGCACTTTCCGGTCGCTTCCCGACACACCCACAACTCAGCGTCCTTTTGGCTTTAGCCCAGCCGCTTTATTCGTCCTGGAGCTACTAGGAATCGCCCTTTGTTCATCCCCAGTAACATGTGGGATGCCTTCCTCCAACCTGGGGGGCTCATCTTTCGGCGCCATATTATTAATGCTATTGTGACTGGTCATAGGGTTTTCTTGGCGGAAAATACTGGAGTGGGTTGCCATTATCTTCTCCAGTGAATCACATTTTGTCAGAACTCTCTGCCGTAACCTGTCGATGTTGCGTGGCCCTACACAGCAGAGCTCACGACATCATCGAGTTTCGCAAGCCCCTCCGCCACGACAAGGCAGTAATCCAGGAAAGGGACATACATACATACATACATACATACATACATACATACATACATACATACATACATGCATGCATGCATGCATGCATACATACATACATACATACATACATACATACATACATACATACATACATACATACATACATATAGTGTGTTGCACAATTAGAGGCGCGATGTAGAATGCTTTTCCCAGCTAAACCGCGGAATCCTCGCAGTTCAAATTTTGCACAGAAATGGTATTTTGTTGCTAGTATCTTTTAATACCAAATTTGTTCGGGGTACTTGCCTGATTCGATCAAGTCCGATGTTCTCATCTTGTGCGGCGGTGACGACGCCAGACGAGACGCTGCCCCAGCGATGGTACTTGTGGCGCCACCTCATGCTGCTTACAACAATTCAAACCTTCTGCCAGAAATGTTCCCCCCTCCTTTCCTGCTACAGAGTTGTTGTAGCAGCATTCAGTTTCAAATAATTTTTCTTTGCTGCTATAGGTGCCGGCGAGTTGCTTAGTTCTTTTGCGGGCGCAAGTCAGCCAAATAAAGAGTTAATTTCAGTACCATCAAGCCTGTGTCTTCTTTTGGTGTCAACGGCCTTGTCACCACTACTTCACATCTGGTGGAGGTGCCGCCTTTGGTCCTTCAATCGAAGACCTCAGCCTTGTTCCTATTACCCTGGAGGACCAGCCAACAGGCCACCGAACCAGTTGCCGGCTTCAAGGTCTCCAACCTGAACACGGTCTGCTGCCGGGCCTTATTCGATCTCGGAAGGCATCGACGCTGACAATGGCCCAGCCTACTGCACCGGTTGTTTTCGTCCAACCCCGTGAGCCCAACTGCTTCCATGGACGACCGGACGAAGATGCGGAAAACTGGATGGACCTTTTCGACCGTGTGGCAGAATTCAACGGCTGGAACGACGCTGCGAAATTCGGGCAAGTCTACTTTGTTCTTCAAGGACATGCCCGAGTTTGGTTCGAAAATCACGAGACTTCTTTAAAGGATTGGGAGATATTCAAAGCAGAGTTTTTGATGGCCTTTGCAAGTTCTGTCCTAAAAGAAAGAGCTCAGGCCCTCCTCCAATCAAGACTGTAACTCCCAAGCGACTCAGCCCGTCCTGGTCTACGTAGAGGAGATGAAGCGCCTGTTTCGCCGCGCCGACCCTGGCATTACCGAAGGTGAGAGAGTGAAATTTGTAATGTGTGGCGTTAAGGCGCGGTTATACTCCGACGTAGCGCGCGCGTGCGCGCGCGGTACGGCGACGTCACATCGACTAAAACGCGACCTGGGTGGATGGATGGAATATAGGAGCGTCCCCTTTGAAACGGGGTGGTAGCAGTAGCTATCATGCTCATTTTTCTCCCTATTTCTTAATTATTGATTTAGAATGGTTAACTAAACCACCATTCTGTTTATTAAAATTTGTTCCTACATTGCTAACATTATGTCACTTCTCTGCTTTTAAGCCACCAATCTTCCAGTCGTTTTTTGCTAGTTTCCACCGCCGGTTTATTCACCCGGCCACTGTTATCTCTAAAGCCCAGAGCTTCAGGAACAGTGATTGCGCCTGCACAAACTTCCGGATGGATACCATTACATTCGAGTATAATATGTTCAATTGTTTCACTGGAGCTTCCACATACAGCACATGCGTCATCTCCATTGTTAAATTTCTTTTTGTAGCTGCGTGTTCTAAGGCACCCTGATCTAGCTTCAAAAAGTAGGGCGCTGCCTCTTGAGTTATCAAAGAAATCTTCCTTCCTGATCTGCATTTTCCACTTTCGGTATAATTCCACACTTTCTTTTCCATCGAATTTATCCAATTTTTACCTTCTGTGTTTTTCACCTGTTGCTTAATGCTCTTTATTTCTCCGACCTTGTTACTAGCATACTTACTAGTTAGTTTCCTAGTTCTTTTCCTCCATTGTGAGTCAACGATTTTTAGGTACAGGTATTTAAATACTTTAGCTGCCCATCTGTTACTGTCCAATTTCCTCAGGCGTTCCTCATATAATATTTTACTCTGAGCTTCCCGTACTTCGAAAGATGCCCAGCCCATATCTCCCTGTACCGCCTCATTTGTAGTTTCCCCGTGGGCACCTAGTGCTAATCGTCCAACGTATCTCTGATTTTTTTCTAATGTCGACTGTACCTCTGATTTTAGGCACAAAACCGCATTTCCGAAAGTAAGTCCGGGCACCATAATTCCTTTCCAAATACCCCTCAAAACCTCATACCTATTGTATCCCCACAATGCGTTATGCTTCATTATCCCGGCATTCCTCCACCCTTTGGCCTTAAGTGATTGCTCGTGCTTTCCAATGTATGCCAATCCTTCGTTTACCCATACCCCCAGATATTTATATTCTGCTACTCTAGGTATTTCAAGGCCTTGTATTTTAGGACCCTGATCAGTTGAGCCGTTGAAAATCATCAGACCCGACTTTACTGCGCTGAAACTGAAGCCTAGAGCGTCCCCTTCATCTCCGCAATACTTAACTAGAGTTTGCAATTCTTCCAGACTCTCAGCTAGCAGCACAATATCGTCTGCATACATCAATCCGGGGAGGCGCTGCTCTACCGCCTTTCCACCTAATCTATATAACAGGTTAAAACCTAGGTTACTGTCTTGTATCCTCCGTTCCAGGTTTATCATATAATGCATGAACAGCACCGGTGATAGAGGACAGCCTTGTCTTAATCCTTTGCATACTTTGACATCCTCCGTACTTCTTATCCCTTCCCACGTAATTTCTACTTTGTTATCCCGGTTTATTTCCTGTAGGAACTCTATTATCTCATAACCGATACCTTCTTCTTTTAATATGTTCCACAGGAGTTCCCTGCTTACGTTGTCGTACGCCGCGTTTATGTCCAGGAAGGCCAAATACAAAGGTCTATTTTCCACTCTAGATATTTCGATGCATTGGGTAAGCACGAACAGGCTATCATCTAAGCGCCTACCATTTCTAAAGCCGTTCTGAAGTTCTCCGAGTATCTTGTTACTTTGAACCCATGCTTGCACCTTTAATTTCACTGCCTGCATGGCCAACCTGTACATAACAGATGTTATGGTAATCGACCTGTAGGATTTTATGTGCATCCTGTCTCCTTTCCGTTTATAAATCAAATTCATTTTACTCTGCCGCCAGCTGTCCGGAATTTGCTTATTCGTTATGACTGTTTTCAGAGCTTTTAACAACGTTTCCTTACTTTTTGGACCGAGTTCACTAATCAGCTTGATCGGAATTCCATCTATTCCTGTAGATGTGTTTTTAGGAACATTTTTTTCGGCCTTTGTCCAGTTTAGATTGGTGAGTTCTAAGCCCCTAGCCATGTCCTTATGCCGGCAATTTTTTCTGAAACCCAGATATGTTCCTTACAAGATGATTTAATTATTTGACAATTTGTTCCCTGGTGTATCAACATACCTACCCCATCCACCCTTTTTTTCCGTTCTCGTTCTGTTGCACCCTTCCCAGACGTAGCCTTCTATAAACGGCGGATCTTCTAGATCCCTGAGATGAGTCTCGCAATGAGCGTACACACCTATTTTGTCATCCTTCAACTGCTGTTCTATCTCTAGCCATTTCGGTCTTTTTCTACCTCCTTGCATGTTTATGTAGCTGATCCTAGTGTTAAATTTCTTTTTTGTGCTTTTCTTTCTCGACCTACTCTTTGCCATTTTTGGGGGCTCAGCCTCCATTATTACACTTTCTTCTGCTTCACTTCTAACTACCTCTGTGCACGGAGTCCTCGCGGAGCCCCTAGAAAAGCTACAGCCCTGCCTGCCAGGCGCCAGCCGATCTCTGCTCCCACCCTTCTGTTAAAATGAATGCCATCTCGCTGAAAAGCCCTACCAAAACCTGCTTTATGTACCTCCCTGTTTACCTCAACCACTTCGAAACGCTTTTCCAGGCTTAACTTTCTTATGTCCTGATTAACTGTCACCACGTCCTTTTCCATCTTTCTGTTCAATCCTAGCACCTCTGGTACTGTGCATACAGCTATCTGCGTCTGCTGTGCTATCTCTCTGATCTCGTCAACTCCCTTAGCTAAACTTTCCACCACTGCTGCAGGGTCAACATTTAGGACATCATTTAGCCCCGCGGCTACTATTACCATACTGCGCTCTGCGGAATTCTTCAACAGCCTATTTTTACTCTCTTTTAGCACTGCCCTCATTGTTCTCCCTGGGAAGGCTCCAACCAACACTCTCTTATCACCCCTTACACGTTTCAAGATATCTCGCTTGCAACTGTCCATGTTAGAATCTCCGGCGATAAGCACCTGGTCCTTCTCTCTCCCTCTCCCAACTGTTGGCTCCTGCTTTCGGTTATCTGTGTCCTTATCTCTGGGATTTTCATTCTGCCTTACTTCTTCCTTTTTTTCCGGCGTCTTAGCTGCTTCTAAATAACTCTGACGGTTCGGATCCGCCTGACCTACTTTGCTTATGCCTTCCATGCCAGTGCTGGCCCCAGCCACGTGGCCCGCATTGGAATGTTCGTCCTCGTTGGTTCCAAGGATAAAGTCGGCCCCTTTTTTTCAGTTTGAGTAAGCTGTCCAAGAAGTTTCTGATTTCCCGCTCTTAACAAACGTACTTCATTTTCTAAATGATCCACACGAGACACTAAACTGCCCCTTTCTTGATCAAATCTATCCAGACGCGCACTCAGTACGCAACACCGACACAAAAAGTCGCTGCCTTCCGAACTCTCCCATCGGCGCTCTTCTCAGCGGTGATTGGCTCCGTGGGCCGTCGCCGGGAAAAGTGCGTGAAAAGTTCGCTCTTTTTGTGTTTTCATTTTTAGCTGACGCCATTTTCTTAGGCAGCCGCCGTTGCTAGGGGCGAGCTCCCTATCATTCCGAGCTTGCACTGCGCACTATTCACGCTGTTTTAGTGCAGCACTATGACTAGCTGCTGCGTATTTCATTGCACAAGCTGTCATGAAAAAGGGTTCATTCTTTTCACAATTCCGAGCGGAAAGAAGGACACCAGTCGAATAAAAAAGTCGTTCAACAACATCGGCCGAAAGAACTTCACCACGACGAAGACTAGTTACCTCTGCTGCCTCTGCGACGTACTGTGCAATTGTTCCAAGCGACATGAAACTGCTTCCAAGTGCATCACAAAGCTGGTAATCTCACTAGTTTCACTGATCATTTTGCGCAGTTATGCGCGTTATTGTTTTGACTTCGTGATTCCGCCCAACGTGCTATATAATACCGTTTCTTGGGCTAGTTGGTTCATATTTGTATTGTGAAAAACTGCGCCGAAATAAACACACCACAAGACAGAAGACGGGACAAAGGCGCTATATAATAGCGACTGCTAATGCATGCAATGAGCATACAATATCCGCTTTAATTTCTGAACTAAAGGTCTCGCTTTTCAACGCTAACGCGTGCAATGAGAGAGATTGTTAATTCATTAATAGGCTTATGTCGCAGGAACGTGTACAGGACTCATCCGCAGAATTTGTTCACAGAGTGTATAATATCCGCACATCAAAATTTTCTCTCTTTAGACCCTCGAAATTAGACCTTGTCCTAATCTGGCGAACATTCGTGTCCAACCTAATTTGCATACGTCGAATATACTGGTTACGTCCATATTGCGGTGGGCCTCCCACAGATTATGTAGCGCCAGGAACACCCATACAATTGACCTCTTCCAAAGGTGGCAAAATTGGTGACCAATCTCATTTGCGTATGGCGAATTCAGTGGTTACCTCCGAACCTAGGTGGGCCGTTGTCAAAATTTAGCTCTCTGTACCCCCGAAGTTTGACCTCATCCGAATTTGACCAAATTGGTGTCCAACCTAATTTGCGTATGGTGAATTGAGTGGTGACCTCTAAACCTAGGTGGCCTATTCCCAAAATGTAGCTCTCTGGACCCCCGAAATTTGACCTTCATTGGGAAAGGGTGTAACTGGCATAAAACACCTTTCCCAGTTTCTGCTGCAAAAGGAAAGAATTATGAAACATTACCCTTTATAAGGGTACATTTCAACCTAAAATTAACCTTTCTGAAGGGTGTAAGGGTGTTAGTTACCAGGTGCCATTATGTTTCCACTGCGGTGAGGTCGGCCACATTGTGTGCCACTGCCCATACCGACGAATCGGTCTCCGCAGATCTACAGTCGGCATTCCATGACCACGCCCAGGTGAACGACCGCAAGAAACCGACAACTATCTCCGTAGCGGTGAGATTGCGCCACCAAGCAGCCGGTTCAGGTCTCCATCGCCGTACAGGGCCCGCTTTGCGTAGCCAGGCCGTAACTACGATGAGAGTGTGCGCGGAATGTCCCCAAGCCCGCGCAGGGCAGGGGAAACTAAACAGAGCAACCTTTGGTGGCGAGGTTGCTTCCCGGCCAAAACACGAAGGTCCTCCATCGCCGATGATGAGTGACGATGATGTAGCCATTAAATCACCGATCCACAAGACAACGTCGACGAGATCACGACCAGACATCAAGTTGACATCGCCGCCCAGCGACGTTACGACGGTGTGCCCCGGCTGCGACCTCAGCACAAGACGAAGCAGAGATCGAACATCGAAGACAACGTGCAATACTAGGACGCGAACAAGCCACCTTGAGGTTGCTGTCGACGGACGCATGGTTACCGCCCTAGTGGACACCGGTGCCGACTACTCTGTCATTAGTGGAGCTTTCGCCGCCCAACTCAAGAAAGTGACGACCACTTGGGACAGCCAGATAATCCGCACCGCTGGCGGGAACCTTATTACGCCTTACGGGCGATGCTCCGCAAGAGTGACAGTGAGTGGACGCATTTACCTACCAGCTTCGTCGTCCTACAGCACTGTTCCCGCGACATAATTCTGGGCATAGATTTTCTGAACGAACATCGAGCGATCATCGACCTCCGATCCAAGCTCATCAAGCTCTCGACCGACAAAGCCATACCTGCTACGAGAACATCGACGCATCACCTCGCTCTCAACATCCTCGACGGAGAATTGACCGTACCGCCCCGATCAAGTATCATCGTCCCCGTGGTTACAAAAGAACTCGAAATAACAGAAGGGGTTGTCGAAGGACACACTCAGTTGTTACTGGATAGAGGACTTGGCGTCGCAAGAGGCATCGTCCGTGTCCGTCATGGACAAGCTCATGTGCTCGTCATAAACTTCACCGACGAATATCGACACCTGAACAAGGGCATGACTATTGCTTTCCTTGAAGCTAGCGGACACCTCAGAAGTATTCGCCCTCCCCAGCCAACTTGAAAACGATTCACCCAACCGAGCCAAGCAGCCCAATTCCGGCATTAATCCAGCGCTCCTCCGAGACAGACGAGACCGAAGTCGCACTCTTCTTGAAAACTACAGCGAGTGCTTTTCTTCAGCGTCGAAGGGGCGGCAAACTTCGTTGGCAAAGCATCGCATCATCAGTCATCACAGGCGAAAACACTCGACCGCTACGTTAAAGCCCCTACCGTGTATCGCCACGAGAACACCAGGCCATACGCGATCAAGTTGAGGAAATGCTGCGTGATGATGTGATCCAGCCATCCAACAGCCCCTGGGCGGCACCAGTCGTTTTGGTGAAGAAGAAAGACGGCACACGTCGCTTCTGCATCGATTACCGCCGCTTGAATAGCGTAACTAAGAAGGATGTCTACCCACTTCCCCGCCTAGACGACACACTGGACCGGCTCTGGAATGCAATGTACTTCTCATCGATGGACCTGAAGAGCGGATATTGGCAAATTGAGGTCGATGAAAGGGATCGCGAGAAGACCGCATTCATCACACCGGACGGCCTTTTCGAATTCAAGGTGATGCCATTGGGCCTCTGCTCTGCACCAGCGACCTTTCAACAAGTAATGGACACTGTGCTGGCGGGCTTGAAGTGGCAGATTTGCCTGGTATACACTGATGATGTGGTTGTCTTCTCGCCAAACTTTGAAGACCACCTGAAACGAGCGTTGAAACCCATCCTAGAATACAGTCATACAAGCCATCGACGAACAACTGCATATTATCCCCAGACCAATGGCCTTATGGAGCGCCTGAAGAAAACGATCGCGGACATGATCGCCATATATGTCGACGTTGAACAAAAGACTTGGGACGCCATCTTGCCGCACGTGATCTTCGCATATAACACGGCAGTCCAGGAGACGACCAGAGCGACCAGGGCGCGACTTGATTACTCGCAATAAAAGTTTTTTTAATAGACGCATGCGCTTGTTCAGTCATTTCATTTCGCAGTGCACACGCCCATTCTCACTTATTCCTCTTTTAGTGAACTCGTTACATAACTCTTCGCATCTGATGTTGTTTTAGACGACAAAGGAATATATTATTTTTTTACATTGCTATACACAGGAGTGCAAGAGTGCCGATCCGGAGCTCTATATATGTTCCACGCCATACTTCGAAAGTGAGAAATCAAGAGCTTCTGATTAGGCAACGACGGAGACCGCTTATGCGTAATCTGTGTTCACTATATCGTTTAACGCGAGAAGCCAGACTTCACGCACTGCATGAACAGGCTGCGCAGGCTAGCAGATTTCTGCGTGTAATTGCGGCAATATGTGCAGCGCAGTAGTAAACGTGACACCCACTGCGTTACCTTCTAAGGTTAGACTGCTCCTATCCACTGAAAAGTTGACTAATTTGTTTGCATGATAGGATCTATTCTCTGAAAGAACATACTACAAAACACAGGCGAGGGACTAACGCAAGAAATAGTGCTTGCGAGCAAACCGACGGCGCTCACGCTTATTTCACAGCATCACCAATGAATTTCGCATAGAATAAACGCATTCTCCAAGGTAATGCGTCGCTTGCAAGCCACAGCTGTCGTGATGTAGTTATAATTATACTGCAGCCATGTACAGTGCAACGGCAGCACGCAAAAGCTACGTGTGTGCTGGCCGCTCCATGCTTTCGCGCCGCGTGTAGCAGACGACGCGCCTGGCAAGGAGCAAGAGTTGACTAGTCTCACCACGGCCGGTCTCGAGGGAGCGAGCGCGCACTCTTTCTTACGGCCTTCTCAATCGCCGCGTGAACAATGGGAACTTTTCTCCTTGAGTCACGCTCTCCGCCGCCGCAAGGGGCGCGACCTGCTCACTGTTCGCTCCGCATCTGCTTCAGTGGCGGCAGGTGGCTTTTGCCTGGTTTTGCGCTGTCGCCCGCGGGTTTCGTGGTCAGTGCAGCCCCTAAATGAAAGATTACAGAAGGTAGATGCTGCAGCGGCATCCTGTCAGCGTGCTACACACGTGAATGGAGTCTTTATATTAAAAAACACTGTCGCTCAGCAAACGCTCGACAAGCATATGACATGTATTGCGGCATTGTATCTACTTTTGTTCATTTTAATCTGAATTTTTGCCCAAGCCTGTACAAGAAGATGAATAAAAAAAGTGAATGTGCAGTGATCACATGATGCTTCAAGGCAAACATAACAGCAACAATGGCAAAACCGTCTTTCAGCGCTAGATGAGAAACCATCGATGTAACACCGAAGATGAAAATAATTTTATAAAAATGTAATGTAAGTTGCACAATGCTTACATGGCATAAAGTGTTAGTATTATAACGTCAGAGTAAACGATTTTAAGTTTTGTTTTCAATTTTGCTATAATTTATAGACCAGCAAATGTTTTATGTTGTATTATAAACATTATTTTAATTTTGCAAATAAACGTTGGTTTAATGAAATGTTTACATGATATCATGATTATTTCATGAAAAAAACAGGAAATCTATTTCAAGCACTAATTCCTAGCAATATTTTCTTTCTTTTTCTAGTATGTTTTTGAACTAATAGTTCCTTGTAACTATCTGTGCAGTAATGCCTGCCTTAGAGAGCAATCGCTGCCCCATTATTTTGGTAGAATGCGTTGCTTATTACACATTCGCCACTGCTACTCAAGGGACACTCCTCAATAATGAATATAAAAGTATTTATTCAGAGGTGACTATAGGAGTTGTATGTCGCGCTGTATTGTGCGCCTAGGCACCTAGTGTCGACACCGACGAAATCATTTCAGCTCTACTGCAATCAGTAACCGAGGAACTGAAAGAAGTGATGGTATCTCCTGTCATCCCATTACCCACTGTCACGTATTCTGGTTTAGCTTACATCGCTGGATACATTGTGAAGTTAATCAGTGACTTCGGGTGTGACGTGCTATCCTTCTTGAAACCAGCGAAAGAAGCAGCCCCATGTACACTATTCTGCGAGGACAAGATTCTAGCGGACTGCATTATCCAAAACCAGAGTTTGTAGCCCTCTTGGACAAGGTTGTGTCTTTTTTTGAAAAAGCTGTCGTGCACCTACCACCTTGAAGTCCTTCAAATCTTAATCCAGCCAGCACTTGAGAACTCACCTTTGCTGAGTTGCCCGGAAGGCATTGACAATAGCCAAGGTCCGCTTCTTTAATATGTGAGAAATTTCTCAGACTCCTTCTTCTCAATTATGCTAAGAATGTGACAGACAGGAACGAAAGGCCAGCTCTTTATGTGCACAAACCGTCCAAAAAGATTTTGAGTCTTTAATTTTCTAGCCGCATGCACCGTTTTGATGAATGAGTGCAATGTGTTAACTTTGAAGGATAGTTTTTTTATTGCTTGCTGCTCTTTTCAATTATGCATATCTGTTTATGCCCATATTTCCTTGATTGAATGTTTTTTTTTACTACTGGTATTAAACTGACTACGACTGTCTACGTGTGCGTCAGTCGCGAGACTACGTATACATCTGCTGTCTTTCAACCTACTGATTTATTTTAAGCGAAGCTAGAACAGCTCACTCCACTAGACAACTGAAATTTTAACTGTATGCGTAAATTTTTGTTCCTTACTCTGAATCTGAGACGTGCTATGAATTTTCGTCAGTGCCTGTTTTGCTCTAAACGAAAACGGCAGCGGTTGACAGAATACTTTGAATATCCACCGAACAGTTTGCCATGCAGACTAGCGTCAGGTCGCGTTATACCTGCTTACAGCTTTCAAAGGCACATTGCCAAAAATGGTACATATAGTTCTGTGAAAATTTTAGGGGCAAAAAGTGTTGATGTAAGTGCACCCGAAACTTCATTCGACCGTGCGCGACAGCACTGACGAAGGCGCGCGCGCTCTCGCGCGCACGCGCATTATTGACTATTTTATTGCTCATACACGATAAATCAGACGCTGATTACGGCTTCTTTCTATAAGCCATAAGGGGTGAAATATCAGGACCTGCCGGTTGCAACCGATGCGGGCGGAGCGAAGAGCGAGCACGCGTTTCCCTTGCGCGTGAACGGCTGTAGCAGAGGAGCAGCAGTGGGGCGGTGGGGACCCCACCGAGGCGCGGCGGGCGGTGCAAACAGACCCCATTGGAGAGGCCGTAAGAGAAGAGAGAAACGCGCTCTCCCTCGAGACCGGCCGTGTTCTCACACGGCCGGCCTCGAGGGAGAGAGCGCTTCTCTTCTCTTACGGCCTCTCCAATGGGGTCTGTTTCTACCGGCCGCCGCGCCTCGGTGGGGTCGCCACCGCCCCACTGCTGCTCCTCCGCTACAGCCGTTCACGCGCAAGGGAAACGCGCGCTCGCTTTTAGCTTCGCCCGCGTCAGTTGCAACCGGCAGGTCCTGACATTTCGCCCCTCATGGTTTATGCAAAATCCGTAATCAACATCGAATATTTATCTTGTACGAGGAATAAAATACAGTCAACAATCCGCTCACGCGCGCGCTCCTTCGTCAGTGCGGCCTTGCACGGTCGAATGAAGCTTCAGGAACACTTCAACATTTCTTACCCCTAAGTTTTGTACAAAAATAAATTTACCAGGCTATGTAATCTGCCTTTGAATGTTTTAAGCAGGTGTAGCGCGACCTGACGTGAGTGCGTGGTGAACTGTTGGGTGGAGATTCTGTCAACCGCTACCGTTTTCGTTTAGATCAGAAGAGGCACCGGCAAAAAATCATGGCGCGTCTCAGATTCAGAGTAAAGAACAAAAATTTACTCGTATAGTAAAAATTTCTATTGTCTAGTGGAGTGGGCTGTTCTAGCTTCGTTCAAAACATATATCAGTCGGTTGAAAGACAGAAGATGTATATGTAGTCTCGCGAGTCGCGACTACTATTAATCAAGGAAATGTGCATAAACAGTTGAGCAGAATCGAAAAGAGCGGCAAACAATAAAAAAATTGTCCTTCAAAGTTACACATTGCACTATATACTCATCAATTCATCAAAATGCGACCTGCGTCTGGAAAAATTCAGGCTCAAAATCTTCCTGCACGGCTTGTACACATAAGGAGTTAGCCTTACGGCTACAAAGGAAAGCTATACAGCTTTCTCAGAAACTTCGTAGTTAAAGAAAAATTCGTCCTGATCCGGGAATCGAACTCGGCACCACCGCCTTTTCGGGGCAGTCGCTCTACCGACTGAGCTAACCAGGACGGTCAGCAGATCAGATGGTAGGTTGGTTGGTTGGTTTGTGGGGTTTTACGTCCCAAAGCAACTCAGGCTATGAGAGACGCCGTAGTGGAGGACTCCAGTAATTTCGACCACCTGGGGTTCTTTAACGTGCACTGACATCGCACAGCACACGGGCGCCTTGCTTTTCGCCTCCATCGAAAAGCTGCCGCCGAGGCCGGGATTCGATCCCGCGTCCTTGGGAACAGTAGTCGAGCGCCGTAACCACTGCGCCACCCCGGCGGGGTAAATGGTAGGGCGAGAGCGAATTGATCTATAACTCGAAGTGGGAATGGTGTTGGTCAAATATTTAGGGGAATCCCCCAAGGTGGAGTAGATTTGTAATAAGGGAGTAATTACTCATTGCATCCACCCAAGCGCAGCCATACGGCTACAAAGGAAAGCTATACAGCTTTCTCAGAAACTTCGTAGTTTTTTAGTAATTACTCCCTTATTACAGATCTACTCCACCTTGGGGGATTCCTCTAAATATTTGACCAAGGAGTTAGCCTCTCGGTCTTCTCTGTCACTTTCCTGGTATAATTAATTGAGAAGACGAATTCTGAGAAATTTTTCAAATATCAAAGAAGCGGACTTAATAACCTATCTGTTGTCAATTCCTTTCGGGCAACTCAGTGTTGAGTTCTGAAATGCTGACTGAATCAGGATCTTAAGTACTTCGAGGACATTTGTGTGTAGTAGGTTCACGGCAGCTTTTTCAAAAAAAGAAAGCTTGTCCAATAGGGCAACAATTAAGCTCTGGTTTCGGATAATGCAGTCCACTAGAACACTGTCCTCGTAGAACAGCGTACTACATGGGGCTGCTTCTTTCCCTAGTTTCAAGAAGAATAGCGCAAGCGTCACACCCGAAGTTGATTAACTAAACGATATGTCCAGCGACGTATAAGGTGAACCGGAATATGTGACAGTGGGAAATGGGATGGTAGGAGATGCCATCACTTCCTTCAGTGCCTTGATTTTGCTCTCAGATGAAACGCCCGTCTTGACAATGTAGTCATGTGCCGTTAACTGTTACGGCCCTCGCATCTAGCATATGTCATTCACTTCCGCACATTAACCTATACTTTCCCGAAGAGTCTCAATGAATCGCTAAATAAGGCTTGAAATGAGTCTTCAGTGAGAGTGTCCTTCTTTAACGCTTGAGAAGTTTCTTGCATACTTTCGATATAGCAGGTGAGCTCATTTGTAAGTCACTGCATCGAGTATCACCTTCATCATTTATTGGCATTTTTTACCCCTTCGAGCACAAGTGGTGTCATGTATATCAAACCATTTTTTGTTTTCATAATAAGCATATCATGCAAAAATTTCATTAAAACAATGTTTATTTGCAAAATTAAAATATTGTTTATAATACCACACACTGCCTAATATATGAATTGTAATAACATTCAAAACTCAACCCTACAACGTTTACTTTGACTGTTATACTAATACTTTATATCATGTAAGCATTTCGCAATTTACATTACATTTTTATGAAATTATTTTCATCTTCGGTGCTACATGAATGGTTTCGTATCTAGCGCTGAAAGACCGTTTTGCTGTTGCAGACGAGTTGCTGTCATGTTAGCCTTGAAGAAGCTTCGATGTGATCACTGTTCATTCAGTTTTCTTTTTGTTCCTATTCTTGTACAGGCTTGGGGAAAATTTGGATTAAAATGGACAAAAGTAGCTACCGTGCCGCAACGTATGCTATGCTTGTCGAGCGTTTGCTGAACGACAGTGTTTTTTATATCCATTCACGTGTGGTACGTTGACGACATGCCGCTGCAGCATCTACCATCTGTGCTTTTTAATTTCGGGGCTGCACTCACCACGAAACTCGCGAGCGACAGCGCGAAGCCAGGCAAAAGCCTCCCGCCGCCGCTGAAGCAGACGCGGAGCGAACAATGAGCAGGTCGCGCCCCTTGCGGTGGCGGAGAGCGTAACTCAAGGAGAAAAGTTCCCATTGTTCCCTCGGCGATTGAGAAGGCCGTAAGAAAGAGCGCGCGCTCTCTCCTTCGAGACCGGCCGTGGTTCTCACTACGCTAGTTCTCACGACCGCCACTTGGGACACTCTCATCGTAAAAACTAGGGTCCCTAGAAATATTGCTACTTTCTCGTCCGCCGGCCGCGACGGATGCGGCTGCTGAATGATCGCTGCGGTGGCGCTGCGGTGAAGCGGAGTGCCACTGCCAACGGAGCAGACGACGCGCGCGCCAGTGCGCTTCGAAATGCATTCGCTGCATGCTTATTGTCAGGTGCCTTGCACATGCGACGCCACTCTTTAGTCTTTGATTTCAGTTTAGTCGTAATATTGAATTCGCAGCCAAGTTGTTGGCATAACCACAGATACGATTTTTTTTTCTTGAGCGAAGTTTTGCGCGCATGTCTCTGAGCCGATGTAGAAACGAAGCTGCTTTTTATACCCTATTATCCTGCTGAAGCTACCACCGTGCCGTACTGTAATGAAAACTTCTGAGGATTTTGTGCAAACAATTGCACTTGCATGGAGGATTATACTAGACGCACATTCTAGGCTCCAAGGACCATATGTGTGCGAGCAACAGAGCGCTGTCGCCGGCGTTTTCATTCACGCTATAGCTTCATCTGAACTTCTTCGGACGTTTAGCTAAGTTACAGCACGTATGTAGAACTAGAAACTTTCGGATGCATGCAGAATTAAAGCACGCAAGATGGGAACCCGAGCCCTTCAAATTGCACCGCGCTTCAGGCAAACTGATGATAGGCATTCTTTGGTGCTTAGGAACTAGTAGCCACTCATCAGAGTATGCCATCACTTTTGTTGACTTGCGTTTTGCAACCTCTAAAACATATTTAACAGCCAGCTGTTAGTTGAGATGAAGGGCACTAACACTTATTTCAAACTCTGTCCTTGAAAGGTGTTCATTTTCATTTCGCCTAGAGCTTTTACCAGCTTTGCCACCTTGTCCTTCGTACGACAAACTGCTCGAGACGTGGAAGTCTGTTTCTTGATTTTTTCTTCTTCTTGACAGGGTGTTCTGAGTAAACTTTCACAAGTATTTGCAAGCTATATCAGAAATAATGGCACAGTTTGTCGTAAAATAAGTAAAGCCCATTGTAGGAGTGAAAGGTCTTGGTAATAGGCTTCAATCCGCTGCCAGGACACAAGCCGAGTTTCGCAATGTCCTGAAGGAGATTAATTACCTCTTCTGTCGACTTTACAGCTATCTACTTGAATTTTTTTCCTCGAATGCACACAGCAGCATTCATGGCAGCTTCACCTGTATCATTGTGATGGAACAGAACTCGCCGATTTGTGTAGATTGTCTCCGGAGATTCGTCCTCGCTTGAGTGGCACTATGCGAATGTTAATTGCTCAACATCAGAAAGATCGACATTTGTCCCCAGTGGCGGTGGCATGCACCTTTCTGCATTCCTGGAGCAGGCTCGCGTCACACGATCCACCACCGCTGTATTCTTCAACTGGCTCCACTGATGCTTCAGGATCAGTGTGCTTTTTTTCTTTCTCTGCAGGTCTCCCTGCTGACTGTTTTTGCTCGTACAAGTTGCGCTCCTTTTTTCTCTTGAGAGGCAGGGGTTTCAACAAATATTTTGGAGTGTCAGGAAACAGCGTTGACGTGGTATCCTTCGTGAGTTGCGTAACATCCCGGGGAATCTCAGTTACCTTTACCTGTCTTAAAACTTCGCTCAATAAAGCAGGGTTTGAAGTGTCGCTCACAAACGTCGACCCTAGCTTGTTCGTGTTACAGTAATGTGAGGGCAACCCCGATCCGGATCCTCCGATATATATATATACCGATATTTATATCAACGTCCAGGATTTCCTGTCTGCGACTCACAAAATAATGAAGACATTCACCAATTGCGGGTTTGTCCGCCCCTGAAGCCGATAATATCGGCACCTGACGGCAATGGGCCTTTCGCCGAGCAACCCATCTTCGTACATTGCTTGCACGCAAGGGCCTTATCATCGTTCTCTCTTGAACTTAATTAGAACACAACCAACCTATTTTCTTTCATTTATTACGCCTTTTAATGTTCGTTTTACATATTTCTTTATGCCCTAACTGAGGCAATAAACAATGTTATTGCCTTTGCCGCTGCGCTTGATGTTGCGCTCCCACTCTTGCCTCTTCCCTGCGTCTTTCGGTGTCCTGAAGAGAGACCATTTCACATTGCACGAGCGCTACCCGCTCTTGCACCCGGGCCAGAAACACGTGCTATCACGCTTAAACCGTTTTTTGGACATGACGCAATCACACATCCATAATAAAGGCACACTTGCACTCATGCTAGCTAACTTGCGCGCATTCCGGTTCGCGAGCGAAAAGAAGTGCACGTGGTGCACGAGCCTTGCCACAGCACAACCGCCACAGCACCACGTACACAAACCGACCACGCTCCGAACAACGTTATCTTAGTTCTATTAGTGTTGGCTCCGAATGCGTGCAGCGCCCCCTGCGCTTTCATCCGGGAAGCGGCCAACCGGTTCCAGAGGGAACCCCGCTCAGTCGGCAGACTAGCAAATACTTCTAGGGACTCTAGTTAAACTGAGTTTGTTCTGGTAACGTTGTCTCAAGGTAGCCGTCAGCGCATCTTCTGCCCGCCCGCCTTGAAGAGCGCGACCATTCAATCATGATCATCATTATCGCAACAGTGACACAGCGATAGTGACAAGGTATACGAAACAAATGGAGGGTCTAGCCGGCAGGAGGCGGGCACATGCGCGTGACGACATGGCCTCCGAGATCACCTCCGCGCGCACGTTTCTCTCCGCACGTTCCAATCCACCGGAGAGAGCGTAAGTTGGAAAAGGGGCGTGGCAGCATCTTTCGCCGCACCGCGGCGCTCCCCACCTATGCATCAAGTGTTCCGCCGTAGCTTTGCGCAAACTATAAAACACGAGTTTCCTCATCTTGCGCTCGCACCAGTGTTGAGCTGCCAGCTTTAAAATGTCACGGACAAGACAGTAGCCAACAATTTCGCGATTGTTAAAGTACTAATAATATGAGGCCCACATGCGTAATGTTAAGCAGCGACTACCCGAAGTTACATGCCTGGCCGAAGCATGAATGCCTGCTCTAGCGCTGTCTACTGCAGTTCCGCGTGTTTTTTTTTGTGCGTGTGTGGGTGTGTCAATGTGTATATACATGCCGTGCATGTGCCAGTTCATGCACTCGTAAACACAGTATTTACAAATGTGGCGACTTACATAAACATCCATCGCATGAATGCAATTCTATAAATGGTTCCGCCACTAGCCACAAGATCATTGCTGACTTGGATGCATGTCACGATAGCTATTTTTTTTTCTCGCACGGTTTCAAAGCAGCCTTGGAAGATCGTAAGCACGCAAGTTCGATAGAGGTGAATGGTAATCGTGGCACGTTCAGGCACCTCTGCAGTCATATGAGTATATGCGAGGTTTTCGGAAGTGATCCCGTTAAAAACAGATCAGCTTATACGATCGAAAGTGAGGAGAAGCTATGACCTCTTTTGTAAACATACGCGGTCAGCCATAACATAAATGTGCGCAATTATCACGCGAGTTATTTCTTGTTTTCACTTGTTTGCATATGCTACAGACTGGGTGCAGTTATTTTATTTTTAATTTTTCCTCCTACGCCTATACACGCAGAGGGCCAAGCCGAGCAAGTGGGTTGATTCAAACGAATTATGATTAGACTATAGAATAATGGCACTATCATACACGCCTGCCACACTAGTTAGCAATTTTTCAATAACTGTCAATGATACGCGAAACTTATCAGAACATTTTTGGCACTAAACCTCCGCCGATTGTAAGGATACTAGCCACTTTCTGAACAAAACTACGAGGCAAACACTGAGCAATTTAAAAAAGACATGTTTCTTTATTTACAAAACTCATGAGGTGGACAAAGAGAAAAACAATATGGGCAAGCACAATCAAGAAGTACACACAAACATTTCGTTATTTACAAAGTTCAATCACCCCATGATGACTACTTGCATAGTTTTCCATTCGCAAAGATAATACTTGCAAAACTAAACAGGCAGCTCCTATCTTGCTCAGCAGCTTTTTTGTTTTGTTTTTTTTTTTTCAGGTAAGCTGCTTGATCATTTTCCTGCGTAGATAAGTTGTGGCCTAAGCAACTTTTCTATGATTATCTTTGTTGTTTCAGTAGCGTAGTCCTTCCTTGCTGCACAAAGCTACAAGAGAGCACCTCTCGAAGTAAGCAACATAAGCTAGCGACATGTACGCTACACATGGAATGTAGCGATGTACGCGCCACAGGAATTTGTTATATTTGCAAGCAAGTTCAGAAGCCTTAGGAATAAAAATGGGGAGGAAAGCGAATGTCTCATCAGTTCACCAAACTGCAACAAGACCTTGCAGATGAGAAACATGCATGCCTTTGAGAACTCGAGCATACGCTCGTAACGTTGATTGACTGCCAGCTTCACGAGTGACCGTTAGACACTCAAAGACTACCACCTACACGAGGTAGTCTTGACGAGTAACTGTTTCGCAAGCAAAGAAAACTATCTACACGAGTACAATATGTAAATTATAAGTAGAACACTCCGCTTCGGTAGTAAACACAACACTTAAATTGTGAAACATTTCGGGCACAACTTGCGGTCAGTCTTTGCTGGAAAACCAGCTAAAAATGAAAGGCTACGTGACAGGCTTGCAACAAATTTTTCGTCAATGTACACGTGCAAAAAACGAGAGAACCACCAGCGGAGATACGCCATGGACCTTGGATACGCCGCGAGCGGGCTGGACGATGCATCGACGCCTAGGTGCGCACTGCCGCCTGGAGGAACTGACAAACCTACAACATTTGGCTGGGGCTAGCGCCGATTGGAACGGCCGGAGAGAAACAAGCGCGCTAAGGTGATCTCGGAGGCCATGGTGACGATTTTCTGCTTTCGGCTGGCTCGTCTAGGCGGCGCTGACTTTCAGTTGTTTTCTTGGACTGGATTGGACGCTCATTTACCAAGGTATACATACCTCCGCCGTGCGTTTACTTCTGTCCCCCCTCCTCCCGCAAACCGTTCGCGAACGACACGGCGGATTGTTAGCACCGATGTCCGAAATAAAGCGTGCCAAAATTTGTTGGCGTCTGGAATATTGAGCCGAATATCAAATATGAAGCCTTCGTAAGGATTGCTGACCAGCAGCAAATTGCTGGTAAGAGCGATAGCCGTGATACGAGCTAGTTTCTGCTCAAGCCAGCTGCCGCTGGTGCATTTCGGCTGATTCGATCTGCTCGTACTAGCTCTGCGATTAATGCGTCGGCAGAGTTGATCCTATAATTATTTTACTATGGCAGGATAGGATTCACTATAAGGCAGTTTCATAAGTAGACGATTTACGACAGCATTGATCATGTCCCAAAGCGTCGACCGCCGCGGCTTCGAAGCGATACAATTTAGGCCCAGCGATGACTAGGGACGGTCACGCACGGCGCCGTCGTTCGCCGCGCTCGCGCGCCCCGCCCCCGCGGTAATTGTGTAACGTACCTCAGCCTGCTCGCGGCATCCCGTGCTGCAAACGTTGCAAACTCGTGTACTTTCATAGCTAAGGCCGCGCATTTTTTGACGTTCTGCACAGCAACAAGCCGTTCAAACGATACTGCAGGCAAGACAAGGCTTCAGTACACAGTCGCTGCGCTGTCGGCCGTGATCGAAGACGTCGGGCGGCACCATATTCTATATATCAATCTTTAAACGTGATGCAGTGGGGAAATGAATAACTTTGTGAAGCAGACCCGCTCGTACTTTTCCCGCACTCGGGCGCCGGCGAGTAGCTTCCGTCAACAGACGCCGTCATAACCTCGGTTAAACGACGCAAACCGAGGTCATCAAGCTCGGTTGTTAGTGGTGTAACCATGGTTTGGTCCGCCGTGTAACATAGGGTAACCACGGGTTCGCAGTTACAATAACCGTCGCTGCGCGAACTGGCGAACTCCTCAGGCGTGTGCGAGCGAGGACGGGTTGACGCGAGTTACGCCAGCGAGCGAGCGCGCGGCAACCGGAAGTTCATCGAAGTGATGTATGTCTGGGCGGAGCTTTGAACTTGCTTGTATTCTTTATTTTTTTATTGCTCCCTTCGGCGTACGAGCAGTACGAGTTGAGAGGGAAAATTGGAAGGGTCATTTTTAATCGCCGATATCCTGGTATTGCAGAAGCTAGATCGAAAATTTTTGCGGGAGAATGATGGGTGGTTCAATAACTATCAGTGTTATGGCGTTTACCCTTCTTGGTGACCCCTTTCAGGGGACCTTTCAGGAACAGGACGGTAGCGGCGAGGGCTTGGAAAGTCATCACGTCGGGGTGCAGGGTGACGTAATGCCGCAGCGTAGTTCACCGCTGTCACCTCTTGTGCTGGAACAGTCCCAGCCGTCGCTTGGGGAGCGCCCAGTGCCTGCTGGACTTCTTCACGGACGACGTCCGCGAGCGTCGCCACCTGGGGTCGTTGGGATGGTGGCAGCAATCGTCAGAGCTCTTCTCGAACGATCTCCCGGATGAGGTCCCGAAGGTCGTCTCTACTCGCAGATACGCTGGGGTAGTGGCTTAACTAGTCTAGTTGGAGTGGTCGCTCGTAGTGGCGCATCCGGGTGTCCAACGTCTTCTCGATGGTCAATGTTTTACTTTCAAATTCGTCCACAATTTTCGGCGGGTTCCGGACAAATCCTGCAACTCTAAAGGCGTGTTTATACTCCGACGTTTTTGGTGCGCAGGCGAGCGGTGGTCGAAGTCGGATACGTCATGTCGGCGACGCCGCTCCACACAACCTTGGCTCCACGCGCGTAACCGGCCATCTACTAAAACCCCTCTATAATTTGAAAGTAGCGACACTCTCCTCCACTCCGGCGCTTTCCTCCTCGAATATTCTCGCCCGCCGGCTGCGCGCGCTGCACACGGCACGCTTTTTGGGGCAGCGCTCCTTCGCCATCCAGAAAGCTGGCTGGCACGCACGCGCGCTCTTAAGTTCGCGCTTTTTCCAAGCTCTGTTATCGAATAAAGCGGTAACCGCATGAGGCGACAAACCTCGGCGATCCGTCGCGCGACGCCGCCGCCAACGCCTGTCGTTGCCGCTGGTGCACACCGCACGAAGCGACGGGACTCGGCGACAGACAAGGCGACAGAGCGGCGCGTTTTCAGTGTTGCTCGATTAATAATCAGCCACGGTTCAATCATCTCGCGTTAATAAACCAGCAGAGCATAGTTTTCAAGCCTCAATACAAAAAATAAAACAATAAAATCATTCAAGAAGTATATTGCGGCAATAAAGTTTATTTTTAGTCCACTATACATGTAGTAACGTGACACAGAAGCGCGCGCTTTTCTCGTCTGCTATTGGGTTTCAACTTTCAAGCGCCGTCGTCCGCCATGGAACGCAGGCGAAAAATTGCGATGTTCAGGACATTGCTTGTCCTGAAGCAATTGCAAGCCGGAACGCGCACGCACTGGGTTCGGCCTGTGTGGCAAAGCCGCTCAGAAGAGAGCGAGTACTTCACAGCGGTAAGTCAGGATCTGCTGCAGATAAGGCAACAAGGTTAATTGCCGCTTTAAACTTTTCAGATGCAAGTCATAAAGGATGGGGATCCTATGCTATTCCACAAATATTACAGAATGTCGCCGGATACATTCAATATGCTGCAAAATATGGTAGCCGACCGGCTAACAAAGCAGTGGCTTTGCAGGGACCCGATCTCATCGGGGGAACGACTTGCGTTGACACTGCGATGCGTAGTATCGATCGTGATCATATCCGTCACGTTCGGTGCCATTTATATGCACTGCTGTTCGGCGATGGCATTTGAGTTGAGCAAGTTTCCTAGCGTGTGTGGCTTGCGCGCAACAATTTCTCCCCTGATTTACGTGAACATATGCAAGAATTGACTTCATATTCACAGGTACCTCTCGTACGGAATGACGATACCGGATGTCGCCATGGCATTCCGGGTTGGCATAGAAACAGCAAGAGAGGCGATACACCTAACTTGCCAAGTACTATGGGACGTGCTCACACCACTTTACATGAAGGTAAAGGTGCAATTGATACATTATATATAACATAAGGCACAGAAAAATATTAGATTGTGCGCCCGTGGGAACCCCTGCACTTATAATACAGGACCCCACGCGTTATCGCAGCAAAACCTGCCTTTTCAGTCAATGAGCATTTCTTTAACTAGACTCAATCATATGCATATTGAACTGCACTGTGTGATATTTTTACTTGTTTGCCTACACTCCACAGACTCCAGTTATGTTATATATGGTTGACATTCCAGCATTTTTTCACAAGGACATATATGTGATATAGTTTTATGCTAAGCACTTTTAGCATAATGTCATCTAGCTACTATATTGCAGTGTTCAAACAACAGAAGGCAAAGCAATGCAACAGGACTTGTATGATAAACATATTAGCATTCATAATGCATTTTAATATGTATTGCAGCAGTACAGAATGTCTTCCTTATTACAGCCTCCAACAGAGCATGAATGGAGAGAGACTGCTGCAGGATTTTGGCATCAGTGGCAGTTTTCCAACTGCTTAGGTGCAGTTGACGGGAAACATGTTCAAATTAAGCGGCCCAAGAATTCTGGAAGCCTGTACTACAACTACAAGGTATGACAGCGTTGGCTGCGTTTTATTTAGTACAATACTTAAGGAACTTGCATCTTTGTGGCCGTATCATCATGTGCAATATGCTACACTCACTTAATGGCTATATGCTTTTTTACAGAAAACCTATTCCATTGTGCTAATGGCCGTCGTGGATAGTAAATACCAGTTTCGGCTGGTAGATATTGGTGACCCTGGACGCCTCAGCGACGGAGGGATATTTAAGGACTCGCCGATTGGCAAGAGGCTAGAAAAGGGAAAGCTAAACTTGCCAAGGGCAGCCCAACTGCCAGGCTCTGACACAACTGTGCCTCATGTGTTTGTCGGGGATGAGGCATTTCAGCTCCGCCCAGACTTTATGCGTCCACTGCCAGGAAGCCGAACAAAGAATGAAGAAGTAGTTTTTAACTACCGCTTAAGCCGTGCAAGGTATGTACTGCACAGTAAAAACGTCACTACTTTGATGCTGCTCAAGCTTGTTATGCCAGAGATTACTCTTAAATGACAGCAGAAAGAACACAAATGTAAAGAGAGATGTACCTACAAGTGTCATTTTGTCATGATCACAATCTTTTTGCATCAACTGACTGCAGTCTCTCTTTTGTAATGATAGAAGTGAGATGTCTATTCTCTTGTTTTCACAGTGCTGTTTCTGGCAAAGAGAAAGTTTTACTGCAATGCAGAATGAGTATGCTTGTCTTGTTTAAGCGGTGCTATAAAAAAAAAATCTGGCTTTGTGTTTTGCAGGAGGTGTGCTGAGAATGCGTTCGGCATTCTCGCTTCCCGGTGGAAGATTTACGACCGAACAATCCACCTCAAGCCGACAAATGTGGACAAGGTTGTGAAAGCAACGTGTGTATTGCACAATTTCTTATCCACAGAGTCTGAAGCAAGGTCGAGTTACTGCCCTGTTGGCCATGCAGACTCAATAGATGTGTTTGGTAATGTGTCAGAGGGGGCATGGAGGAGTGAGGTGCAGGGCAGTGCAGCTATATTTGAGCTGCAAGGAGCAAGGGCCCGCAAAAGCTCGCAAGTTGCCGCTAATGTTCGGAGGAGTTTTATTAATTTTTTTTCTAATGAGGGCCAGGTACCTTGGCAATGGAGCCAGCCTGGAGTAGAGGCCAGCGCTGCACCAGCTGCCATGAGGGCTGAAGGGGCCTTTGATTGCAGTTACTATATTTTCTGGTGTATAAGGTGCAGTTTTTCTCACTATAATTTGTTGGTGCGTCCCATGCAATAATAAGGATAATAATAATTGGTTCACAGGAAAGGAAAAGCACAGTCTGTCAACACTTGTTCCTGAACCGCACGGTAAGCGAAGGGAGGAAGGTGGGAGTGAAAGTGGAGCCGTAGCAGGGAGCTACGAAGCAATTTCACCCACCTGGGGATCCTTAACGTGCACTGACGTAGTACAGCACACGGACGCCTCTTCGTTTCACTTGTTATGTACATTCTTGCTTTATGCGACACTCATAGATGAACTCTAGGTAAACCAGCAGTGGTAACGAGTTTCGGTCGTCTCATAGGTATGAACGTAGTATGAATGCCCAAAACATGGTGACATCCGTGCTTCTTGCTCTCCCGTGCTGATAAGACAAACTAAGACAAGCCGACTCGTTTTCCAGTTTTCATTTGCAACAATGTTTGATGGCTACTCCATGTGCTTTCCTCTCCTTGCTTGTACTGCGCCCGACAACCGAGCACGAAGACGATCAGAGGAGCAATTGAGTTTACGAGTGTAAAGAGAATGTCTGAGCACTGCTGCCACCAGAAATCGGTACACTTTTTTATAATGTGTTAAAGATGAAGCCTTTAAAGACTTAGTGTTGCTGCTCTGCCTTCTGCTTGTGTGGCTGTTGTTTGGGGTGTCCCTTTGTAAGGTGTATCTGCACCAAACCTGCTCTAATCATCCACCTGGTATTGTAGTTTTTCCTGGTACTGCTACTTTTATTTCTTTTGCAGGCCACAGGATCCCTGGTTCCAGGCTGAGAATACATACTGAAGAATCGTTTTTTTTCCCTCCATGATCTACTTTCTTCTCACCCATTTTCCCCTTCCCCGGCTTTTCTTCTTCAAAAGCAAATGCTTATTTAAACACCTGCCAGTGATGATCGCTTTGCCCAGACAAAGACAAGTCCACTTGTCGAAATGTTTGCTCGACCTGCGAACTGAGGCATCCCTCCCTTTACCCTTGTTCAGTACTCCTTCATACTGATTAATGCCAGTAACAAGAAAATCCTTTATCATGTCGCATAAAATTAAATGGCTTGTTTATAATTGATTCAATTCACAAACTTATTTGCTGATGATTCCATGAATCTGACTATGGGTCTGACTTATTACATCATTTCATCAACATTTTCATGTAATTTGTACTCGCAAGATGCATATGAAGGAAGCCAACAGCAAGTTTGTTCGCTACTGTGCTGAAACGAAAATAAAAAAAAGTTCAATCGGAAAACTGCACATACTGTGCTGCTACCGCAAGCACCTGTGCATGCATTTGCACACGTAACCTTTTCGGATATTGCCTTGCATACGATGCAGTTAGCATACCAAAATGTTCTGCCTCATCTACTTCTTTTGAAATTACTTTCGAAAGTGCATGTATTTCATCGTCACATATTTTTTTCCTCTTTCTTTTGACATTACTATCACCACTAGGGCCAGTACCACACTCCACAAATAGTGGTGGATTGTGCTGGACCTGTGTGTCGCTGTCTCCAGCACCAGTCTGTGGAATCCATGTCTTTTCAGCACTTGCACACGTTGACTCCTCAACATATATGTGTGTCAATATTTGCTCTGCTGTCTCAGCATTGCCATTATTGTCAGTAACTGGCAGCGGTTCGACGTTACCAGAAGTCCTGAAAAAAGAAACAACCCACAAAGACGCAAAATAGCCCCTTAGCATTTTTAAACAGTGTGCATGTCTTCTGCTCACTGACAGGCATACCTCGGCAAAATCATGGGTGACCACTTAGGCTAACTCATAAAATTTTGGACAAATTTGTGGGCTCACTAAAACTCGTACTAATATACGCTTGGGCTCAATGCACTCATGAACTCAAACTTATTTGTACTTGTACCCTGACCTACAACTCATGCAGAGTCCACCACACTCACTGCGACTCAAAACTCATCTGGGCTCAGTTAATAATCACAACTCACATCTCATTTGGACTCACTCATTTTTATTCATGACTGACTTTGATTCACAACTCATTTGGGCTCATGCACTCACTCCTCTTGACTAGACTCATTTGGACCCGCATTCATTTCGACTCACGACTGACGTGAACTTCACTTATTTGGGCTTACTAATTTCAACTCAGGAGTAATTTGGGCTATTGCAATCACTTCAAAATATGCAAGAGAGATCACGCAGGAAGGCGTTCCACAGAATTCTTTCTTTAGGTCACCAAGAGACATAGCATAGAGACATAGAATCATGATCAGAGTTTGAGCCTGGCAACTTGGGAGTAATTTGGGCTATTGCAATCACTCCAAAATATGCAAGGGAGAGCACGCAGGAAGGCATTCCACAGAATTTTTTCTTGTGGTCACCAAGAGACAGCTATAAGCTACGCCTACAAGTGCCCTTTCTCACAAATATAATCTTTCCTTCCCTCCAATGAGGGGAAAAAAAGATAGACAGATGGACACCATCGTCACAAAAACAGATCATGATCTGAGCCTGGTCTCACAATTAAGATCATAATCTGAGTTTGAGCCCGACAACTCAGATCATAAGCTGAATGTGAGTCTGGACGCACTTGACTCAGATCACGGTCTGAAAATGAGTCCAGTCTCACTCACAACTCTTCCACCAGCAGATATATGATGTATAAGTAGTTTACGTCTCTGTAAATGACAATCATTATGTATTTTTAGAGGCTTAACACTGCGATACTTACAGACGGCCCATGACTGAGTCTCAAAAAAAGCAGGCGGTCATAAAATAACCATTTCCCTGCAGCCTTGTCGTCAATGCAGTCACCATCATCTGCTGCTGCAACACCACTTTTGGGTGTGGGGTTGCGGGCTTTGTAGAGCCGCCGGAACGAGTCCCTGAGATTCTTCCACCGGGCCTTAACTTCAGCAACTGCGAGCATATGAATCAAGCAATTAAAGGGATATATATGCGTGCAAGCGTGCATATGCTAACAAAGAAGTATTAATATATGCATTTCTTTTATGCGGCGTTACAACTAGAAATGCATCAAAAACGTATACGGCTCTCCGCATATATGCACCACCGTTCGGCGCATATATACAATCGTGCTTGCCCAGCACTCATACACGCTCCGCATACATTCCGGTCCATCATATGCTTACGACTAACCTTGCCTAATATGAGCAGCTTTTAACTACAACAGCGATAAGCGCGGTACTTGCTGTTGGTTTCCTACCACATGCATGCATGTTTCACGAAATGCCAGCAGCAAAATCTGATCGATCTTTCCATGTGCGCATGTAAGCGCATGACGACAAGCATCAGTCCGCACGAAGCAAGCACGCTGAAAACATTCATCTGCTACTATTTATCATAGCACAGGAATGCCTGTCATCCGCACATGAAGTTTTTAGTCTCCACATACGTACGCGAAAGAAGAATGATAGCGGAAATGTTTTTGACTCACCGGTGCACCCGAGGGACGCTGCAACGCGGCGCCAAGCGGCATTCCTGCGTGGTGTGCACTTGTACAAGGTGTATCCCAAGTCCCACAACACCCTTTCTTCTACTATTTCGTCAATCAGACGCTCATTAAATTCTTGAGAAGCTGCCATTGTCAGCTCCGCGTCGGCTGCTGCTCCGTTGAAAGCGCGCTAAAAAGGAACCGTTCTGGCGCGCAAAACGGATCGGAAGTTACATGCCTCCAATGCCAACAACCATTGGCTAGTCTCGCAAGGCACTTCCGGGCGACGGGCGAAGTTTTCTACAAACCCAGAAACCGAGCGACAGCGACGAGCGGCAATGCTTTGGCGGCCCTCCGCTCGTCTGTCGCGCGGCATGTCGCCGTGAATTGTCGCCTCATGCGGTTAGTGCTTAAACACACGAGTAAGACATGCGACTCGCTTGATTGTACCGCGAGCCACATAAATTAGCGTATCGTACGCGCAGTGAAGTGCAAATTACGAGCGCCTGTGGCATAAACAAAAACTGCTTGCTGCATACACCTCACATTCCTTTTGACTTTTCAATACCATGTGGCTCAACATGGCATAATATATTAAGCGTAATATTTACTATATATTTAAACATTACTACATTTAAACATTACTTAAATGTTCCATCAGTGACGAAGGACGAGGTCAAGAAAGCACTAGAAACTATGAAAAGGGGGAAATCAGCTGGAGAGGATCAGATAACTACAGATTTGCTGAAGGACGGAGGGGATATCGTACTAGAAAAACTGGCCACCCTGTATACGCAGTGCCTGGTGTCATCGACGGTAGAGGAACCATGGAAGAATGCAAACATTACCCTCCTCATTCATAAGAAAGGGGACTCTAAGGACCTTAAAAATTACAGACCAATCAGGTTACTGTCTGTTACGTATAAGGTATTTACTAAGGTTATCACTAATAGAATCACGACAACCTTAGACTGCAATCAAGCAAAGGATCAAGCAGGGTTTTGCAAACGGTACTCTACTATCGATCATATCCATACCATCAATCAGGTGATAGAAAAATGCTCGGAATATAACCAGCCCTTAAACATAGCATTGATTACGAAGCATTTGACTCACTTGAAACCTCGGCGGTGATGCAGGCATTGCGAAATCAGGAGGTAGACGAGCCGTACGTGAAAGTGCGGGTAGATATATACAGTGGCTGCCGAGCAACCATAGTTCTGCACAAAGAAAGTAACAAAATTCCAATAAAGAAAGGTGTTAGGCAAGGAGACACAACCTCCCCAGTACAGTTCACAGCTTGCTTAGAGGAAGTATTCAGATTTGGAATGGGAGCAGTTAGGGATAAGGGTAGATGGAGAATACCTCAGTAATCTGCGATTTGCTGATGACATTGCCTTGCTAAGCAACTGGTTGGGATGAACTGCAAATAATGATTGATGACCCAGAAAGAAAAAGTAGAAAGGTAGGCTTGAAAATCAATATGCAGAAGACTAAGGTAATGTTCAACAGCCTCGGGAAGGAACAGCAGTTTACATTAGGTAGCAAAGTACTGGAAGTAGTAGGCGAATATGTCTACTTAGGACAGGTAGTAACCGCAGATCCGGACCATGAAAAGGACTCGCTTGATTATACCGCGAGCCACATAAATTAGCGTATCGTACGTGCAGTGAAGTGAAGTGGAAATTACGAGTGCTTGTGGCATAAACAAAAACTGCTTGCTGCATACACCTCACATTCCTTTTGACTTTTCAAAACTGTGTGGCTCAACACTGCATAACATATTTGGCGTAATATTTACTATATATTTGAACATTACGGAATATTCTCAGCATTCAGATGCTCAGTTAAATGTAGATTCACCTCAGACTAATTTTAGCGGAAGTAAAGTTTATGCAGTTGTTAACGAGCGGAGTTTCAGAAATGCGATGGTTGCTAGCAACAGGCTGGAACATTTCCTTTGATGGTCATCCTAAAATTTTTCGATAAGGTTTAGAGTGAGTTTGGTACCGCGCAGTGCAGACGCAGCTGCTTAATTGTTTTTGTAGTTAAGAATTTTTGCGGCTGCTTGAAAACGATCGAATATCAACTTTTTTCTGTTAAGCATGAAACGGATCTAGCTCCTGCTGTCGGCGGCCTTGAAGTGACGTCACCGATTTCCTACCGTTTGAGGGAAGTGTCACTCGTACCCCAAAATTTGGCCCTGTCGACCACCGATACTTGACCTTTTCGGAAGTTCAGCCACATTGGTGTCAACCCTAATTTTAGTATGACCAATATTTTTTTCTTTTGCTTTGACTAAAGAAACGTGACCCAGAATGCTTTCCTCTTCTAGTGGCAAATGTGGAAGAAGTACAGGCCTTATGTCGATAACTGCGACAGGGTGTACACGTACAAAATACTGCTATATCAACTCAAGACCAAACAGCATTGTTTTCTTTGTACAAACTAGACCTCTCGGGTCCACGGCCGATGGCTGCCCTACGCTACGATAATGGACATGACGCCTGTTAGCTAGGCACATAATTAAGGAGACCCACTTAAATTTGGACGTCAAGACTGAATTGGCCATACTCAAATCTGGTTATAGACACCGATTTCCGGTCAGACTCGGACCTGGTCACATTTTGGTGATTCAGAGGGCCAAAGTTTGGGGGTGGCCCTCATAATTTGGAGATTACCACTGAATTCCCCATACTCAAATAGGTCGGACACCAATTTCGGTCAAATTTGGACGAGGTCAAATTTAGGGGGTCCAGAGAGCTACATTTTGGGAATAGGCCACCTAGGTTTGGAGGTAACCACTGAATTCGCCATACGCAAATGAGGTTGGTCACCAATTTCGCCACCTTCGGATGAGGTCAAATTTAGGGGGTTCCTGGGGCTACATAATCTGTGGGAGGCCCACCGAAATATGAACGTAAGCAGTAAATTCGCTATATGCAAATTAGGTTTGACGCCAATGTTCACCAGATTAGGACAAGGTCCAATTTCGAGGGTCTAAAGAGAAATTTTGATGTGCGGATATGTATACACTCTGTGGACAAGTTTTGCGGAAGAGTCCTGTACACGCTCCTGCGACATAAGCCTATTAATGAATTAACAGTCTCCCTCAATGCATGCGTTAGCGTTGAAAAGCGAGACCTATAGTTCAGAAATTAAAGCGGATATTGTATGCTCATTGTATGCATTAGCAGTCGCTATTATATAGCATGTTGAGCGGAACCACGAAGTCAAAACAATAATGCGCATAACGGTGCAAAATGATCAGTGAAACTGGTGAGATTGTCAGCTTTGTGATGCACTTGCAAGCAGTTTCATGTCGCTTGGGACAAATGCACAGTACGTCACAGGGGCAGCAGAGGTAACTAGTCTTCGTCGTGGTGAAGTTCTTGCAGCTGATGTTGTTGAACCACGTTTTTATTCGACTGGTGTCCTTTCCGCTCGGAATTGCGAAAAGAATGAACCCTTTTTCATGACAGCTTGTGCAATGAAATACGCAGCAACTAGGCATAGTGCTGCACTAAAGCAGCGCGAATAGAGCGCAGTGCAAGCGCGGAATGATAGGGAGCTCTCTCCTAGCAACGGCGGCTGCCTAAGAAAATGGCGTCAGCTAAAAATGAAAATACAAAAACAGCTAACTTTTCGCGCGCTTTTCCCGGCGACGGCCCACGGAGCCAATCACCGCTGAGAAGAGCGCCGATGGGAGAGTTGAGAGAGAAGGATCTGCGAGGGAGCACGGGGCGGCGGTAAAGTTCATAGAAAGTCCCTACTTTCATATCAAGGCAGGGAAACCAGTTCCGCCATACGGAGACGGCTGCAGCTGGACAGGCGCATGCGCAGAAGGCGAGAAGAGGGGAGAGAATGCAAGTGCGGCCTTCCGCGACCAACGCCCTCTCAATACCCGACGCGGCTCGGCATGGCCCGGGAGAAATGCATCCGGCTGCATTCGGTGTCGGGCGCCGCCGGACCACACCGGCAGCCGCCAAACGCGCCGGCGTTGAGCGCCGTCAGTGTAGCAGGTCGCGTTTTAATCGACGTGACGTCGCCGTGCAGCGGGCGCACGCGCGCGCGCGCTGCGTCGGAGTATAACCACGCTTTAAAGCCACGCATTACAAATTTAACTCTCACCTTCGATAATGTTAGGGTCGGCGCGGCGAAACAGGCGCTTCATCTCCTCTATGTAGGCCAGGATGGGCTCGTTTGGGAGTTGCAGTCTTGATTGGAGGAGGGCCAGAGCTCTTTCTTTTCGGACAGAACATGCAACGGTCATCAAAAACTCTGCTTTGAATATCTCCCAATCCTTTAAAGAAGAATAAAGAAGAATAGCCGCCGTTCAATTCCTTTAAAGAAGTCTCGTGATTTTCGAGCCAAACTCGGGCATGTCCTTGAAGAACAAAGTAGACTTGCCCGAGTTTCGCAGCGTCGTTCCAGCCGGTGAATTCTGCTACACGGTCGAAAAGGTCCATCCAGTCTTCCGCATCTTCATTCGGTCGTCCATGGAAGCAGGTGGGCTCACGGGGTTGGACGAAAACAACCGGTGCTGTAGGCTGGGCCATTGTCAGCGTCGATGCCTTCCGAGATCGAATGGGGTCCAGCAGCAGACCGTGTTCAGGTTGGAGACCTTGAAGTCGGCGACTGGTTCAGTGGCCTGTTGGCTGGTCTTCCAGGGTAACAGGAACAAGGCTGAGGTCTTTGTTTGAAGGACCAAAGGCAGCACCTCCACCAGATGTCACATAGTGGTGACAAGGCTGTTGACACCAAAAGAAGACACAGGCTTAATGGTACTGAAATTGACTCTTTATTTGGCCGACTTGCGCCCGCAAAATAACTAAGCAACTCGGCGGCAGCGATAGCAGCAAAGAAAAATTTATTTAGAACAGGATGTACACAAACAACATATTAAGGGAGGCAAGCTTGTCTGTAAGATACATGCTGTTCAAATGCATACTTCACAAACAGGGATGCTGTCAAACACATAATAAAAACCAGAAATAATATTAACTTCAAGTCAATTGCTATGCAAGTCGATTTTCCTCCGAACACTTTACCCTTTGTAAAACTATAGGTAACAGTGCGTTGTTAGGACTACGCTTATATGCACATACTAAGCTTTAAAGGGTGTGTCGGCCAGCCCATGTAGCGCCCCAGGGATCTCCAGCTATTCTGCATTAACAGAGCCGGCTGGGGAGTGGTTCGCTGGCCTTTTACACCGTATGAACAATGACAATCGTAGTCACTTGTGCGAAGGAAACAAAAAAAAGGGGGAGGGGACACAAACGTAGGAGGGGGGATGTTGGTGAGAAAGGGCTCAAGAAAAGGTCCAAGCGCGCTTCTGGGCGCATAATGTTAAGAGAATGCAACTTCAAATACCACCCTCCCGTTGAATACATGTATGTGGCGAGAAGACCATTTCCACAGGAAAGCCTGCTCACCCAGCATGAACAGCTCAGTATCTAAAAAGTTCCACAGCAACACCGTCAGTCGTTTAAAGATGGGGTACATTTGTCGATGCAGTCGCCTATAGTAGGTGGCTGCATTTCGTTTTTTCCCATAGTATGAAGCCAACTGACTAAAACTAGTAGCTCAAAAGCTCCGCGTGGTCGTCTTGTGCGCGAGACTGGGATAAAAAATGCCAGAATCGCTAACCGGCGAAATGTGCACCCCATTAAGCGGTCGTTTAATGCTTGCTGCTGTGTTTCTATGTGACCGCAATTGACACACGTGTTGTCTGGCACAATCCCAAACCGGAGAAGCCGTTCTTTCGTCGGCAAGACTCTCCACTCGACTCACCAGCAGAAATCCTTTACGGTATTGAGTAGGTCGGGGCAGTGAGCGTCCTTCCATTTAGGGTCGTGCATTGTGCTTGGTGCAGTACCCGGTGGCAGCCCTGCAAGACAATGTCTCACACAATAGGGAGGTGGCCATTACAGTCCAGTCCTCACCAGCAAACGCTTCCTCAAAGTGCGTGCACATACGCGCTGCCGCTGCGTAGTATGGCAAAGGTGTGGCTGCTGATGGCACACTGTTTCCTAGGGCGTGGGGCACCAAGGAATGGCGATGGCTCCCAAGCCGGTACAGGAGCAAAGGCCTTCCTACGTAATCTGCCTCGCCTACAAGACTTCACCCATTTAGTGTATATTGCTCTGCAGAACTTTACCAAGCATGGCATGCTCCACCCACCGCGTTCGCGCACAAGACGAAGCTGGGTTCGCGAGACTAGTTCAGTTTTGCCCTCCCAGAACCAGCCAAACAACAAAGTGTGTAGTTGCCGCACTACGGAAGATGGAGGAAACGCGACGCATGCAACAAACCATAGCTTCTGCATAACACGTTTTTCACAAAATATGCCCTCTCTCTCATGGGCAAGGGGGAAGCGGCGACGGCAGCCACTTGCTTCTGTATTGCTGTGACCATCTTCTGCCATGTGCAGGGAGAGATTCCGCTCGCACAAAATGTGACTCCCAAGATTGTGACATGTTTGGAGTGCGTTGGCATTTCCGGAAGAGTATCAGCAGAACGCCCCAGACATAGCACCTGACTTTTACTTTCAACTTTCCGCCAGAGAGGTGTACTCAGTGTACAGTCGAGAAAAGCTCCCCAGGTTGTCTGAGTCATGCAAGAGCAACATTAAGTCATACGCGTATGCCGTAACCTTCACCCTTGAGACGCCAGGCAGGGACAGGTTACTCACCGAAGCTGAACCCTCCACACGTCGCAACAGAGGGTCTATAGCAAGCACGAAGAGCGCCAGCAATAACGGGCATCCCAGCCTAACGCCGTGGGTTACAGCAAAGGCGGTGTAGCAACTCCATTCAAAAGTACATCAGAAATCATGTTGCTGTGCAGAATTTGAATGAGTTCAGTGAAGGCTTCCGGGAAATTGTAACAGCATAGGATCCCATTTAGGTACTAGGGTTCTCGACGATCTAACGCCTTTTCCTGATCCAGAATAACTACAATCCCGGTAGCTTCACGTAAATGAGTAAACTCAATGATGTCCCGAACTAGTGTTAATGATGTGAAAATACTACGTCCGGGAACTGAGCAAGACTGCTGGGGGCTAATTACCTGAGGAAGAAGAGGGTTAATGCGCATAACAAGGACAGCTGTCAGGATTTTGTAATCAGTATTTAGCAGCGTAATGGGGCGCCAGCTGGATGGCTGTCACCCGTCCCTGTCCAGTTTAGGGAGCAACACTATCCGACCCTCCCAGAATGAACGCGGAACGAAGTCCTGAGAAAGTGCGTCGTTTAGAGTCTTAATTAGCATAGGGTGTATTTCTGCCCAGCAAGTGCGGTAAAATTCAATAGGTATGCCATCAGTGCCTGGAGATGTTCCCGTGTTCATGCCCTGCAGAACGGATAGCACCTCGCCCGTAGTGGTCGGATGCATGAGAGAGGCCGAGTCTTCATTAAGTCGCGGGAGGATGGAGCCAAACATGTTGACACGCGTGTTGTATTCCTGGTTTGTAGTTTGTAGCTCGGAAGTGAACAGATCAGAAAAGTAATTACAAACATGCACTCAATGTCACGACGTTGAGTGCTCTCTTGGCCATTCTCTACGTACACGTTAGCAACATATGTCGGCAACTTTCCGGACGCATTCGCGTTCCATGCTAGGTGCAATACTTCAGGATCGGAGATGGGTCGCTTTTGAGCTGCCATGCGTTCTGCGGTGCGTGTATGTAGGCACAGCAGACGCGAGTACCGATCACGCTGGAACTGCAAGTAGGGGCCTCTGGAGTCCTAGAGTCACCTAACTTAATCATGCGGATGCACCTTAAACAGTCCTTGAGAACAACAGCTTCGCGTTTGCGGCGACCCGCCCTAACGCACGCGTCACGCCATTCCTCCTTGAGCGTGTCCCAGTCACGCGGTCCTAGTCCAGGTTTTGCCAGCGATGCTGTGATCGCGTCTCTAACCCCATGTGAAGCCTTCATATCTCACAGAACTGAAACATCAAGACGCCAGATATTGCTACGTTCTCCCGGTCGACCGGGTAGGTAAAGCCCCACAGAAACTGGGCGGTGGTCTGAAACGTAACCGGCATCTGCTGGAATGTCTACTACGCGACATTGGGCCACGGCATTCAAAGGTTCGCCAGGACATAGCCTCCTTTATACTCTCTGTGCATGTCAACGCGCCGCGCGAACAATAGAGCGGTGCCGTCGAGTAAAGTTGCGCGGCGCTGCCGCTTCCCTCGCTGAGGGCGCTACTGATGTAGAGGTCGAGGCGCACGGGTCGCACGGGTACGAAAGTCGGCTCGGGGCGGGAGCGGTTATTTGCTTGCAGGATAACTGTTCTAAGCATGAATCGTGCATATTCAGCATATTTACTTGTAAGGACGACATCCACTAAGCATAACAAGTGACCATGATACTTGTTAGGCAATAACACCAACGCTATATGACATTTTATGTCAGGCAGTTTCAAGAAATTGCGCATGGTTGGAAAAACTGCATGACTGCTCCGCTAGCACCAATGGTAACAGAAAAATTTCAATGCTAGTCTACGCTGCAATAAAACAAAATTTGAGAAAGGCACCAGCATTGATTTACACATTTCACAACAGCAATAGTGCTACAAAAGTACAATGTAGAAGTGGTGTGATGAACAGTTGCCACATGTAGGGAAAAATGTTCACAGTGACTGCTCACTGATAGCACTTCAGAAGCCAGCTTGATTTACAGATAATTGGAACAACTGCATCGCAGTATGCCATTGAGATCTGTAAGGAGAACAATTTCGGTGTCAGCTGTTACTTTCAATGATTCGGCACGTCATACAAACCTTGTTTTTAACTTGAAAGACAAAAAAAGACAATTATACTCATTGCATATTTCTGTTTCGATCACTCCAAAATAATCGTCACAATAGACAAAGCTTGTGTTTTTGCTTTTTCACAGAATTGCGCAGTTAGCGAAACAAAAAAAAACTGCGCTGGAGCCCATGGAACATACCACACAGACGAGCTAACCAGGGAAGAAGTTAGTATCGCAGTCCAGAAAATACGTATGCAAATTTAATATTATTATTACCTTACTGATGCGTAATTAACACCCTTCTGGTGCTGTCACTATTTTTCACAGGCCTTAATGCGCTTGAGTACGGGTTTTGCGGAGTTTGCTAGAGAGGGACAGCTATTTAGTTGACAAGGGAAACTAATGTAGGCTTTGCACGGTTCAGTTTAACTCACTTTCAAGTAGTCATCTTCACAATAAGTAAATATTCTGTTTGTATTTTATCACAAAATTTCGTAATTAGCGCATACTGCAAAAAAAACTTCGCAGGAGCACATCTAACATATTACGCAGACGAGCTAGGCAGGGAAGCAATTAGCATTGCAGTCCAGAAAGCACAGGTGCACATCTAACATTACTCTTGCAGTATTAACGCTTGATAAGCACAGTGTTTGATGCTGTCACTATGTTTTACACGCCTCAAAGCAGCTAAACACTTCGCAGCGATCACCGGATGGACAAAACAAAGCTGGCACTTACCAGTTGGTGCAATGCTGTATTCCTGCAGCACCCGAAGGCAGAGAAAAGTAGAAGCATGACCTTGCACACTGCTAAACAATCCACGAAACAGCGAGAAAGCGGCAGCACGTGGCTATCCGGACCGCTTTGCAACACGGCGCACCCGTCACTCGCCTGGCGAGGGTGACCCTACGTCGCTGTCGCCATCTCTCGGCAGCCAGCGGCGCGACTTGACAACGGAGGAGGAGCGGCAGCAACGGCCGCGGAGGGCGGAGTTGACAGGCACATAGTGTATAAAGGAGGCTATGGCCAGGAACATAGGCCCGATCAAGTCTGCTGCAACTTAGCCTGCCCTTCCGAGTAAAGCCAAAAGAATCTCCATGTAAATTACACCACGCGTCATGCAAATCAAACTGTGATAAAATGCGCTGCAACTCTACAGTGTGCATCATTGTCCGTCGAACTTCTCTTCGTGAGCGTTTCTGTCCAGGTCCAAAATACAATTAAAACCTCCGAAAGAATGGGTGACTCGCCAAAAGAAAAGGTGAAAGAGATGCGTAGAAGTCGATCGATTGTGAGTGGTCCACAGGCGCGTACAGGTTAACGACACGAATCTTCCGCTGGCCATAGAAAAAATTAAATGCGATGACTCTGTCCTCTGTATCGAAGACACAATGACTACCCTGCAGCAGACTGTGCCTGAAAGTGACCACCACCCCCACCACGACATTGGGAGTAACTAAATGAAAAGAAACTCTTAACAGAAAATCGGTCATTAAGGGGAGACGCTCCTCGAAAAAACTTTTTTTTAATAATGAAGTCAGAAGGCTGAAATTCACACAGCTGGTATAAATTGAGCTCCTGTTTCTATATATAATCAGTTTCTTGATAGCTATAGTAGTTCAATTTATATGCTCTATGAAATTTATAATTATCACCTTTCTTGTGCACGCAATTTTTGTTAGTAATTATTATGACAGAGCATTTTAAAATACCCTGTGTAGTTCATTACAAGCCACAGAGTGTTGAAATCTAGGTGAAATAATTTTTATCTGCATCTTTTTTAACAAAATAATTTTTTGAAATTAGGTTGTCATTTTCTTTTGTTAGTCAGTACTTTGTTATGAAATTATAATAAATATATGATGAGACTAGATATATAAACAAGATTTCAGCACTCTATACACTCCAAGGAACATCTGTGCAAAATTTCATTGTGATCCAAGAACTACAAGAGGAAAAAATTGTGTGCACAAACTTCAAAAATGGGCAAAAACACCAATTTGAGAAAAACTCAATTGAAAGTTTATTTGCATGTGAATGCCAAAGTTCTCGCTCATATCACTTCAAACTTGGTGCAAATGTAGCTCAAAGTGTTCACTACTGCACTAAAACACTAGAATTCCCCTGCTGCATATGTTTTGCCCTCACGGTTCTTGCGAACTGAGTCCTCCGTACGGGCTCGCTTCACCTGGCTGCGGCGATGAGACTGCGCTTCAGCAGTCAGCTTGGTCGACATCTTCTTGATCCTTTTTTGGTCGCTTTCCAAGCTGAGTCTCATCAGCTGCTTTGAAGGGAGGACACCCAGTTCTTCCAGCACTTTTTCAAAGCTGGAGTGACCCCTATTAAACCACAGCACTGCAATGGCGGTGGCAGTCTCCACTGCAGTCCGTGAGGCAAACCGAGTCTTTGGACACAACATCCAAATCTTGCTGTTCAGGGATTCAGCAGCATTCTGAGTTTTCCCTTGCAAACAGCGGGCAAGCAGCTTGGCATCTGTCAAACGTTTGTAAATTGGCAGCACTGCCTTTCCTTGCGCTTTGGTCAGGAGGGGGGTGTGGTTTGGAGCTGGTTCTCCCAGACCTTGGGCTCTCTTTTGCTTGCACCACGACTCATTCCCATCAGGGCAAAACTTGTGGCTGTTCGCTTCATTGGTGGAGCACGAATGGAAGTAGGACGCCCAGATTGCACAGAACATGTCCCTTACATTGCCCCGGTTGCTTGTTATTGCGATTTTATAATAGTTTTGTAGCTTTTGAATTGACTTGTCAGTGAGCTTCTGTCCACGTGGGAGCGGCGTCTTCAGCTTTCTTAGGGCGGTACCAAGACGTTTGGCAACGTGGTTGGTACAGTCTTCTTTGGTAACTTCCTTCGACCCATAAACCTGCGCTTCACAGACTGCAGCATATGCCTTGCTGTTGCCGTCACTAAGGAATGTTGTAAACTGCATGTTGTACGACTGCGTCCTGCTCCAGATACGTAGCGCTGCTTCACTTTCCATTGCATGCGACGTGCAGTCCACATTTTTTTCACACACAGGAGAATGGAATGCACGCCATACTTCCTCCTCTTCATCATCAAGTACTTTGTGGCTGCTACAACCTTGACAGTAGTTTGTCAGCACCTCAAAATCTAGGCAGAGGCCAGTGTCCACAGAAATGGCAGTGCCAACACCATTGTGGCTCGTGTGGCCGCGCTTCTGCCAGGTCCCGTCAAACATTACAGCAACGTCAGTGTGGTCAGCTTGCAATGCAGTAATTCGCCTCGCTTCTGCAAGGTTGTCGGAGGCTGCTTTGGTGGCTGCAATATGCACTTTCTTTGCAATGTTGTGGAATGTCTTGTGGTGCAGTGGCTTTGCTAACCCAAGAATGCCACAAAACCTCGTCAGTTGGTCGTGTCCGACACCAATCGAACGCGCACCAAGCACCGCTTTCACATTGATCGCGAAGCTATCACGGGGGCTTCCACTGGACCGCTCTGCGTCGCAGCCTTCACGGCCGTCGGCATCGGTGCGTTGCGACGTATACACAGCCGAAACTACTGCTGCCAGGCATGCACCATTCGTACACCTGAGCTCCAGGAGAGAAGCGAGGCCCTTGCGCTTGTTCACGACCTCTACCACCGCGAGTTCGGACTTCCCGCACGTTCCGCACAAGGCACCGCGCACGAGTCGGGTCAGCTCTTCAAGTTCGCAGATAACGACGCTTGCACCGCTTCTGCTGCCGGTGGTGGTGGTGCTGCCGGCTCTCCATCCTGGAACGCTGCCAACTTCCTCTCCGACGCGCTCACGAAAACGAAAGCGTCAGTTATGAAATCGGACGCCGCGCTGCAGGACGGGCTGCCGTTCTGCTGGCGTAGGGGGCTTGCAGCGTCCGCCGCGTTCGTGGCTCTCTTACGCTTCTGTTTGCGCTTCCCCCTGTACGGGCACGCAGTCCGGTTCTTGCGGAGACGAAAGCTGCGTTTCTTCTCGTCGTTCATTACGGAAAACTTCCGATAAGAAAAACGAACGTAGGCTAGTCCTAAGAGGCGATGCGATGCGAGCGGATACAAAACTGCTGGGATGGCTCCACTACACGGCGGCAGCCAACGGCGGTCTCGGGTTCGCGTCACGTGACGGAAAACACGCTCGGAAGACCGCGGGAAAAGCATTTTTTTTTTATATTTTCCCGTGCAGATACGAAACTGATGGATGTACCAGTCGAAAGAAGAAGGCTTTGGCAACATTTTGCAAATGGCCGCAATGGCGGCAAGCACCGATGCCCTGAGCGGCGGCAGCTCAAAGATCGCCAAAATTTGGCAGCACTCACGATTTTTTCGGTCACCGCGAGTCATTTGGACGCGTTTTTAACTAATTTCTCGTACAAATTTAGTTTTCATATTTCGCTGCATGAAAGTAGGATGTTCAAAGATGATAGTGCAAGCAAAAACAGAAAATCAAAAAATTTCGAAATGCCGATTTTTCGACCCGCGTCTCCCCTTAAACTCATGCACTTCACACTGGTTACGTAAATTACACTCCTGTAGGAAAAGTAAGTCAATCTTCTGGGATCGTGCAAAGTGAACAACCTCCCGCTGTTTGTCCGGGTTCCGAAAACCTTGAATGTTCAGCGTGCATATGTTAAGGAACATGAATTTAAGGAGGATGAGCGCAGCTATCTTGCCCACTAGAAATTCAAAAATACATCTTGCCGGAGAACTCACCCTCAGCAGTGACCCGCTCGGGCGAGTTTACACGAGCTTTTTTTTGGAGTCCGAAATGTTCTAGAAGCATCATTATCACTGGCTGATGAGTGGTGCGTCCGCTGGCGTTGGCTGCAAGTAGGCTGGCTGTCCGTGAACCCTGAGGAGGATGGACTGTCCGTCTCGGGTGACCCTGTGTCGTAGGACGCGCTGCTTGGTGAGTTTGGACAAGTCTTCGCTATCCACCTGATCCGCCCACTTTCCCGGTGTCGGTATGCTCGCAGGACTTGACCCATTTTCTGCAGCTGCAGACTCAGCCGGCGAAGCAACCATGAAATCTGAAGAGCGTGAAACTTTATCAGTTATTTTACCCTGTATCGGATCGTTGCCGGGGCTAGTTGCGATGCTTTTATTGGTGCGTGGATCGCTCATTCACGCCGGCAAAACATCCAATGACTTTTCTTGTCGCTGCTCTTTTGCTTCGGCTTGTCATGCGCTCTCGGGGGCTGACGCTATTCCGGGGGTGAATCTTCCGCCGGTTCGTTGATTTCAGGAACCACTGGTGGGTTGTAGCAAGTAATACTGGGTGTTTCGGCTCTCTCTAGTGCCCGTGTGGCGTCAGCTAGGTAAACGCTGCTGGGCTCATTTATAATATTGCGCTTGTCCCGAACCACTCGTTCTTGTACCGCCACCAAATATGTCCTGTGCTGGGTGCAGTTGACGGTAGCATGTCGCCCACCGCATCGTTGGCATGGCACTGTGCAGCCCTCAGTCATGTGTCCCAAGACGGCGCAGCGCTCCCATCTCGGTGTCTTGCAAGCCGCCGCCATGTGGCCCGCCAAGTTGCACTTCACGCAAACCCGCTTCATACCACGGTACTCGATCATAACTTTGTGGCCTTGGATAGTCATAAAGTACCGGGGTGAGCATTTCTAACCGAACCATCCTTTTGCCCGTGAACTTGCTTGGATTGTCCTTAAAATGCACATGCTGAACACCACGGGGTTTTCCGTACGGCGCCAGAGCTGCAATCAGGACATCGTCGGACACGTAAGGGTGCAGTCGATAGACTGTGACGAAGACAACCGGTGGGCCCACAGGTTCTACCGGCACATTCCCGAGGTGTACAGCTCCAGATGCAGACAACTTCGTGGCGCGTGCTGAGGACCGCACGCACACGAGGTACTTGAAGCCGCCGAGGTGCTGCAGAAATAGCACGCTGTCTGCACCAGTTACTTCCTCGACGGCGTCAATGACGACGTCGTGACTCGAAGCTCCTTCCGGAGCCACTATGAAGAAACGGCGCGCCTTGGGAGGCGTCGGTGGGGCAGTTGGGGGGGGGGGGCTCGAGTGCCCATCACTTGCCGCTCCCGATACCCAATGGCAAACGGCACGGGCCCAGGGTAAGCTGGCTGACGAGCAGGCGGTAGCTCGATAGCGACAGTAGAAAGAACAAACGTGCTTGTCGATCGTCGAACAAAGAATGCCCGTCACAATTGTCAACGCTCAATTTAAAGGCTGCTCAGAACAATCTAGATAATGTCGCAAACTGCTACTAGCACAACCTGGAACATTGTAGAAACATATGCAAGTGATCGGAATCTACGAGACAGATCTCTGTGCATCGTTCGCGACAAAAAAAAATAACACGTCGTATTGCTACAACGAGCATGAACAAACACGGGATACAGAATTGATACGCGTGCCAGAATCACAGTGATAAGGCCGCATGCCGGCGGCTGTTAAAAAACAACAAATACAGTTTTGAAGGTTTCGCGGCAATATCATCCCTCAGTCAAGACTGAAAATATTGTGCGAGGCTCTACGTGGTTATCTGTGCGTGGTTATTGACCCGCACAGCGCGAGGTTGTGCAATGCGAGGATGTGCGATGCAAGGGTGCAAGGGAGCGAGGACGTGCGACGTGTGCACGGTGGGAGAACGTGCAACGTGCTCACGGCACGAAGGCATGCACACTGTGAGGACTTTTGTACCCGTGTGTGTGCGGCAAAATTTGTGCATAGCTATCAACATTCAGTGTGCATGGATGTTGGCACTCACTTAGTGCAAGGAATGAGCGCACTCTGAAGGTGCAAGAAGGTGCATCGTCTGATCTCAGACGATGAGACATTCGGCATGGGAATGCTACCATGCTGTGGTGATACTCTGCATGGTTGCAAGGCTCCTACATCACACCTCATGTTTGTGTTTTGCATAATACTAATATGCCAGCTTTAGGCCTTGTGCAAGGCCTCAATCAGTGTCTGCTACAGTTACAACACAAAATGTTTTGCAGAAATGATGCTCTCCATGAGATGAGTCAAGTGCAAAGAATGCAAGCTTCCAAAAGATACATGTGGTCACCTGGATTGGCTTTATTGGCTGATACACCGTGGTCACAAAACATCTGCTTTTGGTCCACCAGGTTCGAGCTTGGATACAGGTTTCCTTCTTCAGCTGCTCTTGGCCTGTTGTATTTGAGCTTGGATACAGGTTTGCACTGTGCGACGTCTGCAAAATGCAAAAAAAAGGCAGGACTATATTCTAAAATCCGAAAGTTCAGCTCATGTCTTTACAAAACATTCTGAGAAAAGGATAAGTAGGTGCTCTATTATTAATAGGCCGTATGCAAAATTGGTAGCGCCATCTGGTGAACGCGTTCGAAACTACATACGCCATCTTGTGTTGGGCGAGGGACCCATACTGCCCATACGCCTGGGTGTCTTACGGACGGATTGAGCTGCGTGCGTGCGCGTTAAAGCGGAATGTCTATATAGTGCTTTCTACCGGCAAAATGCCCGCACACTGCTGTGTTCCACTCTGCAAACAACGGGGAGTGATTGACGACTGTGGAATCAAGGTAAGACTCGTGGGATTACTTTTTAATCGTGAATGGTTTCACGCAAAACCGATCGTCTTCAAGCGCCGTGTTTTTAGCATTTGATGCGCAGTGCTAGCGACGTTTAACAGCTGAATTTATTACTAGTTTTGACTGTAGTGTGCGAGTAATTTTAAAGCCAGAATCCAATACGCTTTAAAGCGACGTACCATTAATACTTGAGAAAGGCTTGCAAAATTTGAGCATTACCCACTGGTCGTAAACACTGCAGCTGCGATGATTGAACTGGTAGTGTGTTAGGTGAGTGTGACCCAAGCTCGTTATATGTACAGGTTGTCCACTCCTAGTGTGAACATGCGAGTGTATGGCCATGCTCATTGAAGGGCGACTGCGTCCGACTCGGCCGCGCATCGAAGCGAAGTGGCAGATGACGCGAAGCACCACGTCAATCCTCTGCGCCACTTTGATGCGATGACGGCTGCGCCGCACGCAGTGACCCATTATATGGAGCCCGCCGATGCGGTCATATGTTCACACTAGCAGTGCATGACCTGTAGATAACCCATTAGAGTTCACCTCTATGCCCTTTCTGCGCCCCCCATGCAACACCTCATTCATCGTTTACGCGTGTGTGGCGTCCAACATTGCGTAATCTGAGCCGTTCCTTCTGCTGCTGTAGCCTTTTCCGCTACGACTGCCGCTTTGTGTCTGCCCACTGTAGTATCCACAAAGCGCCTATTTCAGGCCATTTTACGAAGGTCCTTGCTGTTTAGTGCAGCACCATGGCAAGTTTTTCTGATTTTATTCCGGAATATGTGTGTGTGTCTGGTACATGAAATGTTGAATGCCATCTTTTTTTTTTTTTAGGTGTTATTTCATGGATTCCCAACTGATCCAGCATTGTACAAGAAATGGATCATTGCAATCCGCAGAGATGAAGGCGCCAACTTTACTGTTGGCAAATCAACAAAAGTTTGCTCAAAGCACTTTCGTGAAACTGACTATGTGCCTGGTGTGGCAAGTGGCTACAGGCTTCTTCAGGACACTGCTGTGCCATCAGTGTTCAGCTTCGTTAAAGATAAAAAGATCCGGAAGCCACCAAAACAGCGTGCGCCACCAGCAACAAACACAACTCTGAAGCAAGCACGTCACACAGTGCAGGCATCAGGGTCGACTGAGAGTACCGGCAGTAGCAGCATTGCTATACCTGTGGATGCATCCATGTGCAGTGATGAACAGGACACCGAAAGCTCATGCGAGCGGCCACAGAAGACTGATTGTTCGACACGAGATTTGGAGCCGGTCATTTCCGTTGCAGAAGAACAGGAAAAAGAAATAAGGAGACTTCAAGATAGGTGCACAGAGCTGGAAGAACAGCTGACAGCAGCCAGGGAGGCTGCTCGCCAGCTGCAAGCTGAGAAAGAAGACCTAGCTAATGAGCTTGCTGAAGAAAGACGTAAGGCAGCCGCCTTCTGCATCGAGTCATTTAAGGACTGTGATCAAGATGTCACGTTTTACACTGGTCTGCCCGATTACAGCCGCTTCATTGGCCTTCTGCTTTTCTTGAAACCGGAAGAGAATGGCTGTGATGCTTTCTGCACCGACACTGTGGGTGATGCCAAATCCAGTAAGGGTCGCAAACGAAAACTGACGGGGAAAAATGAGCTGTTTTTAGTTCTTGTGCGGCTTCGCCTTGGCCTGTTTGAAACTGATCTGGCACACAGATTTAATGTTTCGCAGTCCACTGTCTCAAGAATATGTACCACCTGGTTGAACCTGATGTACGACAGATTATGTATGATACCCCTGTGGGCACCACGAGCTGTAGTGAATGCAACCATGCCACCAGAGTTTTCTGAAAAGTATGCATCAACAAGAGTGATACTAGATGCAACTGAGATCCAGTGTGAAGTCCCGTCATCTTTGTCACTACAGTCTAGCACATATTCAGTTTATAAGTCCTGCAACACCTTTAAAGGACTAATAGGTGTGCAACCTAATGGACTGCTCTCCTTTGTGTCTGAGCTATTCACTGGGTCCATCTCAGACAGAGAATGTGTGATCAAGAGTGGTTTTCTTGATTTAGAGTTTGATGAGGGTGATTCTGTCATGGCAGATAAAGGCTTCCGTGTTGAAGACCTCTTGTGCAAAAAAAATGTTCACTTGAACATTCCTCCATTTCTGATAAATAGGAAGTTTACGAACAGTGAAATGAAAGAAACTCGAGAAATTGCCTCGCTCAGAATTCACGTTGAGCGCAGAATACAAAGGATCAAGTCATACCACATATTTGACAGACCAGTACCCGTCAGCTTGGCACCACTTATCAATCAGATATGGACTGTGACAGCCATCCTCTCAAATTTCCAGTCACCCCTAATACAACCTCGAGGAAGCATAACTACTTCTGATGAAGCAAATGTCTGAATAAGTACAAACGTTCGTGACTAAAGATTTAAATCCCATTAGAGCAAAATAGCCACGACTGAAGCCTCGGAGTTAGCAAATCTAACTGCCCTTAGCAAGTGCTCATAAAGTAAGATATATAGGTTTGGTTGTTGGGGTTTAATGTCCCAAAGCCACTCAGGCTATGAGAGACACCATAGTGTAGGGCTCAGGAAATTTCAGTCACCTTAGGTTCTTTGACGTGCACAACAGCTCACAGAATACGGGCCTCTATCATTTTGCCTTCATCGAAATAGGTTAAATCCCTGCCGCAGATTCGCATCTTTCAGGTCAGCAGCCAAGTGCCATAACCAGAGCCACTATGGCGGCAAATAGGACATATAGCTTTAGCAATCCATTTTATTATTAAAAAAACCAAGGATTTGTTTCAATATTACAAACCATCTTTGCAGTGTCAAGTATAGCATATATATTAAAACTTTATTCAGTCTGAGTGTAGTGCGTATAGAACAGCTCATTTATTGCCATTTTATCACTGGATTGGCTTTGCTTAGCATGATAAAAGACAAAGGTAGCGTGACTGACATTTTGTTTTCATGTACAGATGTATACACATAAAAGGAATGTAGCTGTGAACACATTTGAAACAAGTCACCAATTTGTATTGGGCTGCGAGCACTTTTGACGCACATTTAGGTGCCACATATGACTGCATATTACCTACTTTAGGTTCAATAAAGGCATGGAACATGCTGTACTGATGCACTCGAATAAGACAGTGCAAATGAAATGGGTAGCATCGCTGCAACTCATTTTAAGTGTGATGATATATAGCCAGAAAGCCTCTTTTTAATTTTATTGATTGAATTTTCTTTTCATGTGCAGTACAAATGCGAGCCAGGCTACTTATGCTATTGATAAGTTAAGCCGAATTTTACTCATTTATTGCAAGCTACTTCCGTTATATAGTTTGTGGTGCAATATTGACAGTAAAGTAACATTTTTAATCACTCTGTCAATTTCTTTCTTTCCCTTGAAGCTTACTGGGACAGTAATTTGGTTACTTGAATGCATCTCATTCGTGCATAATAAAAGAGGAAAGAATGCTAGCAGCAGTACATTATATAATATGCACGATATGAAGTGTCTGTCGAGTATTCATGATGAAAAAGCTGAAATGAAGCCGCAATAGACTTCCATATTAATGTCAACATTCATGTTCCTTGATGCATTGTACCATTATTAGTTTTATATTGACAATAAAAATATTTTTCTCCTTCAGCCTGAGGCTGCTGTCTCCACCAAATGCTCAACAGTAGTGATAACATCTTATATATTCAGCAGCAGTGTCAACAGAACTCTGCTCAGTAGTTAAATTGGCTCTTATTTACATACCACATATATATTTGATACAGAGCCCACATGCATCACTGATTTCAAGCACATTTCTGTTTTAGGCTTTTGCTTGGCATGAACAAAACACTAGTGACATTGATGCCGTGTCCTGATATACGGTAACATGTGCGAAAAAAAGAAGGCGTCAAGTTTTGAACGCATTTGAAGCCATTCTTCCTTGTCAAACCATATGCGTTCCACTGCAATCCAGTTCTCTGAGCACACAACGAAGTCTGCCCACAAGCAACCAGCAACAGCCATTTGACCCAGCACCTGTGTGTAGTAATCATGCTCTCTCTTGAGGCTCGGTTGGCCATTTTCCCCAAAAGTGAGGCAAGATGACTTTATCATGGCTTCTTCTGGTTGACTGTCCTTTAGTGAATATGGGCACTTAATTTCCAATAGCCCGAATGTATCCTCTTCTGGGTCGAAAACAAACCTGTCGGGGCTTGCACCAAGCCATGGAAACTCTGGATTTACTGCTAAGCCACTGTGTAAAAGTGACACAGAATGTCCATAGCTCTGCATTACGGCACTGTACCGGTCAGCAGCCAGACTTTCATTTCGGAGTCCGTATTGAACAGCGCGCACACGAGAGAGGTCCTTACTTTCAACTATGTTCGCGATTCCTTTATCGGTCCACTCTTCTCTCCTTTTGATGACTCTCCCAAAACGTGAGGCAGTTAATCGGGCCACACGAGCTTCTCGCCACCTCGCACTGTGTGTCTGCTGCCTTGAATTTTTTTCCAAGTCTCTCGCTTCTTCTGGTGACAGCTGTAGTTCCTGTGATTAAATGAGAAATGTTTATTGCCTCCGTCTACATTTTAAAGACTAGCATTGTATATCACATTAATTCGTTACGGTGTGCTGACGGCTAAACAAAAAGCAAGCACATCACATTAGATTTGTTTCAAATGATCTATTGTGTATCCCATATTTAGATTTGATTATCGTAGTTTACAAACATACTGTGGTCTTCATTAGATGAAATTTTATGACAATACCTTTACACTATTACAAACTTTGTAATAATGACACTACTGTTTGCAAAAAAAAAAAAATTACCCACATCGATTCGAGGCCACAGTGCAGAAAGCGCAGGCATTAAAGCATTCATGTCCCTTCTGCAACTTGGAATTTCGCTTAAAGTATGCAGTGCTTACCTTCAATATATTCAGCTCTTCAGAACATAAGGTGTCAGGAAATTTACAGTCTGCCACCTCATCAAAAAGATGAAGGTCAGGGACGACAGTGACCCTTCCAGACCCTAAAAAAATGTTGTCTGACAGCCATGTCCTAAAACCCGAAGGCAGCTTTGCCTGTTGGTAGGCAAGTGGTGAACCGGGTGGTGCTGGTCCCCTTTTTGTTTCCACGAAAGGCCTTTTAGCAGCCAGAAACACCATGGCAAAGTCATGGCTGCCAAGGTCATCAAGTGTTTTGCCCAGAGCATGTAGGGCATTTAGGTTTTGCTGCACGTCCCCCTTCTGTGCAGGTGCATTAGACAGCCGTAATGGGTAAGGCACTGGTACGCCATTCTCCCGTGGGCTCCTCCAATCAATGTTCTGAACATTCATTGCCCTGATTCCCTGTCGTCTAGGGCGCCTCCACTGCTGAGGCAGCTCTGTGCAAGTAAGCTCAGCTGGAGCCTCTTTAAAACCCTGCTTCTTGAGCAAGATTATCATCCGCAGCACGGCAAGAATGTGGCTGCATGAGCTACTCGCCCCTGCAGGGCACTCGCAGGTTGCATCAGTGATGGCACCAGTTGTGTGCCGAAAGGCAAGAAGCACATGGTATGGTTTCCCAGTCTTCTTTTGACTCCGAAAACATGTCGCTCGTGCATAGACAATGTCAAACCTGCAAGGAGAATAAAATGGCAATGATCATAACCATTGTCTAAGATGAGATCTGCACAATGACATAAAAGGAAAGTTGCCATCATAAGGATGAGAAAGAAAAAGGTGAAAATAAAAGAACACTACAATACACGAACAAACAAGGGTATGAAACAAAAATTTGGGCCCACTACGATGACAACTGTTATAAAGGGTGATGCTTCCAAACTATATCCTATGATTTGTTGAAATCCAAGCCTTAAAAGAGGATAGGTATGAACTGGCTCGGGTATCCTAAGACTTAAGGATAATTTTGTATCCCTCTGGGTATGCAACTTTACAAAAAATATGTAAAGGCACTCAAGCAGTGTTGTGCAGAAAAACAAAATAAAATTCAAAAGGAGCTATACCTTGTTGTTGTACACTTGTATACTTTGCATTATGTCCCAGCTTTACAATATGTTTTGTTTTTCCTTTTTATATTCATATTCATGTGTAACTGCTAAATATTCTTTATGCCCCTTATGTAACCTTGATCACTTTTTTTCTATATTTATAATCGTGCATGACTGTTGAATGCTTCTGTGTCCCCCCCCCCCTCCATATTATGTCCCTAATGGTCAATAAACGATGAATAAATGAATATTTTAATGAATAACAACTTCTGGGAATATAATCATTGCATGTGATGTTACACTATAGCCGAGTCATTCTTCGTTTTTTGCAGGGTCATAGCCTTTTAATCTCAATGTGAAGGCATCTTAACTGTTCCCGCCTCAGGTTTAGTTATCTTTACTTTTACCGAGTCTTTTGAGTTCCCGCTCCGAGGGGAAACATCGCTTAACATGATTCTGCGCCCAGAGGCAGCCTACTACACATGCAAATCGGAAAGCGCCATGTCCATGGGAAAACAACTACGAGATTTCACTTCACCCAAAAGCACTTCATATATAGATAGTAGCCGATATACGAATTGACGCATATGAGCAGTCAAACTATCTCGCTCCTGCGCCGCCAGTGTTTGCGCGCCTACCGCAGTGAGGGAAAGCCTTGACTACACTGCAGCAGAACAAAGTCCATCAGCGACGAACATATGTAAAAACACAGATAACTCCACATACCTCGAATCGCAGATGTTAGTGGCCAGCGACGATGGAACAGCGTAGGCCTCGACGGCGAAGGAATACGCTTTCTTTTGCTGCCGCATCGACGGAGTTGCCGACGAGCAGAAATGCGATAAATCTTCCTCAGTGAGGTGCGGCAAATCCTCCATATTCTTTCGCCACCTCTCGTGGCCGCTTGAGGGAAAACGCTGCCCTTGTGCCATAATTAGCAAAAATAGTGCTAATTAGCAAGATAGCGCATAATTAGAAAATAGAATTAGCAAAGATAGCGCGGTTCCATCAGCCAGTTCACGCAGGACGATTCAAAGGCAGCCGCGGTATGGTGGCTAGCCGCGGGTTCGCGGGCGATATGTCTGAAGTACTCGCCCAACACAAGATGGCGGCGTGTGCATGTTGCCAGATGACTAAGTAATTTTGCATATCCCCTATTGACAACAATTCAAAAAGATTCGATTCTGAACTACAGAAATATGAGGAACTGACACAAGAATACAGGCTGTTCAGCATCACGCCACAGATATTTCAAGGGTCTTTGAACCATATCCTATCAATCAGACATTTGAGCACTGCTTCATGGAAAGCTACAATAACTAGAGTGAACAGAGCAGTGCAAAACTGGAGATTTAAATAGCCTTTGAGAAATAGAAGTGTGCATTCTAGGATATGGCTTAGCACACAGGGCTAAGGAAAAAAACCAAACCTGAAATGAAAGATTATGCAGTCCTACATATATGATCATAGAAGGAAAACAAAATTGCACACAGAACAGTGCAGAAAGTATATCATCATTGCAACTTATACAAAAGAAGTTGATAACACATCTCCAAAAGTGCACGAGTATTACTTGAGCCCAGCAGCGAATTATCGATGGCAATAGCGGGGTACAAGAGCTTACAGTAAGATGATGGAATCTTTCAATGGTGATCGAGAATGCCATGTAGAAGTGGCACAACTGCCCCCAAGTTTACTAAAAGCTTGGTTAGGATTCATGACGGCCCCTCAGCCTTCCTTCCAATAAGGTCTTGAGAAATACCCTAGCCACCCGAGGCAGTGGAAACAGTGCATAGGGATCAGGTTAACTGATATTCACAAACATGCCTTGACTAGCACCTCTCTACTCCAAGCGGTCCTCGAGGCCCCCTTTTTTTTTTAAATGAAGCTCCACTTGAATTGCTCCTCGAGTGCATGAGAAAACAGAGCATCTATAAGTGGCAATGACACTACTACGGGGACACCTAGACTTCCACTTGCAAACATGGGGCATCGCAACTTTCACACACTGTGCAGACTTCGTTCTACTGCATACCAAGCCTTTCATGAAAGTGGATACAATAAGGATTCACAGACCCACTCTCTGAAGCATTGGCTCCGAGAACCTCAATCTGACTCGAAAATACTGAAACATCGTTTCAAGTACGACCAAGAAAAGCCTCCTAAGTTTCTGCGGCTGACGAGCATGGATAACTATCGTCAGTTGCAGATTTCAACGCTGTAGTTGATCATCGCATTACGCTACTGTGGTGCAGGCACATTTCAAGTCATCACCAGATACCTTAGCAACATTTCCGAGCACGCCGAGTGCCAAGTTGCAGAAAGCATTTGATGGCTAACAGCAAATGAAGCATGTGCAGTGGTTTCTGTGAACCACTGTGGACAGTGGTGCAATCGTGGGGAATGTCATATTGTAAATAGGAAGACAGCGAGGTACCAGAGGTGCAGTTGCGCCATGGAACACCTGTGCTGCACACATCAATGGCTTTCTGATTGCCTCAAATATACCTGTATGTCTAGATGCAGTGCTGAAGGGGGGGGGGGGGGGTCAGTTCTGTTTTTTTTAGCTGTGGAAACATATTTGCAGTTGGTGGAAGGCATGGCTTTTCAAGTGCACTTAAAATTATAGCTCCTAGCTTGCTTGGAAACAGAAGCGGCATTTGTTTCTGGAAAAACAAATTTGTTGGCTTGGGTGCATGCACTATAACATGCTTCTTTGCACCTCACATGTGCTCAACGCTCGCCGCTGAGCCCTCAGAGGGCAAATATGCAACTAGGTCACAAGAGTTCACAGCAGTTCGAGCAGTTCTCAATGCCTAAATCCTGTTCTACATGAGCCATATGTCACTGGCAGTGAATGTTGGTAGATGTGAATTGTTTTTAGCCATTTTTCACAGCTGCCTTGTTCATGCAGTCTGCAAAACATATTTTACTAGGCTGTGACTTTTTTTTTAACGTCCAAAAGCGACTCAGGCTATGAGAAATGCTGTAGTGGAGGACTTCAGAAATTTAAACCACCTGGTGTTCTTTAACGTGCACTGATGTCACACCGCACATGGGTGCCTTGCTTTTAGTCTCCATCGAAAAGCGGCCGCCACAGCCTACTAGCCTGCGACTCTTGAGGCAGCTTGTAGATGCTGTTCACAAGGACTTGGCATTAGAAAATGAGCATGTTACATGTAGTGGCATGCACTTTCCGGGCCAATTTTGGTCTTATGGCCCATTCGGTTGGGGGGACGAGAGCAGAGGCGCCGAGCTGTAGAGAAGTATAGGAGCATGCAGAGTGAGGGTGTAATTGTCCTCCCGCGGGAACGCTGTCTGCGTGTCGAGAGCAGCGCGCCACAACCATTGTGACCACACTTCCCTCCCCAGCATTCTCCGCCTGCCTGAAGTAGCAGCAGTTGCAACCAGAGGAGAAGCAAACACTCCGTGTAGAACTGCTTGCTTTGCATGCCTTTGTTCTCAAAGCGCGGCGATCTGCCTCCTTTGGCCCTTTCGATGACAGCAGTGACTCTCAAACCTGAGCAATGCTTTGCAGCCGCCATTTAGAGCGTCACCGACTAAAAGAAAAAAGATGGCGCGGATACAACGCTTTATGCCATGCGACTTCCTCTACACTCGCTTTAGATGAGGGAGCAGCAGGGAGTGCATTCAGGTGCTCTCAGCAAAGGAAAAGACCTCCTCCTCTAACATTGGAAGCCAGTGATTTTACTCCTGCTCTACCACTGGAGGACACCCGCTTGTCTGAGAGCACGTCTGAAGTGCTCTCGAGGACTCCTGCTCTCCCACTCGAATTCGCCATTTGTCTTGTCCCCGTATGCCACTTGTGCTGTCTGGAGTGGAGAAATATTTCTGAATGGTAAGTCGGAGGAAATGCTGAAAAGCATTCAAGAATCTGACCTGAACCTTAAGTAGAGAAAAGACTGTTTTCTTCACTTTATGGAGCTGAGGTAGCGTCGAGTGGAGACATGTTTTTGAACTCGGCCACAAGGGCAAAATTTGAATTAACTATTCCACACGCAAAACACTCATGTCCTAATGTCAAGTCCTCTGAACATTCAGAAGCAAACTCTATATTCACAGGCTAACAGAACATGTTTCCCAGGCTGCATGAAAAGGCAGCTGTGAAAAACAGCTGAAAATGCTTAATGTTAGGCAAAATGTCGCTACCGCTGTGCTATTGTTCATGTAGAACATGAGATATGCATTGAGAAATGCTGTGAAATTTAGTGACCAAATTTGTTTATTAAGATTTGGTTTGAAGGTGCTGCTACACTTGATCTTTGAGCTTGCAGGGCTCAGGGGAGAGGGAGGAAAATATGCATGCTTCTTCGCTACATGTACACCCAAACCAACAAATTCAACTTGCTGATTTCAGTTTCTAAACAAAGCTGGGAGCCACAATGGTCACTGCACTTGAAAAGCCATGCCTTCTGCCTACCGTGAATATCTCTCCACAGAACAAGTGAACCAACCGCTTTGACAGCACCGTGTGTCCGAAGACGTACATAGTACCCTGATGTGACAAGGAACCCATTGATGCCTGTAGCACAGATGTTGACATTGTTCACAAGGCTCAATCACACTACTAGTGGCCCCAACTTCCTTTATACATACTTGCTAAGACCAAAAATGGGAAGACTGCAAATATGGGGGGGAGGCAGCGTTTGTGTACAAAAGGGGGAGGCGGCTGTTACTTTCAGGCAGTGTCTGATGCGTCCTAATCTAAACATCCTAAGCATAAACACATGCAGCAGCAGGCGTGCAATGCATGTCTAAAGGTGTGCGTCCGTCGAGATATCTGCAGGCCGCCACCGAGCGTTCTCACTGCGTCTCTATATGGCCAACGCAAAACTGATCTGCATGCCCACCACCAGTTTTCTCTCAGCACCATTGGAGCGCTGTTTAAGTTTTTTAATGCAAAACCACAACTAGCCCTTTTACAAGTAATTTCGTCCGCGACCATTGTTGGCTGCGTTGGTTCCGAAAGAAGAGCAATCACGCCATTGTTGAGCATAGAGCAGCTTGGTAACATAAGGCATGCGGCTGAGCTCAATAAGAAGGATCAGATAACATGACATTTGGGCAAAGCCTTTAACCTCAAGTACACTGACTGGCTGCCCTTAGCTGAGATCGAAAGCGAAGCCAGCAGAGCATCTATATCTACTGTGGCTGCATTAGCTGTGCATCACTGCCTACAAGAAACGCAGTACACCAACTGTTTTCGCAGCCAGTGACACCTACACCCGTATTCACAAACGCGCCTCGACTCAAAGCTCCACCTCCACTCCTTGGAGCGGAGTATACAGCCGCTACTCCACTCCAGGGCCGATTCGGATTCATGAACGCCCCTCGGCATTTCCTCCGACAAGTTCTCCTCGAGAATACCTCCTCCACTCGGAGCAGCGCAAGTGGCATATGGGGACGAGATTAAGATGAACTTTTGGCCCGAAAACTGCGTGCTGAACTGTGTAACATGCTCGGTTTTTCATGTCGTCTTCTAAAAACCTTCGCAAGCGACTTCGACGTTAACAGCATACTGTAACTTGTTTCGTGAGCTGGGGATGAAAAGGACCGCTGTGAAAAATGGCCGAAAAGGCTTTTGCATCTGGCAACAGTCGTTGGCGGTGACGTAGGCTACGAGAAATGGTGTGAATACTTCGGTTTATTTTTTCATGTGAGATCTATGCTCGGCCTTTGCCGCTTTGCCTTTTTGTTATTGCCAGGCTTTGACAGACTTTTTTTACCAGGTTTTGACAGACGTCAAAATATATCGCAGGAAAAAAAATACAAGCTGCGAACTCATACGGGCATGGCTCTGGCCTGCTCAGAGGCGAGCTAAACTGCTAAACATGCGTGCTGCTTCGCAGCGCATTGCTGCTCATGCACACTGAATTCGACTCTCCAGAGAAAATGCTGCATACGGTTTCCAAACAAGTAGGGAGCCGTAATTCAAAACGTGCTTGAAAGGCCATTCTCTTCGCCTGTCGGGAATATCACTCCGTAGGACGAGCACACCAGCGCGTTCCCTCGACAGCGCCGCGCGTCCGAAGACGTACTACGTACCCTCAGGTGACAGGCAAGCCATTGATGCGCGGGGTGCAGCACAGATGTCCACACAGTCCCACCGCGCCTTCGGTGCTCGCCAGCTTATTGCATACAACACGTTGTTCCCCCACAAGTTCGGCGCCATCTCTGGAAGCGCGCAGGGCAAGCCACGGAGAGTGCGCCGCCGCCGCTCAACTCCGGCCGCGGGCGAGCTCACCATTTACAGTTAACTCGCGCCTCAACTCTGCACTCGGTGAACTTCGAAAAGGTTGCCCATTTATCCAGTGACGACTTGAAATGTGCCCGCGCCACACAAGCGCAATGCAATGATGCGAAGATCAAACAGCACAGACGTCGGTGGCTGATCACGTTTATCCATGTTCGGCGTGAGCGGCAGGGACGGACGGAAGCTAGCCATGGCCGCATTCGTAAAATGATAATGTGCCAGAATTCCCAGGTCACTGTCACTCTCAGCTGATGCTTTAGAGAAAGGTTCGGTGCATCCTTGTCGTATCTTCTTCCGTGAAAAGTTTGGTATACCGGTAGAACGAATTCCACGCAGCGAGCGAGCGATGCGATGTCGGCCATGTTTACAAGCGGAGTGGCGGTCGAGGAGCGGCCAAGGTAGCGTCGTCGCAGACTCGAGATTCTTGAGAAAACTCAAGTTTTCCCCGCCGCTGGAGGAGCGATTCGAGTGGAGATTGCTTTCTGAAACGAAAAACAGGCCTTGAGGGCCGCTTGGAGCAGAAGTTCGAGTGAAGGCATGTTTGTGAATACGGCGGCTACTCTTGCTCGGCTAAAGTCTGCTTTGATTGATTTCCTGCTTAGCCAATGATGCCGATGGTGCTAGTGTGGCGTCTGATGGAGATGCTCGAAATTATGCGGCTGCTGATTCCTCGGTGCCGGTTCTGCAAAAGCCATTCTTTGCAGGCAGAAGCCCCTTATCGGAAGATTTAGGGCAGTGATCGTGCAATCAGAAAGTTTGGTCAAAAATCTGAAGTCTTCTAGAAAATCGGAAGGGTTGGCTGCAGGTATGTACGCAACATGCCTTCCCCACAAGTGTGTCCTTGTCTGTGGAAGCCACCAAGCAGAGCAAACTTGCTATTAGTCCTCAAATTTGTACCGCAGCTCAGCACTAAGTAGGTTCTGAAACACTGCTCATATACAGCGACAACTTAAAATGTGCAGCACCACAGAAGTATGTGATGATCAATTACAGCACTGGTGTTGGTGATAAACCATGATGATGCATACTTGGTGTCAGAAGCTGGGATGTCAGGAGGGATGCTAAAGCCATACCCAGGAAAAATAATGTGCCAGAAGTTCTAAGTTAACCAGGGTTGACCTGGGCTGTCGCTCAGCCAATGCTTCAGAGAACAGATCTGTGCATACTCACTGTATCCACTTTAGTAAAAAGCTTGTAAACCCACAGAACAAAGCCCACAGAGAGAGCAAATGATAAGATGTCAAGTGTTTACAAGTTGAGTGCCAGTCTATGAGCCCTCAAGGTCACATAACTGCCAATAAATGAAAAGCAGGCATTCAGAGCTGCGTGGAGTTAAAGAGAATATATTCTTATGAAGTGAAGATTTCCTGTCAATATACTCAATCTCACAAGCTGTCTGCTGCACCTGGTCCATTCGAGATCATATAGATTATAGTAGGTAATTGTACTCTGTGCCTCTCACCCTTTGAATTGGCCAGGGTGAAAGTAGGAGCACAATGACCTACTTGGACCCTTTGCAAAACTCAATGAGTCACCTATCTTATATAGCAAAATCCTTGTGGGAGAATATTTTTGCACATCCTGGGTGCACAGTCACGTGACACATGGGTGATGTAGCCTACATGTCACATACACATATCTCCAAGATTTTTTTTTACAGAGGCATGCTGCTCAGTCAAAAGACTCGATGCGCGGGAGTGTAGTGCACACCGATTCTGTGCCTTTGCAATTTTTGTTTTCGTTCTGTTCCTTCCGATAGTTTGGTGGGGCGGCTGGTATGCAATGCGATGCGGGGATTCTGGAGTCGTCAGTCTGCTTTTTTGCAGCATGCCACCGGGATGGTGCGTTTGCTTTCTGCAGTCTAAAAAAAAATGTGCAAAAGTACTTGCCGTGTGCGAGGCTGCATATATAGTGAGTACCAGAGTGCGAGTTATTTGCACACACACGCCCCCATACATGCCCATACACATGCAGTTTTCTAGTGGTGCAAAAAAAAGTAATTCTGTCAAGATAGAGCATCTTCTAAAGGGCACGTAAACTCTGACGTTTGGATTAAGCAATGGAATTATACAAGATGTTTCACATAAGGTTTGCTTTATGGGGTTTAACACCCCAAAGCGACTCAGGCTTGTATCACATGAGGGGCTTAACTCAAGGTACTAAACCGGCCCATGTGCGGACACAGAAGCAGTCAAACCTTCGGTGCTACACAAAAAAAAAAAGCAAGCGTGCATACTGCTCTGTGCTTTGCCGAGGCAGCTCCAAGCCATCACTCACTTGAAACTGTGCTGCCTGCATTGGCCAGCCTGCCCCCCCCCCCAATTCATTCATTTTTTCCGCACTGCCAGAAAAGCAAGTATGCACACTGCTCTGTGCTTTGCCGACGCAGCTCCAAGCAATCACTCACTTGAAATCGTGCTGCCTTCGTTGGCCAGCCTGCCCCCCAGCCCCCCCCCCCCCCGATTTATTTCTTCCACACTGCTAAAAAAAAAAGAAAGCATGCATACTGCTGTGCGCTTGGCTCGCAGGACAGCTAGACTCCCCTCCCATTACCTCCACTCCCCCTTCCCACCCGCTACTCATTTTAAAGGACGGCCAACATCCCAGCACCCTTGCATCCTTCCCGCGCAGACCAGGCAACCCTTTTCTCACTCCCTCCCAGCAGAATGAAAAAAAAACCCATGCAGGACATGCAGGAGTGACATAGTCACGTCACTTTTGTTTCAACGAGGTTTGGGTTGCTTTGGCTTGAGCAGCATTATAGGGAGCGCTCAAGACTTGATTGCTTCTGTGCGCAGCGTGTTAGAGCACAGGGCTCGATCGGCCACCTTTGTACCTTAAGGGAAGATGCTACTCGAAAACATTTTTTTCTTAATATTGATGCTAGGTGAATGAAAATTGCACCACTTATAGAGATTGATCTCCTCTTTCTAAATATGCTTTTAGTTTTAAAATAGCTTAATGTTTTCATATTCTAAATGCCATGCATAAGTGAAAAACAATGCATGTTTGTGCAGCTGCTGTACACAGCAGCAAGCATGGTAGGGCAGAGCCAACTAGTTCTTCTTGTCCCCAACACTCCACTGAGTGCAAATAAGCAACATAGCAACATTCCCTTGGCATGCAATGTTTTGAGACAATTTTATATCTGGTGCCTTGTTTTTAGTGGCTAGCACCAAATAATTTTTTTAATTTGCATGCCCAAAAATACTGTTGATTGCATTTAAACCTAGATACTTGCATTCTACACATCCTAAAGATTATGCATGCCAAATTTGGTGTTGATTAAACTAAAATAACAACATAAAATATTGTGCACAAAACTCATATTCGGCCCAAAATACGAATTCGAGAAAAATGCGATTTAAAGATACAAAAGCTATTTATTGCTGTTGTAGCAGCACTATCTGCATGAAAATTGCACACAATGCAGGCCAGGGTATTATGATACAGTGCACAGTTTTAGAATTCACCAGCATCATATGTTGCTCCCACAGTGACATTGTGAGCAGCATTCTCAAGGCGTGCTTTCTTGGCTATTTAGTGATGCTGAGACCTTGCTTCTGTCAGCCACTGCTTTGTAACCACAAGGTGCACATTTTTTGTTATGGCATTAAACTCCTTATGGTGCACTTGTTTCGGCAAACCAAGAACCACACAAAATCGGGAAAGTTGATTGTATCCAGCACCAATAACGAGCGCCGCAACCCCTGCATTGACGTTCACGGCAAAAATCTCCCTCGGGCTGGTTGAAGGGCGTCGTCCACCGGAGCTGCACACCGCGCACGACTGCGACACAACGGACGTGGCACACGCTACACTGCTGCAACACAGCTCTAGAAACGACGAGAGTCCTTTTCACTTCTTGGCCAACTCGCGAACGGAAAGTTAGAGAGCGTCCGCGCTCCCGACATGCTGCTCGCTCGCCAGTGCGTTCGCGGCACCGATCTCGCCGATAAAGGCACTCGCCGTACTAGGTCTCCTCAACGCTCGAAGATCTTTATCTTCTTATCCAATGCACTGACGAAATCGTCTAAGCTGTCACTGAAACTTCAGTGCCCAGCCGGCTTCAAGCTGTCAAAAGTGTCGCCTCAGCCGAGGTTAGGCCTAGCTTCCGCGGACGTCTCCACTGCACGCCGTTTCACTTTGCCGGTGACTTCCCTTGAACGCGTGGTTTGATCGATACTTTCGACACCGAAAGTCACGTTTCTTCTCGGATTCTATCGCAGCGACGAGCACGAAGATGCATGAAATTTTGAAAACACGCCGAAAGAAAACTAGCGGGCAAGCGTGACAGCGAGCTACGCGTCGCATGAAGAGCAGACGAGCTATGGCCGCTTCCCACACTGACAGCCAATGGCGTGGTCGAAATTGCACCACGTGATTTAAATGGCCATTGAAAATGCTAGGTTTGGGCGGCGAAACTTTTTTTTTTTATTACTTGCTGGGGGTCTGTGAAGCGGCAAAGCCAGCTTTAGGCAGAAAAAGCGTAGGCCTGCCGCCTTGCAAAATTTCAGTGGCGTGCGACGCCGCGATTTGATGCGTCACGCGCTTGAACATGGGTCGTATCTGCCCCTTCTTTAGCCACCTTGCGTGCTTTAACAGACTTTTTAAATGATTTCGCGACTGTTTTCGGCTCTGATTTTTTTATATATTAAAGAGGAAGGATCAGTGTTGCTGAAACAGTCAAAATCACAAAAGTGACTTTTTTACTGAAAATCGCCGTTTTTCGACCCGCGTCTCCCCTCAAGTTAAACCCATTGTGTGAAACGATAGTGCCGGAAAACAGTTGGTTCATAAGCTAAGCCACATCTTTTATGAATTTACAGCTTAAGTTCAAACACCAACGTTTATGTGCCCTTAGAAGATCCTCTCACTCTTGACTGTTATTTCTTTTCTGCCACTGCAAAACAGTATATGTGTAGCGTGCGTGTGTGCAAGTAACTCATGCACTAGCCTTGCATATTTTCATTACAATGAGGAAAACAAATGCACAATCCCTGCAGCGCATTGTGAAGAAGCAGAGTCTTGACTCCGTGTCCTTGCATTGCTCGAATACCAGCAACGCCACTAAAAGAAAAAGAATGAAAGCTAAGCAAAAGATTGCAAATGCACAGAAACGGCGCTCACTCTAAATTCCTTTGCATCATGCCTTTTGACTGAGCAGCGCTTCTCTCTCAAGGAAAAAAAGAATACAAACTCCACAAGATATGTGTACGTAACATATAGGCTATGTCACTGATGTATCACGTGATTGTGCACTGAAGACATGCAAAAATATCCTCCCAATTCCCTTTGGGGCAGAAGTTGGGTGCAATGCTGAATATTTCTGTATCAAACCTCATGTTATGCACGAATCTGATGAGGAGCTTGCCTTCACTATTGAAAACCAGAAGGGGCGGAAGTGGGGTGGGGGGGGGGGGGTTATGAATTTTGTTACTGAGTGGAGCAGGTAATGGATGTGGTCATTGTCACAAGAAATGTCTCCTGGAAGCCGCCTATTTCTGCCCCCAAAACAGGTTTGGCCGCCAGTGAAGAAGTTTGCGCTGAGCAGAGAAGCATTGCAGAAATATTCTGCCAGAAAAACCCCATACTTCATTCATGGTCTATGATTACATATTGCATAGTATTATCGATAACACTGCCCTCTTTTCTCTTTTCACTTTACATACAAATTATATTCGCACTCAGTTTAGCTACCAAAAATGTGCAGGGGGGTCTTTTAGAGAGGAAATTTGTCGGAGCTGATTTATAAGAAAGCAGCCATCAACAGGTCTAGTTGAAGACAGGGAGACCAGAAAAATAACCCTCCAGAAAGGTCTTCTAGGAGTTCCAATTTGAGAAAAATTTATTCACAGCAGTTTGGCATAAATGTTGTGTGAAATCTAGAAAAACAAAGACAGACATGCTGAAAAAAAAGAAAATTAAATAGGGACAAGAGAGGTGGCAACTGCGAAAAAGAGAGCCACCTGTAACCATGGTCTGGACGCATGCCAGGCTGTCACTTTGGGTTCATATTATATAGGCTCATGCTCTCTTCGATTGTTCCTTCTGAAGTGCACTTTTAGTTTTCATGTAGGCTCGCTTTTAGAGAAAAAACCAAGCAATTTTTTTTAGAATATTAAGAAGCAAATAATTTCAGGAGTTCCAAAGCTCCTTGAAATAGTTCCTGAAAACCAAGGGTACTCAATGATATCAAAGGCCTGTGTAAACCACACTCCATGATCATCATATTGAAGGGAACGGCTTACCAGTCCAGCCTCTGGGGCCTGTGCCCAATAAAGTATGGGTGCATCATGTAGAACTTATGAAATCAGCTGGTAATGACATCTGCTTCAAAACTTCTGGCTTTTCCTATCTTAATGTAACTCGCATTTTCAGTAAGTAGCACTTTAGTGGATAGAATGCAGTAATTTATTATAAAAGACAGCTTCAGCTTGTCCTCAATGTCCTTTTATTTCCCTAAAGCTGAACATGAGCTATGAGAGACATCATGAAGGAGGGCTCTGGGTTAATTTCCAGAGCCCTCTTCCACAAAAGTTCTTCAAGCTATGCAGTGGCACCAAATGTGGGCAAATTTGCATTTTGCCTCTATCAACAGGCCACAGGCACCATTCCACTCCGCACTCTCAAACTCAACAGCCAAATGTCATAGCCAATAAGCAACGGCAGCAAGCAAAGAAAACACTGAAGAAACCTAAATGTCAAAATAAACATGAGGGGTCACAAATCCCGTAGTGGGTTAAGCAAATAAAAAACTACACATGCTGAAAAATGTCTTCAGTACTTACATCAATGTCCTGCTTCTTGCCCACCACAGCACAGCACAATTCCGGCAAAGGGTATAGAGCTTCAAGGCGCCATTGCTTACGAAGCCACATGGAACTGCTGCAAGGTAAAAAGTACCATGACCCAACAAATTAGTGAAAATGTAATATAGTGCAACACGTACATGCAGAGGCTTTGTGAGCAAGAAATAAAGCCACAGAGTAGGAACCCCACAATACTGTCTTTTTTTTCTTGAAATGATGCACGACATGCTGGTGCAGGTCGCTTCATGAAATTTGCCTCTGCCTGCTAAATAATCTCAAATTATTATTTTTTAATTCAAAATTTCACTTTGGGATTCAATTAGTTGAAGGGCGATTGCCTACAATGCCAGAGAAGAAACAATGTTGACATCACCCGAGACATACCAACAGTGAAATAAAATAACTCCTTTCACTCCATCTCGTTGCCAGCCTGGCAAAAGAGCAAGTCAGGCATCACAGTGCCCCTCAGTTCAGTTCAGGCGTTCAGTCGTGTCCGACTCTTCGTGACCCTATGGACCATGTCACGCCACGCTTTCCGGTCTCTCACTATCTTCTTAACATCACATAGCTTCATCTGCAATGCCTCGAGAATGCCATCTAACCATCGCGTTCGCTGCCTACCCCTTCTCCGGCGACCCTCAACCTTTCCCAACATCAAATCTTTCTCCAGCGACTCCTCTCTTCTCATCAGATGACCAAAGTAGCTGAGCTTTAACTTGAGAATTTGACCCTCCAATGAGCAGTCAGGGTTTATGGTCGACAATATCGACTGATTTGATCTTCTGGCAGTCCAAGGAACTCTTAAGAGTCTTCGCCAGCACCACAATTCAAACGCGTCAATTCTTCGGCGGTCAGCCTTTTTCACAGTCCAACTCTCGCATCCATACATCACAACTGGAAAGACCATAGCACGGGTTATGCGGATCTTGGTTGGCAGACTAATGTCTCTGCTCTTTACTAGGCGGTCAAGGCTAACCATTGCTCTCTTTCCCAGAAGCAGGCATCTCCTAATTTCATCGCTGCAGTCTCCTTCCGAGGTAATCTTGGCGCCCAAGAACAGAAAATCTGTCACAGCTTCCACTTCTTGTCCATTGATGCTCCAGGACTTGATAGGGCAAGACGCCATGATCTTCGTCTTTTTAATGTTCAGTTTAAGCACAAACTTCTCACTCTCTTCTTCTACGCGCATCAGAAGTCTCTTGAGTTCCACTTCACTTTCTGCCATTAAAGTGGTATCATCCGCATATCTAAGGTTGTTGATACGTTTTCCAGCAATCTTCACTCCAGCTGAAGACTCGTCCAGATCGGCCTTCCTCATGATGCACTCTGCATATAGGTTAAATAGGCAGGGCGACAGTATGCAGCCTTGCCTCACCCCTTTCTCAATCGGAAACCAATCAGTAAGACCATGCCCAGTTCTGACTGTGGCCTCTTGCCCTTCATAAAGGTTCCTGAGGAGACAGATGAGGTGAATTGAAACTCCCATCTCTTGGAGAGCTTGCCACAATCTGCTGTGATCTACGCAGTCAAACGCTTTCGCATAATCAATAAAGCAGAAGTAAATGGGTTTCTGGAACTCTCTTGCTTTTTCCATGATCCAGCGAAGGTTGGCAATTTGGTCTCTAGTTCCTCTGCCCTTGCGAAACCCAGCTTGCACGTCCGGAAGCTCCCGATCCACATACTGCTGCAGCCTACCTTGCAGGATTTTTAACATCACCTTGCTAGCATGCGAAATAAGTGCGATCGTGCGGTAGTTGGAACAATCTTTGGCACTGCCTTTCTTTGGAATGGGGATGTAAACTGACCTCCTCCAATCCTGTGGCCACTGCAGGGTTGTCCAAATCTTTTGACATAATGTATGCAGTGTGTTAACAGCGTCGTGGTTGAGGTTTTGAAGCAACTCAGCTGGAATACCATCAATTCCGCTAGCTTTGTTCTTAGCAAGCCTGGCTAAGGCCCATTCAACTTCACTCTTCAGGATGCCCGGCTCGAGATCAGTAATCACAACCGTCCTATGTTGGGTTTGCACATCCGGGTCCTTCTTGTACAGTTCTTCTGTGTATTCCTGCCACCTCTTCTTTATCTCTGAGGCTTCAGTGAGGTCCTTGCCTCGTTTGTCCTTTATCACGCCCAGCTTAGCACAGAAGCTTCCTTTGATATCTTTGATTGTCTTATACAGAGCTCTCGTGTTCCTTAATTGGCTGTTGTCCTCAACTGCTTGACACTGTATGTTCAGGAAGGCATTCTTATCTCTCCTTGCTATTTTCTGAAAATCCGCATTGAGAACCTTGTATCTTTCTCTTTCCCCCATTCCTTTTGCCATCCTCCTTTCCTCAGCTATTTGCAAAGCCTCTTCAGATAACCAGTTTGCTTTTTTGCATTTCTTTTGCTTTGGAACTACCGTAAAAACCCGCGTATAATACGAGTTTTTTTTCCAACTTTCAGCGTTCCAAATTTCCGCCTCGTATTATTTGCGGATCCCAACCAAAATGTCAAAGTTTTGCGAGAAGTTTTGGTTTCGTTGTTGCCGCGTGGCTACGGCTTGGCTTTGTTATCGATGTGCGGCTACGGCTTGGCTTCGTTGCCCTAACGTGGCCGCACCCCGCAGTGGCCACGACGTCGAGGTGTCGTCTCTTTGTTGTTGAGTCGTCGAGTGCGCACAGCATCAGCGCATGTGCTCTCGTGCAAACCACGGTTCGCGAAAAAGTGCACGCTTTTTTCTTTAAGTGAACGAGCAGGATGCCAGGGTCTCGGAAACAGTACTCGGCTGCTTTTAAGAGAAAGGTGATTTTAGTTGCTGAAAACATCGGCAACAGTGCGGCCGGGAGGCAGTTTGGCGTCACCGAGGGAAGCATTCGCGGATGGCGACGACAGAAAGAAGCCCTTTTCGCGTGCAAGGGAATGCGAAGAAGCTTTCGCGGGCCAAAGAATGGCGCATTCCCGGAAATTGAACTCGCTCTGACGGAGTTCGTACGAGAACAGCGAGCATCGCATCTAGCTGTGAGCGTAGAGCTTATGCAAGCAAAAGCTAGGGAGCTTGCAAGGGAAAAGGGAATTCCGAGCTCCGCCTTCAAAGCAAGCAAGCACTGGATACATCGCTATATGTGCCGTGCTGGATTCTCGCTACGCCGGCGAACCTCGATTTCACAAAAGCTGCCCGAATCCTTCGAAGAGCTGCTGGTGGCTTTTCAGCGCCACGTGATTTCTTTGCGAAAGACCAAAAACTTTCAGCTGGGGCAAATAGGCAATGCTGACCAGACGCCGGTTTACCTGGACATGCCATCGCCCCTCACCGTCCATGAGAAAGGCTCTAAACAAGTTTGTATCCGGTCTACTGGAAACGAGAAGACGCGGGTTACAGTCATGCTATCGTGCACGGCAGACGGCCGCAAGCTCCCGCCCTATGTCATCTTCAAGCGCAAGACAATGCCGAAAGGTGAGGAGCTGCCGAAGAATGTCATCGTGAGATGCCACGAAAAAGGTTGGATGAACGAGGATCTTGTCCTCGACTGGGTGAAGTCAGTGTGGTGCAAACGGCCCGGTGCACTGTTGTCCTTTCCATCCATCCTCGTGCTGGACGCGTTTCGTTGCCATTTGGCCGACTCGGTGAAAAGGCTGCTAAGCGACTGCCGCACAGAACTTGTTGTGATTCCGGGTGGGATGACCTCACAACTTCAGCCTCTCGACGTTTGTGTCAACAAACCCTTCAAGGACGCAGTCAAGCGATGCTACGCGGAATGGATGCGGTCAGGTGAGCCTGCAGTGACGCCGGCCGGGCGGCTGAAGCGAGCATCGCCAGCCACGCTGTGCAAATGGATTGTGGACGCGTGGGCAAGCATCCCAGAGGAGCTTGTGCGCCGTTCGTTTAAGAAGTGCGGCATCTCAAACGCCCTCGATGGCACAGAAGATGAGTACCTGTGGGATGATTTGTCCGACAAAGAAATTTCCGAGGAAAGCGCTGCTGAAGATGAAAGTGATTGAAGTGTGAGGTCCGATTTCAATAAATGTCTTGTTTTTTCTCTCTCGTATTATATGCGGTAAAAACTTTTTTTTTCCATTTCGCGTCTCCAGAATTTCACCTCGTATTATATTCGGGTTCGTATTATACGCGGGTTTTTACGGTACCTTAGTAGCAACTTCTTATATTATATCATGAACATCAGTCCACATCTCTTCGGGCTCTTTGTCTTCTAGATCTAATTCTTGAAATCGATTCCTCACTTCCACAGCATATTCTAATGGAATCTGATCCAGATCATACCTGAAAGGCCTTCTAGTTTTCTGCGTTTTTCTCAATCGAAGCTTAATTTTGGCAACAAGAAGCTGATGATCGGTGCCACAATCGGCCCCAGGCCTTGTTTTTACTGCTTGTATAGCGCTTCTCCATCTCTGCCGGCAAATAATATAATCGATCTGATTCCTGTACAGACCGTCCGGTGAAATCCATGTGTACAGGCGCCTCTTGTGCTGTTGAAAATGAGTATTTGCTATGGTCAGGTTGTTTTCTTGACAGAACTCTACTAGCCTCTGCCCAGCTTCATTTGGCTCACCAAGACCGAACTTGCCTGTAATTCCGGATATTTCTTCACTCCCGACCTTAGCATTCCAGTCTCCTATGAGAAAAACGACATCTGATGATGGGGTGCGGTCTAAAAGGCATTGTAGGTCCGCATAAAATCTCTCAACGTCAGCTTCTTCAGCAGCAGTGGTCGGTGCATAGACTTGGATAACTGTTATGTTGAAAGGGTGACCTTGGATCCGAAGTGAAATCATTCGGTCGTTTTTGGGGTTGTACCCTAGCACTGCTTTGCCCATTCTTCTGTTTACTATGAGAGCGACCCCATTCCTTCTCTTGGATTCGTGCCCACAATAAAAGACATAATGGTCGCCGGAGTTAAATTCTCCCATTCCGGTCCACTTGAGCTCGCTGATACCCAAGATATCAATGTTCAATCTGTCCATTTCTCGCTTGACGATATCCAGTTTACCTTGCGTCATAGATCTTACATTCCATGTTGCTATGTGATATATCTCCTTGCAACATCGGACTTTCCGGTCGCTTCCCGACACATCCACAACTGAGCGTCCTTTTGGCTTTAGCCCAGCCGCTTCATTCGTCCTGGAGCTACTAGGAATCGCCCTTTGTTCATCCCCAGTAACATGTGGGACGCCTTCCAACCTGGGGGGCTCATCTTCCGGCGCCATATCGATAATGGTATTGTGACTGGCCATAGGGTTTTCTTGGCAGGAAATACTGGAGTGGGTTGCCATTACCTTCTCCAGTGAATCACATTTTGTCAGAACTCTCTGCCGTGACCTGTCTATCTTGGGTGGCCCTACACAGCAGAGCTCACGACTTCATCGAGTTTCGCAAGCCCCTCCGCCACGACAAGGCAGTGATCCATTAGTTACAAATAAAAAAGCATTTACTTGACTTTAACTGCAAGTGCATTTTAACAGCCTATCCATAATCCACCAGTTCCCAATAGGTTCGAGATCAGACAAGCCCTCCCTTTCTTTATGCTTTACATCGAGCGAGCACATTAATTCGTACTGCAGGGCCTAATACATGCCTGCAAATACAATACTACTTTTCTAAGAGATGTGGAACTTCATTAAAATTCATTTTATGACCGAAGTAGCAATGATTGTATTTTATCTTGAAAGAAGCAGCAAGAAAAAACAAGGGTATGAAGGGAGACAATACAGGCACTAACTTACAACTAATGTTTATTGAAGCACACATGAAATATATAAAGAAGTCCAGCACCAACACACACCACTCAATCACTGATAAGCAAAAAGCAAAACATGAATCACTAAAATTTAAGAACAGTTCCCTATCTAGATAACCCAACTCACTGCATGGTAACACGATGGATTCTCTTCGCCTGCCGGGAATATCACTCCGTAGGACGAGCACACCAGCGCATTCCCTCGATAGCGCCGCGCGTCCGAAGACGTACTACGTACCCTCAGGTGACAGGCAAGCCATTGATGCGCGGGGTGCAGCACAGATGTCCACACAGTCCCACCGCGCCTTCGGTGCTCGCCAGCTTATTGCATACAACACGTTGTTCCCCCACAAGTTCGGCGCCGTCTCCGGAAGCGCACAGGGCAAGCCACGGAGAGTGCGCCGCCGCCGCTCAACTCCGGCCGCGGGCGAGCTCACCATTTACAGTTAACTCGCGCCTCAACTCTGCACTCGGTGAACTTCGAAAAGGTTGTCCATTTATCCAGTGACGACTTGAAATGTGCCCGCGCCACACAAGCGCAATGCAATGATGCGAAGATCAAACAGCACAGACGTCGGTGGCTGATCACGTTTATCCATGTTCGGCGTGAGCGGCAGGGACGGACGGAAGCTAGCCATGGCCGCATTCGTAAAATGATAATGTGCCAGAATTCCCAGGTCACTGTCACTCTCAGCTGATGCTTTAGAGAAAGGTTCGGTGCATCCTTGTCGTATCTTCTTCCGTGAAAAGTTTGGTATACCGGTAGAACGAATTCCACGCAGCGAGCGAGCGATGCGATGTCGGCCATGTTTACAAGCGGAGTGGCGGTCGAGGAGCGGCCAAGGTAGCGTCGTCGCAGACTCGAGATTCTTGAGAAAACTCAAGTTTTCCCCGCCGCTGGAGGAGCGATTCGAGTGGAGATTGCTTTCTGAAACGAAAAACAGGCCTTGAGGGCCGCTTGGAGCAGAAGTTCGAGTGAAGGCATGTTTGTGAATACGGCGGCTACTCTTGCTCGGCTAAAGTCTGCTTTGATTGATTTCCTGCTTAGCCAATGATGCCGATGGTGCTAGTGTGGCGTCTGATGGAGATGCTCGAAATTATGCGGCTGCTGATTCCTCGGTGCCGGTTCTGCAAAAGCCATTCTTTGCAGGCAGAAGCCCCTTATCGGAAGATTTAGGGCAGTGATCGTGCAATCAGAAAGTTTGGTCAAAAATCTGAAGTCTTCTAGAAAATCGGAAGGGTTGGCTGCAGGTATGTACGCAACATGCCTTCCCCACAAGTGTGTCCTTGTCTGTGGAAGCCACCAAGCAGAGCAAACTTGCTATTAGTCCTCAAATTTGTACCGCAGCTCAGCACTAAGTAGGTTCTGAAACACTGCTCATATACAGCGACAACTTAAAATGTGCAGCACCACAGAAGTATGTGATGATCAATTACAGCACTGGAGTTGGTGATAGACCATGATTATGCATACTTGGTGTCAGAAGCTGGGATGTCAGGAGGGATGCCAAAGCCATACCCAGGAAAAATAATGTGCCAGAAGTTCTAAGTTAACCAGGGTTGACCTGGGCTGTCACTCAGCAAATGCTTCAGAGAACAGATCTGTGCATACTCACTGTATCCACTTTAGTAAAAAGCTTGTAAACCCACAGAACAAAGCCCACAGAGAAAGCAAATGATAAGATGTCAAGTGTTTACAAGTTGAGTGCCAGTCTATGAGCCCTCAAGGTCACATAACTGCCAATAAATGAAAAGCAGAGATTCAGAGCTGCGTGGAGTTAAAGGGAATATATTCTTATGAAGTGAAGATTTCCTGTCACTATACTCAATCTCACAAGCTGTCTGCTGCACATGGTCCATTCGAGATCATATAGATTATAGTAGGTAATTGTACTCTGTGCCTCTCACCCCTTGAATTGGCCAAGGTGAAAGTAGGAGCACAATGACCTACTTGGACCCTTTGCAAAACTCAATGAGTCACCTATCTTATATAGCAAAATCCTTGTGGGAGAATATTTTTACACATCCTGGGTGCACAGTCACGTGACACATGGGTGATGTAGCCTACATGTCACATACACATATCTCCAAGATTTTTTTTTTACAGAGGCATGCTGCTCAGTCAAAAGACGCGATGCGCGGGAGTGTAGTGCACACCGATTCTGTGCGTTTGCAATTTTTGTTTTCGTTCTGTTCCTTCCGATAGTTTGGTGGGGCGGCTGGTATGCAATGCGATGCAGGGATTCTGGAGTCGTAAGTCTGCTTTTTTGCAGCATGCCACCGGGATGGTACGTTTGCTTTCTGCAGTCTAAAAAAAAATGTGCAAAAGTACTTGCCGTGAGCGGGGCTGCATACATAGTGAGTACCAGAGTGCGAGTTATTTGCACACACACGCGCCCATACATGCCCATACACATGCAGTTTTCTAGTGGTGCAAAAAAAAGTAATTCTGTCAAGATAGAGCATCTTCTAAGGGGCACGTAAACTCTGACGTTTGGATTAAGCAATGGAATTATACAAGATGTTTCACATAAGGTTTGCTTTATGGGGTTTAACACCCCAAAGCGACTCAGGCTTGTATCACATGAGGGGCTTAACTCAAGGTACTAAACCGGCCCATGTGCGGACACAGAAGCAGTCAAACCTTCGGTGCTACAAAAAAAAAGAAAAGCAAGCATGCATACTGCTCTGTGCTTTGCCGAGGCAGCTCCAAGCAATCACTCACTTGAAATCGTGCTGCCTTCGTTGGCCAGCCTGCCCCCCCCGCCCCCCCCCCCCCCGAATTTATTTTTTCCACACTGCTAAAAAAAAAGAAAGCATGCATACTGCTGTGCGCTTGGCTCGCAGGACAGCTATACTCCCCTCCCATTACCTCCACTCCCCCTTCCCACCCGCTACTCATTTTAAAGGACGGCCAACATCCCAGCACCCTTGCATCCTTCCCGCGCAGACCAGGCAACCCTTTTCTCACTCCCTCCCAGCAGAATGAAAAAAAAAACCCATGCAGGACATGCAGGAGTGACATAGTCACGTCACTTTTGTTTCAACGAGGTTTGGGTTGCTTTGGCTTGAGCAGCATTATAGGGAGCACTCAAGACTTGATTGCTTCTGTGCGCAGCGTGTTAGAGCACAGGACTCGATCGGCCACCTTTGTACCTTAAGTTAAACCCACCGTGTGAAACGATAGTGCCGGAAAACTGTTGGTTCATAAGCTAAGCCACATCTTTTATGAATTTACAGCTTAAGTTCAAACACCAACGTTTATGTGCCCTTAGAAGATCCTCTCAGTCTTGACAGTTATTTCTTTTCTGCCACTGCAAAACAGTATATGTGTAGCGTGCGTGTGTGCAAGTAACTCATGCACTAGCCTTGCATATTTTCATTACAATGAGGAAAACAAATGCACAATCCCTGCAGCGCACTGTGAAGAAGCAGAGTCTTGACTCCGTGTCCTTGCATTGCTCGAATACCAGCAACGCCACTAAAAGAAAAAGAATGAAAGCTAAGCAAAAGATTGCAAATGCACAGAAACGGCGCTCACTCTAAATTCTTTTGCATCATGCCTTTTGACTGAGCAGCGCTTCTCTCTCAAGGAAAAAAAGAATACAAACTCCACAAGATATGTGTACGTAACATATAGGCTATGTCACTGATGTATCACGTGATTGTGCACTGAAGACATGCAAAAATATCCTCCCAATTCCCTTTGGGGCAGAAGTTGTGTGCAATGCTGAATATTTCTGTATCAAACCTCATGTTATCCACCAATCTGATGAGGAGCTTGCCTTCACTATTGAAAACCAGAAGGGGCGGAAGTGGGGTGGGGGGGCGGTTATGAATTTTGTTACTGAGTGGAGCAGGTAATGGATGTGGTCATTGTCACAAGAAATGTCTCCTGGAAGCCGCCTATTTCTGCCCCCAAAACAGGTTTGGCCGCCAGTGAAGAAGTTTGCGCTGAGCAGAGAAGCATTGCAGAAATATTCTGCCAGAAAAACCCCATACTTCATTCATGGTCTATGATTACATATTGCATAGTATTATCGATAACACTGCCCTCTTTTCTCTTTTCACTTTACATACAAATTATATTCGCACTCAGTTTAGCTACCAAAAATGTGCAGGGGGGCCTTTTAGAGAGGAAATTTGTCGGAGCTGATTTATAAGAAAGCAGCCATCAACAGGTCTAGTTGAAGACAGGAAGACCAGAAAAATAACCCTCCAGAAAGGTCTTCTAGGAGTTCCAATTTGAGAAAAATTTATTCACAGCAGTTTGGCATAAATGTTGTGTGAAATTTAGAAAAACAAAGACAGACATGCTGAAAAAAAAGAAAATTAAATAGGGACAAGAGAGGTGGCAACTGCGAAAAAGAGCCACCTGTAACCATGGTCTGGACGCATGCCAGGCTGTCACTTTGGGTTCATATTATATAGGCTCATGCTCTCTTCGATTGTTCCCTGTGAAGTGCACTTTTAGTTTTCATGTAGGCTCGCTTTTAGAGAAAAACCATGGAATTTTTTTTAGAATATTAAGAAGCAAATAATTTCAGGAGTTCCAAAGCTCCTTGAAATAGTTCCTGAAAACCAAGGGTACTCAATGATATCAAAGGCCTGTGTAAGCCACACTCCATGATCATCATATTGAAGGGAACGGCTTACCAGTCCAGCCTCTGGGGCCTGTGCCCAATAAAGTATGGGTGCATCATGTAAAACTTATGAAATCAGCTGGTAATGACATCTGCTTCAAAACTTCTGGCTTTTCCTATTTAATGTAACTTGCATTTTCAGTAAGTAGCACTTTAGTGAATAGAATGCAGTAATTTATTATAAAAGACAGCTTCAGCTTGTCCTCAATGTCCTTTTATTTCCCTAAAGCTGAACATGAGCTATGAGAGACATCATGAAGGAGAGCTCTGGGTTAATTTCCAGAGCCCTCTTCCACAAAAGTTCTTCAAGCTATGCAGTGGCACCAAATGTGGGCAAATTTGCATTTTGCCTCTATCAACAGGCCACAGGCACCATTCCCCTCCGCACTCTCAAACTAAACAGCCAAATGTCATAGCCAATAAGCAACGGCAGCAAGCAAAGAAAACACGGAAGAAACCTAAATGTCAAAATAAACATGAGGGGTCACAAATCCCGTAGTGGGTTAAGCAAATAAAAAACTACACATGCTGAAAAATGTCTTCAGTACTTACATCAATGTCCTGCTTCTTGCCCACCACAGCACAGCACAATTCCGGCAAAGGGTATAGAGCTTCAAGGCGCCATTGCTTACGAAGCCACATGGAACTGCTGCAAGGTAAAAAGTACCATGACCCAACAAATTAGTGAAAATGTAATATAGTGCAACACGTACATGCAGAGGCTTTGTGAGCAAGAAATAAAGCCACAGAGTAGGAACCCCACAATACTGTCTTTTTTTTCTTGAAATGATGCACGACATGCTGGTGCAGGTCGCTTCATGAAATTTGCCTCTGCCTGCTAAATAATCTCAAATTATTATTTTTTAATTCAAAATTTCACTTTGGGATTCAATTAGTTGAAGGGCGATTGCCTACAATGCCAGAGAAGAAACAATGTTGACATCACCCGAGACATACCAACAGTGAAATAAAATAACTCCTTTCACTCCATCTCGTTGCCAGCCTGGCAAAAGAGCAAGTCAGGCATCACAGTGCCCCTAGTTACAAATAAAAAAGCATTTACTTGACTTTAACTGCAAGTGCATTTTAACAGCCTATCCATAATCCACCAGTTCCCAATAGGTTCGAGATCAGACAAGCCCTCCCTTTCTTTATGCTTTACATCGAGCGAGCACATTAATTCGTACTGCAGGGCCTAATACATGCCTGCAACTACAATACTACTTTTCTAAGAGATGTGGAACTTCATTAAAATTCATTTTATGACCGAAGTAGCAATGATTGTATTTTATCTTGAAAGAAGCAGCAAGAAAAAACAAGGGTATGAAGGTAGACAAAACGGGCACTAACTTACAACTAATGTTTATTGAAGCACACATGAAATATATAAAGAAGTCGAGCAACAACACAAACCACTCAATCACTGATAAGCAAAAAGCAAAACATGAATCACTAAAATTTAAGAACAGTTCCCTATCTAGATAACCCAACTCACTGCATGGTAACACGATGGATGGCTCACTAACACATTCATTGCCTAGTTGTAAAATGTGTCTAGCTTCAATGATTTCCCAGCTGATTTGCAATGGATGACAGCCAGAATGTGCGCAGCAGAAAGAAACTGAAAGCAACCAGTGCATTCTTTACAATGCACAGCCAAGTTGACCTCTACCTATATCTACTCAAATGGAACCAGTCGGAAGTTTTAGTGATTCATGTTTTCCTGTCTGCTTATTGGTGATTGAGCGGTTTGTGGTGTTGCTTGGCATTATATATTTCTTATTTGCATCAATAAACTTTAGTTGCGAGTTAGCATCTGCTTGCTTCTTTTCACGTCCTTGTTTTTTCGAGCTGCTACTTTCACGATGACACCTTATCAACTCACCCAAATTGCCATCCTTATGATCGTATTTCAGTCAGTGAGATTTTACTTCATGTGACACTAATCAACACACATGACCACGTTTCATGGAACTTAAAGCCAATCGATGAGAGCCTCATCATAAAGCATGAAAGTTGGCTCAGATATGCAGCTCTCCATGCCAACACAGCTTGCACAGACATGATTTTCTGTGGTAAACAAAACACTGGGCTGCTGCAAGGGTGGTACAGAGCAAGCAGAGGGTGCTCTGACACAGAGAAGAAATGTGGCATTGAATCTTGTTGTACATGGGGCCAATGTTTTGGGGCTGTGCAGCCGAATCTAGGTACGAAAGGAAAGGAGAAAAGTTTCTGTCCCCTTGCCGTGAAGAGTGGTTTGCTCACTATTAGGGCTAGAAGTGTACTGGGTTGAAGTGAAGGGAGGAAGTTGGAGAGTTAATGCAAGGTCACTAGGGCTGAAGTAACCCACTCTACATGGCAAGGGGAAAGAGGTATCTTGCCTCCTCCTTCCTGCCTAACTTCAGCTGCATAGCCACACTTATCCCCGAGTATAGTGATGTGCTACCGTGATCAAGACTTGTAGAACTGAAAACTGAAAGTAACAAAGGGGTATGGCATGATTAAAATATCTATGGCGTCCAGGTGAATAGCACGCTGCACTCCAGGGTTGCTGACGGCATATTTACTTATTTTATATTAAAAAAAAACAGTAGTTAGTGAACCAGAAATATAATACTTCTGCTATTGTGAGGATTCCAAAGCTATGTAAACTGCATGAAGAAAGTGAAACTAGCAATAGCTTGCACTGACGACTCACCAGGCACCCACTAGTGAAAGAAAAGTGGAGCAAAATGTCATCTGCATCACCACATTCATCATGAAGGTATTGCAGACACTAAGCATAGTTCCCTATCATAGCACTTCTGATATCATATCCAAGCCATCTATAAAGCTACCTAGCTTGTCACATGAACATTTCAGCAGATGACTTTTCAATGGTCATATGACTGACCAAATTCTCATGAAAAAAAAAATGTTTATGAACAAATCAGCACTTTTCTCAGAGTTCACTGCATGGGAGTGAGTTTGTCAACTGGTAGTGTTTCAGAAAAAGGGGTCATCAAACTGCAAGTAACCTGAGTTGAGTTGCAAACAACGAAATTTCGGAGAGTGGTGAGGGGCAGACTTTGTGGCATTACGAAGGTCATCTACTAACGCTAACAGCAGGTAGCCTTGATTTGATGATAGGGTTCAACATGCCAAAGAAGCTTAGACAAAGAGGGTCAGCAATAGTAGGTAGCTCTGGATAATTTTGACTATCTACACTTCTTCAATGTGCACTGACACTGTACAGCACATGGGGACTTAGCGTTTTGCTACCACCGAAATGTAACCACCCTGGCTCGGACCAAGCCCGCATCACCCAACTCACTAGTTAAATGCCCTAAATACTGAAGCCACCACAGTAGGGTGTAGGCAGCCTTGAAGAGAGTTACATTTGCAGGCATGTTTTGTACAAGCCAAGCTTATATAAGCTGGGTATGGCCAAGCTGCGGCTAATGAGTAGCAAGGGGCTCCTTGCAAAGTGCAGATCAAGACAGCTTGGCACCTGTCCACCACCCACCATTTGCAGTATTTCTGCCTCTACAGCCAGCTTCTCTGTTCTTTCTCCTTCAAGTTCCAAACCACCTATTGTTTAGAATTCTTTTGAACAATGAAACAATGTGCCACCCTTATGGACACACATCTAACAGAGCTGCTCACGACTGTAACCATGCTCATTCGAGAATTTCAATATGTTTGCTTTACAAATGGGGCAGTAGAGGCATATTACCAGTCGTGGCATGAGTTCTTCACTGTGACCACCAGCTTTGTTAAACGAAAAAAAAAAACGTCATTCTTATCATTTACTTTGCTCTTTGTAAAATGTTGCCTTTTTAGTGAAGAGTTCTCATTAAAGGTATGGCAGCAGTTGCTGTAGGCCCATACCTAAAGAGCTGTCTGACATATGCCCGCATTGTAATAGCTTGCTCGCACATGGAACTGAGCCTTAGCAAGCTTCGCGGTGATGCAGAGATGTTTGCCCATGCTAACATCTTGGCATTTCCATAATGACGCAGATCAGTGTCTTCACTCTACTTGTGCTATGAGCATTCCTGTCACTAGCACATATTGAAAGTAAAAGGGATGACAGCAGGCAATGCGACATATGCCAGCAGAGACATGTTCACCTGCTTTTCCTCTGCACATAGTGAAATACAATCCCAGAAGTGGTCTGCCGGCTCTGCAAAAGAGCACCTGCATCCAGTACAGATTGTGTCCCGACTGCGTTTGGAACTCATGCCAGCGCAAGTAGGTGGTGCCCATGAACTGACAGAAGAATTGCCTGATATTATGTGTGCTAGCCCGTGGTTCGTCTACACGTGCCAGCTGTTTTTAAACCTGTAACAGGTCTGCATTTCTCCCGCTGCTTCTTGGGATGGTATTGACATCAACAGTTTATGCCATTCTTTCGTATAGCCGAGTGCGGGCAAGCAGGGTAAAATTTCTTTGGCACTATTCTCAAATAAAAGGAAGTCGCAGTTCACCATTTTCACTGTTTCAGAGTTCAGGAATGGCTTTAAGTTCATGAATAGCACATAAAGATGGTTTTCGCACAAAGTCTTCAAGTCACACTCCGAGCTGAGGTCTTTAAAAAAGATTATTGCATAATACTTCTGCTCTTAGACTTGCTGTCCTCAAGAGTGAGCACTAGTTCATGACAGCAATTTGCATTCATAGCAGCGGCAAGTAATGATCATCTATTATGGAGCACAGAGGGCACAGTCAGCACAGCAGAGCATGCTACTGGAAATGGAAGGTGCAGCTGAACAAATACTCAAGCAAACTTCTAGCCGGTTCTGTTGATTTCGGCAGAGCAATCCACTGCTCCAGGGACCGATCTTGGCTCAGCAATTGCTCCCCATCTGCATTTGGAAGATGGGACCTGTGTTCCGGATCTGCATTTGGAATACAGTTACTCCAAAAGGAGCAGAAAACAATGTTCTGTAAGTCCCTAAACCCTGTGATTGGAATTGACCATTAGTAAAGTCTTGTCATGTATCACCTCGATCTGCTCATAATTTAAGTAGCATTATGAAAGTCTGCAATTCTGCAGGAACCTCTGATCTCACACCAAGAATTCAGTACCCATAGCAGGCACAACGTGCATCTAGAGATGCCAGGTAATGTAACTCATAAGAAATGTTATGCTAACTCTTCTTTACCAACTAAGAGAGCAAACAGTATTTCTGTCATTGAACCTTCTTTTAAACACTATTTCACGGCAATGGCAAAAGGCATTTTGAGTCAACTGGAGGTCAAACCTAGTACAGTGGCGATGAACGAGCCCCTGAGCCTGCCATGCGCCAAGGCGTAAATGCACTTCACTGCAATGTACGAGTAAACAAGCGGAAGGCTGGAAGCTTGAACAATCTGTTTCCAGTAAACAGTGATGTTTGGGTGGTTAGGTTGGAATACCAAGCAAGCACTTTGCCCATAGCTTCATCTACTAGATTTCCTCTCAAAGGTATAACCAGCAAACAATGTCTGCAACTTAAGACAGGAATACAATCACAGCATGTCTTGAATGTTCTGAAGACTTCGATCATCACATTGACTTTTTAATCATGCCAGTCGTCTCAACATCAAATCAAAGCAATATATGTGGCAGCTTATGGAACCCTCGCACATACAAAACACACCGAGAAATGCAAGCCAGTCAGTCTAAAGGAAACCTATCATCAGCATATTATTCATGGCCTTCACAGTGTCACCAAGTTTGCTCCCTCACCACCCTATGAACATTCAGTGTTTGCACCCCAACTTGGGTTACACAAAATGTGGCGGCTCTTTAAACGAAATAGGAGCAGTGCACCAAGAAAGGCAAAAGTTCGTCCCTAGCTCCCATTATGTCAACTGAAGAATGTGCAGTCGGACCAGAAATATGGATTTCTGAAAATATGTATTCTGTATAGAAATATGAGTGATATCTAGGAATTTAGGAAGATAGTGGTACCAGTGCAGTAAGCAGTCTGCCCCTTGTGCATCATGAAGGGCCAATGCTCTCGAACTTCAAAACCTTTTATCATGCCAAAACATGCTCACCCAATCAATTATGAATTGCGAAAGGCTACGCACTCTAAAGTGGAAACACTTCCATGCAAAAAAGTAAAAAGAAGCCAAATGCTGAATGCAATGTGACTGTTCAAACAATGTCTGGAAGTGCATGTGGCAACCAAGCAATTCATAAATGTGGTAGCCATTCATAATCTAGATCCAGACACAACACTAATTCCATGTCAACATCTACCGTTGCTTCTACAAAACATTCATAAATTTAAACAAAAACACCACAACTGAATGATACTTTAAGAAGCAAAGGCTTGTTTTGCTTGGAATTCTGCATGCACTCTTCATTTTGAAACCTGCATGAATTTCATATTCCCACATCTGTGATGAATCAGTGGTATACTGTACGGAAAAACTGCACACATTTTGCTTCACATTTCATATCAGAGAAGATGCCAATGGGGCATCTCAGCCCTAAGTCAGATTTTTTTCGCTTCATTTGTAAATACTTAAACATGAAAATTAATACTATTGGTACTGTTCAATGCATAATTACCTTTACACCTTAGTGACATTTCTGGACTGAAGGTGTGGGTTTGGTCTCTGTCATTTATATGCGCTTAGTAGTTTTTGGGGATTACTTCAGTCACGACCAAAGTATGAAAAAGAAAATGTCAAGCCCAATACAGGTGAAAAAATTCAAAATAGCTCAAAACTTTTTTTTTCCCCTTCTGCTACCCAAGGCTCGACAATGGAGTTTAAGTACGGTTGCTGCTGAATCATACTGCCGTCGCATGTTCGCCGGCTTCATATCTCGTAATCCGCAATATTTATGGAACATAAGAATAATGATCTATCCCTGTTGTAACGCAGGTAGGTTTTACCGCTTATTCAATCTGTGTAGTTGCAACTGCACAAGCGCCGGATCTTCAACTGAAGCGCAACATAAGGCCCGGGTCGAGGCACTTGGAACTGGCCCATTCTAAATTCTTGCCGAAGGCTGAATTGCAGTAGGCGCCAGCATCGTGCACCCCGCAATGGTCTTACGAGTGATGATTTGTACGGCATATTCTACTCTGAGCGTGCAGCCCCTGGCACTAACTGTCTCTTTTCCAAGACACTGCAAACGCATTCACCCTTCCCTCGTCAAAAGCAAACTACCGTATGTTATAATGACGTGCGCGTCTTGATGTTTACGAACTAGCGCTGTGTTGGCATGCATCATCAGTTCTGCGCAAAGTTTTTAGGAGAATGTACAGGGAAGATGGAAATTAACTTACCTCCGAGATGTCAAATGTATGCCGGGTGGTGGCCGCCCTCCAATAGTCCCGTCGTCAGCGTAGTGTTTGCAGTGAGAGCGCACAAATGAAACGCACTACCTGTCGGGCACGCGAGCACACTTTTTGCACAGGTATGCACACAACCTGACCACGCTTCTGCACATCGCACGAGCTATTTTGTTGCGCTCTGTGCCTCGTATATCTCGAAAGAATGAAGCTATAGTGCCTAGAATATAGTGTGCTGAGCGCGCCGCCCGCGCTCAGCACTAGTCAGGCACTATACACCAACGCATAATGGCTACGGCTTGCACTTCGATCCGCTTCGGCTGCCTCGTCTGGTTTCGACTTGTTTCGGTTTCGGAAGTCGCTGACTTAACGACTTTGCTGCTCGCCGAACAGTGGCAAGCACGATGTCGGGCGTCTACGCGCTAACGCTGCATGTTTGTCGTGTATGCGCGCCTGTAGTTTGTACATTCAGAAATGTAGCAGTGCTAGCGAAAGACCACCTTGAGTTTCGCTTCTTTTCTCGCGATGCTGGACAAACTAACTGCGTGCTTTGCTTGTCATGGACGTTAGGTTGACCGCGGTCTGCGGTTCGGCGAATCGGGGTTTTGGCCCAAATTCATTGCCAATTTCCTTGCGAAAACTCCTGTGCATAAACAGTTACTGTGGCAATTGTTTGTTTGTTAATATTGGAAGACTATATGGCGTTTTACAGATCAAGTGATTTGTTTGGAAACAGAAGATGCTGAATTGTGCTCGCTCATAAAGAACAGTGAGCGAGCCCAATTCGGCTCGCCCGCTGTTCCTTTATGGGCGCCACATCTATGGCTGTCAGCTCAAACTGGTCACCTGAGAGCGATCATTTCTTGATTGATATGTGCCTCACTACTTCAGTGTATATATAACTCTTGAATGGTGATGAAATTTTTTAATGCCTGAGCTTATAGCAAACGCAAGGACAGTTGGGTGAAAGCCTGAACTCTCAGTCAGAAAAGATATGCGATATGCAAAAATAGCTTACCAGTCAAGCTTCAAGTGAAGGCAGTGTGGGGTGTTTGCACGCTCTTTACTTCAATTAAGAAACTGACCATACAAATATTTCAACTTATCTCTGTGTCCTACAGCATACAGTAAAGAAGCTAAAGCAACCAAGCTGCTTTTTCCATGCAGCATAATGATTATGCACTGCTGGTGGAAACTGCACAACATATATTCGTGGAGTTGCACGTGCAGCTTTCCTCAATGCATCTCGCGTGACACAGCCTACAGTGACACTGAAAAATATGGCATCTAAAAGACATTTCCTTGCAATATGATGATTCAACATATATGTGCATAGTGCGCGTAGCTTCAAGACGCAACACATACTGTTGGTATCACCTCTCATAAAGTACTAAGATTTGTGTATCTCTTCATTAGTGTAAGATCACCGATTCAATCCTTTCTTTTTTTCTTTTTATTTGACAATGAGACGGACAACATTTGCAAGTGTCATTACGCAGCAGAAAGCTTCAATTCAGAGTAGTGCAGTTCAGCAAATGTTTGCTATAGTCTCAGGAAACTTAAAAATGGTGTATATAGATGTAGATGTGCAAGTCAAAACTCAAAAGGCTGTAGGAGCTGTTTTGCTCAGCCTATCCTTGTGCTGAAAACGAGAGTCAGGCTGGTTGGTTATAAAGAGTCGATTGAGTGAACAGTGCTCTAAGATAGTAAGGGAGATAAAGAAGCAGAATTGTTGTCATCTTCTCTCCCATCCCATCTGTTAGTGCTGTTCAGTCGTTTGAGAATTGTCTCTCTGTGGTCTTTAAAAGTGAATATGAGCTCGTGAAGTTCAGTACTGGAGTTGGCTTTCACATTTCTGCTATCACATTTACTTTTCCTTCTAGAGATGAAACTTCAAGCCAGTTCTTCATACAAACTTGTGATGCCTGATGGTGGTAATAGTGTGCAGTTATAGTGTGTTGCCTCCATTCATATGCAAAACACAATGTAAGGGAGAATTTGATCGCCAGTTTGACCGTCATCTACTTGGCAGGCAACACATCAATGTTATGCACACAGCCTTTGTCGTGCATCTATGGCTGCATTCAACTTTCAGAAACGAATGATTGAAAGAGAAGCAAATGATGTTATTAGATCCAGTTGAAGTATCTCGCTTTTGACACTGTTTTACAGTGAGCTCGAAATGTCGAGTAGTTGTTGCTCAGCGAGAATGTTGTCATATAAAGATTTCTGCGTAATGAAAGGAAGCAAGCACTTTTCTGCTAATGTTGAAAATGTGCTGCAAGCCAAGACCAAAATTGCGAAATATGAAAAAGTGTACCTGTCGCAAATAGTCATGAAGTAATCATTAGGTGAAAGCTCTAACTTTGACTTCTTACATATTGGAAGGACCTACACAGTCTCAACGACTAATTTTTTAGCATGCAAGCATGTACATGGCCACATAGTTTGCATGCTCTCTTAGAGCATCTGTTCACACACTGGCTCCATGTGCTTCTACAAGCTACACAAATACGTGACCAGCTCATTCTCATTCAATCTTGCACAGTGGCTGTGCGTGCTTCTGTGAGCTTGCTCATGGGCTCATTCACACTCACAAGAACTTGTACAATCTCATGCGTTCCTGCACAGTGGCTCTATGTGGTCTCATAAATCCACGTTTAATCTCCCAAGAACTCACATATTCTTATACATTCTCATTCACTCTCACACTTTCTTGTACAGCTCAAATAGTTTTTTCAATAGGGGGAGCTTGACGTACAGTCGTGAGCAGCCTTGTGTAGAGCGCGCCGACGGTGCTCTGCGGAGCAACTCAGCGCCATCTAACGTTAGGCTCTGTGTTAGAGTTATGCGTCCCGTGCGCATGCGCGGCCAGCATAAACCAGTGCCTAGCTGCTCGTGGGTTCTCGGCCTCATTCCGATTCAGTGATTGCGCTTCATGCCGCCAGGCACGCGCTTAATGATACGTAACAGCTAGCGGCCTGAAAACCAAGGCGTTTCGCGGAATCACGAAGCAGCTAAGCACGTGCAATGTGATATCTGGTTATCGCTCGGTTCAAAAGCAACTGCAAGTGATAGCTAATGATCGCGCGTTTCAAACAAACACCATAGCAAATAGTGCGAGAATTGGTTGGCTGTTTGGTGTCTCTTTTCGTCCTGTTCGTATAAGGTTCTTTAACGTGCGCTGACATCGCACAGCACATGGACGCCGCTTCGTTTCGCCTCCATCGGCTGCGTTTCGATGGAGGCGAAACGAAGTGGCGTCCGTGTGCTGTGCGATGTCAGCGCACGTTAAAGATCCCCAGGTGGTCGAAATTACTACGCAGCCCTCCATTACGGCTCCCCTTTCTCTCTTTCCACTTTCCCTCCCACCTTCTTCTCTTCCCTTACGGCGCGGTTCAGGTGCCCACAGGGCAAGTGTGACGTATACTGCGCCTTTCCTTTCTTGTGAACCAATTATCTATCTATAAGGTTACGACCACGCACCATGCGTTGCAGGCGTCTCGTATGATGGCGTGCGTTTGGGCCGGGTTATAGTGCTCTAGAAGATTGGGCAGTGTGTCGACCGCGCCGCGAAATGCATGAGCGAGGGTACAGTGTACTTTTGCGATGACGGAGGCGCCGCAGCGCAGAGGGCGCCACCAGCAACTGGTGTGTCAGCCGTCCGAGCGCCCGCGTATGCGCGCTGTGAGGCGGGGCGGATACCGCGCGTACTGTACGTTCCTGTTCGCTTGTGCGTCGTCTCGAGCTGTTCGCGACAAGATTTTACAAATATGCCGGTTAACGGTGCTCAGTACTGTTAGCAATCATCTAATTTATTTTCCATTTTGGCCGTCGGCAACACCTCGGGGAAGTAACATGACAGTTGGCTCCGAAGAAAACAGCTTGGAGAGGGCCGGCGTACGACTCGCACAGCACGCTTCACTCGCCGTACAGCTTGCATTAGCATTCCTAAAGCACCTAATTCACGTCCAGAAATGTAGTCGTTTTGAAAAGAGGGCAGTGTGGAGGCAGGATGTATGAAGAAGTGAAACATACAACACGTGTGTTCGAGCGCTGACTAAAACTGGTCACAGTAACCCCATTTTTAAAACAGTCCAAAATTGTATATTCCGTTGTTTCCCACGCCAACTATGCCGACTACAGTACGTCACTGAAGCCACAAGTCGGCATTCAGTTGGAATTAAATTAATGTGGACTACCCCGCATGGAGGTAGAGATATATAGTGAAGTAAGGACATGAAAAACGAATGACACAACGCCAACCCAAGCATCCTTGGCCGACCATTTACGTGTGGCCGACGTTCGGAAAATGGTCGGGAGCCTACTTAGTCGGCTAGTAAACCACGGCAAGCGGTCGGCCCGGAGGTAGCCGCCAGCCATTTCGGCAAGTAGTTCGCAGCGGGCTTTGGCCCGACTTTTTGGCCGGACTAAATGCCGGGCACGGCGCCAGGTTAATGGCAAGAGTGCGGCAATGCGTCGGCCCGACTGTTGAGGCGGTACATTGAAAAAAGGTTATGAAGAGCATGACTGCTACTTTTTTTTTTTTTTAAATTTGCCTGTTACTCGGCTTTGGTTTTTCGCGATGTTATGTAATTTGCGCTTAGTATGGAACAAAATGATACATGCTATTTATTGTAAATGTTTTGTTACATTAATTAATGCTATTGTTTGTTTAACTTGTCGCTCACATTTTTAGTGAACCTTATAGCTGTTAGTAAAATTATTTACCGAGTTCTGATAAACAGCACGCCACAAGGTGACCGCGATTTCATGTGTAGATCATGTCATTATACATTATACTGTTTGCTTATTACGAAGCGCAGCTGTAGGTGATGTAACATCAGTTATATTTTTGGCGCACAAGCTCCCGTACACCCCATTTAGCCCGTATCACTCACTGAAATTCGCTATATGGCAGCTGGGCACTTGAGTAGACGCTACTTCGCATTGTAAGGGAGGAGAAGGCTATTGTGTAAAATAAAAGAAGCGGACAGAAGAGAAAAAGCACACGGGGGGCAGAAATTATGCGTAGGGCACTGGCAAGCCTTGGCCGCGGCGAACGCTCCAGCAGGCAAGCAGAGACAAATTCTAAAAACACTACTTCGCAGCAGGAGAAGAGAAATGCGTACACGGAGGGAGACTCGGACGAAACAAAACCGACCTCACGCTCGGACGTTTCGAAGGAAGGGCGGAAAAGAGGGGGAAAATGGGAAGGGCGGAGCAACTGTGTCACCCCCGCAGCTCGAAAGTTGGTGGCGAGCGTTCCTGACTGGGCGAGAGAAGAAATGTACACACGCCGACTTTGAAGAGAGCATGCAGTTTTGTGGTATTTGTATACTATTTTTGAAGGAGCTCTTTTCGAACAAAGTTGTCTTACGATCAAATACATGAAGAAAAAAAAAACGAAGGAAAATGATTATTGTCCAGGTTATTAATCGCATACTGTTTTTCTCAAAACAGTCTGGTAAAGCTAAGAGCCGCGAGAAAACAGGCCAGCGTCCTTGTCATTTGGTTTTGTTTCTTTGCGTGTGGCCCATTCATCCTCTTTTACGACTTTACGACCTGCCGGGGTGGGACGGGCGGCTGTTTTCATTTTTTTTTTTTTTCGGAAGTCGGAGGGGCGCATTTTCGCAGCGAGCGGTCCGATTCTACACCGGAAACTAACCCCCTCTCCTCCCCCGCTTCTTGTCAACAGTTCTTGGAAGACTCGGCAGCTTGTGCTCGTGGGTGCGTGCGTGCTTTCAAGTTCGTTGCAGAAGTGTAGAGCGCGACCAAGAGACGATCTCGAGCGCGCGAGGACGCTGTACGTGCGAACGAAATGTTGGAAATGCAAGCGCGTTTTCCAAAGTTGCGCGTTATTAGTTAAAATTACAAGACAGTCAACTTTGTTACCTTCAATAACTAGGCGCTGGACAACCAGACCTCTTTTTCATTCGCATTTATATATTGTCAGGACAAGTGACTGTAATAGTTTTCAACCGCTGTATCCTTTCAGTAACTCCGCCAAGCCATCCTGAAGTAACGCGCTCCTCCGGCGCGTTTGGACAAAAAAAAATCGAAGATGCTCCGCTTTTTCTGTTTTTCTGTTTGTTTGTTTTTTCCTTTTTTCCTTTTTTCTTTTTGCTCAATAATGGGAGTGTGGTTTCATAGGAACGATACAGTTGATTTTTATTTATTTTATTAGTATTTCGCTTTTGTTTTACAGATTGTTTTGAATTATGGCTTCTATATTTTCTTGCTTGTTACTGCCCACTCCTGGTCCGCGAGAGACATATTTTCTCAACGCATCCTGCATATCAATATGAGTTTGAGACCCCTATGTTATACAGAGTGATTGAAAATTAATAATATTTATTGAGAGCTACACGAGGTACGCGCAATAAAAGAAGCTAATTGAAAAGAATTCTTTCCTGAAGCAGCTGCCGCAATTTCGGGTTTTTGTTGTGGCTTCAGACTAATAATATGGAGAACTTTTAGTTTTAAGGCGTGAACATGTATCGGAAGGGATTAAAGCGAATTATCTGTCGTACGTACTAAGCCGAGAGATCGCTTGTAGAATAGCCCTGCATGTGGAAGGAATGCTGCATAGGTCCAGAAACTTAAGACTTCTGCTTGAAAAGTACCGGGATAAGAGAGTAGAAACGATCATGACGTCATAGGCGTGAACTTCAACCATTTACTTAGCAGGGAACCAAAGAAATCTTATTGATAAACATGGAAATAGCAAAGCACACTGGGACAATAAATAATGTTTCAGTAAAACAGCAAACAGTACCGAACATATAAGGTAGCGGCAAGAAATATATAATGCAGTGAGTTTCTGGTCACACGTTGTATATCAATAATGCGCAGCTGCAACAGGACTCCCTCGGGAGCTCTGACCACCTAACAAATTTCCAGACAGTCGATTGCTCGATCCTTTGTGCTCACACATATACGCGTGAGCCGCAGGCTTGCGTCTTTCAAGACAAGAACCGAGTTCAAATCACTTCGATGTACAAGTGACCTTCCTGAGTTTGATGTGCCGCGTCAACAACCTCCGGATAAAGCTTTGCTCTCCAAGAGCTAACAGATGGCTATATCTAGGTGAGACGCACTAGCATGGGGAACAGTAGACAACGGGGTCACCGAAAGAATACGATCGACCGCGTTCCTATTCTGCCAAATGATCAATCCCACGGACTTCACTACACGTTGTTCGAACGCTTCGCGCGGCCTTCCACTGTGCGACGAAAAAGCTCACGGCGCTAGGCAGCGGAATGTCCAAGCTGCGACACAGTCCTTAAGGACACGTGTGTGAGACTCGACCTGACCAAAGTTGATACAGTGCAGATCAATATGCCAGCTGTAAAGCCTGTTTAATTTGGTGGGGATCGAATACGCCACACTCAGTGCGCCACCGAAAGTCTCTTACAGCATGCGGGAGATTGGGTGCAACAGGCGTCTCCCACTTCGCATACCTTTGGCACATATGTGTAGGGGCGCAGAATAGCAGAGCGCTTCGCAGAGATTAGATACTGCTATGGCTATCCATGCTCCGTCTACGAACATCTCCTCTAACTATGCGAACACGTGCGCCTGCTTCCCCTGACCATGCACTACAAACATCTGCCTTCTACTTCCAAGCCAGTATAAAAGTTAAGGCCGCCCAACGTAACCTATGTGATCCACTAACTCGGATACCCAATAGCGCACAACAAAGGGCATAATGAAGACAAGGCGGAACCCAAATAGGCGCCACCACCTAGCTATAGTGAAAATATAATCAAAGTAGATTGACTTTGCAAGAGGAATACACAAGAAAACACGTGCTAAGCCATGCAGGGTCGTATCATTGGGAGGCTGGGTCAATAAACAATCAAGGAACACAGATGTGGGAAAGTTGGCACCTGTGTGCACTAGGCTTTATCAGAAGTTTCGCGCATACGTTAATTAGCTATAACTTTAGGATGAACAAGATGTCCGAGATTATTGAGTTAATATCTATCCCTAGTGTGACTATTGTGACTCATGCACGTACGCACGCACGCACTTACGCACGTCTGCAGTCGCACGGAGTAAATTGTTCCACGACCTTACACAGTGGTACGATGGAATAGTTAATAATAATTGAAAGAAGGAAATAAAAATTAGGGGGACGCTCAAGCTTCCCCTTAACGTTTGACGGGATACAACGCCTTCTCATTCTTCTCTCTATCTCTCTATTTCGGTGGACAACCGCAGTTAATTGCAAATTGGTTATAGGAAAGTAAAGGCGCAGCATCTGTCACAGATCCCGGTGGGAACCTGGACCGCATCTGCATATTTACTACCACATTCCGAATATTTCAGACAAAACTCGACGATACTCAAGCGAAAACCGGGTTAGCGAGGTGGCTTTTGGACCAAATGAGCTGTAACGCTTCGCATATATATGCTGCACTCTCGATAGACGAAACTCGGGTATATTGCCGACATGAGGATAAATGGAACAGCTTGGGACAAATATTTGCCCGCCTCAGTTAAAACACAGGGATTAGGAAAGCTTTATTCCTTATATATCAATATGCCGAGGCCGACTGTGTTTATCCAGAACACAAATGTGGTCCTGATAGTTTTCAAATAAAAATGAAAGGCACGCAAAGAGCCGATCGCCCGGACGATTCGCCTGTCGAACGTAACTTCCTGCGAACACAAGCATTGTGCAAAAAGTAACATTTGGTTCTTTTGAGAAAATTCAAAGGGATTGCGTTTTGAGAATCCCGCGCAACATGACGAGGATCGATCGGTTCCTGCACCAGTGGCGGTCTACATTGTTAAATTCTTCAACGTCAGCCTCACACGCAGAAATATGGTATGAAATGCCAGAATATATATAAAGTTCCTCGAATCCCCTTTTCCCCAGCCGCGTATTCACTGCTGCTATAATATATCATTAAATAACATTGTCCATATCAAAGTAAAGTCTCCTGCAATACCGCAGGTTTCCCCTCTACATTCCATGAGGCAGTCGGCTTAGCAGGAGAAAAGTGGAAAATTCGTATCATTGAAACAGCTATTTTTATGCAACATTGAGTTATACCGCGTGCATGATATATATTGACACTATATCATTTGAGCCTGCTGATAGAAATATACATTGCGCAACAGGAGGTGAAATTAACTGTTATTTATACATATTTTGAAATAACGCTTTAACCGCGCGCTAATTGAGCCGCGGCGGGTATGGTACACTCTGTGGTTGATCGCGAGTTGTCATGAACTTATGCTTGAATTTGTGAACTGGTAGGCGCTGATTGTCTGTTTGAAGCATACTTAGTATTAAGTGCCTAAGATTTGCGCGGTAACTGCTATGAACCTACGAATGTAATTGTCCATTTTTTTTTATGGTTAAATGGTAACCTCTGAATTTAAACAACCTCATCATAAAGTTAACCTATAACATAACTCTAAGCAAACCCACGGTAAACCGAAGAGATCACGTGCCTTTAAGGTTTATATGTTAACCGTCAATTACTTTTGCCAGTGCCCTCGAAACCTATCAATCCTAAACGCCCTTAAATTCGTTTCGCAGCCTCCGTGAGTTTACATTTCGTACGGGGTCAAGAAAAGAGGCGGTGAGCTTTTATGAGCTTTCATCCGGATCCGGTGCACTTCGCCCTGCGACCTTCTACTGATTTTCATGCATCCCTAGAACAAATGGACAAAATATATTTTTGTCAGAAACTTGCAGCAGTTACTATGTGATTCAATCGTTATTTACCAGCTTGAGCTCGAAGTCACGGGCTTTAGTCGAGCTGCAGAAGCCGCATTATGATGGAAACCAAACGCGAAAACGGAAATGTGGTTTGCGATTAATATGACAGCCCGAGGGACTCTAAATAACCCACGTACTGCTTTGGGAAGTATAAATCCGCATGGACTATGTAATCTCTGCAAAAGCACTCATAATATACAGTGTTCTGCAACTTAACCGTCTTGGAAAAGTTTCCAAGACGGTTCCGATAAAGTTACTGAACACTATATACGTAGCCAGGTCTTGCTATTTTGGCTAAATGAAGCTGCAGGTGTTCTACTGCCCCACACTTGGTTTATGTGGAAGATATTCGGTTAAAAGAACATTACATACATTCACTCCAAGCCATATTTTTTTCATGCAAAGAACTACAGCCGCTGGTATCAAGACGGGAAAAAAGAAAAGAAACTACCTCGACGCTTCTTGAACGACGAGGAGGGGGGGGGGGGGGGGAGGGGGAGTACGTGAAAAAGAAAGAAAACTGCTTCTCGCTGCGCGGGACCCGCTGCCCCCCATCGGCCCATCTCTTTTCCTTGCGGCAAAGCGGAAAGAACCACGGGGAGGCGAAAGGCATCGAGGCACCCTACCGCGGGGGGCGACAGGAATGCCGAAGCAGAGAGAGATAGCGCGAAAAAAAAAAAAAAGAATTGCATGCACCGCACACAGGGAGATTCTCGCTGCTTTTTGCAGCTTCTCTCCCCCCCTCCTCCCTTCTTGAGGTCACATGTCCAAATGGCGGGAAAACACATCCCGCGCGAGCTAAGATGCGCGGCCGCGGCGTCACTCAGTCGACGGCCAGCCTCCGTGTGGGCGCGATGCGTACTGCCTAATCTTATCGTCCGCTTTTATTTCGCGCAAATTCAATCTGTCTCAACCTCCTGGTGCAGTCAGCGTTTGAAAAGAACAGCCCATATATGCAGCTGATGATTGCAGCCGCTTGTACAGATTCTTCGTGCCGAAGTTCACCAAAACATGCGTAAGTACATGATCTTTCGGTCTTGATCAGAGGAGCTTTTTGCTAGATTCGATATTATACTGAACATAATAATGTATTGTTTTGGAGCATATGTTCGTCTTGTTATATACCCCTTGCATCTTTCTTCATATATATATATATAATTGGTGTGGGCGCTGATCGCGCAGGAAGACTTGCTGAGTCGTTTGGAAACAAGGCTGCGGCTGGCTGCGGTGGCAGAATTGGCTCATTTTGCAGTCTGGGTCCTTCGGTATCTCCTGCCCCAAAATGCTCGCCTTTTAACATGGAGGGACACTCACTATACCGATCAGGTAAGTCCAATTAGCACATATTTTGTTCGATACGACAATATACTGCAACTGTTTCTGGAGCGCGTATATATATGCGCATCTTGTTACTACGTGCATTTTTTTTTTTTTTATAATCGATGTGTGCGCATTTCGCTCTGATTGCGCAGGAAGACGTGCTGAGCCGACTTGGAAACGATGCTGTGGCGGTGGAATTAGCTCTTTTCGCTGCAGTCCGAGGTCCGATCTCCTCTGCCCCAAAACGCCCGTCTTTCACTTCATATCGAAGTGCATGCACTGACATGTATACCCATCAGGTAAGTCAAATTAGCGCTGATTTTCTTCTATACGATAATGAACTGCAACTAATTATGTATTGTTTTGAGACTTATGCGCATCTTGTTACTGTAAATGCATATTTTGTAATTGGTATGCGCGCCTTGCGCTGATCGTGCAGGGAGGCGATATCAGCTGATCTGGAAACTGGCTGCGACAGTGGAAGCTCGTTTCGCCGAAGCCCGAAGTCCTTGGTCTCCTCTACACTAAAACGCTGGCCTTTCACTTCTTTATGGCGGTGCACTTGCCGGACAGGTATTAGCGCTGATTTTGTTTGAAAAATTCGATTATCCGACTCACATCGATGGGACGCATGCAACCCAGTTAAATGTCAAATGCTATCACTGATATAAATATTGCAGCACCCCTCGCCATAGGAGCGATCAGAAGCTGTACAAGCATCATCGCTGCTGCCAAGCAAGCTCGTGCCAGGACTGAGTACAATGTTTATGCCGTGTTTATTATTATTATTTTTTTTTTTTTGCTGCTGTAATGATGTATATACGTGAAAATTGATGATTGAGTGATGCGGTATGCTGGCAAGGTAAGTGAGCCAGTGCGTTCATTTTGTGGATTTTGGAATTATATATGTGATGCACACAGATCTGAGCCGTTTCACATTGATTTTGCTCTGTGCGCTTGCTTTCTGGGCAAGCAGTTGTATTTTCATCGTGCGGATTATTTCCTGGTGCTTACATGCTCATGAGGTGTTCAGCTAACCTGTTTCAAGCTCTAAAAATTTACAACGGGTTCTATAAGCTTCTAAGAGTTGGGCTGTCTAAATAGCCGAATTTTTAAAATAATGCTCGGTTGTTAAATAACGAAAATAAATCAGATGACTTATCGTTAAATATCCGGTCGCTTTTGCTGTAAAAGTTCCATCTAGTTTCAGAAAATTAAGCTGTATTCTACGGAATAAACTTATTGTAGGTTTCATGTAAATATCGCGGAAACTGTTTGTTCAGCCGCGTTGGAATCCCTCATACGCGCTCTATGACAAGCGCGGACACTTGGTTTTGCTAGAATTATTAAATTGCAGCATTAGCATTCAAGAACGCGCTTCGGGAGGATAAGGTTTGACTGCGCTACGGTTTCAAATTGCAACATCATGACTCCAGCAAAACGAAGTGATCGCGCCTTTCTCGCGGATTCACGGATCCTGATTACCTATTGCGGCTTTGCGCTAATGCGTTTTCAGTAGGGTCGCATGAAGTCAAGCGCATAAAATATATTGATGTGATAGTGCAGTTGGTGGCAGTGAGCAGACATTATTTTTTCTACCTTTCACCCTATATTTGCCTGCAATGTAAAAGTCTAGGCGAAAAGGAAATATTTCATTAACACACTTGTCTTCGTACAGCTGACCAAGATGGAACCTGCCGCAGATCCGACCAGTCGCAGACATCAAGTGATCGACAGGTTGCCAAAAGAAGGAGACCAAGCCTCAAGCCCATCTTCCATATGTGGCACACGCGCAGTCATATATCCACGCTTATTAAAAAGCAAATCGCGAGCTTTTTCTGAACGCTGTTGACAAATAAATTTTTCACCAAATACTGCAGCTTTTGTTTCTTCATGGCATCAGAAAAGCTACTGCTTTTCTTGATGCATTTGTATGTGCTACCCCGTTATATATGCATGGCCCACGATATATTAAATGCATGGCATGATACCTGCACGAGGGGCGATGCCGGCCACTAACCGGCGTCGGGATGCAACCGGCCGACGTATGGTCTTTCGTCAGCAAAATGCTAGGGCAGACGAGCGGCCGACCATTCAGTAACGCTGGCAGACGGCAGGCCCACGTGCGGCAGGTGGTCGGTCACGTCGGGCCAAAAGGTTGGGCCGTAGTCGATTGCCTAAAATCGGCCAACGTTAGGTCAGTGTCAATCCCCGACGCCGGCCCTCATTCGGGTGCCGAAGGTCGGCCGGCCACTTTTTGGTCGGCGAGAAAGGTCGGCCCTATCTTTTGCCACACACTTTTTTTTGCTTGGGAACTGGCTGCTGAATAACGGAACACAGTGGGTCAGGAAAGGTGGAAGAAGTGGGAGGTAAAGGTTGCACAGGAAAAAAAAAAGAAACGTGTCGCCTACCAGGGAGGGAGAAAGGGGTTGGTGGAAGGCACTCAGCGCCGTGAAAAGAACGACCGCGAATGTGAACAAAGGTTCAGAATTTTCGTGCGGCACGGCAAACGCACGACGAAGAAAGCAGGCAGCTAAAGACGAAGAAAAATGGAGATATATTAAAAACAATAAAAAAAGAGGAAACAACCGAGCATAAGAACCAAATGAAGGCCCGGAAAGAGGAAAGCAGTGCACAAACAGGCTGCAATCGAACGCGTATAAAGATATAAGTGTCGAAATTTAAGAGACAACAATTTGTGAAACTGTACACTAACTAAGAACACACCATTTTCTTTTCTCTCCATAAGCTGAAACATTGTTGTAACGGGTAGCTTTATAAATACCCAGAGATGTGCGCTATACTTAAGACATTTAACCTCAATGCGTTATAGTTTAACAATGACCTAATTGTTCCAGAAAATGTTTCCATTCTAGGGTGCGCAAGCCACCGGTAATATGCAAGGTATATTGCCTCCAGAAGATCGCTCTAGTCCTGTTTTATGTACACACAAAATAAAAAAAAAATGAATAGCTTTGAAAAAGAAATAACGACTAAAAATAGAGGACGTAGAGGCTATAGGGTACGGTTAATTTGCTTCCGATAGATCATCCTTCTGCGAAAGAGAGGTTGTGAGGCTGGCACGGTTTCTCACCACGAACAAAAATAGCGCCATATGGGTTCGAAGCTAGGTTGCAATTTACTAAAAAATTTGGCTCGGATGCGTGGTCCTTTTCGACTGCTTTGTACTTCAGATTTTGCAAACTTCCTGTAAGATGTGAAGGTTCAAAACGTTTAACCGCTTGGAGCAGCAGAAAAGCTCCCACTTGAAGCAATGAAATTTAATGTGTTTTTGCGGCTTCGCTCTTTGCGAAGTAAGCGAATCACGACAAGAGTTCCCAAAGGGAAAATAATTAAATTCCCTTGGAAGTATTTCACGTGTTATATCAACCTTGTTAACAAGTATAGTCTGGTTAGTACTGCAAAGAGCACCCGCGGCAAGTAGCCCGATTATATATAGTCCGGTAAGCAGTAGTTGCAAGTATATCCAGTCGATTACTCATATTTCATACCACACACTAAAAGAATAAACACGCATTATGTCCGCATTTGATTTCGGCATTGTATTAATTGCTTGCGTATTAGGTGCTCGTCATCTTTTTCGCATTTTTCCGCTTTCTCTCGGTGCGCGCCAAGAACTGCATCATACCTGCCAATTCGACGCGCAGTTATCAGTGCTTTTATTTTTGCTTGTTTGCTCTGTACCATTTGATGCCAGTAAAGCGTCCGCACTCAAGTGCACTATGAACGTATTACGTATGTGATAGGTTTAATTTTTCACATTTTATTTGAAGTAATGCCCTAGCTGTACTTGACTTTTTTTTTTTTTATCTAAACAGCTGGTTCACCCTTTGGTTAGTGGCACGCAAACAAATGTCCGCAATATACGTATATGTTAATCACGAACAAAGAATAAATGCTTGAGTCGTGTATACCTTGCTTAAGTTTTTTGCCGGTAAATACCACAGTGCTTCAATCCGTGTACGGTAGTGAATAAATGTGTTTTGCTCACACACTGTATCTGTAATTTCTATAAGCGGTGATTAGGGCACATAAAGAACATCGATTAAAGAGATGTATTACAGATTGCTGACGATTTCAGATAAACATTGTTATGTATTAATAAGCGCAAGCTGCAAAATGTAAGCAGGTGTTCATAAATAAGGTTTGTAAAAAATAAGTGTTCATAAAGAGGCCTTACAAAGCACAAGCTTTGATTCGCATGTACACTGTTTTTCTCCGCGTGTTAATAGCGCTCCTGGGCAGTAGTCTTTATTCCCTTACGGGAAGAACGAATGCAAAACACCACGCTTCGTTGCAAACATTAAGTACAAATTGCTCATCTGGACGATTTGTAACTGTCCGCGGGAAGAAATGTTGAGTTTCAGATAGCGATTCAAACATCGCGCGCTGCTCCGAAGCTCTACCCAAGCGTGCACGATGTCTCCAGATAGACGTAAAAGAATGGCAGGGATCAGTTTAAGCACCTGGAATAAGTAGCCTCTTTATTAATTATCCCACTAATTGCGTAGCGTCTGAAAATCGCTCCAAAGAGAACCGTACCCCTCCTCTGTACCCCCGCTATCCCGCGGCCGCTACGCGCCGAGCGGCAAACATGACACCCCTGTTGCACGTCGCGCCGTCTCGCGGGAGTCGGTTCTTGTCATCGCAAAAGCGGCCCGCTCTCCGGCGCCGGTCATCACACTGCCCAATATTCTAAAGCACTATAGCCGGGTTATGAGCTATAAGGGACACAGCATTTGGCATCCCTACAAATATAGGAACTTGAATTCATCCACAATAAAATACAGGGGCGATGAGTGGTGCGTATGTTGGAACACGCATTTATCCTAGCGCTTGCCTGGCCGTCTCGTTACACTCGAGAAACACGGCGTCATCGCGACGCTCTGGCGACCGTCACCTCACAAATTAGGGTGTCTCGATGCGGAGAGCGGGCGCGCATTGAGGCACCATATCACAAATGAAGGCAATGCAACTCTAGCGGCAAGAAAGGTACTCGCAAGGCAGGGGCTGGATGAGGAAGTGATGAGCAGGCATCCTTCTCATTTGCCGAGCATGCGCACGGGACGCATAGCTCAAACCCAGAGCCTAACGTTAGATGTCGCTGACTTGCTCCGCAGACCCCCGTCGGCGCGCTCTAGACAAGGCTGCTCACGACTGTACCAGCCATTGTAAGTCTGGAAGACCTAGCTTCCAGATGCCGATCTAGATCATCTTCTGAGCTCTTTAGATGGTGATCATTTAACAACGAGAAACAGCTTGAAGAAGCGATAAGCTACACTCCCATCCCTCCTAATAATTACCCCAACATCGGCCGAGAGTCATCCATTCAATAAAATAAAGGCTTAATTCATTCATTATCTTTTTTTTCTTTTTCTTGTCAGCTGCCGCAGCTCGCTGAGTTTTCTACACTGCATGCTCAGTTATTTTGAAGATATTTTAATTTTTACGATCATCTTGCTTGTGGAATTTCTCTGCAGTTCTTATGATGTCTCCTCTCTTCTCATTAGCTCTGAGTCGGAAGCACCATGCACAATTTCGCTTCATTGACATAGCTTCAGAATAGCTGTAATAAACGTTCAATTCACATATGATATGAGAACTTTTTGCGCAACATATCATTACCGTGACAATCAACCGCTCAATGACAAAAGTCTTCTCAAGAAGCAAAATTCCTCGCCCTCATGGCTCGTCTATTTCCTCGTCGCAAAAACACTCAAATTTCCTTCGAATTGCTAGTATGCGACGAACACATAATGATCCAAATCAAAATCCGATTTGCGCTATGTACACGATAAGCTCTACAGCTCTACTCTCGCCAGACTGCATGCCAACTCAGTTTCATTGGTATTAAGTATCTATTCAGCTGCATTTCTTTGCTAAGGGGTACCAATTGAGATATTTCCAATGGCATCAAAATTAGATGTCGTCGATGCTCATGTGCGTGCCTATTTGCTGCTTTCATTTTGCTGTGAAGCCCATGATTACTTTCCTACTGAGTGATATCAAAAATGTACGTGTGTGAACCTTACAACAATGTAGGATGCATTACAGATTTTTTAGTCCTTGTTACATTTGCTGCTCGCCTAAACTTTTTTGCACCTTGCAAAGTGATCAACTGGGTTTTCTCACATATCAGTTTACATTTGCTGTATGGCCACCAATGTGCATGGTCTCATACCACATTTGCAAAGATTAATTACCTTATTTTTTCATTGTGTGTTAAGCATTATCACATGGGTACGTATTGGTTCTATAATGCTGATGTTGATCCACTATGAAAGCTCTGAGGCATGGATGTAAAACCTGACTTGTTGACACTGAGATCACATGTAACTTAACCTGAATTCATTTCTTTTCTGTTTGGATTGGATATGCTGCTTGCATTCACAGATTCACTGCTCTGCTTTGCATCTATGCAGAGTGTTACCTTAGCTTTGCAGGATAAGGTCATAACAGAATGGTTACAATCTAAGCGGGTAGCTTAATTCATTTTGTGCAATGACTAGCAAATGAGCTGCCAAGCCTTGCAGTGGTGACTAACTGCTAACTATTTCAACATAAGAAAGAGTGATTTGGGAAGCAGAGTGTGTGAGCTGAAGGTCTCAGTGTGCTTCACAATTCATGAATTCACAAAAATATTGTACACAGTGCAATGAACGGCATGATGGCAGTTTCACAGAGTAGCAGCCATGTAATTAGGTCTGTTTTTACTTTCCTACGCAAATACAAAGAGCCTTAGAAGCCCTCACACACTATAATATAAACCTCGGTACCACAGTGGCAGTTTTGTTTGCAAGCATTGCTGTGCTTATTAATGAAAAATACATGGGTCACAAAAATACATTTTAACGAGGTGTAGCTGTATATGTGAACTTATTTCTTTTTTAGTTGCAGTAATGACACCAGGCTGTGTGTTTTTAAACTGTGGGACTCAAGAAGGACATTTCTCTTTGGAAAGTGTGCAAGATAGTTACAACACTGTGTTTCATGGAACAAAAATTTGTTCAGCGGAAAATATGTCGGCTTAACTTGCTCTTGAAACTTTTACAGAACACATTAAAATGGGTCTTGTGGAGCTGGCAAAAACACTGCTAAAGGACAAGAACAGTAGGAAAGGCTAAATGCAATTGTACTATGTAGCAATTCTTGTTCTCCTTGTTTCTTCATGCAGTTTCCTCTTTTCTTTTCCTACAAGCTATCCCCACAGTGCACTGGGATCAAGCCCTTTACAATTTACTCAAAGTCGCGACAGGAGAAAGTACAGGAAGCAGTGTGTATGTGTACTTGTAATGCACATTATACTTAGCCATCTCATATACATTGGCCTCAAAGTCCCTGCTGGGGTGGTGCAGAGGTTACGGCGCTCGACTGCTGTTCCCAAGGATGCGGGATCGAATCTCGGCCTTGGCAGCCGCTTTTGGATGGAGGCGAAAAGAAAGGCACCCGTGTGCTGGGCGATATCAGTGCACGTTACAGAATCCCAGGTGGTCTCAATTTCCGGAGTCCTCCTCTACGGCATCTCTCATAGCCCAAATTGCTTTGGGGCGTTAAATCCCACAAACCAAATCAAACCATGGGCTTCAAAGTGCTGCTTATTCTCATCATGATCCCAGAAGCATGCAACCCCTTCCAATACAAAGCATCTGATAAGAGCCTACAAGACAGCTTCCACCATATCAGTTAAAACCACAGCAGCGTCACGACTGTTTCATTTGAAGCTGACAACAAGATATGCCAGCAAACCATGCATACCAAGTATCCCGGCTAAATTTAATCAATCCTTAAATTAGGTAGAGTGGTCTAGGCTAGTGAAACCAACCGATAACTATTCAGAGTTGATTGCCCTAGTCTCCAGTGGCTTTCCATTTGCCGTGGTTTTTCTGCAGGTAGTAAAAACTACTTATTTATTGGCCCCAAGAGCAAAGCATTAGTTCTGAAGTTGTAGATAGTGTTGAAAAACAGCTACCCTCAATGTTTGCTTCATGGTATGATTTCCTTAGCTGGCTTCCAAATCGAGCTACCATATGACTAGCTGCTCACACATATCTCTCACCCACATCATGCAAAGTCACACCATGGAGAGCACTTCAGACAAAAGCCGATTTCATTGTCTGAGCCACATTTTGGGACATTGCAGAGGAATTGCTGTCATGCAGACACTTTATTTATTGAGTTTGTTGCCATTCAAGGCAGAGAAAAAAAATGCAAAATAGAAGGCACCTTTGTGCAAACATTTCTGTCAGCTGTTTTGGAAGACAGTTTACTACTTGCTTATTGATACTAATTGTTCTTGAAGCCAATAATTGAAATGTTAACTATATAGCCTTAATCATTATAAGGTTAAATAATGAAACACCAGCCTAGGCCAGGCAACTCTCAACAGCCTGCAGCTGGATTAATTCACTGGGCTAGGGCACATCGATTTTCTGAAAGCTAGGACACCTGGTATATAACACACTGCATGATGATCTTTTTTTTTTTAGTTGTTTTAATGTCATAGCCACCTTCTGTTTTAAGTACATCACACAATATGCTAAGTACTGATTTCAGGAACTGTAGGATTAAAATAATAAGTTTTATTGCACAAACATTTCTCAAATGAAAATAAATTACATTCACCCAACATCAATGCTTTTATAAAGCAGCAGCACAAAGAGAGCCCTGTGGAACAAACATGTAGTAACATGGCAAACTGCAGCTAATGTAAATACTTGCAGTCCTGGGCACTAATTACCCTGGCATTCTATCCCCATATAGCAATCGCCAATAGCTCTACATGTTTCGTGCCGAAATCATCATGCTTTAGCTTGCATGTTACAGCACTGAACTGCATCCAAGAAATCAAGCGGTTGTGAGTGAGCTGTTTTTCTCTTCAGGCAACGCCTTGAGTCTCCATTTGCTTTTCACACATCTGTCCCATATTTCATTTTAATTTTCCTTTAGGGGAATGTGGTGGAAGGCAAAAGAGAGCTTGCATTTGTTTGAGGCTAATCATCAGTAGATCCTCTTCCATAATTGTTATCTTTACCGTGTTGCGCTAATTCAGGCTCCACTAGATTTTTTTTTAGCCTTTTTTCATATTGTATACAGGCCCAAACCGTCATATCATTCATTTTTGAATGTTTCTTTCAGCATTCATGACTTTAACGCCTGGTGAATGTTGCCATTGCAGATTCTCGTCTTTTATCCTCACTGCACACCTCACCTTTTATCCTCACCTTGGCATCAAAGGGACCGGTGCATGCTACTTTTGCAACTAATAGCTCTTTATTGGGCTGACTTGCGCCCACAAAACAATAAAGCAAAACTGCGTCGTCAATAGTAGCAATCGTGCTCATCGGTCATCGAACCATAAATGCACGTTCATTCGACAGTGCTCAATTTAAATTGGGCGTAGAAACATCTAAATAAATCAGTGAAGGCATACTAGAAACGTCACAAAAGTGGACAGACGATGCGGCGGCAGCTACGAACCGTGCGAGCAAAGGTCAATTCAAATTTACTGTGGTGGATATGTAAGCACTCAAGAACTCTACTGAAGCGCTACTCATTTTGTAGCTGACGAGACCCCATGAGCACAACAAAAACTATGCCATAGTGATCCCGAGGCAAGCGAACTGTGCCTAGGTGAGAAGTGATTCGGGAGCCAGACAGTGTGATTGGAAGGATTCAGTGTGCCTCACAGTTCATGGGTTCACAAAAATATTGTCCATAGTGGAACGGTATGATGGCAGTTTCACAGAGTAACAGCCAATGTAATTCATTCTGTTTTACTTTCCTACTGAAACAAAAGAGCCTTGAAAGACCTCACACTCTACAATATAAACCTCGCTACCACAGTGCCGATTTTATTTGCCAGCATTGCCGCGCATATTAATGAAGAATACATGGGTCACAGCCCAGTCAAAAAAAGTCAATGGGTCCAATTGGGAATTTCCCAATTGAAATGAATGGGTCAGAAACCAATTGTGTTTTCGCCACCCATTGGGCCTGACCATTTGATATGAATTGGTGCTCCCAATTGGAAATAATAGGTCACGCATGAAGTCTAAATGGTTCACCAATTGAACTCAAATGGCATACCCATTGAGCCCAAATGGTTTGAACTCACATAGCTGAAAAAAAAAGAATGGACATGCAATTTCAATGTTGTGTCCAGAAGTTATAGGGCAGCCGACTTCTATACAAGTGGAATGAAATTACAATTTTTTACAGAAATCATATATGAGACAAGCAAGCATCACAAACATGGAACTAAAACAGATTCAATGTATATATTCACAGGTTGCAGACTTATATACTCCATTCTTTGAACAGTGCTGCTGGGACCAGTGACACATTTTTGTTATTCAGAGTTAACTTATTTAATTATGCTTGCACTTAGAGTGAACATGATATAATTAATTAATAAGATTAAGCGGCATATACTTTTTATAAGAACTAAAATTTTTCACTGTTGTCTCTTAATAGAGGTATGTATATCTGTGCACATCTCAGTCAAGAATATCACTGACTTGACTTTCCCAATTGGGAATGTTTGCTTAGGACCTATTAGAACAAATGGGAAGCCCAGTTGGAAGCCTAATTCGTTTCAAATGGGCGTCCCAATTGGGAGCTGAGGAATCCCAATTGGGATTGAAGTAACCCATTGGGCTTCCCATTAGCTCAATGGGTTTATTCAATCCCAATTGGGACCCCCAAATGGTTTCTTCATTCCCAGTTGGCAGTCATGAAATCAACTGGGCGTCCCAATTGGGAGTGGAGAAACCATTTGGGTTGGACAGTACCCATTGGACAAACCATTTGGGATTGGCAAAACCAATTCAATCTGACTGGTTTTCCCAATTGGACCCATTAATTTTTTTTGACTGGAAGGGCTCCAATAGGCTCTTGTTTATTGTCCAAGTACCAAACTTCCATGTCAATGAAGTGTAAAGGCATTGCAAGGCTCATATGCAGAAAATGTTTTTGTAATATGAGTCGTACATGTCCATACTATTAACAGGGTCCATATTAACGAGGCATTGCTGTATATGTTAACCTATTTATTTTTTTAGTGATGGTAATGACACAAACAGCCAGTTTGTGTGTTTTTAAACTGTGGGACTCAAGAAGGACATTTCTGTCTGGAAAGTGTGTGCAAGGTAATTACAACACTTTGTTTCATGGAACAAAAATTTGATGAGTGGAAAATATGTCAGCTTAACCAGCTCTTAAAACTTTTAACATTAAAATGGGTTTTGTGGAGCTTGAAAAAACACTGCTAAAGGACAAGGACAGTAGGAAAGAATAAATACCATTGTACTAGGTAGCGATTCTTGTTCTTGTTTCTTCATGCAGTTTCCTCTTTTCTTCTTCCACAAGCTATCCCTACAGTGCACTCGGATCAAGCTTTTTAGAGTTTACGCAAAATGGCAACAGGACAAAGTACAGGAAGCATGCGTATGTGTACTTGTTATGCACACTGTAGTTACCTACCTCATATACATTGCCCTCAAAGTGCTGCTTATTCTCATTATGACCTCAAAAGCATGCACCCCCTTCCAATACAAAGCATCTGATAAGAGACTACACGACTATTTGAGCATTGCATATGACACACACGTCATTTATACTGACTCTACTTATGTAGTCTCAATGCATTACCAACCTGCATAAAGAATATATTACATTGGTAGTTAAGGATGGCACTTCATTTCATATTGAGCACAATGTATAGTCTCAATGCATTACCAACCTGTATAAAGAATGTGTTACATTGGCAATCAAAGATGGCACTTCGTTTCATATTGGGCACAATGTATGTTGTGCAGTAGATTTCTAGAGATAGCTTGAATCCATGTAACAGCAATGACAAATGCAATATACATTCTTCACATCACTGAAGAGGCATATTGAACAAAATTCTAAACAGTAATGTTGATGAAGGCAGTTCTTGAGGCCTCTCTCTAGAGTGGAAGCAGATGCCGGAAGCAAAGGTTCTGTCGTAGATGAAAAGGTTGCAGAATTTCCGCTAGTTTGTTCAGGAGAACATTGTTACATGTTGTTGTATGTGTTTCTAATGTTCAATGTGACCAAAGTGGACATCTGTTTTCCTTGCATAGCAACCTTAAAGCTACACCTCAAGTAAATATGACCTAGCAGAGCATGACATGGTCCATGACATGCAGAACATGTAATATAATATGTGCAGAATAATCAATCTTTTGCATATCACGTGGTGGCAGCCCCAGGGTTTGGTTCTAGGGGGAGCAAAAGGGCTTCCTTTTAACCAAAAAAGAATAGCAACAATTTCCTTGTTTACTTTTTATTTGTCAAACAACACCATGCGCTTTGTTGTTGAGCGATAAATGGCAAACAAAGTAAATGTTTTAACCTTACTCATGCTTTGCATACAACGGTTCTGAGAGCAATATTCATATATAATCATTTTTACATTTAGCTTACAATGTTATAGCTTGAATAATAGTGTTCTGCTTCCAAGGTCTTTATATCTTGATTTGAAAAATGACCAGTGGAATATTTTACTTGCTAGAAGACTTCAAGGGGGGGGGGGGGGGGGGGGAATCTCATTTAGTTTCCACAGCTGCATCACGACTGTTTCACTTGAAGCTGGCCCCAAGAGGAAAGCTTACCCGTCTTTATGCCAGCAAACCATGCATACCAAGTATCCCTGCTGCATTTAATCAAACTTTAAATTAGGTAGAGTGGTCTAAGCTTGTGAAACCAACAAAGAACTATTCAGAGTTGATTGCCCTAGTCTCCAGTGGCTTTTCATTTGCCGTGGTTTTTCTGCAGTTAGCAAAAACTAATTAGTGACTTCTTTATTTATTGGCCCCAAGAGCAAAGCATCAGTTCTAAAGCTGTAGATGGTGTTGAAAAACAGCTACCCACAATGTTTGCATCACGGTATGATTTCCATAGATTTATTCACTGCCTTCCAAATCGAGCTATCATGTGACTAGCTGCTCACACATATCTCTCACCCACATTATGTAGAGTCACACCATGGAGAGCATTCTGACAAAAGCTGATTTTGTTCTCTGAGCCATGTTTTGGGACATTGAAGTGAAATTGCTGTCATGCAGATGCATCCTTTATTGGGCTTGTTGCCATTTAAGATAATGAAAAAAATTCAAAATAGAAGGCACCTTGGTGCAAACATGTCTGTCAGCTGTTTTGGAAGACAGTTTACTACTTGCTTATTGATACTAATTGTTCTTGAAGCCAATAGTTTAAATGTTAACTATATAGCCTAAATCATTATAGGCTAAACAATGAAACACCAGCCTAGGCCAGGCAACTCTCAACAGCTCGCAGCTGGATTAATGCACTGGGCTAGGGCACATCGATTTTCTGAAAGCTAGGACACCTGGTATATAATACACTGCATGGTCTTTTTTTTTTAGTTGTTTTAATGTCACAGCCACCTTCTGTTTTAAGTACATAACACAATATGCTAGGATCTGGTTTCTGGAACTCTATGATTAAAAGAATGTATTCTCTTGCACACATCAATGATTTCATAAAGCAGCAGCACTAAGAGAGCCCTATGGAACAAACATCTAGTAACAAGAAGTAACAACAGGGCAAACTGCAGCTAATGTATATACATTAACTGCCATCCTGGGAAATAATTACCCTGGCTTTAGTCCGACATATATCAATAGCTACACATGTTTCATGCTGAAATCAATCAGTTGTGAGTGAACTGTTTTTCTCTTCAGGTAATGCCGTTGAGTCTCCATTTCCTTTTCACACCTGTGTCCCATATTTCATTTTAATTTTCCTTTAGGAGGATTGGGTGGGAGTCGTAAGAAAGCTTGCATTTGTTCATACTAGAGGCTATTCAATGTTAGATCCTATTCCATAATTGGTATCTTTCCTGGGTTGCGCTGGTTCAGTCTTCACTACATTTTTTTTAGCTGTATGCTGGAAACGTCGATCATATCATTCCTTTTTGAATGTTTCTTTCAGCATTTGTGATTTTAACGCCTAGTGAATGTCCCCATAGCAGATTCTCGTCTTTTATCCCTACTGCACACATATACATTGGCATATATATATATATATATCTTTACTGGGCTGACTTGGGCCCACAAAACAAAACAGCTTCATCAATAGTAGCAATCGTGCTCATCAGTCGTCGAACTATGAATGCACGTTCATTCGACAGTGCTCAATTTAAATTCGGCGTAGAAACATCTAAAGAGATCAGCGAAGGCATACTAGAAAAGTCAAAAAATGGACAGGCGATGCGGCGGCTACGAACCGTGCGAGCAAAGGTCAATTCAAATTTACAGTGGTGGCCATGTAAGCACTCAAGAACTGTAGTGAAGCGCTACTCATTTGGCAGCTGACGAGAGCCCACGATCACAGAAAAAAGCACGCCATGGTGATCCTGAGGCAAGAGAATAGCGCCGAGGTGCCGAAATCGATAGCACCCCACAACACGGTTTGCGCGCCAGTTTTGAATGTCATTTGAGGGAGCATGCTATTGGACCGAAGGCGATGCCCGGGCGTGCCAATCGGGACGCTGGAACCGTCCGGCTGAGCGGCAGTCAGAAAAACGATCGTACAACACCCCTTCCGGACCACGTCTGCAAGCGGACAGAAAACGTGCGCCCGCACACGTGCGGAGCGGGTCTAAAAAGCAACCGTACAGCGGCCTATACTGCGAATGCAATATTTCACGAGATCCAACCGGGCCTTCAGGATGTGCGCTGCGGATACTGAGCCTTTCGTTTCCTGTAAACCAATTACTTACGAAAGCCTTAGTAGGGTATGCAAAAATGATAGTGATAATGGTAATCTATAACAAATACTAATAATAATCTATTATATTTAGTGGGATAAAACAATGAAATAAAAACAAAATAAAAAATAAATAAAATAATATCTTCCTGCGCGCCATGGTTGCCTGCATGGTGCACCGCGCAACTGCTACGGCACGTCAGGCTCGTCAGACGATTGATAACGCAAAAGCTTTAAATTGTCACTGAACAGTGACAATGCCACAGGCAACAACCGAGGAGACAGGCATGGCATTAAATGAGCTCTTTATTTGGCTAACATGCCCCACAAATGAACTAAACTCGGCAGCAGCAACAAACACACTCGACAGTTGTTGAACTAAAGCATTCTCAGAGCATGGGCTAAATCATCGCAGCATAACTTTATTTATTTATTTATTGATACTGCAATCCCAGTGCTGGGATTTTAGCAGGGTGGGAATACAAACTGTAGTTTAACAAAACAGGCAAAAAATAAACAATAATTACAGTGGAAGTTGAAGCTCTTCTGAACAATTAATAATAAAACCAAACATACACAACACAGCAGTGAAATAACAAAAGCAATAAAAAGAAACTAGGTTATATGTTGCGAGAACAACGTCAGTGATGGCTGCAGCACTTCACACAGCGTATAACACAGATCGTTCTGCCCGCTACAAGTGACATAAGGCCGAAATCCACCTGCTCTGTGAATTTAGTTGTATCGTACAGCAGCGACGAATCCAGCGACACCTCCGCTCATTCTATGATCTGTACATTGGAAACATGAGCCATTCCGGCTAGGAAAGCACGCTCGAGATTATGGCTATAATGGAGCAGTTCTGCAGGGTTGTCCTGAAACACTGCATTAAGAGCACGTATCATGCGGTCTATAATGATGCCTTCTGGAGCGTGGATAGCAATTAATGGCGTTCCAGGCCAGACGACTACGTACGCCACACTGTGTTTAAGAGTGGAATGTGTCGGAGCGAGGAGAAGCAGGCAGGAGTGCACCGCACGTTCCGTGGCGTTCCACGCCAGTGTCACGTCGACGTCGGGGTACCTCAAAGCAAGTGCCATGTCCTGGAACAGCGAACCGCACTGATCAAGCGTCAGCGTTGCTCCAGTGCGGTACAGTATCCAGGCCGGCACGAACCGTCGTGGTAACATCCAGGCGTAGAGCCACGCTATGCGCGGCAGCCGGCTCGCCTCGGTTTCAGCAGTTAGTACGGCATCAGCGATAGTACTGCGGATGGCGGAGGGAGGCAGACCTCCCAGGAGCGGAAGCCACGACGACGGAATTTCGTCTAGACGCTGTAGTTCCTTTGATCTCAGCTCCGAGAGTGCCTCATTAAGTTCTGCCATGTCACTCGCAGTCATTCTAAACGACAAGGTGACGCGGTTGAGATTGAAGCAAAACCGCGTCGAAGAAAAGCACCGCGACGCGTGCTCACGCCGTCTATCTTCTGATACTGATGCTGATGCGCAGTGTTGCCAAATGTCGGTGAGCAAAAGTAGCTAGATGGCAGAGTGAAAGTAGCTAAAAGTAGCTAAAAAAATTAGCAAGGAGCTAGAAGTAGCTAGATTTTTTCCCAAGAAGTTTTATTTTATATTTTGGATATATAATGCATTTATTGGCAGCTATATTATCGTAAAAATTAAACGCAGCTATCAAGATATGGTTTCCTGCAGGCGACTACGCATGGCAAGTGCTAACTAACGAACATGGAGGAAGGAAAGAACTTGTTTGCTTCCGCCCTTCCTTCCTTTATGCTAACGAATAACGAATGATAAATGTGCTCAGGTTTCGATTCCGATAATTTAGGCAGACGTAGTTTTCGCAAAGCGTTAAAGCTTGCGCGCTAAGAAAAGATTAGCTGCGAATGCACCACTGCTCTGTAAACATGTAAAGAATGGACTTTTATCTACTTTTAGTGCGCACACAGAGGCCTATGAACGGAGAGTTATGAAAAGTTTAATGACTGTCCAGGCGATATCTTCAGTCCGCGACTCGGCGTAACTCGGACCGGTGGGCCTCTTTTATCCGCTCGGCCTCGGCGCTGACCGCACATGATCCGCAAAGAGTCGAATCAGACAGTCGATTCCAGGCGCCTTATGGTCGCCTCGCAGGGAACGTTAAGAGTTTAAGTAATAGGAATGCGTACACACATGCACAATAGTGTACCGCGAGCACGACTTCGATGCTCATCGGAGCCCCCGCGCTGCGGGCAACACCCGTCAGAAGCTGCGCCGCCACATCAGCCGCATGGCCTCGCATCTCTTTACTTTGTGAGCTATTTTTTTTTGGCTGTGGCTAAAGGTACGTCCGACGGACCCGATCAATGGTCTTAAAGGTACGTCCGACGGACCCGGTGCGTTTTTCTTCGGGATCCGTCCGACGGATCCGGGAAATATTTTTCAGATGTACGGCGGACGGACCCGATCGGTAGGGATCTTCCGACGGACCCAACGCATTTTTCTCCGATATGGGCCTTGGGATCCGTCGGGAAAGCCGGACGGATCCGAGATCCCCAGATGTGGTTGTAGCAACAACATGTTAGCCATATGTAGCCAAATCGAAGTTGGTATGAGGTGTGTACGTGCGAGGTGCAAGAAGTATGTACTACATACTGCATGCGTGAAATGTGAAATTACAAAGAATAGTACAGTGGCAAGAATAGTGCCTAGAATGGGTGATATACTACTTGATGGCATGATGATAGGTTTACGTGAGTTGGACCGCGGCAGGGTCGCAAGCGCGTGTAATCGCGGTGTTGACGGCCAGCCCGCGGCCCGCACGCCCGCTCATTTGGTCCTCGTTATTATGTGGATTAACGTCTTCGACGGTCGTTATGTAATTATGTAGTTTTGATTCTTCAAAGTTTCCTCACTTCCATCTGTGATGAGATGCGTCACGTAACGCATCGCTTTCTGCTCGCATTGAGGTTTGGTGCTGCAAGTTCTACGTAGTACAAGCGGCGCTGAAAAAGCTGGGCACCGCCGGCGTGTCTCTAGCCCAAGCATCGCGTCATTCGTGTTTGTTGTGCAACTGGAGGTGTGGTTTGTGCTTACCGTGAGATGCTGTGATTACGGATTACGTCCTACTAGACTGCTGCGTGAGACTACGAAGAGTGCTGTGATGAGTGCGCCGATGTCCGGACGGACATCAGTGTGTCCGTTTATGATCGGCGATGTTGCACGTGCATGTCAGTGTTTATTAGATGCAGTGGTAATTTATTTACACGCGCTGTGCAACAATCAGACGAAAATAAGTCATCGACAATTTGTTAGCCTGTACTACAGAGCTCAAAACTCGGAAAATGGGAATGCACATGATGCAGTTTTCGCATGTTGGAGTGGACCGAAAAATAAGTCCCAGCCCACACCGCCGGGATGCGCATTACTACAGGTGAAATGGTTCAGGTTTCTGTAAAATAGCTGCCTGGCACAGCACCTTTCTAAATGTTCAGGCTTTGTACTATTGTTGAAGGCCACTTTATCATTAATAAAGGAACGAATATGCTTTATGTGTTAATGACTAGTGCTTTTTCAACATATTATGTTCATTTTTTTTTTCGTTTTTCCTTAGTTTCCTTTGTTTTTCATGCTAGACAAACACAAATAGTACACTTTTAAACTTGTCAGTCCAAAGCTGAACATGAATATCTGCCATGCATGTGACAGCTTTAATGCTAGAAAGGTTGACGTGTATAGCATGCACGTAGACGCTGCGACTTCTTAGTGGCACGTTCCGCTACTTGCCCCAAGGTCGTGATGTTTAATACCAGTGATGGCAGTCGCACTTTGGTGCAGGTGAAATGCAAATGCTTCTTGTTGGTTTCACCGCGCTAACACATTGAACGACAGAAAAGACAAACACCACGGAGCGCGACTGGTCTTTTCTGTCGTTCAATGTGTTAGCGCGGTGAAACCAACATGAATAACCAACTAGGCCCAATTCTCGCCATTTTAGCAAATGCTTCTGTTTTCTGCAAGATGTCAATGCAAAGTACAAAGCCCGGGCAGTCAAATTAGTCTGGAGCTCTCCACTACGGTATTCTTCATAGCTACATATGTCACTTTAGGATGTGAAACCCTACATGCCACAGGTAGGCTGCATTGTTTTTTAGATTTTGTAACCTCTCATCTATGTTTTGAAACATTTGGCTAATTTTAGTTCCCAAACAGTTGCTAAAGATGAAACCGAAGCAGTCCTTGACATGGTTTGCTGCTTAGATTAATTTGCTAATTGCAGTTCTTTGAAACTTGCATCAATGCTGGACAGTTCAGATAGCAAGTAGTTGAATTACAGAAATGATGTGGATCATGCATTTCAGTTCTGACAAGTGGAAAGTAACGGTCCCCTCCTTGCATGCATAGGTGCCTTTAGACAAATACATACTCGGGTGTGTGATTGTGACGCATATCAAGGGTCAACAGAAGGCCATGTGATATTCTTCATGAAAGCTAAAGTAAAATTGTACAACAGCTGCTGTACCATGCAGAAAAAAATTGATCATTTAGTGTATGATTAACTGACCATGAATAGCATCTTACTCAGAGTATGATGTGATATATATCTGGTTTAGCATCCCAAAATAACTACGGCTATGAGGAACACAATAGTTGAGGGCTCCGGTATAATTTCGACCATCCGGGGTACTTTTACATGCACTGACACCTCACGGTGCATGACGGCCTATTGTTTCGCCTCTATTGAAATGCCCCTGCTGTGGCTGGAACCAAATCTGCATCTTTGGGTTCAGCAGCCAAGCACTTTAACTACTGAGCCAGCACAACGGGGCCAAGTATCAAAATTTATGCCATTACATTTCTTTCTAGCCTGTGATTTTCTTCACAGAACTAATGTATACAAGGAAAAGTAAACAGCAAGAAAACACTAGTTTTATTGCACATTATATTCACATTTCAGCAAACATTCTCTAGGAAAAAATTTCTCATAATGTTTTCATGGAAACCATGAACAAAACAAAACAATGCACTTACTTCACTCGAATTATTAATGGGAAAGGTTGTATCTATGCTACTACACTGCACTTATCACAAAACCACAAGCCCCATCTGCTTTGGCCAATCACTTGATGAAACTAACGGAGACAGATGTCGCACACCACTGACTGGTCGTCTCGCAACATATCTCTGCATATGTTGCATTTCAATTTCATGCCTTTCCACTTAGTTTCAACTGTTGCCAGCATTACTAGTCACCCATCTTTTCTGAAATTCCTTTTTACGCTGTTGGGATCAGCATCCTTGTTAACGATGGTCTATGGCATTTTGGATGCTATCATTTTCACATCTTCCTCATCTGGAAGAACGAAGGAAATGACAAGCTTTGAGCAGACAAAAAATTAGGGAGACTTCTAATCTCCACCTGTAAGGGTATGGTGTGCCAGCGTTAATGGTTCTTGTCTGCAGATCCCACTGTGGATTCTCGTTAATTTACATGCCCTTTGCTACAAACATTATTACTAATTCCTTAATTCATGTCTCTGTTATCTCAGATATACTCATTAGCATACGGTTGTAGGCTGCCCTGTTAGGTGATAGACAGCCTGGCATAGACCTCTGTAAGCCTCAACCTTTCTTAATTGGAGCTGAAACGTTGAAGCTGAAATATTTCAAATATAACTTTGTAAGCTTGGCTTAACAGCTCCTGCCATGTCGTGTGGCCTCGTGACATTTGGCTCGTGGCACTTTTGGCTTGTGCACAGGGGTCATCTGTTAAATACTGGTTAACATGCATGAAAAATACATTTTCACACAAACTGGTGGCAAATGGTCAAGTGGTGCACTGCAGATTCTGAAATGTATACCTATATTCATGCAAGGATCGCATCATCACATAACATGGTCAAGAGTTCTATCAGTACCTGTAGTTACATAGCATTTCAATGCCCATTAAAGGACCACCTCAGACAATGGTTGTTGTTATCTCAAGACCTGTTCTAACAGCATACTGACGCCATTCCACTGAGCGATGGACATGTATATGCATACCCTAGATAGCTCATGATTGTGGATCTCATTTATTTCTATGACTTCCAAGGAGTTCCTGTCGTCAGAAACTTTATGAAATCGGGACAGTAGTCTTGAAAGGTGATGAAAAGAAATAACCAGGTTACCTTGACGCAATGCTAAATTACAGAGGTTGAATATGCTGCATGAAGATACCAAGAAGCTTGTACAAAGAAAAGTGAGAGTGAAATGGCAGGAATTTTGAAACATTGAAATAAACTACAAACTATACTTGTCAAACCTGTCATTAAGGAATGGAAATCATGCAGTAATCAAAAACACAATATGGAGGACATTTTAGGTCATCTTCACAAAACACATACCCAAACCTCACACACAGCTTCATACTTATGAAAGAGGACAAACCAATATGCAAGGAGTGTGGAGATGAACTAACAATAAACCATATCTTACACGTGCGCCAGAGTCGAGAAAAGAGGAAACATTTTGTACAATTTGCAACAGATCCCTTTCCATCCCAGCATGATCCTAGGAGAGACGTGCAAATTTCCTGCATTTTTGGTTTCCTAAAATGTTCCTAAACAAGCTACATCCCAAAGAACATTTGTCATTACACACAAAATAAATACATTAAACCTTGTTCTTGGTGCATGGCAGCATTAGTCGCTTAGACACCATAAAAATCAACACAATGCTGTAAGGTATACCTTGGTTAGCTATGTTATATGAGACAAGCTTTCGGCCTGGTGTGGTCCTTATTCACGTGACAGCGCTGTCATGAGGGTCTATGTCGTAGCGATCGGAAAGTGACCTATTCCAATAATTTTACAAGCTGAAGGTGATTGTACAGATTTCTAAAGACTGGAGTGCTCAACTGTTTTATCAACGTCCGCCTGCTTTGACAGCCTGGAGTGAAACTGTTGAAGAGAATACATTTTTGAACATTTAACGCGTTTCTGAAGGCGTTGCTTTCAATTACGGGGCCAACAAAAAGCAGGTAAATGTCAAACGCCGCCTAGATAGGCTTTCTAGCAAGACAGCGGTGTAGCGTGGAAAATCGCTCCGCCGATCCATCGCTGGCGCCGCTGACTTGAAAGGCGAACTGTTCAAACTTATATAGCTACTGACCACACCTGAAACACTGAATTGCGCATGATCAAGGCAGAATTTCTCTAACACTGAGCACTGGTAGCTATCGATTTCACGCCCAATATTGTGAAAATCTGTCCTCTCTTCGATCATTGATACGTCCACGGTTGAACATTTATGCGCCTCGGGGTAGGCCAGCCGTGGGAACATGGATGCGTGGTTGTAGCAACGATCACTTGCATGGCACACTCTGCAAAATTCCAAGAGTCAGCTTCTTCAACAAAATGTGCAGCGCACATTTTCTACCGCGTACCTAAGTCCGGCGATGCATGCATATCCATCCCGATCGTTTAAAAGCTGCGCGGCCGTTCAGTCGGGTCACGCTAACCTCGAGCATGCGGGGGTTTAAACTACATGTACGCAAACTTCAACGACAAGAAAAAGATGCAGCCTAAGCACTTTAGTCTAGTCTTCCCCTATATACCAAAGAACATTGCTGTTCATATGGAATTCGGATCATTCACGCTTCCGGCTTTCCGGTTGTGCACTCTTGCGGTGCGGTGCAGTAGGTCTTCGCCTCGACGAGTCGATGTGCAGGCCTCTAGTAGATTCGGCATGTCTTCTGCCACGGCTCTGAGGTAGAATTTGAACGAAGAATTTAGCTAAAAACATCCTGTTTCCTCGGTCTGCATGTGAGGAACGAGCATAATGCCATTTCACATACATACTTTGGACTGCCGAATGTTCAGCTGCACGGCGAGGTGTGTGTGTGTTGTGCCGGCGCTAGATCTTCGGAGGTCGATGCAGGACCTAAGACAGCGTAAATGCTAGGAATAGCTCGCTCGCATTACGGGCAGATCGAGGTGATAGTTTAGTGCGAAGCGAAAGCTGCTCGTGAATGTGCGTATCTCGATGCCAGCTGGTGGAGCTGGTGCAGTACGTAGCATATCGCCTGCGGCTATGTGCTTGACAGCGATGTTTGCCGTACACAACCCTAAGTGAAGACCGTGATCTATGTTAGAACGGATGCACTCTTCGTAGCACCTCATCGAGAGTCGCGGCTAGCTGATATCATAGAGGATGAGATCCATTCACGCGTAGCAAGCGGAATGTGGCCGCGTTCGACGTGCATATAGCCATGAGCCTGTATATCGACGTCCGCCGTATCTTTACGAGAATCGAATGGATACGTCGGACGTACCTTTAGACACTTCGATTTTTTTTTTTTTTTCCCGCTGAGGCAAACATGGAGGAAGCTCCATGGAAGCAGAAGCGGCGGAGGCATACCGACACCCCCTAAGTGGCGCCTTGTATTGCATCCTCCTCCTCTCTCTTTTCAAGTGTTTCCTTCTTTTTCGCAATATATCCAATATATCTTTGTCTGGTTTGTGTCTTGTTTAAAAACTACCAGATGGCGCTATGTGCCTGACGTCAGTTTCATCATGTGTAGCGTCTGTGGGAAAATGTTTCACGCCAGAATAGTAATTTTCAAAAATGTAGCTAGATTTAAGCTAAATTTCACCAAAATAGCTAGATTTGTAGCTAGATTTTGAAGAAAGGAGCTAAAACAGCTACTCGTAGCTAAACTAACTTTCTTGGTAGCTAGTTGAGTCCAAAAGTAGCTAAATCTAGCTACAAAGTAGCTAAATTGGCAACACTGCTGCGGCCATTCCCCTTTGTATCGGGGGGTCACAAAGTCCTGGATCAGGCCAGGAGAAATGGGTAGAAAAAATTGAGGAGCGAGAGAAACTTCTATGCTAAATGTCCAGTCAAATAGTCCGAAGAAGTAAGAAAGAGAGAGAAAGAAGAAATTTAACAGGCTTCTCTGTTGCGCCACCAGTCCTCGAGGCGGCGCTTTGTCGTCTCCACTGCCCTCATGATTAGAAGCGTTTAGGGGTAGCTCGGCTGGAAACGCTGATTGGTGGACACGTCGCGGCCTGGCGTGACGTTTTTTTGCGTCGGCTCGATGCTTAACCGGACGTGACGTGATCAAAACCTGGGTTTGCTTGTTTTTTTTCGTCCCTAGACGATCTAGGGAATCGCTAGGTGCCCCCATAGAGAGATTGGTGCCCCTTCGCTACCATCGCTCTGGCAACGCGCTCTGCCGGCCGCGACGGAGGCGGCTGCTGAATGATCGCTGCGGTGGCGCTGCGGTGAAGCGGAGTGCCACTGCCGACGGAGCAAACGACGCGCGCGCCCGTGCGTTTCGAAATGCATTCGCTGCATGCTCATTGTCAGGTAGGTGCCTTGTACATGCGACGCCGCTCTTTAGTCATTGATTTCAGTTTAGTCGTAATATTGAATTCGCAGCCGAGTTGTTGGCATAACCACAGATACAATATTTTTTTTTCGTGAGCGAAGTTTTGCGCGCATGCCCCTGAGCCGATGTAGAAACGAAGCTGCTTTTTATACCCTATTATCCTGCTGAAGCTACCGCCGTGCCGTATTGTAATCAAAACTTCTGGGGATTTTGTGCAAACAATTGCGCTTGCATGAAGGACTATACTAGACGCACATTTTAGGCTCCAAGGACCATATGTGTGCGAGCAACAGAGCGCTGTCGCCGGCGTTTTCATTCACACTATAGTTTCATCTTAACTTCTTCGGACGTTTAGCTAAGTTACAACACGTACGTAGAACTAGAAACTTTCGGATGCATGCACAATTAAAGCACGAAAGATGAGAACCTGAGCCCTTCAAATCATACCGCGCTTCAGGCAAACTGCTGATAGGCATTCTTTGGTGCGTAGGAAGCCTAGTAGCCACTCATCAGAGTATGCCATCACTTTTGCTGACTTGCGTTTTGCAACTTCTAAAACATATTTAACAGCCAGCTGTTTTGAGAGGAAGGGCACTAACACTTATTTCAAACTCTGTCCTTGAAAGGTGTTCATTTTCATTTTTCATTTCACCTAGAGCTTTTACCAGCTTTGCCACCTTGTCCTTCGTACGACAAACTGCTCGAGACTTAGAAGTCTGTTTGTTGATTTTTTCTTCTTCTTGACAGGGTGTTCTGAGTAAACTTTCGCAAGTATTTTCAGGCTATATCAGAAATAATGGCACAGTTCTTCGTAAATTAAGTAAAGCCCATTGTAGGAGGCAAAGGTCTTGGTAATAGGCTTCAATCCGCTGCCAGGACACAAGCTGAGTTTCGCAATGTCCTGAAGAAGATTAATTACCTCTTCAGTCGACTTTACAGCTATCTCCATGACTTTGTTTCCTCGAATGCACACAGCAACATTCATGGCAGCTTCACCTGTATCATTGCGATGGAACAGAACTCGCCGATTTGTATAGATTGCCTCCGGAGATTCGTCCTCGCTTGAGTGGCACTATGCGAATGTTAATTGCTCAACATCAGAAAGATCGACATTTGACCCCAGTGGCGGTGGCATGCACCTTTCTGCATTCCTGGAGCAGGCTCGCGTCACACGATCCACCACCGCTGTATTCTTCAATTGGCTCCACTGATGCTTCAGGATCAGTGCGCTTTTTTTCTTTCTCTGCAGGTCTCCCTGCTGACTGTTTTTGCTCGTACAAGTTGCGTTCCTTTCTCTTGAGAGGCAGGGGTTTCAACAAGTATTTTGGAGTGTCAGGAAACAGCGTTGACATGGTATCCTTCGTGAGTTGCGTAATATCCCGGGGAATCTCAGTTACCTTTACCTGTCTTAGAACTTCGCTCAATAAAGCAGGGTTTGAAGTGTCGCTCACAAACGTCGACCCTAGTTTGTTCGTGTTACAGTAATGTGAGGGCAACCCCGATCCGGATCCTCCGATATTTATATATACCGATATTTATATCAACGTCCAGGATTTCCTGTCTGCAACTCACAAAATAATGAGGAAGATATTCACCACTTGTGGGTTTGTCCGCCACTGAAGCCGATAATATCGGCACCTGACGGCAGTGGGCCTTTCGCCGAGCAACCCATCTTCGTACATTGCTTGCACGCAAGGGTCTTATCATCGTTCTCTCTTGAACTTTATTAGAACACAGCCAACCTATTTTCTTTCATTTATTACGCCTTTTAATTTTCGTTTTACATATTCCTTTATGCCCTAACTGAGGCAATATACAATGTTATTGCCTTCGCCGCTGCGCTTGATGCTGCGCTCCCACTCTTGCCTCTTCCCTGCGTCTTAGAGAGAGCATTTCACCTTGCACGAGCGCTACCCGCTCTTGAACCCGGGCAAGAAACACGTTCTATCACGCTTACTCCGTTTTTTGGACATGACGCGATCACATATCCATAAAAAAGGCACACTTGCACACATGCTAGCTAATTTGCGCGCATTTCGGTTCGCGAGCGAAAAGAAGTGCACGTGGTGCACGAGCCTTGCCACAGCACAACCGCCACAGCACCACGTACACAACGCGACCACGCTCCGAATGCGTGCAGCGCCCCCTGCGCTTTCATCCGGGAAGCGGCCAACCGGTTCCGTAGGGAACCCCGCTCGGACGGCAGACTAGCAAATACTTCTAGAGACTCTAGTAAAACTGAGTTTGTTCTAGTAACGTTGTCTCAAAGTAGCCGTCCGCGCATCTTCTACCCGCTCGCCTTGAAGAGCGCGACCATTCAATCATGATCATCATTATCGCGACAGTGACACAGCGATACCCAAGCATCCTTGGCTGACCTATGGCCGACGTTCGGAAAATGGTCGGCAGCCTACTTAGCCGGCTAGTAAACCACGGTAAGCGGTCGGCCCGGAGGTGGCCGCCAGCCATTTCGGCATGTAGTTCGCAGCGGGATTTGGCCCGATTTTTCGGGCAGACTAAATGCCGCGCACGGCGCCAGGTTAATGGCAAGAGGGCGGCAATGCGTCGGCCCGACTGTTGAGGCGGTACATTGAAAAAAAGTTATGAAGAGCACGACTGCTACTTTTTTTTTAAATTTGCCTGTTACTTGGCTTTGGTTTTTCGGGATGTTATGTAATTTGCGCTTAGTATGGAACAAAATGATACATGCTATTTAGTGTAAATGTTTTGTTACATTAATTAATGCTGTTGTTTGTTTAACTTGTCGCTCACATTTTTAGTGAACCCTATAGCTGTTAGTAAAATTATTTACCGAGTTCTGATAAACAGCAAGCCACAAGGTGACCGCGATTTCATGTGTAGATCGTGTCATTATACTGTTTGCTTGTTACGAAGCGCAGCAGTAGGTGATGTAACATCAGTTATATTTTGGCGCACAAGCTCCCGTACACCCCATTCAGCCCGTATCACTCACTGAAATTCGTCCGCTATATGGCAGGGCACTTGAGTAGACGCAACTTCGCATTGTAAGGGAGGAAAAGGCTATTGTGTAAAATAAAAGAAGCGGACAGAAGAGAAAAAGCACACGGGGGCAGACATTATGCGTAGGGCACTGGCAAGCCTTGGCCGCGGCGAACGCTCCGGCAGGCAAGCAAAGAGACAAATTCCAAAAACACGACTTCGCAGCCGGAGAAGAAATGCGTATAGGCTCCCAAAGCATCGCTGGGCGGCGCTGCGGCTTCTGATGGGCAGCGCCATCTGTAGCAGAAAAACACACACTGGAGTGCGGCCGGCTCGGATCGCTGCCTTCGCGGCGTGCGCCGCACGCTTTCTCTCGCATGAGCTCGCGCCCTCACGCGCCCCCGCAGGCGCATCGTGACATGCCGCCTGCGCATTCCGTCTTGATACTGGATAACCTGCCGCGTATATCCATGGAGTAAACGTAGTTATAGGCGTGAAAAATTTTATTCACGTCTGCACTGTATACAGCAGACGACAGATGGCGATGTTGTAAATATTGATTGTGAATGCGTTTCCCACGTTAGCGAAAACGTAGGAAGTGTATCTCAAGGTAAATCTGCTATGTAATTATATTGTCGTATATAATATGTTCAAAACCTATGAAAAAATTACCAGTACTGTGAAATAAAGCGGCTTACTCGATCATCGTTTTGGCCTGTAGCATGAGATCTATAAACGGTTTTGTTTTTATTATTACAAGTTACTAAGGCAAATCTTACAGTAGAAAAATAAGTTATAGTCCGAAGGAGGTGTTTCTTCAAAGGCATGAACGTTAGCAGTCTCAAAAGTCCATGCCTGCTCCGCGCGCTGCACGCGACATAACCGGCTCGCTGGCTCGGAAGGCAGGTGAAATCCAAGCTTGTACTACATTCTTGCTTTATTCCGGTTCCTGTTCAATGGTAGTGCTTCATTTATATTTGTTTTGCATTCACAAAACCTGTGACTCGAATAGGGTGCTCCGTGCGAGTGGTGTCAATCGAGCCGTAACTAGGATTGCTTTTGTATTGCCCTTCCAACATATTTTCGCTATAAATAATAATAATAATGCTGGTTCATTTATTGGCCAATATGCGGAAATCTGTAAAAGCGTCTCAGCAAGGCATGTTTTCCACCCTCCCCCCCCTCCCCCCACGAAAAGAAAAAAAAAGGCCTCGTTCCTAGATATTTTTTTGGTCCTAGGGCACATTCACACATCATCGTCGATCGCGGACGTCGCACGCTGGATATCTGTTGATTTGGTTGCTTTCAGAGCACTCGCAAAGCAGGGAGATAGCACAGAAAATCGGCTAAGCAAGACACGCGCGGAGCTAAGAGCATGAAAATACTCCACCCCCTTCACTTTGTATGCATGGTGTTAAACCATTGTACTCTTTTGATGCCTCTCCAAGACGTCTCTGTCAACTGCCCACATTTCCGAGTTTATGGAGAAGGGGGAAATTGGCTCTTTTCGTTCCCACAAAGAGTGCGAGTCTTCTCAGAACGCTGTCATGCAGTTGAGAAACAGGTGTTATGGAAATGCTTCCAAAGGAATCTGCAAAGTTTCACAAATGAGCCTAGTCTTTTGGCGCTTCGCCTACTATTGTGGCTATCCCATGACACAATGCTACTTAGTACCTCCGTTTCGCATCAGCGGAAGCGTTTTTGTATCGCCAAATAACCTCCAGGCGCAACTCAATCGCCGCACGTGCACAGGAAGCTAGCGGAGCGTCTGCTCCGGCGACGTCCCATCGTTTCACATTTCGCCACCATGCCAGGAATGCGGCGCTGCCATCGCGCGGCGAAACTTGAGCTTGGGTTTCGAGACCCGGACGACACAAACCGACCGCGTGCTCGGACGTTTCGGAGGAAGGGCGGAAAAGAGGGGGGAAATGGTGGGAAGGGCGGGACACCTGGGTCACCCCCGCAGCTCGAAAGTTGGTGGCGAGCGTTCCTGACTGGGCGAGAGAAGAGATGTGTACACGCCGACTTTGAAGAGAGCATGCAGTTTTGTGGTATTTGTATACTATTTTTGAAGGAGCTCTTTTCGAACAAAGTTGTCTTACGATCAAATACATGAAGAAAAAAAAAACGAAGAAAAATGATTATTGTCCAGGTTATTAATCGCATACTTTTTTCTCAGAACAGTCTGGTAAAGCTAAGAGCCGCGAGAAAACGGGCCAGCGTCCTTGTCATTTGGTTTTGTTTCTTTGCTTGTGGCCCATTCATCCTCTTTTACGACCTGCCGGGGTGGGACGGGCGGCTGTTTTAATTTTTTTTCGGAAGTCGGAGAGGTGCATTTTCGCAGCGAGCGGTCCGATTCTACAATGGACCGGAAACTACCCCCTCTCCTCCCCCGCTTCTTGTCAACAGTTCTTGGAAGACTCGGCAGCTTGTGCTCGTGGGTGCGTGCTTTCAAGTTCATTGCAGAAGTGTAGAGCGCGACCAAGAAACGATCTCGAGAGCGCGAGGACGCTGTACGTGCTTACGAAATGTTGGAAATGTAAGCACGTTTTCCAAAGTTGCGCGTTATTAGTTAAAATTACAAGACAGTCAACTTTGTTACCTTCAATAACTAGGCGCTGGACAACCAGACCTCTTTTTCATTCGCATTTATATACTGTCAGGACAAGTGACTGTAGTAGTTTTCAACCGCTCTATCCTTTCAGTAACTCCGCCAAGCCATCCTGAAGTAACGCGCTCCTCCGGCACGTTTGGACACAAAAAATCGAAGATGCTTCGCATTTCCTGTTTTTTATTTCTTTTTGCTCAAATAATGGGAGTGTGGTTCCATAGGAACGAAACAGTTTATTTTTATTTATTTTATTAGTATTTCGCTTTTGTTTTACAGATTGTTTTGAATTATTGCTTCTATATTTTCTCAACTCATCCTGCATATCAATATGAGTTTGAGACCCCTATGTTATACAGAGTGATTGAAAATTAGGAATATTTATTGAGAGCTACACGAGGTACACGCAGTAAAAGAAGCTAATTGAAAAGAATTCTTTCCTGAAGCAGCTGCCGCAATTTCGGGTTTTTGTTGTGGCTTGCAGACTAATAATATGGAGAACTTTTAGTTTTAAGGCGTGAACATGTATCGGAAGTGATTAAAGCGAATTATCTGTCGTACGTACTAAGCCGAGAGATCGCTTGTATAATAGCCCTGCATATGGAAGGAATGCTGCATAAGTCCAGAAACTTAAGACTTCTGCTTGAAAAGTACCGGGATAAGAAACTAGAAACGATCATGACGTCATAGGCGTGAACTTCAACCATTTACATAGCAGGGAACTAAAGAAATCTTATTGATAAACATGGAAATAGCAAAGCACACTGGGACAATAAATAATGTTTCAGTAAAACAGCAAACAGTACCGAACATATAAGGTAGCGGCAAGAAATATATAATGCAGTGGGTTTCTGGTCACACGTTGTATATCAATAATGCGCAGCTGCAACAGGAATCCCTCGGGAGCTCTGACTATCTAACAAATTTCCAGACAGTCGATTGCTCGATCATTTGTGCTCACACATATACGCCTTTCAAGACCAGAACCGAGTTCAAATCACTTCGATGTACAAATGACCTTCCTGAGGTGGATGTGCTGCGTCAACAACCACCGGATAACGCTTTGCTCTCCAAGAGCTAACAGCTGGCTATATCTAGGTGAGACGGACTAGCATGGGGAACAGTAGACAACGGGGTCACCGAAAGAATACGATCGACCGCGTTCCTATTCTGCCAAATGATCAATCCCACGGACTTCACTACACGTTGTTCGAACGCTTCGCGCGGCCTTCCACTGTGCGACCAAAAAGCTCACGGCGCTAGGCAGCGGAATTTCCAAGCTGCGACGCAGTCCTTAAGGACACGTGTGTGAGACTCGACCTGACCAAAGTTGATACAGTGCGGATCAATATACCAGCTGTAAAGCCTGTCTTAATTTGGTGGGGATCGAATACGCCACACTCAGTGCGCCACCGAAAGTATTTTACAGCATGCTGGAGTTGGGTGTAACAGGCGTCTCCCACTTCGCATATACCTTTGGCACATATGTCTAGGGGCGCAGAATAGCAGAGCGCTTCGCAGAGATTAGATACTGCTATGGCTATCCATGCTTCGTCTACAAACATCTCCTCTAACTACGCGAACACGTGCGCCTGTCTTTCCCCTGACCATGCACTACAAACATCTGCCTTCTACTTCCAAGCCAGTATAAAAGTTAAGGCCGCCCAACGTAACCTATGTGATCCACTAACTCGGATACCCAATAGCGCACAACAAAGGGCAGAATGAAGACAAGGCGGAACCCAAATAGGCGCCACCACCTAGCTACAGCGAAAATATAATCAAAGTAGATTGACTTTGCAAAAGGAATACACAAGAAAACACGTGCTAAGCCATGCAGGGTCGTATCATTGGGAGGCTGTATCAATTAACAATCAAGGAACACAGATGTGGGAAAGTTGGCACCTGTGTGCACTAGGCTTTATCAGAAGTTTCGCGCATACGTTAATTAGCTATAACTTTAGGATGAACAAGATGTCCGAGGTTATTGAGTTAATAGTCTATCCCGACATCGGCACGAAGCCGCGTGTGACGCATGCACGTACGCACGCACGCACTTACGCACGTCTGCAGGCGCACAGAGTAAATTGTTCCACGACCTTACACAGTGGTACGATGGAGTCGTTAATAATAACTGAAAGAAGGAAATAAAAATTAGGGGGACTGTCGTGACGCTGGGACTAAGTCGTCCCGGCCTTCACTTGGTAGCGTGCAGAGTCTCCGGGTTGATGAAGGATTGAATCTTCGAAGTTGGTAAAATATATACAAGCAGGTTTAATGGCACTTTGAGAAAACGTATTTACATGAAAAAAAAGGTTATATCAGCAAAATGGCAAGCGTTAAGAGTTCATAGTGAGAAGAGTCTGGATGAGCCGTTTACCCAGGGCTCAGAGCGACATTTGTGCTCTGCAACGTCCTTAAAACCCCCTATGTCCAGCCCCTCTCTGAAGATGCTGACCAACCAGTTCCAGGGCACGCCCCTCAGATATCGGCATCCAATCGAACACATCACTGCACTGATGGTCTGATGCACTGACTGGTCCGGTATTGTTTCGTCGGGCGTGGTCGCTTGTTGGCGGGTAGAGTTGGGAACGGCGAGGAGGTACATTTCTATTCTTCTGCAAAGATCCGGTATGGTGGTTCCGGCAAGTGGATTTCCTTCTCAGAAACCCAAGTGTACGTGCGTGCCACGAATACTACTCCCAGCATTGTCCCTTTCCGGCAATTGCAAATCTTTCCTGCATTCCCGGGAATTCCTCTAATGGCTGTAGTCGTTATGCTCCTTTCTTGTCCTGTACGTCAGCGGACGTGTCACTCTGTCGTCTCCTTTGGACAATAGGCATTCCTCAATTGACAATAGCGCTTCTCGACGGGAAGGGTGAACAGTTGAACAAAAGCACTTCCGGCTATTTCCCACATGGCGACATTTTCGTTGTATTTTTCTTGATGTTTCCTTGACAGGGCCAATTTGGCATTTGCAGGGTCTCGACAAAGCAAAGCAGGCTCACACAAAAAGATTCATGGAAACAGGCTCACTTAGAGCCCTTGCACCAACAGCACATATCCACAGCATATATCCATGCCCACAGGCCAACAATAGTGCGCGCAAGTGCGGACCATGCACGGTCATAACAGGGACGCTCAAGCTTCCCCTTAACATTTGACGGGATACAACGCCTTCTCATTCTTCTCTCTATCTCTCTATTTCGGTGGACAACCGCAGTTAATTGTAAATTGGTTATAGGAAAGTAAAGGCGCATCTTCTGTCACAGATCCCGGTGGGAACCTGGACCGCATCTCCATATTTACTACCACATTCCGAATATTTCAGACAAAACTTGACAATACTCAAGCGAAAACCGGGTTAGCGAGGTGGCGTTTGGACCAAATGAGCTGTAACGCTTCGCATATATACATGCTGCACTCTCGATAGACGAAACTCGGGTATATTGCCGACATGAGTATAAATGGAACAGCTTGGGACAAATATTTGCCCGCCTCAGTTAAAACACGGGATTAGGAAAGCTTTATTCCTGATATATCAATATGCCGAGGCCGACTGTCTTTATCCAGAACACAAATGTGGTCCTGATAGTTTCCAAATAAAAATGAAAGGCACGCAAAGAGCCGATCGCCCGGACGATTCGCCTGTCGAACGTAACTACCTGCGAACACAAGCATTGTGCAAGAAGTTCCCTTTGGTTCTTTTGAGAAAATTCAAAGGGATTGCGTTTTGAGAATCCCTCGCAACATGACGAGGATCGATCGGCTACTGCACCAGTGGCGGTCTACATTGTGTTAAATTCTTCAACGTCAGCCTCACACGCAGAAATATGGTATGAAATGCCATAATATATATAAAGTTCCTCAAATCCCCTTTTCCACAGCCGCGTATTCACTGCTGCTATAATATATCATTAAATAACATTGTGCCTATCAAAGTAAAGTCTCCTGCAATACAGCAGGATTCCCCTATACGTTCCATGAGGCAGTCGGCTTAGCAGGAGAAAAGCGGAAAATTCGTATCATTGAAACAGCTATTTTTATGCAACATTGAATTATACCGCGTGCATGATATATATTGACACTATATCATTTGAGCCTGCTGATAGAATTATACATTGCGCAACAGAAGGTGAAATTAACTGTTATTTATACATATTTTGAAATAAAGCTTTAACCGCGCGCTAATTGAGCCGCGGCGGGTATGGTACACTCTGGAGTTGATCGCGAGTTGTCATGAACTTATGCTTGAATTTGAGAGCTTGGGAACGGCGAGGAGGTACATTTCTATTCTTCTGCAAAGATCCGATATGGTGGTTCCGGCAAGTGGATTTCCTTCTCAGAAACCCAAGTGTACGTGCGCGCCACGAATACTGCTCCCAGCATTGTCCCTTTCCGGCAATTGCAAATCTTTCCTGCATTCCCGGGAATTCCTCTAATGGCTGTAGTCGTTATGCTCCTTTCTTGTCCTGTAAGTCAGCGGACGTGTCACTCTGTCGTCTCCTTTGGACAATAGGCATTCCTCACTTGACAATAGCGCTTCTCGACGGGAAGGGTGAACAGTTGAACAAAAGCACTTCCGGCTATTTCCCACAGGGCGACATTTTCGTTGTATTTTTCTTGAAGTGCCCTTGACAGGGCCAATTTGGCATTTGTAGGGTCTGGACAAAGCAAAGCAGGCTCACACCAAAAGATTCATGGAAACAGGCTCTCATAGAGCCCTTGCACCAACAGGACATATCCACAGCACATATCCATGCCCCCAGGCGAACAACAGTGCGCGCAAGTGCGGGCCATGCACGGTCATAACAGCCTCCTCCCCCACCAGAAGAGTCACGGAGGGCAGCAGTCGCAGCTGCTGCATGAAGAGACGACTTAATGGCCTGCAGATGAACGCTTGAAGCTCGCTGTTGCTTGTCGCGTTGTCTTGATTGTCGTAGGCCAAATTGCTTGAGCTGTCTGAAACTCAACCACGTGTCTAAGCAAGCACTCGGCTCCCGTCTGAAGAGACCAGGTAAAAAAAAACTGCCTTCGTTGTCCGAGAAAAGCCCACACTCAAGACGCTCAGGAGCCATGCCTAGAAAACCAAACGTGCTGCTTTACATAGTAACATATTGTCACGAGGACAGGGATTTATGGGTATCGGCAACAGGGGCAGATACACACAGTCAAACAGAGGTTCCCGGGAAATGGCAACACGAAGACACAAGCTCAAGAGTCCACAGTCTTAGCTAGCCGAAGCGCGCGAGAGTCTCTAACTTCTTCGTCGTTCAAGCGCTACCTCGAACCGTCAGGTGGCATTATTCCCCACCCCCCCTAGAAAAAAAAAACCGCAAGCTCACAGAAAAAAAAACTGCTCCGGATGGCAAATACGACTTTCAGCGGGTAAAATACGGCTTCATGCGACGCACATGCACCAGGTCAGACGAGCACTGACGACTAGAACTCGGTACAGTTCCGTCTGGAATAACCTCGTACGTAACTTCTGAGAGGCGACGCAACACTCTGTAGGGTCCGAAGTAACGATTGAGAAGTTTTTCTGACAGGCCTGGGTGCCGGACAGGTGTCCACACCCAGACTTTGTCACCAGGCTGGAACACGAAATAGCGATGGCGGTCGTTATATCAGCGTGCATCTGTTGCTTGCTGTTTTGTAATGTGATTACAGGCGAGTTGGCGAGCTTCCTCAGCGTAGTTGGTGAATTCTTCTGCGTCAGCGGTAAGCAGCTGGTCGTCAGCCGCACATGGCAGCATTGCGTCGAGCATGGTCTGTACATCGCGTCCGTATACTAGGCGAAACTGAGTGAATCGAGTTGTTTCTTGGACGGCCGTGTTATATGCAAATGTGACATAAGGCAATATCTCGTCCCATGTTTTATGCCGGACATCGACATACATGGCGAGCATGTCCGCTATTGCTTTGTTTAGTCGCTCAGTAAGGCCATTAGACTGAGGATTGTGAGCAGTAGTCTTTCGGTGATGTGTCTGGCTTAGTTGTAAAACTTCTTCAAGAAGACGCGCTGTAAATGCCTTGCCACGATCAGTGATGGCGTATGAAGGGGCGCCATGGCGGAGGACAATCTGCGTCATGAAAAATTGTGCCACTTCGGAGGATGTTGCACGTGGCACCGCCATAGTTTCCGCGTAACGTGTCAGATAATCTGTAGCCACGATAATCCACTTATTGCCAGCTGACGATAGAGGAAAAGGGCCAAGAAAGTCCATACCAATTTGGTCGAATGGTACTAGCAGTGGGGGAATAGGCTGCAGGAAACCCGCTGGCTTCAATGGCGGTGTCTTGCGTCGTTGGCACTCGCGGCAACCTCTAACATATCGATGAACAGTGGCGGTAAGTTTGGTCCAGTAGTAGGCCTGGCGCACTCTGGTAAGAGTGCGTGCAAAGCCCAAGTGTCCAGCGGTGGGTTAATCATGGCAAGCATGAAGGATTTCATCGCGGAGATCTGCAGGGATGACTAGACGATAGGCTCGGTCACTGTTGCAGGGCGCTTTTCTTGTAGAGGATTTCGTCGCGCGTACAGAAAGATGATAAGTTCTTAGCAAACAGTCGAGATACTGTAGGATCGAAACCCTCCAGATGATCGATCACAGTTTTGAGGTCTGGATCGGCCCGTTGCCGGGCCTTTAAATCAGAGGAACTTATAATGCCAAGAAAATGGGCGTCTTCATCCGTACTGTCATGGGCCAACTCCACGGGTGATCGAAACAGTGTCAGCATCTTAACGTTTACGTCCGGATTTATAAACGATAGAGTAATCAAACTCCTGCATACGAAGGCTCCACCGTGCAAGACGTCCTGATGGATCTCGAAGACTAGCTAGCCAACACAAAGCATGATGGTCTGTCACAACTTTAAATTTACGGCCGTAGAGGTAAGGTCGGAATTTCATTGTGGCCCAAACGACGGCGAGACACTCCTTTTCAGAAGTTGAATAGTTTGATTCTGCCCGAGAAAGTGTGCGGCTGTCATAAGCGATCACTTTTTCCTCGCCTTGCTGGTGCTGGACCAGAACAGCACCCAGACCGACATTGCTGGCATCGGTGTGAATTTCGGTGGCAGCGTCCTCATCGAAGTGTGCAAGAACGGGAGGGTTGTGCAGCCGTTGGCGCAGCTCGGTGAATGCCTCCTGCTGCTCGGAAGACCAGACATACGGGACGTCATCACGTGTCAGGCGCTTCAAAGGTTCTGCAATCTTGGCAAAATCGGCAATGAAACGGCGATAGTACGCGCACAGGCCCAAGAAACGTCGGACTGCTTTCTTCGTGGTAGGGATGAGAAAATTGGCTACAGCGGCTGTTTTATCAGGATCAGGCCGGACACCGTCAGCGCTAACCACATGGCCGAGAAATTTTAGCTGCTGATATCCAAAGTGACATTTTTCCGGTTTGAGTGTCAAATCGGCCGAGCGAAGAGCGTCCAATACCGTTCGCAGCCGCTTAAGATGTTGGTCAAACGTTTCTGAAAACACGATGACGTCGTCCAAATAAACCAAACAGGTTTGCCATTTAAGACCAGCAAGTACGGTGTCCATCATTCTCTGGAACGTCGCTGGCGCTGAACACAGACCGAAAGGCAATACTTTAAATTCATATAAGCCATCGGGTGTCACAAAGGCAGTCTTTTCCCGATCGCGCTCATCCACTTCTATCTGCCAATAACCACTTTTTAAATCAATGGAGGAAAAGAACTTGGCGTTGCGAAGTCGATCGAGTGAATCGTCGATACGGGGCAACGGATATACATCTTTTTTTGTGATGTCATTCAGTTTCCTGTAATCAACGCAAAAACGCAGCGTGCCATCCTTTTTCTTAACCAACACGAATGGCGACGACCACGGACTTTTAGACGACTGAATAACATCATCATTAAGCATTTCCTGGACTTGAGTCCGAATTGCCTCACGTTCTTTGGACGAAATACGGTACGGCTGCTGTCGAATAGGTCGGGCATCGTCAGACGTTAAGATGCGATGCTTGGTGATAGAAGTTTGCCGGACTTTCGATGATGAGGCAAAGCACGGGGCGTACTCCAGCAGTAAGGCACGCAGGGCGCGTTGTTGACAGAAAGAAAGGTCACTGCTAACATCGATGTGGTCTAGAACACTGGGAGTATCAATAATGTCAGACGTAAAACATTCAGAAACTTCCTTTAACAGTTCGCCGAAAGCGATGGCAGTAGAGCGATAGAGGTGGCGAGATTCATTCGTGAAGTTCGTGACGAGAAGCTCAGAGTGACCATTGCTGAGAATAATTAAGCTTTGAGCTGCACAGATGCCATGAGAAAATAAAAGCGAACGGTTGCTTTCAGCTATTATCGGCCCGTCACGAAGCCCGTCGCACACAACACTCACAAACACGCTGGAGCGGGGAGGCACTGAAACACACTCGGCTGAAACCCGTAGGGCGCACGTACGTTGGCCATCGGTGGGGCTGGCAGCCGCTTTCTCCGTTGAGAACGAGACCGTTCGCTGTCGGAGATCGATGATGGCGCCATATTCCCGCAGGAAATCCACACCGAGAATGAAATCACGAGAACATTCCCGAAGAACGACGCAGCTGACAACGAACGTTGACGTACGAATCTGGATTCTAGCCGTGGACTGTCCAATAGGAGTAATTACATACCCCCAGCCGTGCGTATTTGCGTACACCATGGTGTCATAACCTTCCTAAGGTTCGCTGTCAGTTTCCCACTCAAAATCGAAAAGTCTGCTCCGGTATCCACTAAAGCGCTGACATTATGACCATCGATGCACACAGGGATGTCCAGCGATAGCCGGTCTCGTGAACCAAATGCCGTCATTTCTGCTCCAAAATCCATATCTGTTCTCATTGGGGGGACTTCTTTGTGCTGACATTTAGCGGCCCCGCCCCCGGAGGTCGCTCTACTTAGTTTTCCCGGTGGGGGCTTGGCGAGCGACCAGGCGGTGCTCGCGGAAAGTCACCAGTTGTTGAAGGGGTTTGCCGACGTGGGGATGGAGACCTGGATTGTCGGCGCGTCATCCGGAGGCTCTCTTGTGCGAGGTTGTCTCCAATATCACGAGGTAGTTGTCCTAACGTGCGTCTAGGTGCGTTGGTGTAAAAACCCTCCGGTCCGAGTTCCCGATAAGGGCACCACCGGAAAATGTGACCAGGTTCCCCACAGTGGTAGCAAAGGCGGCGGCTTCGTGAGGCCTGCCAGACGTCCGTTCGTCGAATGTTTGATCGCGATGGCCGCACGTACCGCGTTGGCTGCTGTACAGGAATGTATTGCGTTGGCTGCTGGATGGGCATGCACTGGGTTGGTGGTAACGTAGACAACGGAGCTTGGACGGGAACTGGGCGTCGGAGAATGTCAGCGTAAGTCGGACGAGAATAATCAGGAACAGGGGTGCTTTGAGCTTCAGCAACATGCAGAGGATGGGTGCGTGACTTGCTGAATCTCTTCGCGGATCATATGTGCGAGAGAATCACCCCTGGGTTGGAACGTGCCACGTTCCTCGCGTACAATTGCACGAATAAGATCTCGGAGCTGTTCAGTATTGCTTACAGCAGCTGTAAGAGGCTCGGCAGCAGTCGTAGCGAGGATTGGGCTGTCGTAGACCGCCGAGCCGCGCTGGTGTAGGATCTTTTCCATGGTGACCGCCTCTGTTAAAAATGAGGTAACTGTACTTGGTGGGCTACGTACAAGACCAGCAAAAAGCTGTTCTTTAACCCCATGCATCAGGTGACGCAGCTTTCTCTCTTCAGACATGTTGGGATCCGCACGTCGAAATAGTTTCGTCATGTCCTCAACATACATCATGACGGACTCATTTGGCATCTGTTTCCGAGATTGTAGAGCACGTTCTGCTCGTTCGCGCCTATCCAGGCTGATATACGCCTCTACGATAAGACGGCGGAACTGAGGCCATGATGTTATTGTGCCTTCTCGGTTCTCATACCATGTCAAAGCATGGTCTTCCAGGCAGAAAATGGCATTCCGTAGCTTTAAGTTGCCGTCCCACTGATTAAAGGATGCGACTCGTTAGAACTGAGTTAGCCAATCCTCAACGTCTTCATGCGCAGTGCCATGGAACGATTTCGGCACTCGGGGGTTTTGCAAGTAAACAGGAGTACCTTGCATGACCGACATAGTGCTTTGCGTGGCTGGCCGGAGGCTCGTTGTTGAAGTGGACTCCAAAGGCCCGTGTTCGGGAGGAAGGCCCAGGTTCCTCCGGCTGACGCGATGAACTGGCGTGTCCACAGGCAAAAGCTCGGTGTCGTTGGTTCGCGGAGGGGTGTGCGACATTGAGAGGACAATCACCCAGCACCTCCACCAAAACTGTCACGAAGACAGGGATTTATGGGTATCGACAACTGGGGCAGATACACACAGTCAAACAGAGGTTCCCGGGAAATGGCAACACGAAGACACAAGCTCAAGAGTCCACAGTCTTAGCTAGCCGAAGCGCGCGAGAGTCTCTAACTTCTTCGTCGTTCAAGCGCTACCTCGAACCGTCAGGTGGCAATATATACAAGCGCACGAAAAAAAAGAACCTGAGTATCAATTTGGATACATGGTGAGGAGCACCTGGGACCGCTTAGAAACAGCGGCTAAGTGCGTCCGCATTCCCATTTAACTTCCCTTTTTTGTATCTTATTTCAAAATTGTACTGCTGTAAAATCAAGCTCCACCTCAGAAGGCGACTGTTCGATGTCGCAGTTTGCAGCCAATCCAGGGGACAATGGTCCGTCTCTACGGTGAATTTGGCCCCTCCAATATAGCACTGCAATTTTTGAATGGCCCATACAATGCAAGCGCACTCTTTCTCTGACGCGCAATAAGCCCTCTCTCTAGAACTCAGTTTTCTGCTCAGGTAGAGCACGGGGTGCTCATTACCGTCGTCATCTCTCTGGCAGAGAACAGCACCTAGCCCTCGATCACTTGCATCACACTGGACCGTGAATTCTCGGTCATAGTCTGGAGCTCGCAATACCGGACGGCTAATCAGCACAGCCTTCAGGTTTACGAAGGAGGCTTCCTTTTGTTCGTCCCAGACTACATTTGTCGGTTCTGTCTTGCGGAGAGTGTCGGTCAGAGGGCTAGCCAAAGCTGAATAGTTAGGGATGTAGTGATTGTAGTATCCCGTTAGCCCCAGGAATGCCCGAATTTCCGTCTTCGTGCCCGGCCGCGGGTAGTATGCTACCGCAGAAATCTTAATCTCGCTGGGTTTCCTGAAACCTTGACCTACATTGTGACCCAAGTAGTCCACGGTCGCCCTTGCCAGGCAACATTTCTCGGCCTTTACGGTTAGCCCAGCTTGACGCAAAAGGCTCAGTACAGCTAGCAGATGTACCATATGGTCCGCCCATGAGTCGGAAAAAACCGCAGTCACCTAAATAAGGCACCGCGAATGTTTCACACCCCTTTAAAACCCTATCCATGAGTCGGGAAAAACAAAATTGAGCATTTTTGAGCCCGAAACTCATCATTGTTGGCTGGTAGCTGCCCGTCGGAGTGACGAAAGCCGCGTATCTGCTGGCGCGTTCAGTGAGCGGTACTTGCCAGTATCCTCGAGTAAGGTTCAGCGTAGTCACATATGCCGCTCTACTGACCTGTTCTACTCTCTCCTCGATATTCGGAATAGGATACACTTGATCCCTGGTGACAGAATTTAGCTTTCGGTAGTCTACCACAGGCCTAGGGTCTTTACCTGGAGCTTCTACTAAGATCATAGGCGAAGCATAATCGCTTTCCGAGAATTTTATTACTCCCAATTCCAGCATGCGAGTTACTTCCTTATCCAGAATTTCTCTTTGCCTTGGAGAAAATCGATAGCACCTTGATCGCACTGGCACGTCTGAAGTCAGCTCAATATCGTGCTCAGTCAAATCAGTCCTGCCTGGCCTGTCCACGAAGCAGGCCTCAAACTTTGTTATTATCTCGCCCAGATCAGACAGCTGGGATTTCTTTAGTTCTCCTTTCTGCTCCGTCTTTTTGAGAAGCTCCTGAGCGTTGCTTTCTTTTCCGCTGAGGCAAATCAAGTTGTCCCCAATCTCCTCGGTAAGGTTTAACGTTAGATTTACCACGGCTTCCCTCTGCATATAAGGCTTCATAAGATTGCAATGATAAATGCGCACTTCTTTACTCCTACCGGGGATTTTCACTGCGTAGTGGGTGTTAGAAAGCTTTGCAACGACTTCAGCAGGTCCTTCCCACTGTACTTCGAGCTTATTCTGCCTTGAACCTCTCAGCAACATCACCTGGTCCCCGATACGAAACGTCCTTTGAAGGGTTGACTTATCATAGTACACTTTGGAACGAGCCTGGGCTGACCTCATGCTGGCCTCAACGAGTTCCTTAGTGTTACGTAAGCGATTCAAGAGTTTCAGAATGAATTCTACTACTGTTGGGTCTTCTCCGCGCCCCTCACAGGCTTCGCGCACCATTCGCAAAGGTGAGCGCAGTGACCTTCCGTACACCAACTCGGCTGGGCTAAGTCCAGTGGATTCGTGCGGCACTGACCGAAAAGCGAAAAGTGCTGCAGGCAGGCAGGTATCCCATTCGCGCTTGTTTTCATAGCACAGTCCCCTCAGGACTCGTTTGAGAACAGAATGCCATCTTTCTACGCTGTTGCTCTGCGGATGGTGGATCGAGCTATGCACTACCTTAATGCCGCATCGCTCGAGAAATGAGGTGGTGAGGATACTTGTGAAAACGCTACCCTGATCACTTTGGACCTCGGAAGGGAATCCAACTCGTGCAAACACTGACAGCAGCGAATCCACTACACTCTCGGACGTCACCTCGCGCAGCGGAACAGCTTCTGGAAACTTTGTGGCTGGGCATAACATAGTGAGGATATAACGGTACCCTGACTCTGTCACAGGAAGTGGCCCAACTACATCTATTACTAACCGGTGAAACGGCTCGGTAATGATTGGTACTAACACCATCGGAGCTTTACACTTATCTTGCGCCTTTCCAACACGCTGCACGTGTCGCATGACCGTACAAAATTTTCCGTGTCCTTAAAACATCCAGGCCAATAGTATTCTTGCAACAGCCTCTGCTTTGTTTTCGTTATTCCAAGGTGACATGACCACGAGCTGCCATGGGAAAGTCGCAGTAAGTCTTCGCGGTACTTTTGGGGAACGACTAATTGGTCCCGCTCTACTCCGCACTTATCCTTGAATAAGCGATACAGCACTCCCTTTCTCATTTCGAAAGAAATATTCTTTGCTGTCTTAGTGGCGCGGTGGCGCTCTCTTATCTCCTGTATCTTGGGATCATTGGCTTGCTCCATAGCTAAGTCCTCTCGGGTTACACTTAGAAGTCTCGTGAGATTACTAGACATTGGCGGCAAGAGGTTACTCTCAAGAACGTCCTCATTCCGCGTCTCATCAAGCTCACTTTCAAGTTGACTTATCTGAGATGCCTCGCTCTCAGTTTCCTGACCCGCTATCTTCCGCATCGACCACTGTTTTAACTGCTGTTACCTCCGCTGTGGAATTTTCTGGAACGAGCAGTGTAGCTAGTTCTCGCGCCTTTGAACGTGTTAAGGCTTGCACAACTATGTCTCCGAAAAGGATGCCCCTCTTTCGCAGCAACATGTCCGATTTGTTGGAAAACAATTACGGGTAGCACTTAGGAAGCTTTCCTGAAACGGCAGCTTCGGTTGTTAATTCGCCGAAAGGGCCCTCAATGACCACGTTTGCGATTGGCAAGCACATACTCTGTTCCTTCACTACCTGGCGGATCCATGCACACTGTCCTGTATAGTCGGAAGGCGACAGATACGCCGGATGGACAACATCCATCGTTGCGGCCGAATAGCGCAGTACCTTGCAAGGCTTCCCGTTGACTACTAGGTCATGCATGTAAGGTTCCAAAAGCTTCATGTTTTCATCGCAGTCACTGACATACGAGAAAGCAATCTTTTCTTTCCGGCAGTTCACAGCTATGTGACCCTGCTCATTACACCTAAAGCATTTGAGCGGCTTCCTAGCCTCAAGCTTGTTCTTTGTGTTCTGCGCGTTGGTCACTTCCCCACTTTTCTCACTGCCGTCCTTTCTAGGGAGTTTGCCTGAAGAAGCCTTCCTTTCTTCGTTTCCAACTTATAGCAAAGTGTCTTTCCTGACGGTTATTCACACTCAACTTGGGATTGCGCGGCCTATCCACTGCTGGGTTGCTGAATTGTCGGCGCGAAGCGTACTCCTCAATGAGTTCGGCAGCTTCAGTTGCCGACTTAATGTCGCCTCGGTCCTGTAACCAATTTCTTTCTTTTACTGGGAGGCAGTTATAAAACTGCTCCAAAAGAATTCGCTCGACTACAGCGTCCCTATCACTGTAGGAATCAGGGCTCTTTAGCCACTCGCCCAAATTGACTCTTAAATTGTTCAGGAATTCAGGGTAACTCTCGTCCCTGGACTTAGTAGCATTCCGAAAACTTTGTCTGAACGCCTCGGCGCTAAGCCTATACTTTCTCAGAAGGCAAGCCTTGACCTTCTCGTAGTTGTCCGCGTTCTCCTTGCTTAGCCGCGCGACAACCTCCGCTGCCTCGCAGGGCAGAACCGTCAATAATCTCTGAGACCAAGAGTCTCGCTGGAAAGACAGTTTTTCGCAGGTTCGCTCAAAGTTAGCCAAATACAGACCGATATCCCCTGATATCACATTTGGCTGCATGTACTTTGACATCTTGAAATCTGCCTCCTTGTCGAGAAGAGGTACCGCTAGCTGGGGACAATTGCCCGACCTCTTGCTCAACTCTAATTCTAATTTCCGGAGCTCAGTTTCTTGCTCCAGCCTTTTTGCTTCTCTCTCAATTTCACGCCTCTTTTCCTCTTTTTCCCGCTCTTTCTGCTGTCTGAGCTGCTCCTCCTTTTTTTGTCCGATGAGGTCCCATGCTTCACTGAGCTCCTCATCATCGGTTCCCAAATCAGTGATTGCCTTTATAATCAAGGGTTTTCGTGCCAAACCACTTGTATCAATTCCCAATTCCTCACACAATAGCAACAGTTCCGGGTTCTGCAGCTTTTGTAGGTCCATGATCGCTCCGAGTGTCGGCTACTTCCAAAACAACTGTGCAAACTCTCAAACCTAAAGGCGTTTCAACACTCTTTACCAGTTCTAAAATCTAACCCTGTTCTAGAACCTGGCCCACATCAGAAGAAAAGCCAAGCACTCACCCACACATGCGATCGATGTTCCGAGCTGCTCTCTTGTTGGCCGATTGTTGCACCTGCTTGTTGCTTGAGATGCCACCTCCGATCACCAGATGTTGTGGCTTGTAGCTTCAGATGCCACCTCCGATCACCAGATGTTGTGGCTTGTAGATTCTGATCCACCTCCAAACACCAGATGTTGTGGTTTGTAGATTCAGATCCCAACGCTGGTCACCAGTTGTCGTGACGCTGGAACTAAGTTGACCCGGCCATCACTTGGTAGCGTGCAGAGTCTCCGGGTTGATGAAGGATTGAATCTTCGAAGTTGGTAAAATATATACAAGCAGGTTTAATGGCACTTTGAGAAAACGTATTTACATGAAAAAAAAGGTTATATCAGCAAAATGGCAAGCGTTAAGAGTTCATAGTGAGAAGCGTCTGGATGAGCCGTTTACCCAGGGCTCAGAGCGTCATTTCGTGCTCTGCAACGTCCTTAAAACCCCCTATGTCCAGCCCCTCTCTGAAGATGCTGACCAACCAGTTCCAGGGCACGCCCCTCAGATATCGGCATCCAATCGAACACATCACTGCACTGATGGTCTGATGCACTGACTGGTCCGGTATTGTTTCGTCGGGCGTGGTCGCTTGTTGGCGGGTAGAGTTGGGAACGGCGAGGAGGTACATTTCTATTCTTCTGCAAAGATCCGATATGGTGGTTCCGGCAAGTGGATTTCCTTCTCAGAAACCCAAGTGTACGTGCGCGCCACGAATACTGCTCCCAGCATTGTCCCTTTCCGGCAATTGCAAATCTTTCCTGCATTCCCGGGAATTCCTCTAATGGCCGTATTCGTCATGCTCCTTTCTTGTCCTGTACGTCAGCGGACGTGTCACTCTGTCGTCTCCTTTGGACAATAGGGAATCCTCACTTGACAATAGCGCTTCTCGACGGGAAGGGTGAACAGTTGAACAAAAGCACTTCCGGCTATTTCCCACAGGGCTACATTTCTTTGTATTTTTCTTGACGTTCCCTTGACAGGGCCAATTTGGCATTTGCAGGGTCTCGACAAAACAAAGCAGGCTCACGCAAAAAGATTCATGGAAACAGGCTCACTTAGAGCCCTTGCACCAACAGCACATATCCACAGCACATATCCATGCCCACAGGCGAACAATAGTGCGCGCAAGTGGGGACCATGCGCGGTCATAACAGGGACGCTCAAGCTTCCCCTTAACATTTGACGGGATACAACGCCTTCTCATTCTTCTCTCTATCTCTCTATTTCGGTGGACAACCGCAGTTAATTGTAAATTGGTTATATGAAAGTAAAGGCGCATCATCTGTCACAGATCCCGGTGGGAACCTGGACCGCATCTCCATATTTACTACCACATTCCGAATATTTCAGGCAAAACTCGACAATACTCAAGCGAAAACCGGGTTAGCGAGGTGGCGTTTGGACCAAATGAGCTGTAACGCTTCGCATATATACATGCTGCACTCTCGATAGACGAAACTCGGGTATACTGCCGACATGAGTATAAATGGAACAGCTTGGGACAAATATTTGCCCGCCTCAGTTAAAACACGGGATTAGGAAAGCTGAAAGGAAAGAAGAAAGAAAACTGCTTCTTGCTGCGCGGGACCCGCTGCCCCCCATCGGTCCATCTCTTCTGCCTGCGGCAAAGCGGAAAGAACCACGGGGAGGCGAAAGGCATCCAGGCACCCTACCGTGGGGGCGACAGGAATGCCGAAGCGGAGACAAGTAGCGGCGAAAACAGAAACAAAAAAAAAAGAATTGCAAGCACCGCACACAGAGAGATTCTCGCTGCTTTTGCAGCTTCTCCCCCCCCCCTCCCCCTTCTTGAGGTCACGTGGCCAAATGGCGGGAAAACACATCCCACGCGAGCTAAGATGCGCGGCGCCACTCAGTCGACGGCCAGCCTCCGTGTGGGCGCGATGCCTACTGCCTAATTTTATCGTCCGCTTTTATTTCGCGCAAATTCAATCTGTCTCAATCTCCTGCGGCAGTCAGCGTTTGAAAAGAACAGCCCACATATGCAGCTGATGATTGCAGCCGCTCTGTACAGATTCTTCGTGCCAAAGTTCACCAAAACATGCGTAAGTACATGATCTTTCGGTCTTGATCAGAGGAGCTTTTTGCTCGATTCGATATTATACTAAACATAATAACGTATTGTTTTGGAGCATATGTCCATCTTGTTATATACTCCTTGCATCTTTCTTTATATATATATATATATAATTGGTGTGGGCGCTGATCGCGCAGGAAGACTTGCTGAGCCGTTTAGAAACAAGGCTGCGGCTGGCTGCGGTGGCAGAATTGGCTCATTTTGCTGCAGTCTGGGTCCTTGGGTATCTCCTGCCCCAAAATGCTCGCCTTTTATTATGGAGGGACACTCACTATACCGATCAGGTTAGTCCAATTAGCACAGATTTTGTTCGATACGACAATATACTGCAACTGTTTTTGGAGCGCATATATATATGCGCATCTTGTTACTACGTACATTTTTTTATTGTGCGCATTTCGCTCTGATTGCGCAGGAAGACGTGCTGAGCCGACTCGGAAACGATGCTGCGGCGGTGGAATTAGCTCTTTTCGCTGCAGTCTGAGGTCCGATCTCCTCTGCCCCAAAACGCCCGTCTTTCACTTCTTCATATCGAAGTGCATGCACTGACATGTACACCGATCAGGTAAGTCAAATTAGCGCTGATTTTCTTCTATACGATAATGTACTGCAACTAATTATGTATTGTTTGGGACTTATGCACATCTTGTTACTGTAAATGCATATTTTGTAATTGGTGTGCGGGCCTTGCGCTGATCGTACAGGGAGGCGATATCAGCTGATCTGGAAACTGGCTGCGACAGTGGAAGCTCTTTTCGCCGAAGCCCGAAGTCCTTGGTCTCCTCTACACTAAAACGCTGGCCTTTCACTTCTTTATGGCGGTGCACTTGCCGGACAGGTATTAGCGCTGATTTTGTTAGGAAAATTCGATTATCCGACTCACATCGATGGGACGAATGCAACCCAGTTAAATGTCAAATGCTATCACTAATATTAATATAACAGCACCCCTCGCCATAGGAGCGATCAGAAGCATCATCGCTGCTGCCAGGCAAGCTCGTGCCAGGACTGAGTACAAGATTTATGTCGTGTTTATTATTATTATTATTATTTTTTGCTGCTGTAATGATGCTATACGTGAAAATTGATGATTGAGTGATGCGGTATGCTGGCAAGGTAAGTGAGCCAGCGCGTTCATTTTGTGGATTTTGGAATTATATATGTGATGCACACAGATCTGAGCCATTTCACATTGATTTTGCTCTGTGCGCTTGCTTTCTGGGCAAGCAGTTGTATTTTCATCGTGCGGATTATTTCCTGGTGCTCACATGCTCATGAGGTGTTCAGCTAACTTTTTTCAAGCTTTAAAAATTTACAACGGGTTCTATAAGCTTCTACGAGTTGGGCTGTCTAAATAGTCGTCTTGGCTGGTAAGACAATTTTTTGAATAATGCTCGGTTGTTAAATAACGAAAATATATCAGATGACTTATTGTTAGATATCCGGTCGCTTTTTCTGTAAAAGTTCCATCTAGTTTGAGAAAATTAAGCTGTATTCTACGGAATAAACTTATTGTAGGTTTCATGTAAATATCGCGGAAACTGTTTGTTCTGCCGCGTTGGAATCCCTCATACGCGCTCTATGACAAGCGCGGACACTTGGCTTAGCTAGAATTATTAAATTGCAGCATTAGCATGCAAGAACGCGCTTCGGGACGATAAGGTTTGAGTACGCTACGGTTGCAAATTGCAACATCATGACTCCAGCAAAACGAAGTGATCGCGCCTTTTTCGCGGATTCACGGATCCTGATTACCTATTGCGGCTTTGCGCTAATGCGTTTTCAGTAGGGTCGCATGAAATTCAGGCGCATAAAATATAGTGATGTGATAGTGCAGTTGGTGGCAGGGAGCAGGCATTATTTATTTTACCTTTCCACCTTATATTTGCCTGCAATGTAAAAGTCTAGGCGAAAATGAAATATTTAATTAAAACACTTGTCTTCGTACAGCTGACCAAGATGGAACCTGCCGCAGATCCGACCAGTCGCAGACATCACGTGATCGACAGGCTGCCAAAAGAAGAAGACCAAGCCTCAAGCCTATCTTCCATATGTGGCACACGCGTGTACTATAGTCAGTCATATATCCACGCTTATTAAAAAGCAAATCGCGAACTTTTTCTGAACGCTGTTGACAAATAAATTTTTCACCAAATACTGCAGCTTTTGTTTCTTCATGGCATCAGAAAAGCTATTGCTTTTCTTGATGAGTTTGTATGTGCTACCCCGTTATATATGCATGGGCCACGATATATTAAATGCATGGCATGAATACCTGCACGAGGGGCGATGCCGGCCACTAACCGGCGTCGGGAAGCAACCGGCCGACTTACGGTCTTTCGTCAGCAAAATAGCTGGGGCAGATGAGCGGCCTACCATCAGTAACGCTGGCAAATGGCCGGCCCATGTGCGGCAGGTAGTCGGTCACGTTGGGCCAAAAGGTCGGGCCGTAGTCGATTGCCGAAAATCGGCCGACGTTAGGTTAATGTCAATCCCCGACGCCGGCCCTCATTCGGGTGCCGAAGGTCGGCCGGCCACTTTTCGGTCGGCGAGAAAGGTCGGCCCTACCTTTTGCCACACACCTTTTTTTGCTTGGGTAGTGACAAGGCATACGGAACAAAGGGAGGGTCGCGCCGGCAGGAGGCGGGCACATGCGCGTGACGACATGGCCTCCGAGATCACCTCCGCGCGCACGTTTCCCTCCGGCCGTTCCAATCGACCGGAGAGAGCGTAAGTTGGAAAAGGGGCGTGGCAGCATCTTTCGCCGAACCGCGGCGCTCGCCACCTATGCATCAAGTGTTCCGCCGCAGCTTTGTGCAACTATAAAACACGAGTTTCCTCATCTTGCGCTCGCACCAGTGTTGAGCTGCCAGCTTTAAAATGTCACGGGCAAGACAGTAGCCAACAATTTCGCGATTGTTAAAGTACTAATAATATTGTCATCATGTGTCATCAGCCGCGAACACCCCCCTCCTTTCATGGCGATGTGTTCGAGGACGCCGAGGACTGGCTTGAGAACTACGAGCGAGTTGCTCGTTACAACGGGTGGACTGATGAGCGCAAGCTCCACAACGTGTACTTCGCTCTTGAAGAGTCTGCACGGACATGGTTTGAAAACCATGAGGCTGCCTTCCCATCCTGGGCAGCCTTCTGTCGTGATTTCAAAGCCACCTTTCCTAGCGCCGACCGCCGGGAGCGAGCAGAAGCTGCGCTACACTCGCGCAATCAGCGCCAGAACAAGAGCGTGCGTATGTTCTTTGAGGACATGACACGCCTTTTCAAGCGTGCAGACCCACAAATGCCTGAAGATAAGAAACTGCGTCACCTGATGCGGGGCGTTAAACAAGAACTTTTCGCGGGACTGGTGCGCAGTCCACCGCGCACTGTGGCGGAGTTTCTCAGCGAGGCAGCGACCATGGAGACAATGCTGCAACACCGAGCCCGTCAGTACAACCGTGACGTGAACATCATTGGGTCCGACGCACCTCCTGTGCATATCGGCAGCGACATGGACGCACTACGAAATCTCATCCGTTCTGTCGTGCGGGAGGAACTGCAAGTGCTCCGGATGCCTTGCAACACAACAGCTTTTCCTTCACTGGCTGAAGTCGTCCGGGACGAGGTGCGTATGGCAGCTCAGCAAGTTGCTGACGTTCCCCAGCAGCGCGTTCCCCACCAGACGATCGACGCGAGGCCCACCTACGCGTCCGTCTTAAGTAGGGCTCCCCCGCCGGACCATAGTATCAACACCGCAGCTCCAGCAATGGAGCCGCGGGGTCCTCGCATGGAGGGCCTCGCATGGAGCCGCATGGGGCCTCACTACTCCCCTCCGCCAATCTACCAGCGACCCCGTCAAGTATGGCGGCCCCGGGACCGTCGCCCCCTGTGCTATCATTGCGGGGAAGCCAGTCACTTTTACCGGGCGTGCCCGTACCGCCGCGTCAACATGCGGGGATTCGCCTCGGAGGAACTCCACCCTCGGAATGACGAACGGCCTACTGAGATTGCAAGCGACCTTGCAGCGCGACAGTATCCCGTCACGTCCGGTTACCAAGAGCGTCGGTCTACGTCCCCGACGAGCTACCGTTCGACAAGTCCCCACTCTTCCCGACGCCGCTCCTCTCCCAGCCCTAGCCGGGAAAACTAATACCAGCGGCCTTCGGAGGCAGGGTCGCTGATGTCGGGAAATGTGAAGATCCTCCGTCATCGTCAGGCCGACCCGACGAGATTTCGCTTGTGTCAGGTAGCGACAGCATCCGGCACACTACCTCCGATTTATGTGTAACGATTGATGGAGTGGATGTCACCGCGTTACTCGACACTGGTGCCGATTATTCAGTAATGAGCCGTGGTCTCGCCCGAGAATTGAAGAAAGTTTTGACATATTGGTCCGGCCCGAAAATTCGCACGGCGGGAAGTCACTTGATCGAACCTGCAGGCAAGTGCACAGCGCGGGTCGGCATCCGTGGTTTTGTGTATGACGGAGAATTTATCGTGCTTCCTGAGTGTTCGAAAGACTTGATCCTTGGTCTAGACTTCCTGCAGACCAACGGCGCTGTCATTGACCTGAAAGAAGCGCGTGTTTCCTTTTCGACGAAACGAGCCGTGGCGCGCATTGAAAACGAAGATCCGGGTCTGAACGTTTTGCGTATAGTCGACGATGACGTGAGGGTTCCGGCACGTTCTAGTGTGTTGGTTCTTGTAAAGCATGACTTATTCCACGATTACGAGGGCATCGCGGATGGGCACCTTCCGCTACTACTCGAGAAGGAATTAGCCGTTGCTCGAGGACTCGTACAACTACAGAACAGTTGTGCTACTGTCCTCCTGACAAATTTTGCTAAGGAGATGCGGCATCTCGCCAAGGACACGGCTGTTGCCGTCCTTCACGATGTTACTGCCTTGCCTCATTTATGCACCACCGGAGCGAACCCTAAAGAAGAGGCCGCACCTTGTCATGCTCTGCAGACCGTTAAAATTAACCCCGGCTTGAGGCCCGATCAGAGGAATCTTCTCTCGGCTCTTCTGAGCGATTTCGCAGACTGCTTCGCCACAGGCTCTAAGGTCGGTCGTACTCCTGTCGCCAAGCACCGCATCATCACCGATGAGACCACGTTACCGGTATGCCAGCGCCCGTACCGGCTTTCTCCTAAGGAACGTGACGCCATTAAAATGCAAGTGGATGAAATGCTTGCGGACGACGTGATCCAGCCTTCGACGAGCCCATGGGCATCGCCAGTGGTCCTTGTCAAAAAGAAAGATGGCACCTTGAGATTCTGTGTCGATTACCGAAAGTTAAATAACGTGACTAAAAAGGACGTCTATCCGCTGCCCAGGATTGATGATGCCCTCGACCGACTACGCGACGCCAGATACTTCTCCTCATTAGACATCAAAAGCGGATACTGGCAAATCGAGGTGGATCAGAGAGACCGAGAGAAGACTGCATTTGTGACGCCCGACGGCCTATACGAGTTTAAGGTGCTTCCGTTTGGTCTTTGCTCTGCACCGGCCACGTTCCAACGTATGATGGACACGGTTTTATCAGGTCTGAAGTGGCAGTCGTGCTTGGTGTACTTAGATGATGTTATTTTCTCGCCTACTTTCGAGCAACACTTGGACCGGTTGCGCATCGTGCTTCAAGCACTCAAAGGCGCGCAACTAACGATCAAGCCTGAGAAATGCCACTTTGCTTTCAATGAACTACGCTTTCTCGGCCATGTTGTCAGTGCACAGGGCGTTCTCCCTGATCCCGAGAAGACTACCGCAGTGTCAAATTTTCCACGCCCCACCGACAAAAAGGCACTTCGACGATTTCTAGGTCTTTGTTCATACTACCGACGCTTCGTCCAAGATTTTTCTAAGATAACTGAATCACTGACAGCACTAACCAGAGAAGGCACACCCTTCCTGTGGGGAGACGATCAAGAACAAGCCTTCCAGGAGCTTAGAAGCCGCCTACACAGACCCCCAATACTCGCCCATTTCGATGAAGACGCCGCAACCGACGTACATACTGATGCCAGCAACGCTGGCCTCGGCGCGATACTCATTCAGTGGCAAGGCGGAATAGAACATCGCCTACGCGAGCCGAACACTCTCACGATCAGAGGCGAACTATTCGACAACGGAGAAGGAGTGCCTTGCGGTAATCTGGGCCATCAGCAAGTTTCGACCATATTTGTATGGACGACCCTTCCGTATTGTCAGCGACCATCACTCCTTGTGCTGGCTGGCAAGCCTTAAGACCCGTCTGGACGCTTAGCTCGTTGGAGCCTCCGTCTTCAAGAGTATGACGTCACTGTTGTGTATAAGTCGGGACATAAACACCAAGATGCGGATTGCTTGTCACGCGCGCCATTGGACTCCACTGCAGTGGAAAACGCCGTCGATTTTCCCTTTATTGGGGCCATTACCCAATCCCATATGGCTGACCTTCAACGCAAGGACCCGGAGCTGGCGCCGCTCATCGATTATCTGGAAGGACACGGTGGTAGAGTACCGCTTGTTTTTCGTCGTGGCTTGCAGTCATACGCTTTACGAAGTGGAGTTCTCTACAAGCGCAATTTTGAAAGATCCAAAGAGACATTTCTACTCGTAGTGCCTACGCACCTACGGCCTGACATCTTAAGCGCTTGTCACGACGAACCGTCCTCCGGCCACTTGTGAGTTAGTCGTACGCTTGCAAGAATTCGGGAGAAATACTATTGGCCGAAATTATTACCTTCAGTGCGATCTTACGTAAAAACCTGCCGTGATTGTCAACGCCGAAAGACTCCACCCGTGAAACCAGCTGGATTTCTTCAGCCGATCGCTCCACCGAAAACTCCTTTCCAACAAGTGGGGATGGATCTTCTTGGTCCTTTCCCGAAGTCAAGTAATGGAAAGCGTTGGATTGTTGTCGCGACAGACTACTTGACCCGATATGCTGAGACCGCGTCGCTGACAAATGGAACTGCCACCGAAGTCGCAGAGTTTTTTGTCCACGACATCGTGTTGCGTCATGGCGCTCCGGCTGTTATCATTACCGATCGCGGGGCAGCTTTTACGGCCCGCCTGACTAAGGCTGTACTGAACCTTACGCACACTAGCCATAGACGGGCCACGGCATACCACCCGCAAACTAATGGCTTGGTGGAACGGCTAAACAGAACTCTGGCCGACATGCTGTCTATGTACGTGGATATAGAGCATAAGACCTGTGATCAAATCCTCCCATATACCACGTTCGCATATAATACGGCACTTTAGGAGACGACGCGGCTCACACCCTTCGAGCTTGTCTTCGGCCGTCGAGTGACCACTCCACTGGATACAATGCTGCCCGTATACACCGACGACGAAGATGAGCTTGACCTGGACATCGCTAGTTTTACCCAGCGTGCGGAAGAAGCACGGCAGCTGGCAAGGCAGCGCATATACCTACAACAGCAACTAGACGCTGACCGTTACAACAAGGGACGGCGCTTCGCTGCCTACGAGCCTGGAGACTATGTCTGGATTTGGACGCCAGTTCGTCATCGTGGGCTGTCTGAAAAATTGCTGCGCCGGTACTTCGGCCCATATCGTGTCCTCCGCCGCCTCAGCGACGTTACTTACGAAGTTGAATCCGCGACCCTAGATCCCTCAAGCCGCAGACGACGCAAGTTCACTGATGTTGTACACGTCGTCCGGATGAAACCCTACCACGATCGCCCCGCTGACTATTCTTGAGACTGATGGTGCCCCGTTTTGTGTTGTGGTCTCCCACACCAACCTAACATAACATCTGTCAGCTCATCGCATCAAGCAGCATTTGCAGCATCGAGGCGATGCTGCCAAGAAGGGGGGCAATGACACATGCCATTCATAGACGACGAAGATTTGAACCGGCGATTCGGAGAAGACGACGAAGCGAAACGGTGCTCCGCTTTCGTGCTGCCCTGACTGGCTGTTGGTGTTCTTCGGTGCCAGAGTGCCAGAGCGCCTTCAGTGTAACGTTACGTTACAATATGAGGCCCACATGCGTAATGTTAGGCAGCGACTACCCGAAGTTGCATGCCTGGCTGAAGCATGAATGCCTGCTCTAGCGCTGTCTGCTGCAGTTCCGCGTTTTTTTTGTGCGTGTGTGTGTGTGTGTCAATGTGTATATACATGCCGTGCATGTGCCAGTTCATTCACTTGTAAACACAGTATTTACGAGTGTGGCGACTTACATAAACATCCCTCGCATGAATGCAATTCTATAAATGGTTCCGCCACTAGCCACAATATTATTGCTGACTCGGATGCATGTCACGATAGCTATTTTTTTTCTCGAACGGTTTCAAAGCAGCCTTGGAAGATCGTAAGCACGCAAGTTCGATAGAGGTGAATGGTAATCGTTGCACGTTCAGGCACCTCTGCCGTCATATGAGTATATGCGAGGTTTTCGGAAGTGATCCCGTTAAAAACGGATCAGCTTATACGATCGAAAGTGAGGAGAAGCTATGACCTCGTTTGTAAACATACGCGGTCAGCCACAACATAAATGTGCGCAATTATCACGCGAGTTATTTCTTGTTTTCACTTGTTTGCATATGCTACAGACTGAGTGCAGTTATTTTATTTTTAATTTTTCCTCCTATGCCTATACACGCAGAGGGCTAAGCCGAGCAAGTGGGTTAATTCAAACGAATTATGATTAGACTATAGAATAATGGCACTATCATACACGCCTGCCACACTAGTTAGCAATTTTTCAATAACTGTCAATGATACGCGAAACTTATCAGAACATTTTTGGCACTAAACCTCCGCCGATTGTAAGGATACTAGCCACTTTCTGAACAAAACTACGAGGCAAACACTGAGCAATTTAAAAAAGACATGTTTCTTTATTTACAAAACTCATGAGGTGGACAAAGAGAAAAACAATATGGGCAAGCACAATCAAGAAGTACACACAAACATTTAATTATTCACAAAGTTCAATCACCACATGATGACTACTTGCGTAGTTTTCCATTCGCAAAGATAATACTCGCAAAACTAAACAGGCAGCTCCTATCTTGCTCAGCATCTTTTTTTTTTGTTTTCAGGTAAGTTGCTTGATCATTTTCCTGCGTTGATAAGTTGTGGCCTAAGCAACTTTTCTATGATTATCTTTGTTGTTTCAGTAGCGTGGTCCTTCCTTGCTGCACAAAGCTACAAGAGAGCACCTCTCGAAGCAAGCAACATAAGCTAGCGACATGTACGCTACACATGGAATGTAGCGATGTACGCGCCACTGGAATTTGTTATATTTGCAAGCAAGTTCAGAAGCCTTTGGATTAAAAATGGGGAGGAAAACGAATGTCTCATCAGTTCACCAAACTGCAACAAGACCTTGCAGCTGAGAAACATGCATGCCTTTGACCACTCGAGCATACGCTCGTAACGTTGATTGACTGCCAGCTTCATGAGTGACCGTTAGACACTCAAAGACTACCGCCTACACGACGTAGTCTTGACGAGTAACTGTTTCGCAAGCAAAGAAGCACAATGCTTAAATTATAAGTAGAACGGAACGCATTATGTGAACGCAGCAAGAACATCAACCCTCCGTTTCGGTACTAAACACAACACTTAAATTGTGAAGCATTTTGGACACAACTTGCGGTCAGTCTTTGCTGGAAAACCAGCTAAAAATGAAAGGCTACGTGACACGTTCGTAACAAATTTTTCGTCAATGTACACGTGCAAAAAACGAGAGAACCGCCAGCGGAGATACGCCATGGATACGCCGCGAGCGGGCTGGACGATGCATCGACGCTTAGGTGCGCACTGCCGTCTGGTGACGCCTGGAGGAACTGACAAACTTACAACATGCGGCCTGCACCTTGCCATACTGTGTTAGGTGTAAAGTACAGGGTCATCTTGCTACCAGCACAACATGCCCCTCTAAGAAATCGTCAGTCCCGCCGCCGACGCAGGCCCGGTCACACAGCAATAACCTCGGCAATGACACCGGCTCATCTGAGATTACCTGTTCTACATCACAACAACTCACCCAAAAAACTCTCAAAGAGTCACATAACATTCAAAAAAACAGCGAAGAATCCGCCTCAAGCAACTCGCAACAGAAATTACAACAATTGGATCTACAGGTCGCGTCTGATCTAGACAAGGCACTCGCCAAAGCACAAGCTGATCTCGAACGCGCGCGTTCCCTCATGCTGGACAAGCAGTTAGCGTTCCAACAGCTCCTCGAGGCCAAACAGGTCAAAGACAATGAGGCGAAACTTCGTCAAGCCTCAGTATGGTTTAAAACATCTGCCCCTTTGACTGGCACATCCCCACCTTCTCAGTTTTCTTCAACAGCCTCTCCAGTGCCAGACGCCCCGCAAAATCAGACAGCGCCTCCTAGCGCACCGCAAAACCAGGCAGCACCTCTTTCCGCAACGCAGATCAATTGTGATTCGCCCACCACCACATCAGTCGACACAGTATCTGCAGCACTGGCCGCTCTCACGAAACGAGTTGACGCTTACGAAGCACAGCAAGCCGCACAAGAAAAGATTTTAACACAACTTGCAACTGTCATGACGCAGCTTACCGTCCTCGACACTATTAGCAGCCAACTTAAGCAACTGAATAATGCTCAAACGCAACTCACAGCCGAACAACAGCTTATACGGAATGACCAGGCTCACCTCGCACAACGCCTAGACGCTCTAGAAAACGGCCCTCCCGCTCCAAAGCGTCCCAACATAGCTGCGGTCGACAAACATCCGCCTCACCCCACCGATTAACATGGCTACCGGCTCAATCGAAACCGTACCTGATGTCCTTCAGTGGAACTGCCGAAGCCTAGCAACCTGTGCGCACGAACTCAATCTCTTGTTTGAGCGCATAGGCTGCCCCCCAATTCTCCTTCTTCAAGAAACAAACGGAACATCCCCTGGAATCCGTCACTACAAGGCACTTTATTCTCCAAGTATTATACATACGCCTCGTTACCAAAACGCCCCTGTAATCCGCGCTCAGGCTGCTATATTTATTCATAAAAATACTCCCCATGCCCAACTTGACACATCCGCGTTCTGCTCATCGCACCAAAAAATCGTAGCAGCGCGAGTGCGATACAACCGCAAACATCTTGTGGTTGTCAGCGCATACGTCAGACCCCACGCAAAGCCTCATGAAGTCAGTTTTGACTGGATACGGAAACTTCGCGACGCTCATCCTAAAGACGAGATGCTCATTGGCGGGGACTTCAACGCGCAGCATCAAACATGGGGTTACAGACGCTCCAATCTTCTCGGAACGCGTCTGCACATCACATCCACAGAGGTAGCGGGACTATACCTTGGCAATGACACCGATTATCCGACACGACGAGGCATGCATCCTGGTCAACATGATACGTCTCCGGATCTGACCTGGCACACCAACAACATTATCCAAGATTGGCGATGTGGCCCTGAAACAATGGGCAGTGACCAACCCTATATGGATACAGCTCCAGTCCAATCTACGCCGCCGCAAACGAAATACTCGTACCATCAATTGGAAAAACTTCCGACAGGCTTTAGACGATCATCTCGCCGAACTGCCAGTCGAAACACTCCTTCAACGCGCCCGTGATTCAGCAACTGCAATCACACAAGTAACAGAAGACGTTCCTGTGCCCGTCCCTCACCTGCTTAATCTATGGGAAAGCAGAAAACAAGCCGAACTCGATTATCTCCAATCTGGAAGAGAATACAAAAAGCTTCTAAAACTTTGTCGCCTCACTGCTGAGGCACGCCGCTATAGCAAACGCCTTAGCAGAAGTCGATGGCTTGACTTTTGTAGCACTTTATCCTATAGGACCAACACCAGCAAGCTGTGGAGAGTATTCCGGGCCATGAACGGCAAGAGCAAATCCGCAAATACCGGAGAAACCCTTCTCCTCCGCACTAGTCAGACTGCTACCGAGCTTGAACAGGAGGCAGCCCGCACTTTCTTTCCGCAACCCGCCTCACCACCCCCACCTGACACCTATGCACCTGTTCCATCCACAGACTCTACTGGCATTAACGCCCCCTTTAACACATTTGAATTCGAATATGCTCTTTCACAAGTTAAAAAGAACAGCGCTCCCGGCAAAGATGGCATCACTTGGAGCATGCTCCGGAACTCCAGCACACCTACTAAGGAAAAATTGCTTGACCTCATCAACTAGCACTGGGATACGGGCTGCCTACCACCACATTGGAAACACTCGGTAGTCGTCTCCATTCCCAAGCCTGGAAAACACCCCACGCAACTTGCCAACTTGCGACCGATCTCTCTAACATCAACCGTCTGTAAGCTAATGGAACGCATGGTCACCAATCGACTTACACATTACCTTGAGACCTCAAATTACTTTCACCCGTTCCAGACTGGCTTCCGCCCTCAGCTAGGAACACAGGACAGCCTTTATCTTCTACACACCAACCTGAACAGAGCACGCCGATGGTGCAAAGGCCGTCCTGACATACTCGTAGCTGTCGATTTACACAAGGCGTTCGATACCATCAGCCATCAAGCCATTGTCGACGCGCTAATCGACACTGGAGTTGGAGCCCGCGTCATCAACTTTGTGAAATCCTTCCTGAGTAATAGAACCTATGAAATTCAAATCGATACCAATCACACGGCACAACATTTTACAAACCGCACGGGTGTGCCTCAGGGCTCAGTCATTTCCCCCACCTTATTTAATATCGTCATAGTGAAAATCGCATGGCAACTAGACAAAATCGATGGCCTATGGTTCACAATATATGCGGACGACATCACGCTCTGGACCACGTACCGTAATACGGCTCGAGAACAAACGGAGACGCTGCAACTAGCACTAGATACAATCGAGATTGAACTTCATTCTACAGGCATGCGTCCAGCCCCAGAAAAAAACTAAATTTCTGGTCATACATCCCCCGCCTGGCGGCGTGGACGTCAACCTTCACTTCGGCGGTCAAAACATCGCACAACCCCCCGAAGGTTATCTCCGGATACTTGACGTTCCCATTAATCAGCATGGTACTGCTAAGGATTGGATCCTTCAGCTAAAATCTCAATGGAGGCCAACGCTCCACTTAATCAAACGGCTCAGCAGCAAGAGTGGGGGCGCAGGGACGGAGGTAGCGCGTCGCCTCACCGTCGCTATTCTGCTCGCTAAGCTCCGCTACGGTGCCCCTTACTTTGACTTGACCGCAGCCAATTACAAGACACTTGGCTTACTTTATAACTCTGCCTTGAGGGTTATAACTGGTCTACCCGTACACACGCGCATCACGGAGCTCCACAGATTCGCTCAGCTCCCACCAGTGGATGCACTTATTGCTACGCACCGAGCCAATCATGAAACTCGCCTGCGTCACACACCCAACGGGCATCGCCTCCTCACTCGAATCTTTGACGAAGCTAACCTACACTTGCCCATATTAGACCACCTTACAGCACCATGGACAGAAACATTGGTAACAGATCCAAAACCCATTCCAACCAACACCAAAGGACCAGGAAGAGATCACCGACAACGCCACATAATTGATACACAAGACCAGCACATCGGTCTCCGCATTTATACCGACGCCGCCCTATATCATGTCGATGACACCGGCATCACGTTTGCAACCACTGCTTACTACAAGAGGGTTCACAGCTGCACGCCACTAGCCACAGTGGTCGCAGGTACTGGTCCGCAACTGAACTCGAATTAACAGCCATCGACGAGGCCCTTCAACACTGCACCAAAGGAACAGATCGTTTCATCCACATCTACACCGACAGTCAAGAGGCTATAAAAACCCTGAAAGCCCGTTCTTACAAGACCTCGGTACAACACAGCATCAAAGAGCGCTGCCAATACCTGCGAGAGACCTCACAAGCCTCGGTACGAATACATTGGACACCTGGACATCACGCACAAGGAACTGGGAACAGAATGGCCCACGAGGCCGCTGGCGCGCAGCTAGAGGAAGACCGCCGGCATAGCCTTGATGTGAGCCCGTCCAACTCGGACCACCCTTACTGTTCTCCCGTCTCCTTCATCATAACGGACTCTGTCATCACGCGGCTTAAACATGAGCGGAGGGGTTTATTGCGGGACCTTGTCCCCGGTATTAATCCTCCGATCCCTTCCGGCCTCTCTCGTCCAGCCCAAGTTCTAACTCACAAGGCGCGAGCCGGTGCAGCGTACACACCGGACATCCTGAGTCAATGGCGCCGAACCAAGATCAGCTGCCCCAACTGCCCTGCTGACTCCGTTGACCTGCAGCACTTGGTCTGGACCTGTCCTGGCACGGCTGGCCTCCGCGCACGCTACACATCTGCTCACCACATTCAGAGCTACGAAGACTGGACAGCCCCCAACACCAACGCCAAGCGCAAGCTTAGTGCCCTATAGACTTCATGTCGGAGTCTGGCGCCCTCAACCTCACCTAACCCACCCCCTTCCCCTCTAGGCCTCAGGTCATCCTCATGAATAAAGGTTTATGAATGAATGAATTGGCTGGGGCGCGCGCCGATTGGAACGACCGGAGAGAAACAAGCGCGCTAAGGTGATCTCGGAGGCCATGGTGACGATTTTCTGTTTTCGGCTGGCTCGTCTAGGCGGCGCTGACCTTCAGTTGTTTTCTTGGACTGGATTGGACGCTCATTTACCAAGGTATAATGGAGAAAACCTGGGCCAGGGGGCGCTGCGCCGCTCTGTGCGTCAAAGGGGGCAAGAAAAAAAAAACTGGAATGAAAAAGTGACGGCGCGCTTTTTCGCAAAACTCGTGAAAGTGTTTATCTCTCTTCTCTCTTTCGTGTTGAAACGATGGTTGTCGGTTTTTTTTTTAGGTATCTCGTACCGCTCGTATCTCGCACCTCGCACCTCTGTTTGTAACTGGCGGTGCCGCAGCAGCCATCGCGGAACCAAGTCGGCCTCAAGAAACAGATATATGTCATTAATGCCATCACTCGGCGCTTATAAAGGGAAAACACATACGTCAATCGCTTCGGGAGCTCAAAACTGCGCATTCGCTAGAGGAGATAACTGCATTAGGGATTGCACAGCTTAGCTGTGGAATTAAGAAGACAAAGTTTTACTTGGAGAGATGTCGCCCGCCTGCATGAAAAGTCGTCAGGCATTTCCTCGCTCTTCGTCTCGCGGAGAGAGGAAACTGCCGAAAAAATGGCATGCCTCGGCTTCTCGTCAGTGATCCAGGTCGTTAAGAAACCTATCATCGTTAAAGGGAGATAAGTCATTGATTTCGGATGTCAGCGCCACAGCAGCGAACTCCCCCTGACCGCTGTCAGCAGGAGCCAAAGGGTAAGGCGGCATGCTTTGTGCCTTTGTAGAGAACGCGTCCTAAACGCGCCGAAAACAGGCACTACGGCGCCGGCAGAATCGCCTAAAAAGTCTGTCCACAAAGAGTTTAATAGGCTCCTTTCAAGTGAGCAGTCACAAATGGAAAGGAAGCTCCCCAACCAGCGCCCGGAGCACTCGTCGCTGTGTACACGCGTATCAATTCTCAACGAGAAGGCTGGACCCTTCATTCTCTGAACATGGAAGTGACATCAAGAGGTGCCGCCTCAAGTCCTTCAATATACCTGTCGCTTGCCTCTGCCTTCGAGTACCGAATTCGCGTTCATGCTGTTTTTTTTTTTTTTTGTCTGAGCCTGCCAACAAGCGCTCTTTGAAAACAATGTACGCGGCGATCAATTAATCATAATTTCTCACTTGCGAAAGCACCGATAAAAAGCGTGTCTCCAGCCAGCCTCTATGTGAGCCGGGGCACAGAAAAAAGCAAAAATAAGAAACACCACTGGCAAAGAGCGCCGGCTTTGCGCTCACAGACGCACGACCATCCCCCCTCGTCCTCACTCTCCCTCTCCTGCTCCGAGTGCACGTGCGGCTGCCTGTAGCACGCGCTCCCGAGCGAGCAGGCTGCGCAGACTCCGCAGACAGCCGCGCGCAGCGCGGCCGCGGATGCGCGTAGGTTTTGTAGTTCCTCTCCGCTCCGCTGGAAACCGAGCGCTGGCGTTGCGGAGCAAACTCCAGCTTTGGTTCCCTATACATTCTTCCGCCGTGCGTTTACTTCTGTCCGTATAGTTCGTACCCCTGCAACTAAGATAGACGGCGTGAGCACGCATTGCGGTGCGTTTCTTCGACGCGGTTTTGCTTCAAACTCAACCGTACCTCGTCGTTTACAATGACCGCGAGCGACATGGCAGAACTTCATGAGGCGCTCTCGGAGCTGACATCAACGGAACTACAGCGTCTAGACGATATTCCCTCATCGTGGCTTCGCGCCTAGGAGGTCTGCTTTCCTCCATCATCTGCAACGCTATCGGCGATGCCATACAAACTGCTGAGACCGAGGCGAGTCAGCTGCCGCACATAGCATGGCTCTACTCCTGGATGTTACCACGACGGTTCGTGCCGACCTGGATACTGTACCGCACTGGAGCAACGCTGGAGTTGGATGAGTGCGGTTCGCTGTTCCAGGACATGGCACTTGCATTGAGGTACCCCGACGTCGACGTGACACTCGCGTGGAACGCCACTGAACTTGCGGTGCACTCCTGCATGTTTATTCTAGATCCGACACTTTCCACTCCTAAACACAGTGTGGCGTACGTAGTCATGTGGCCTGGAACGCCCCTAATTTCTATCCACGCTGCAGAAGGCATCATTATTGACCGCGTGATACGTGCTCTTCAGGCAGTGTTTCAGTACAACCCTCCAGAACTTCTGCTCCCGTATAGCCATGATCTCCAGCGTGCTTTCCTAGCCGGAATGGCTCATGTTCCCGGTGTATAGATGATAGAATTAGCGGTGGTGTCACTGGATTCGTCGCTGCTGTACGATACGACTGTAAATTCACAGAGCAGGCGGCTTTCGGCCTTATATCACTTGTAGCGGGCAGAACGATCTGTGTTATGCTGCGATGATTTAGCCCTCTTGGTTCACGCTCGGTACTTGCAATTTCAGTTCTTCCAAAGACTCGGCTTGATCACTTTCTTAGGAACACAAGTACCGCCGAGATTTATCTCGAAGGATAGGAGCCACACGCGGCTGCTTTCCAATTGCTTCATGTCGTTTTATAGTTGCATTTGCTGGCCTTATCTCGATGTTTCATTACCGACCTTTAATTGAGCGTTCACGAATGCACTGAGAATCCTTTAGTTCAACAACTGTCGAGTGTGTTTGTTGCTGCTGCCGAGTTTAGTTCATTTTTGGGGCAAGTCAGCCCAATAAAGAGCTCATTTCAGTGTCATGCCTGTCTCCTCGGTTGTTGCCTATGGCATTGTCAATGTTCAGTGACAATTTAAAGCTTTTGCGTTATCAATCGTCTGACGAGCCTGACGTGCCGTAGCAGTTGCGCGGTGCACCATGCAGGCAACCATGGCGAGCAGGAAGATGTTATTTTATTTTTTTATTCCAATTTTTTATCCCACTAAATATAATAGATTATTATTTGTATTTGTTATCGATTACCATCATCACTATCATTTTTCCATACCCTACTAAGGCTTTCGTAAGTAATTGGTTTACAGGAAACGAAAAGCTTAGTATCCGCATCGCACATCCTGAAGGCCCGGTTGGATCTCGTGAAATATTGCATTCGCACTAAAAGTGAAGGCCACAACTCACCTCCCATCAAGCGTATTTAGTGGTTGACTCTTCAACAGGCTGTCGAAATCGACATCGAGCATTCAAAATAGCCAATCGATAGTCCTTGACGTTACCACAAATGGAAAAGTGGCTAAAGTTCTCATTCACTGCCACTATTTACGTCTAGTGGTGCATGAGTAAATTACGACCTGGAGAATGACGATGCGAGCTATGTAATATTAAGTACTTATCAGGCGACTCCTGAGTACCTCTAGAAAGCAATGTCGCGATCATCGCATTTTCCACCATACTTGCGTGATTGATCTGCAATCTGTGAATACCTTCCGTTATTCTCAGTGCAGAAATCAATTTCTTGCTCCCCTTCGAGAAAATGCGTTCTTGAGTGTTATGGCGGTACGAGTGGCTTCCATGAGCCAGTCTATAGTGCGCCGACTGTTTGGGGCAATGCCAGACTAATCACTGAGATCTCATCGTAAAGTGTAACCCACCTCGTTTCACAATACCGCAGTAAGCGGCAGAAAATTTTCAAGGCGCTTTCAAAATGCCTGTCCAGGACCGCACTTCTTTTTCGTTATCTGTAGAAAGCTGAAATGAACCCTGATCATAAAGAGTTCACGTTCAATGTCACTGCTAGAGCTGAGTCCGCGATTTCTCTTTTCTGAAAGAAAACTGCGACATCAACAACAAAAAACGTATCTATAGCATTTTTAAGAGTAAAAGTTGCATAGATTTGATGAGCAAATACTGACCTGTGACACTGGATAATACTGGATAAGCATGGCTTGAACCTAGTTTTAAGAGCGAAAGCTTTTAAGTTTCTAATTAAGTTTCTCCGGCCGCTCATGTCTATCAAACACACAAACTACTTCTAGAAACTTCGTTGAATCTTTTCCTAAGGATATCCTTATTTGTTGCAGTACAGAACATAACGTCCAACTATAACGGCCATGCCGTCTGTCCAGTCGCTATATAGTTTGCACTTAGCATGGACAAGTATAGTTGTCTCCCGTTATATCGACGTCGCCTTCGATGAAGTATAGCACAGAAAAACTGCTGCTTTTTATCAGTTTTACGGTCCCGGCCTTGTTTGAGCCATCTTCGATGACCTGCTTCACAGGAAGCGATCAGCTGATATAAGAAAAGATACTCTATAGCGCGCATCACAAGAATGGCAAAAAAAAGCGAGAAGGAAGTGATGTTTAGCTGTCTTCGGCAGGTAAGAAGCAGAATACGATGATCTGATGATGGTCACGAGGCGATATATATTTACAGAAGCAAAATAGTATACATAGGCAAAGTTACAGCAACAAGTCACACAGACAACTGTAACTTAAAAGAAAACGAAGACTCTCACACAGAGAAGTCACTTTACAAGCGTTTCGGTTAAAGCCTAGGGGGTGTAAATACGTGCTAAGCACGGAGCCTCAATCTTGACTGCCAAACATGGTCCGAGGACCGCTTTTTGATGACACACATCAACAAAGACCCGAGGGCGGTCACCTTAGGTGATCCGCCCCGAAAATAAAGCAGCCAATCAAATTATTGAAAAACTTGCCACAACCCCCGTCGGTTGGGAATAATCTTGGACCCAGGTCCTTAATTACGCCAAAAAAAAATACAACATTTAAAACACACACTCTCTCCACTCGCTGGTCCCCAAACCCTCTCACACGGCGCCTGTCTTTCCTTCCTCTCCCCGGCGTGTTTGCGACGCGACCTTGCAGCTGACGCCTTTGTGAAAGAAACGCCGCGGGGGATCTGGAGACTAGGCCATCCAGCCGTCTCGTTCGAGGAAAAAGGGGGGGGGGGGGCGGCACTGTCCCAGAGCAGTGTACAGTCGCCGTTGCTCGGACCCAATGTCCCGCGACACAGCGGGAGGCCGCTGGGCTGATTGCCTACTTGGGAGGGCCAAGGGGCGCGCCTATTGTCGCCTTCTGCAGGACATTTAGTGAGCGCTTGTGGCAGTGCAAAAAGCTTCATTAACGGCGTCTCGCTGGACCCATGCTTGGCGCCACGGCGGGACATCGCTGGACGAGCTGGCCGTAAAGTGGTTCGCAGAAGCGCGCTGCTGTTGTTCCCGGCTGATAAGGATGCGTCTGCCGTTCGCTTCTTGGCGACGCCTCGGGGCGAAGGGGCGAAACAAACCAAGCCTCGCGCGCGCCCGCGCCCAAGAAGAGGGGAGAAAAGGAGAAAAAAAAAAAACAGCGCTCGCTCCTTGGCCTCGGCGCGTGGGGGGTTCGACCGCCAGCTCGACTCCACGTGCGAGTCGCTTTTCAATGCGGCCTTTCACGTCCCTCCTAAGAGATTAAATGAGCTTGGAATCCGGTCATTTCAGCCTAATACAACAAAGGCCGCAACAACCCGCGAAGAAAACAAAACTTGTAAGACACTTCGCACGTGAATGGAACACCAAATGAATCTCGCGACACAAGTTGGGTATAACACAAAACAAATCACACATTCGCATCGGCGGACCGGACAGTGTTCGTGAAAGTCCCGCGCGCGAGCAATTGGATGTCCTCACGCCAAGTTCACACGCACTCCACCGTTCACATCACACATTGCTCCGGGTACGCGGGAACATTCACGCGTCGCCGAAAGGCCATGGCTCAAGCGTGTGCTTGCTCTACACCCCAAGTCGTATTGGGGACACGGGTTAACGCGCCGGTGTTACCATTGCTTGACCCTTTCCTGTGGGTCACCGTCACATTGTAGCGCTGTAGGGCCAGCGCCCATCGCGCGAGTTTTGCCCCATGAGGCGTACTAGTAGTGAGATAGGAGAGGGGGTTGTGGTCAGACACCACGTTAATTTCTGCCCCGTACACCCAATGATCAAATTTCTTTAGTGCCGAGATAATGGCGAATGCTTCCCGCTCGATCGTAGGCCAGCGGGTCTGCGTTGGCGTGAATCGGTGGCTGGCAAACGCTATCGGCCTTTGCCGTCCCTCGTCTCCCATCTGCGCCAAACAAGCCCCCGCGGCAACGTCGGACGCGTCGGTGAACAGCCAATATGGCCTTTTAATGTCGGGGGTGTTCAGCGATGCAGCTTCGCACAGAGCTGACTTGAGCCTGTCGAGCGCGTTTTGCGCTTCCTGGCTCCAAGGAATCGTGTTAGGTACACCTCGCCTCGTCAAAGACGTGAGTGGTGCGGCCACCTCGGCGTATCCTTCAACGTAATCGCGGTAGTAACCACATAAGCCCAGCAGACTCCGTAGCTGTCTCTCTGTTGCGGGGGGCACGAGCCCACGAATGGCCGATATCTTTTCTGGGTCGGGCCCATGGGTTCCGCCTCCCACTATGTGTCCTAGGTACTTAATGTGGGCCTGTGCGACCTGACACTTTTCCCGTCTCACTTTAAGCTTGGCGTCGCGCAACATATCAAAAATTATTTCTAAGTGCCGCAAGTGTTCAGTCCACGAGGAAGAGAAAATGGCGATGTCATCGAGGTATGCGGCCGCATAAGCCTGATGTTTCGAGAGGAGGGTGTTCATTATCCGCTGAAAGGTGGCCGCGGCGTTCTTTAGCCCGAACGGCACGACGCGCCAAGCATATTCTCCCTCGTGAGTTACGAAGGCGGTCATATGTTGGCTCTCCGGAGTTACCGGCACCTGCCAGTATCCGCGTCGCAAGTCGATAAGAGTGATATACCTAGCGCGGCCCACCCTCATGATGAGCTCTTTAGGGGGTGACATTGGAAAGGCATCCGTGCGCGTCGCTGCGTTTAAAGCGCGATAGTCAACACACATGCGCACCGATCCATCCTTCTTACCCACGCATACAACGGGATGGGTGCACTCGCTTTCCACCGGATACACCAGCCCGAGGTCTAGCAACTCGTTTACCTAGCGGCTCACCTCACTCCTTAATAACTCCGGCACGCGATATGGGAAAGTGCGTTTGAGCTGGTGGCCTTCGTGCAGCTCTATCTTATGTGCCCCAACTCGTGCGACTCCCGGCGTTTCGCTGAACAAATCAGCGTAAGCGGCAAACACCTCCGAGATCTCGAGGCGGTCCTGAGTAGGTAGGTGTGCGAGTTTCTCCGCATCTATCAGACAACCACCACATCTCTCAGGCACAGACCGAGGGGTGTACTCGATTTCACCAAACTCCTCGTCTTCCTCGAAAACTACTCCGACATGGCTGACTCGTGCGTAGTAGGGTAGCAGCCTGTTCGCATGCACTATCGCTGTAGCCTTTTTTTCCTTGTCGATTCTGTACGAGTTCTGCCTCTCTTGCGCGGTTACGACGAATGGACCGAGCCATTCGGGGCCATTTTACTGCCAGGGTCTGTGTCAAAGAGCAATACCTGGTCTCCGACGACAAACGTACTTGCTCCGTGCGCGCCTGTTATACGCCTGCGCGTAACTTCCCTGACGTGCGCTCGACGTCAAACCCGCTACTTCTGCTGCTACTTCTAGCTGCTCGCGTAGCTGTCGCAAATACTTCGCGGGTTCTTCCCTGAGTGTGTTCGGGAGGGGTTGCTGGCCTGTCCATGTTCGCTGCAGAATTGCCAGCGGTCCGATAGGGTTTCTACCGAATAAGAGCCGGAACGGCGCCACGCCTGTAGTGTCATGGGGGACTTCCCTGTACGCCCAGAGAACGAACGGGACCAGTCTATCCCAGTTCTTGGGATCTTTCTCAATAACATGGAACAACATGTTCTTCAAAACGTGGTTCCACCTTTCCACTGTCCCGTTGCTCTCCGGATGCTCGGGAGTCGAAAAACGCGGTGCGCATCCCAGTCTTGCTAACATCTCACACGTCAGCTGCGCCGTGAAGTTCGTTCCCTGATCTGAACAGACTACCTCAGGTATGCCTGTGCGGCTGAAAATCGTAAGCAAGGCGTCGCATGTTGCCCTAGCGGTTAGGGATCGCAAACAGACTACCTCCGGCCACCGCGTGCACAAGTCAACGAGGCAGAGAGCGTACCTATGACCCCTGCTCGACGGAACATCGAGAGGCCTGATTATGTCGACATTTACGACCTGAAATGGATGGTGGGGTCTGGTGAGAGGTGTGATGGGAACCCTATCTTTAATTCGCCTGTCTGAGCGGACTTGACAGCTGTGACATGTCCTGCAGTGTCGCGTTACGTCCCCTTCTAAGCCTGGCCAGAAAAAGCTGTACCTAATTCTGGTCTTTGTCTTCCGTGGCCCCAAATGGCCTCCCCAAAGGGACTCATACGCAAGGCAGAGTACCTCTTCACGCCTGCTTAGGGGGAGCACAAGCTGCTTCACTCTGCTACCGGAGATCGAGTCCCAGTGATACAACAAGCCGTCTGAAACAAACATGCCTGCCTTCCCTGCCTTTGCGTGAGCCCACGCTTTCTTTAAGGTTTCGTCTGATACTTGGTCGGATCTGAATACCTGGCGCTGTTTTAGGGCTGCGTCCGCGTCATCCTGGATCGAGATTACATCTTCCTTCTCGCTTTCTTCCAGATCTACTTCACAGGGCTGTTCCGTCGCCACACCCTGCTCACCACTCATTAGTTTGTCTGCCTCAGGCCCCGCCGCTTGCTCCTCGTGTGATGTAGAGCTCAGCTTTGCGCTCTGCTCCGCCATGGTGTCAGACGCGTTAACTGCTTCAGACAGAGGGCAGGCCTTATTCATAACAAGTGCCTCGTAACGACTGTCTATCTCCGAAAGCAGTTCCCAATCCTCCCTGGAGAGCAAACAATCCACTCCCTCCGTCAGCTTATCAGAAAGCGCGCATACAATGTCTACTGCCTCGGGCCCTGCTATGTGTGCGGTGGGCCGCCTGATGCTTACCGCAAGAGTGACCAGTTTTGCGTTAACCGTCTCCCCAAAAGCCGAAACTAGCTTTATCGAGCCGGATGGCTCCCGACATATACTTGGCACGAGGCCTTCCCTAACCACGGTTATCTCGCTACCGGTATCAATTATAGCTGTCGCCGGTATCCCTGCGCACTCAATCTCCACCTGCTGTAGCTTCGATTTGCGTACCTCGTCGAATGACTGGGGCGTTTTCCTCTCTGCTACTAGGGTTGTCTGGGAGGTTACTGACGCCGGTGTTTCGCATGCCTCTACGTTGGCTACAGCTACTTTTTGAGCTCGAGCGCGTTTCTCCTTCTTCTGCACGTTTTGTGAAGCGCGAGGGCCATAGAGTTCCTTACACTAACTAGAGGGAAAGCTGAGGGCGCTGCACTTCAGCCACCATGGGCGCGCTAAGAATCATGGGCCGGTGTGCTACTTGTTGCGGGACAGTCGGTTTTTCTCGGGTACGTGGAGTGGCGTTACTGCGATGTTTTTTTTTCGTCATCATCATCACTTGAAGGTGCTTACATAGACCGCGAAAGCCGTAGTAGCGAAGGCTCGAAAGCAGACGTCGCCAATAAATGTTTTCTGTTTCCTGAAATGCCACTAAAAACTTCCTTAAGTTATTGCACAACCATAAATATTTTTACAGCGTTTTTCTGTTTCAAATTTTGCCTATTAAGTGCGAAATATTGGTATTTGTGCTGCTCAATACTAAGCCAATAGGAGAAAGAGTCATCGCTTATATTGGATAAATCTCGCACTGGCATTCTGTTTCTCTCTCTTTTTGCAATTTAGAGTCACAATATTCAATCTTAGGACATTATTTACGGTAGAACAATGTTTATCTTTGCATTAGTTTTGGCCAAAAGTTGTAGTTCTGCACTCGGTAGCTCTCCGGCCCATGATGCTTTGAGCGCCCATGGTGGCTGAACTGGCCGTCTGGAAACTCCATGTAAACTCCCATAGACGGCAGCACAGCTTTCCCTCTAGGTAAGGTAAGAAACTCTATGGCGAGGGCATTCCTTGGCTCGGTGGCCAGATGCGCGGCACTCATAACACTGAATTGGCCGTTTGCTATCATTGTTCGCCGCTTGCGGGGGTCCCTTCGGTTTTTCCGCATACGCAACAATTTGTTTCGCTGCGCGCCCCTTGCCCTTAGCCTGTTCGAACGTTTGGAGAACGTCGGATATTTCATCCGGTTTTAGCCACCTCTCTTCCTCACGAAGACGCACATACTCTAAGCCCTCAGGGCTCAAGCTACCCTTTATGCGATCTGCGATGATCAATGATACCAGGTCGTCTTTGGTTTCTACGTCCCGTGACCGAAGGTAGTACTGAAAGTACGTCTTAGTACGCGAGGTGAACTGCGCCCAAGTTTCATCGCGGCGTTTCGTCGCGCGTTCAAAGCGTTCGAGGTATTCTGAGGGGTTAAGCTTCAGCTCCTTTAAAACAGCTGTTTTTACCGACTCGTAGCTGCCACACTCATTGTCCCCGAGGTTACGGAGAAGGTACCTGACACGCTCAGCTAGAGCTGGCATGATTAAGTGAACGCGGCTTTCGTTTGGCACCTTGTACGTCGCGAAAATTCTCTCGACTTCCTCGAACCATAACGGCACGTCCGCGTCACACGGCAGCTTCAGTCTCTTAAGGACTTTAGCGCCTTGGGAGACTAGATCGGGCCCCATTCGACGCTGATCGTCAATGTCTGACCTTACAGACGTCTGCCCGCTTCCCGCTATCGCCATTGCAACCGCTGGATCTAGTCCAAGTTTCTGTAACTCTAGGCGTTCCTGTGAAAGAATTTTCAATTTTTCCAGCTCAAAATCTAGTTCCATGCGGCGAATTGCAACCGCATCGGATACCGACATCTCCGCTACTTCACGTAGCGCTCCTGCTACAGGCTGAGTTGTCGCTTGCTGCGACTGCTCGCTGTCATCTGTTATATCTCCCCCTGTCTCTCTCTCGCCTACGCTCGCCATCATGCTCCGTGTTAAAACCATACGCCACTTTACACTTGAGCCATAGCCACTTCAACAAAGCGCAAGAAATCTCGCTTACCCGTGCTGGTGTCGCCAGTTGGGGCCTCCGTCCCTTGGTGCCACAGCCTCGTCGGAGTCCTTCCCCAGAACGCTGACTCTGGTTCGGGGCCTGGATCACCTTGCTGCTTCTAGCTGGACGTGCGGACGCTTGTTTCCTAGTGGGTTCCCAGTGCCTGGGTGCTCTGGGTGATGCTCGTGGTCGCTGGTTGCCGAACTCTGTCGTGCTGCGCCAGTGATGTTTAGCTGTCTTTGGCAGGTAAGAAGCAGAAGACGATGATCTGATGATGGTCAGGAGGAGATATATATTTATAGAAGCAAAATAGTATACATAGGCAAAGTTACAGCAACAAGTCACACAGACAACTTTAACTTAAAAGAAAATGAAGACTTTCACACAGAGAAGTCACTTTACAGGCCCTTACTTTCCTACCGAGCGTTTCGGTTAAAGCCTAGGGGGTGTAAATACGTGCTAAGCACGGACCCTCAATCTTGACTGCCAAACTTGGTCCGAGGACCGCTTTTTGATGACACACATCAACAAAGATCCGAGGGCGGTCACCTTAGGTGATCCGCCCCGAAAATAAAGCAGCCAATCAAATTATTGAAAAACTTGCCACAACCCCCGTGGGTTGGGTATAATCTTGGACCCAGGTCCTTAATTACGCCAAATAAAAATACAACATTCAAAACACACACTCTCTCCACTCGCTGGTCCCCAAACCCTCTCTCACGGCGCCTGTCTTTCCTTCCTCTGCCCGGCATGTTTGCGACACGACCTTGCAGCTGACGCCTTTGTGAAAGAAACGCCGCGGGGGATCTGGAGACTAGGCCATCCAGCCGTCCCATTCGAGGAAAAAGGGGGGGGGGGGGCGGCACTGTCCCAGAGCAGTGTACAGTCGCCGTTGCTCGGACCCAATGTCTCGCGACACAGCGGGAGGCCGCTGGGCTGATTGCCTACTTGGGAGGGCCAAGGGGCGCGCCTATTGTAGCCTTCTGCAGGACATTTAGTGAGCGCTTGTGGCAATGCAAAAAGCTTCATTAACGGTGTCTCGCTGGACCCATGCTTGGCGCCACGGCGGGACATCGCTGGACGAGCTGGCCGTAAAGTGGTTCGCAGAAGCGTGCTGCTGTTGTTCCCGGCTGATAAGGATGCGTCTGCCGTTCGCTTCTTGGCGACGCCTCGGGGCGAAGGGGCGAAACAAACCAAGCCTTGCGCGCGCCCGCGCCCAAGAAGAGGGGAGAAAAGGAGAAAAAAAAACAGCACTCGCTCCTTGGCCTCGGCGCGTGGGGGGTTCGACCGCCAGCTCGACTCCACGTGCGAGTCGCTTTTCAATGCGGCCTTACAAAGGAGAAAGCCTTTCGGTGGCCATCCCCCGTGATGTGGCACTCTCGTTGCACCGCTTAGTAAACCGCAGAACAAAAAAGCTGGATAAATTCAATGGAAACGAAACAAAGTGTGGAACTATATACCGAATATAGGGGAAAAGACGAGCATGATAGCAACTGCTACCACCCCGTTCCAAAGAGTATGCTCCTATATTCCTTCCTTCCTTCCATCCTTTCCATCCATCCATCCATCCATCCATCCATCCATCCATCCATCCATCCATCCATCCATCCATCCATCCATCCATCCATCCATCCATCCATCCATCCATCCATCCATCCATCCATACATACATACATACATACATACATACATACATACATACATACATACATACATACATACATACATACATACATACATACATACATACATACATACATACATACATACAAACATACACACATACATACATACATACATACATACATACATACATACATACATACATACATACATACATACATACATACATACATACATACATACATACATACATACATGCATACATACATACATACATACATACATACATACATACATACATACATACATACATACATACATACATACATACATCAGTTCATTCGTTCAGTCATGTCCGACTCTTCGTGACCCTATGGACCATATCACGCCACGTTTTCCGGTCTCTCACTATCTTCCTAACCTCACATAACTTCATCTGCAGCGCCTAGAGGATGCCATCTAACCATCGCGTTCGCTGCCTACCCCTTCTCCGGTGACCCTAAACCTTTCCCAACATCAAATCGTTCTCCAGCGACTCCTCTCTTCTCATCAGATGACCAAAATATCTTAGCTTTAACTTTAGAATTTGACCCTCCATTGAGCAGTCAGGGTTTATGGTCGACAATATCGACGGATTTGATCTTCTGGCCATCTAAGGAACTCTCAAGAGTCTCCGCCAGCACCACAATTCAAACGCGTCAATTCTTCGGCGGTCAGCCTTCTTCACAGTCCAACTCTCGCATCCATACATCACAACTGGAAAGAGCATAGCACGAGTTATACGGATCTTGGTTGACAATGTAATTAATGTCTCTGCTCTTCCCTAGGCGGTCAAGGCTAGCCATGGCTCTCTTTCACAGAAGCAAGCATCTCCTAATTTTATGGCTGCAGTCTCCATCCGGGGTAATCTTAGAACCCAAGAAGAGAAAATCTGTCAAAGCTTCCACTTCTTGTCCCTTGATGCTCCAGGACTTGATAGGGCAAGACGCCATGATCTTTGTCTTTTTAATGTTTTCAGTTTAAGCCCAAACTTCTCACTCACTTCTTGTACGCGCATCTGAAGCCTCGAGTTCCATTTCACTTTCTGCCATTAAAGTGGTATCCTCCGCATATCTGAGGTTGTTGATACGTTTTCCAGCGATCTTCACTCCAGCTGAAGACTCGTCCAGACCGGCCTTCCTCATGATGTACTCAGCATATAGGTTAAATAGGCAGGGAGACAGTATGCAGCCTTTTCTCGCTCCTTTCTCAATCGGAAAGCAATCAGTTTGACCATGCCCAGTCCTGACTGTGGCCTCTTGCCGTTCATACAGGTTCCTGAGCAGACAGATGAGGTGAATTGGAATTCCCATCTATTGGAGAGCTTGCCACAATCTGCTGTGATCTACGCAGTCAAACGCTTTCGCATAATCAATAAAGCAGAAGTAGATGGGTTTTTGGAACTCTCATGCGTTATCCATGATACAGCGAAAGTTGACAATCTGGTCTCTAGTTCCTCTGCCCTTGCGAAACCGAGCTTGCACGTCCGGAAGCTCCCGATCCACTTACTGCTGCAGCCTATCTTGGAGGATTTTCAACATCACCTTGCTAGCATGCGACATAAGCTCGATCGTGCGGTAGTTGGAACAATCTTTGGCACTGCCTTTCTTTGGGATGGGGATGTAAACTGACCTCCTCCAATCCTGTGGCCACTGCAGGGTTGTCCAAATTTGCTGACATAATGGGTACATAACGTTAACAGCGTCGTTATGGTAAAGGTTTTGAGGCAACTCAGCTGGAATGCCATCAATTCTGCTAGCTTTGTTCTTAGCAAGGCTGGTTTAGGCCCATTCAACTTCTCTCTTCATGATGCCCGGCTCGAGATCAATAACCACAACCATCTTATGTTGGATTTGCACTTCGGGGTCCTTCTTGTACAGTTCTTCTGTGTATTCCTGCCACCTCGTCTTTATCTTTGAGGCTTCAGTGAGGTCCCTGCCTCGTTTGTCCTTTATCACACCCATCTTAGCGCAGAAGCTTCCTTTGATATATTTGATTCTCTTATACAGAGCTCTTGTGTTCCTCAATTGGCTGTTGTCCTCAACTGCTCGGCACTGTATGATCAGGAAGGCATTCTTATCTCTTCTTGCTATTTTCTGAAAATCCGCATTGAGAACCTTGTATCTTTCTCTTTCCCCCATAACTTTTGCCATCCTCCATTCCTCAGCTATTTGCAAAGCCTCTTCAGATAACCAGTTTGCTTTCTTGCATTTATTTTGCTTTGAAACTACCTTAGTAGCAACGTCTTGTATTATATCACGAACATCAGTCCACTTCTCTTCAGGCTCTCTGTCTTCTAGGTCTAATTCTTGAAATCGATTTCTCACATCCTCAGCATATTCTGATGGAATTTGATCCAGATCATACCTGAAAGGCCTTCTAGTTTTCTGCGTTTTCCTCAATCGGAGCTTAAATTTGGCAACAAGAAGCTGATGATCGGTGCCACAATCGGCCCCAGGTAATTGTTTTTACTGCTTGTATAGCGCTTCTCCATCTCTGCCGGCAAAGAGTAAAATCAATCTGACTCCTGTACAGCCCGTCCGGTGAAGTCCATGTGTACAGACGCCTCTTGTGCTGTTGAAAATGAGTATTTGCTATGGTGAAATTGTTTTGTTCACAAAACTCTACTAGCCTCTGCCCAGCTTCATTTGGCTCGCCAAGACCGAACTTGCCTATAATTCCGGATATTTCTTCACTCCCGACCTTAGCATTCCAGTCTCCTATGAGAAAAACGACGTCTGATGGTGGGGTGCGGTCTAAAAGGAATTGTAGGTCAGCATGAAATGTCTCAATGTCAGCTTCTTCAGCAGTAGTAGTTGGTGCATAGACTTGGATAACTGTTATGTTGAAAGGGTGACCTTGGATTCGAAGTGAAATCATTCGGTCGTTTTTGGGGTTGTATCCTAGCATTGTTTTGCCCATTCTTTCGTTTACTATGAGAGCGACCCCGTTCCTTCTCCTGGATTCGTGCCCACAATAGAAGACATAATGGTCGCCGGAATTAAATTCTCCCATTCTGGTCCACTTGAGCTCGCTGATACCCAAGATATCAATGTTGGATCTGCCCATTTCTCGCTTGACGTCATAGATCTTACATTCCATGTTGCTATGTGATATATCTCCTTGCAACATCGGACTTTCCGGTCGCTTCCCGACACACCCACAACTGAGCGTCCTTTTGGCTTTAGCCCAGCCGCTTTATTCGTCCTGGATCTACTAGGAATCGCCCTTTGTTCATCCCCAGTAACATGTGGGATGCCTTCCTCCAACCTGGGGGGCTCATCTTCCGGCGCCATATCATTAATGCTATTGTGACTGGTCATAGGGTTTTCTTGGCAGAAATTACTGGAGTGGGTTGCCATTATCTTCTCCAGTGAATCACATTTTGTCAGAACTCTCTGCCGTAACTTGTCTATGTTGCGTGGCCCTACACAGCAGAGCTCACGACATCATCGAGTTTCGCAAGCCCACCGCCACGACAAGGCAGTAATCCATGAAAGGGACATACATACATACATACATACATACATACATACATACATACATACATACATACATACATACATACATACATACATACATACATACATACATACATACATACATACATACATACATACATACATACATACATACATACATACATACATACATACATACATACATACATACATACATACATACATACATACATACATACATACATACATACATACATACATACATACATACATACATACATACAGTGACAACTGGTTTGCAAAGAACATTTATGGGTTTCAAGAACAATAGTAGGTAAAAAGGCATGGCTAGCCTATTTATGAACTGCGAACAAATTTAAAAAAAACGGAAACAGAGATATAGTTATAAGTCTCAGGATTAGCGAAGCTAAACCGCAGGCACCTTTTTTGTTGCTTTTTTTTAAATCAAGGTTATTCCAATGGCAGGTTGGGGTCGGAGTCGGCGACACCTTATTAGATCGTGGGTACCTAGGTGATATTGTAAGGTATTGTTATTCACATGTTGATGGGAATGGTTTCGATTTGTTGCAAAATTTGCTAACAAAGTTTTTCCTGCGCTCACAGCGAGTAGGTAAAGCTGCCATAGAAAAAGCAATGTAGTGCATTTTTGAAAACTGCAGTAAGCAGAACTACATGTAGGCCCAGGAAGGATCTGCGGCCATATCAACTGCTATGGTGGAGTTATACAAGTAAAAAAAATTACGTTCAAAATCTCTGTTCCAGAAAATGTGTGAAATTTCTAGAAATGCCAAAATCAATTGATTCGATCGCAAATCTGCATGACGTAGGCGTGTTTCTTTCCGGCGGTTGGTCTCCTCCCGGAGGCCCGTAGCAGTCGACTTGTGCTAAGGAAGGGAAAGTGCATTCCTCGGCGCGTGTCCGTTGCAGTTCTCATTCAAACGCGGCCAACGCATAGCAACAGGCAGAACCGCGAGCGGATCGGCCATTTCGGCGCCGTTCATCGGCCGCGCAACGCTTCCTCCCGTCGACAAGTCTCAGCGTGTTCCTGCCACGCGCCAAATGTGTGTGCGTGCGTGTGTGTGCACAAGCTGGCCAAGCGGCCAAGCCTGGAGATCGAGGGAAAGTGCGTCGCCCTCTCCTGTCTGCAGGAGGTGGAGGAGATGAGGTCGGAACACCTGCGATTGAGTCATTCGTCGTGAACCAACATGTTTGGCTCTCCCTTTCCTGTGAGGGTTTACCCTTTCCCTGTGAACTGGAAAAACTATAAAAAGCAGCGGCCGACTCCGCTGGGAGAGAGACTACTTTGATGCGCCGTTGTTACGACGCTAGACACCAGCTGTGTGATAGTGTCTGTATTCTCTCCGGGTCAGCTTCACTGCCCGTTTCTTCATGATGTTGCAGTAAAGGTTGTTTCGTTAACAGACGCCTCGTCTTTGCTGGCACCTTTGATGCCGTCCGCCGTCCACGGAGCCGCGAGGCCAACGCTACCGAGGGGCGCTGACCCAAACGTAACAATACAAATAAGGTTTAGTTACACGCAATATAGGGTCATCGCTGCGGCGCTCGCCGGTATTGAAGCTTGGTCGCACTTTTTTCCTTGGAGGTTTGTACTAAAGCTCCGTGTTCAGCGAAAATTACGCCCACGGTAGCAGAACACCACCGCACCGAAGGGCCAGCGTTGGTAAATTTGACAGCGATGTCAAAAAGCACATATTAAAATGATTCCAGTGCACAAAATAGCGCGCATAGGCAACTAGAACATTAGTTGCAAGTCGTGAGAGCAGACAGCAAGCTCTAATGATCAAGAAGTTGTAATTGTTAGAGCGGTAGCAATGGCCTGTAGATTGCAAAATATGAAGTCCCAACTTTATAAATGCGGGTCATGACGTAAAATGCAAAAATGTTTCAAAAATATGCACTTCTGGAAAAGAAAAAAAGTGTGGCTGAGTGGTTAGCGTGCTGAGCTACTAATTTGATATATGCTTAGGGACTGAGTTCGAAGCTCGTTTGGTGCATTCTTTTTTTACTTTTTTAAGTTTTTTTTTTTATGTACCGAACTTGTTTCGTTACTTTTTACTTTTTATTTTTTATCCCACGCCTTTTTTTTCTCCGGGCGAACAGTGCCGCCAGTGCGGAGCGTTCGAGTATGCCGCGTCCCAGTGCGCCCAGTTTCCAGCGTCATACTGGGACCATAATCAGGTATGGCGCTGGGGCGCTGGGAACCAGTGGCACTGGTTTTTGCAATAGGGATGGATGGATGGATGGATGGAATATAGGAGCGTCCCCTTTGAAACGGGGTGGTACCAGTAGCTATCATGCTCATTTTTCTCCCTATATCTTAATTATTGATTTAGAATGGTTAACTAAACCACCATTCTATTTACTAAATTTTGCTCCTACATTACTAACATTATGTCACTTCTCTGCTTTTAAGCCACCAATCTTCCAGCCGTTTTTTGCTAGTTTCCACCGCCGGTTTATTCACCCGGCCACTGTTATCTCTAAAGCCCAGAGCTTCAGGAACAGTGATTGCGCCTGCATAAAAAAACTGAGGGTCAGCGCCGCCTAGCCGAGCCGGCTGAAGGCACGAAATCGTGTCCATGGCCTCCGAGATCACCTCCGCGCGCACGTGCACGCGCGCGAGGGTGATCTCGGTGGCCATGTCATGGCGCACATATGCACACCCCCCGACGGCGTGACCCTCCCTCTGCTCCGCATGTCACTGTCCCTGCGTCACTGTCGCGATAAAGAAAAGCGCGATTGGATGGTTGCGCACTTCGAAGCGAGTGGGCATTTCAGGTGCGCGGACCGCCGCCTCGATACAAGAGCTCGCATGGGCTGTGCTACATGCTGCTTCATTAAGACAGCAGAAAGCACGCCGCAGATGGCAGCGTGTTTTGACATTTTGTTGCTGCCGGGATTCGTCTTTGTCTCATTGCCGACGAAATGTGCTCGAACTCGACGTGCCGGCGCAGATTCGAGTTCGTTTATTACAGCTACTGTTAGTGCTTGGACATTAATACAACCACGGGGTGTAAAGCAGCTGTATACAGAATATTATATATACAAAATACGCAAGGTGCTTTCCTCTGTGGCCACACTGCCTATCAGTCTCTGGCACTAAACATTATGGAGCTCCTCACATCTGCCCAGCTGCAAGGCCACAGGATAATGTTTCAATGGATCCCCTGTCCACTGCGGGCTCCATGGGAATGAACAGGCCGATGTTGAAGCGAAAATCGCTCTCATCAATGGCCTCCAAACAGCTGTGCCTTTTTCAAGAGGTGACACGACTTGCCTTCTTACGAGTTGTATGAATAATGCTACAGCAACTTACTGGGCCCAGCCAGACGCCCGACACATTCGTCTAAGAAGGCTCGATCAAACATTAAAATTAAACAGGCATGCTTACTACATAGACTTCGTTTAAACGTGGCTTTCACGCACAAGTACTTACATTTAATTGGACAGATGGACTCGCCGGAATGTTCAACTTGTGACATCCCAGAGACTGTGGACCATATATTATTGGTGTGCCCAGCGTATTCGCGCGAAAGAAGTGTGCTAGCGGCTTCCTTGAAGCGTTTAGACAAGAGGCCTCTGTCGGAAGAACTGCTGCTGGGCGCTTGGCAGGACAAGGGGAAGGGTGTCCAGGCAGTGCGTGCTCTTTGCCGATTTTTGTGCGCCAGCGGACTTGATTCGCGCTTGTAAAACAAGCTACTGTGTCTGTATATATATTTCATATGCATTCTCCCACATCGTCACCCATCATGACCTTCTTTCTTCTCTACTTCCCCTTCCCCAGTGCAGAGTAGCAGGCCAGATTTAAATTATTCCGGCCAACCTCTCTGCCTTTTCCTTTCAATAAATGCATCTATCTATCCGTGGCATCGCTTGCTGGCCGGCATTCTACCGAGAGCTTGGTCATGAGGCGCCGCTGCTGCCTATTCCTGGCTCACCGCCGCCGCAACTGAATTTGGACGCCAGCGGCCCTTCCATCTGGCACCGTACTTCTTCGTCCACGATCCACAGCACAGCGACGGAACAAGCAGTGGATTTGGGCCCAACACCGCGTCAGGCATACATCACTTACCTGTCCTGATCACGCAGGTTAGTTACATGGAAGGTTCTACTTGTCCTACAAGTTCTAATTACTGTCTACTTGCGGTGTCGTGCCCAACAGAGCTCCGCGGTACGGTGAAGCGCTTGATATTGCGAGTGTCGCGATGTTGTTCCTTTGCCCTGCTGCTCCTACTTGCTGGTGATGTGGAGCCAAACCCTGGACCTTCTCCTGAGCAAATAACTCAAGAGGTTGTGCTGGAAACAGTGCAAAGGATTGAGTCCGGTCAAACAGCGATACTTAATGAACTGAAGGGTGTCAGGGAAAAACAAATGTTACAATAAAACAGCTCACCGACAGAGTTACAGCACTTGAAGCCACAACAGAATGTTGTGGCTTCAATGTTGTGGCTTCAATGTTGTGGCTATGAAGCTATGCAAAGAACTTAAACTTGACCACCTCCTTCGAGGCATAAAAACTTGCAAGAAGTCTAGCTTGGACGCGTTTTTCACTGTAAAAACTCACAAACCAGACTGGCCTTTGAGGGTAATAATTTCTGAGAGAGGGACGTGGCAAAAGATTCTTGGTGTCTTCTTGCAAGCAAAATTAAAACTACTAACAATTGACGACCCATTTCAGGTGAAATCTTCGGACGATATTGCTAGATTTTTAACTGACAATTCGAGCAGTGCCTTTGCCGCATGCTCAGTTGATGTAAAAGATTTGTATTATTCCATACCGCATGACGAGCTGATGGTATCTGTAGAAGAATGCATAGATACGCATGGTGCTGTTGCATTTCAAAATGCCTGCGGAATGTCTATTGGAGGGTTCCTGGAGCTATTAGCGGTGTACCTCAGGTCAACTCACGTCTGTTGGGAGGAAAAAGTGTATCTCCAGAAACGCGGTGTTTGCATTGGTTCATGCATCGCGCCTCTACTCAGTGATTTGTACTTGGCGCGAAAAGACAGGTTCCTGAACGTAACCCTTGCAGGTACTAATGTTAAAAAGGTATTTAGGTACGTTGATGACTACCTAGTTCTTTGTGATGGCCAAAGGGCGAATACGCTAGAAGTAGTAATGGAGGAGGTGGGTCGCTTTGCGCAGGCTTTGCAGCCACTTATTACCACGCACGAGCTTCCTGCTCAAGGGTCACTCAGGTTTTTAGACCTGAGACTTGAGTTCACTAGAGGGCACGCCTGCTGGGCCTATGAGCCCAGAGCGGAGAAAGCGCCAATGCCCTTCCAATCAGCTCACTCTAAGCTGACCAAGAGGGCTATTGTGAACTTGTGCTTCACGAATGCCTTGAGGAAATCCTGTGTTCACAAGATGAATGTGAGCTTTCGTCGCCAGGCGGAACGGCTTGGCAACTCGGGTTACCCTTCGCACTTGCTGGTATCTGTTGCCAAGCAGGTGAAAAAGCACCTGATGCAGGCTAGGCCCAAACAGCAAGATGATGCACAGAAACAGAAAGAAAGGAGGCCGGTAGTAGCAATTCCGTATCTTCACAATATTTCCCATCGCCTGAAAGGCATAGGTCGAAAAGCTGGCGTGAATGTAGTGATGACTGCTGCTAATAAACTCAAAAGTCTGTGCAGACGAGTCAACTCCGATCCGACCAAAAAGAAGCAGGGATGCACGATAAAGCATCGAACCCCCTTTGTGGAGTGCACCGAAGGCCTTGTTTATTCGTTGCCAGTGACTTGCGGTAAACAGTACATTGGGCAGACTGGCAGGTGCATGAATGAAAGGCTGCTAGAACACAAAAATAATTTCGAGCAAGCTTGCAGGAACCTGGGAATCCATTGTAGAGATTGCCCTTCAACTAGTTGTGCACCGGTTTTCCAAAAATGCAAAGCTTTGGCTAATCACAAAGACCAGCTAGTCCGGGAAATAATCGAGGCAGCTTCGATAGCGAGTCTGCGCGACGATTGTGTCAGCACACCGTCCGTTGCTTTGACAAAGAAAGAATTTGACATGTTAAAAATGTGATTATAAATATCTGCGATTATGTGTCTTATGCTTTTTTGTGGACGCTTGAACGATATGGTTGCGACGCATGTGTTTTTTGAGAGGGTGATGAAGGTATAAGAAGCAATGTTTCTTCGAAATAAAAACCAGTTGTAAGTCAGCGCTTGTCTCTTGTCCCGATGTTTTGCGCTGTTCCATCAAGAACAGAATGTTGTAGTAAATATGATGCCAGCATTCCTGACCCTGCTTTGCACGAAATCACTGTAAAGCTAGCTGAAGTTACCGCGAGATGCAATGACGCAGAGAACAGGCTTAGGTGCTCGAACTTGCTGTTTTTTGGACTTGAGGATGGAGGATAATGAGAGCTGGGATGATTCCGAGCGAAAAATAGTTACCTTCTGCTCAGAAAAACTGGGAATTACGGTTACGGACGCCGAGTTTGAACGTGTCCATCGGGTGGGAAGGTTCGACGTCGAGAAGAAACGGCCCATCATCGCAAAATTCTCACTTTTTAAAGATAAGCAACAAATTCTTGCGTCTGCGCACAAGCTGAAAGGCTCGAGTCACTCCATCCAAGATGATTTTTCTTGGTCAACCAGGATTGCTAGAAAAAAACTGCTTGAGTTCGCCAAACAGCAGAATAAGAAGGGAAAGCTGGCTGTTGATAAAATGCGCGTTGACAAGAGAACATACATGTATGACAGCGCGACTGACTCAGTTGTATTATCCACAAGATAGCTAGGCCGAAGCACAAACATTCCGCCATTGCCCAGATCATCTGTTACTGGTCCACAGTTATCACTTTCTTTCACAAACATCCGAAGCCTGCTCCCTAAGCGCACCGAACTGTGTTCTTTCTTGGATTATGCTGACAGCGATATCATGGCACTCACCGAAACTTGGCTGCATCGAGATGTAGCGGATGATGAAAGTTTTTCCAATCTCGATAGTTACAGTAGTTATCGCCGTGATCGTTCCACTAAAAGAAGTGGTGATGTCCTTATCGCCATCAAGAATGCATTGCCTTCATTTCTTGTTAGTACTGATTCCATCCTTGAAATAGTGTGGGCTGCTTGTACAACATCATCAGAGAAAGTATTGGTTGGTGTCTGCTACCATCCACCTGATTCTGATCATTCCTTCACTTCACGGCTTCATACCAGTATTACGTCTGCCATCCAAAAATGCCCAGCTGAAATCATTTATCTGGTTGGTGACTTCGATTTCCCTCGGTCAGGTTTGTCATCCGCATGCCACACCTCAGTTGAGCTTATTAACCTCACGTTAGATTTTAATTTTTTTTTTCAAGTTATTATTCAACCAACTCGTGGTTCCAATATTCTATATCTAGTTTTCTGCAGCGCGCTTGAAACTGTTCGCGAAGTGCTATTCCTAGATGGTTTTAGCGATCATAAGCTTATCCAATTACAGCTTACTGCCCCATTAAAAATTCAAAATACTACATCCAGGCAAATTCGTGACTACAGTAGAGCCAATTATAGCGATATGAATATCGCACTTAACGAATTTTTCATTAAAACGTTCTTGCCTTCATTTTCGAATAGGTCTGTTGAACAAAACTGGATGCTTTTTAAGAACACTACAACAAATTTAGTTTAGAAATATGTTCCCTTGGTTTCCATCTCAAACGATAAAAATAACCCATGGTTCAATAGGTCTCTGCGCCGTCACAGAAACAGAAAAAAGCGTTTGTACAGAAAAGCCAAGCTTGTGTACACGCCATTTGCTTGGCAAAAAATAGAGTCAATGCCTAAAATCTTACCGTACTGCTATTCGCGCTTCCAAAAACAAAATAATTTTCTCATGACCTGCCTGCTCTCTTAAAATCTAATCCGAAAAAGTTGTGGCGTGTGATATCTCCCGACGATACTAGTAACCACGTTACATTGTGCAATACCGACCACACACCATTTTCGGACAGTGACTGCCCCCTTGAATTCAACAGGTATTTTGCGTCTGTATTCACTCAGGAAGATCATTCCAACATACCCAGTATTCCTGACCATGATTATCCATATATGGCTCCTATTAACATCCTCGCTGAAGGTATAGCTCATCTCATTGCAAACCTCAAGGTCTCTACTAGCTCTGGTGTTGGTAAAGTTAATTCAAAAATATTGAAGAACAGTGTATCAGTTTCTAGTCAAATTCTTTGCCATATCTTTCAGCAGTCATTATCATCTGGCTTGCTCCCCGCAGACTGGAAAATTGCCAAGGTCATCCCTGTGTTCAAAAACGGAGATAGAAATTCGCCAGAAAACTATCGCCTCATTTCACTAACATACATCTGCTGCAAGTTACTTGAGCATATTATCGCTTCTCACATTTACTGCCAACTGGAACTTAATTCTTTCTTTTTCACTAAACAGCATGGCTTTCGAAAATGATTTTCTTGTGATACGCAGCTGCTAGAATTCACGACTGACCTGCACTTCAACATGGACGCTAACCTACAAACTGATTGCATCTTTCTAGATTTTGCTAAAGCTTTTGACCACGTTGCACATTTCCCCTTGTTCTCGAAATTATCTGCTCTTTGCCTAGATTCTTTAACACTGACATGGCTTCGCAACTTTCTTTCTTTTCGGCAACAGTTCAGAACAGTTAACAATTTCACCTCCTCACTCTGTGACGTAACATCTGGTGTGACTCAAGGCAGTGTTCTTGGTCCTTTATTGTTTCTAATATACATTAACGATTTACCCGCTGGCATATCTTCCTCCCTGCGTCTATTTGCAGATGACTTCATCATTTACCGTTCTATTAATTCCACGGAAGATCACCTTATACTCTCCAAACTGACCTGAACCTCATCACGGACTGGTGTACTAAATGGCAAATGACGCTTAACTCGACAAAATGCAAGATTATCTCTTTCAGCCGCAAGCATACAAACTGTAACATATCGTACGTCATAGATAGCACTACAGTGTCTCGGGCATTATCGTACAAGTATTTAGGTATTCATCTGACGCATCATCTTTCATGGGCCACACACATTCAAGCCACCTGTGCCAAAGTCTGCAGATCGTTAGGTTACCTGCGTCGGAATTTGCTGACCTCCCCTAACAGCGTAAGAAAACGCATATTTAACAATCATACGGCCGCAACTAGAATTTTCATCACTTACATGGTCTCCATATCAAAAATATTTAACCAACATGTTAGAATCCATCGAGAACAGAGCCGCTCGCTTCATTACACGCAACTACAGCCCTCACTGCAGCATTACAGCGATAAAACTCGACATCGGCCTCGAGCCTTTAGTCATTCGTCGTTCTATTGTGCTTTTGTATTTATTTTATAAATACTATTACAGCACAAGGCCATCTCCATTACCTCTTGAAAAGCTTACACCCATTCCACGCCGCCTACTTAACCAGTACAGCATGAAACGCATACACGGAAAAACTTTTAATTCATCTGCACTTCCACGCGCCATCGCTCTTTGGAATGATCTTCCTGGCAGCATCGCATGCATCTGCAACCATCAACCATTCCAGGATCAGCTACGCAAACATCTCACATGACTTTATTTTCTTTGTTGCAGTGTATTTTTTTTCGTTGCTATTGCGTTTTGTTTTGGTGCTTTGTGCGTCTTATGACTTTTACTGTGACTAGTGCTTCTGCATTTTTTTGTTTTCTTCTTTTTACAAATGGTATCTGCCGTATGTCCGGCATTCATGCTACAAAGTACCTGGTATCCTATGTATATTTTCGCCTTGTAAAATAGTTTCTTTTTACCTTATCTTTTGTACCTCATGTTGTATGAATTAGTTTCTTTTGCACATTTTGCTGTTATTTGCCCCTCTTACTCAATGCCATTCTGGGCCTTGTAAGGTATTATAAATAAATAAATAAATAAATTTCCGCAGAAGATATCCGCATAAAAATAAGATCGATAGGGAGTTGATGGGCAACTACTAATCGGCATATTTGTTCTTAGCTATGGTAAGCTCAGCGCTGACTGCCAAATTGGTTATTAATATAAACAGCGCGAACACGAAGACAAATGACAAGATAAAAGAAAGCCACAGTACAAGCGCTGACCACCTATGCCTAAGCCCTTTACTCCAAGGCCCAGAAAAAACAAACATGAAGAAAACGAAACAGTCACGTGAAACAACCCCTGGGTTCACCTGCTGACTGCCATGACTGCCTCCTTAAGCGTGTTCAAATGTGCATTACTGAAGACAATAATGAATGTGACTTCATTGACGCCTCAGGTGTAAGTGTTGGAAGTTTCCTTGAACTTTTGAGGTTCTACCTGGAGTCCACCTTCATAGGCTGGAAGGACAAGCTGTATACGCAGAAGGCTGGAGTATGCATTGGGTCGAGTGTTGCACCGGTCTTGAGTGACATCTTCTTAATGTACGTGGATGCAATGCACACCTGAAGGATAACTTGGAGGGCCTACATTATTCCACCTTCAGGTATGTTGACGACTTTTTAGTATTCACAGACCGTGAAGGATTCAATCAACGAATGAAGGACATTATGGATGTTTTTACTGAGTGTGGATCCGGGCTGGAATTTACTGTTGATTGAAGAACCAGTGGACAATCGGTTACAGTATTTAGATCTATTGATTCAATTCGTTGATGATCATGTTTGTTGGGAATATAACCCGAGATCGATGAAACCGTTGCTAAGCTCCAATTCGGGGCATTCCAAATTAGTGAAGAATTGGATGATCAACACATGCTTATTAAATGCCTTGAAGAAATCTTGTTACCACGGCATGGGCAAGAGTTTTGAAAGACAAGTGACAAGAATTGCAAAGGCCGGTTATCGGGAGTCGGTTATTATTGAGGCCAGTTGCCGGGTGCTGAAGAGCCTTAAAAGAACGCACAGACTGAAATCCCTGCCCAGCATGGGTGAGAGGAAGAGGAAGGTTGCAGTGGTACCGTATGTGCACAGAATTTCGCATGGCCTCAAAAATGTAGGCAAGAGGTATAGTGTTGACGTCGCATTGACCGCCCCGCTCAAGATGAAGAGGATCTGCCCGGCTATTCAAAGGGAAAGAGAAGCAAAGAAGCAAGAATGTGGGGTGAAACATAGAAACCCATATGTTGGATGCAAGACAGCTGTTGTGTACAGGCTTCCACTCTCTTGTGGAGCCAGTTATATAGGACAAACAGGACGATGTATTAATAAGAGACTACAGGAACACCGGAACAACTTGGAAAGTGGAAAGGACAAAACGTTTCTGGTATCACATTGCCATTCATGTGAAATAATGAAGAAGGAGAAGAAGAAGTGCACTCCTAAGTTTGAGAGTGTTAGGATTTTGTATCGCCACAAAGAGAAGATGACGAGAGAGATAGTGGAATCATATTTCGTTTCAACGGACAATAAGTGTATCAGCAAGACTTCTCTTGCTCTTTCAAGCAAAGAGGTGTCGTTTTTAAGTGATTTTTTGTGCAGCAGGTGAACCCAGGGGTTGTTTCACGTGACTGTTTCGTTTTCTTCATGTTTGTCTTTTCTGGGCCTTGAGTAAAGGGCTTAGGCATAGTTGTGAGTCAGCGCTTGTACTATGGCTTTCTTTTATCTTGTCCTTTGTCTTCGTGTTCGCGCTGTTTGTATTAATAATGAATAAGTACCAACTCGCCCAACAAAGTATCTTGGTATGCCAAATTGGTGTGGCCACCCCAAAAATTTGGCAAGCTGGAGCCTCAAAATTTCACACGGTCCGAACTTAAATTTGGTATCCAATCTCATCTGACAATGAATGGCTAGATCAGTGGCACGGTCGCGACTGGTGCCCTCGATGTTTAAGGGTGCTACCGCAAATATAGATCAATGGTCCCCCAAATTAAACGAACCCAATTTGGGGCGGCACCTCACGTATTTCGAGCAGGTCGACAGCGAGATACAAATGAATGGCTTCGCCAACAAATCTTCAAAACACACGAGCCATCTGAACCGGAAATGCATCTACCGCTTTCTAAACGAAGCGGCTGATTAGCGCCGCTACCGCGAACATGTATCAAGGCAACGGCCCGTGCATCTATATGCCCGCTCGCTTTGAAGAGCGCAACAATCCTATCATTGTCATCATTATCGCGACAGTGACGCCGGCACAGCGACAAGGCGTGCGGAGCAAAGGGAGGGTCGCGCCAGCAGGGGGCGGGCAGATATGCACGCGACGAAGCGCTCTCTCCCTCGAGACCGGCCGTGGCGACGATTTTCTGCTTTCGTCCGGCTCGTCTAGGCAACGCTGACCCTCAGTTTTTTTTTTTTTTTTGTCTCCGTTTACTTCTATCTACACCCTGTACAAGATAGACGGCGTGAGCATGCGTTGCGGTGCGTCTCTTCGAAGCGGTTTTGCTTCAATCTCAACCGTATCACCTCGTCTTTTCCTATGACCGCGAGCGACATGGCAGAACTTTATGCAGCGCTCTCGGAGCTGACATCAACGGAACTACATTGTCTAGACGATATTCTCTCATCGTGACTTCCGCGCCTACGAAGTCTGCCATCCTCCCTCATCTGCAACGCTATCGGTGATGCCGTGAAAACTGCTGAGACCGAAGCGAGCCGGCTGTTGCGCATAGCATGGCTCTACTCCTGGATGTTACCACGACGGCTCGTGCCGACCTGGATACTGTACAGCACTGGAGCAACGCTGGAGTTGGATGAGCGCTGTTCGCTGCTCCAGGGCATGACACTTGCTTTGAGGTACCCCGACCTCGACGTGACACTCGCGTGGGACGTCACTGACCTTGCGGTGCACTCCTGCTTGTTTATTCTACAACCGACACTTTCCACTCTTAAACACAGTGTGGCGCACGTAGTCATGTGGCCTGGAACGCCCCTAATAGCTATTCACGCTGCAGAAGGCATCACTATAGACGGCGTGATACGTGCTCTTCAGGCAGTGTTTCAGGACAACCCTCCAGAACTTCTGCTCCCGTATAGCCATGATCTCCGGCGTGCTTTCCTAGCCGGAATGGCTCATGTTGCCAATGTACAGATCAAAGAATGAGCGGTGGTGTCGCTAGATTCGTCGCTGCTGTACGATACGACTGTAAAAAGCTGCAGCACCTGTGAAGCGAATACCTCTCCTAGGCGTGCGGCACTGCATAGAATAACATCACTTTGTGCACTCCTTTAAGCAAGGCTCGGAGGATTCAGTGTGTCCCCGACGAGGTTTAGTTTAAGACGGACCGAAAGCAGTCCCACCCGTCGCACTGAACGGACATTTCAATCAGCTCCTCTGTGTGCAAATGTACCCTTCAACTCGGTTTTCCGAACCACTGCGGCCCGCAAAGGAAATCGCCATTGCGACTATGAAAAGAGGCAAGCTTCAAGCCTGCAATGGCAACGAGTAGCCGAAAGGTTTCTGAGGGCTTGGCAGACGGACGAAGCTGTTGTAGTCGTCGAGAAGATGTTACTTCTCACCAACATAATTTCGATGCTTCCCAAGGACCCCGTGCATTTTAAAGACTTTTTGTAGAACACAGGACAACTTCATTTTTTTCATATTCACAATTCATAATCATAGATTACGTACTAGTGTGATCTTTGTTCCTTCACAGAGCAGACTGCTTTCGGCCTTATATCACTTGTAGCGGGGGGGCAGAACGATCTACGTTATGCTGCGTTGATTTAGCACTCTTGGTTCACGCTCAGTGCTTCCAATTTCAGTGCTTCCATAGACTCTGCTTGATCACTTTCTTAGGAACACAGGTTCCGCCGAAATTTAACTCGAAGGATAGCAGCCCCACGCGGCTGCTTTCCCCATTGTTGCATGTCGTTTTATAGTTGCATTTGCTGGCCTTATGTTGATGTTTCATTACCGACTTTTAATTCAGCGTTCACGAATGCACTGAGAATCCTTTAGTTCGACAACTGTCGAGTGTGTTTGTTGCTGCCGCCGAGTGTAGTTCATTTTTGGGGCAAGTCAGCCCAATAAAGAGCTCATTTCAGTGCCATGCCTGTCTCCTCGGTTGTTGCCTACGGCATTGCCTACGGTTGTTGCCTACGTGACAATTTAAAGCTTTTGCGTTATCAATCGTCTGTAATATCAATTTTTTTTTTTTGCGTTAGCTTTCCTTCATTCGGTCCCCAGTTGCCCGCCGTCGGAAACGACAGCAGCGCGCATATAGCATGGTCACGATGAAGGCGAAGCGCAGCCGCAGTTCATCTACTGGCTACTTCTAAACTTTTGCCGGCTGGAGCTGCCCATCCGAGACGAAAGCTCGGCCGTACCTGTTTCGAGTTTAGCCTTTGCGCCTTGTCTGCTGCAAGGCCGAAACAGAATGCGTTATGGACACAGCAAAAATGCATGGACATCCGTTATACGGTGATATTCACGTGGTGGCCCTCCCCTTTCAATAGAATTTACTTTCAATGAGCAAAGCTAATACCTGTGCCCGCGGTTCATGCGTTGCCTCTAACAGAAGCTTTCCTACTCGTAAGAATGATATTGTTGATGTTGATTGTGATAGCGCACAAAAAACACGTACAACAGCAAAAAACAAGCGCACGAGCGCTGTTTCCTGTTTGCCGTGTTCTTTATGCGCTTTCACAAACAACATTGCTACCCAACTCGCCCAAACGGAGCCACTATAATGGCATTGTTGCACTTGAAATGGTTGAACAACGTCGTTGCTCTCACGCCTAGCGGCTGTTGCAATATTAAGCGAGCGTAACCCTGGTTTTGCTGCAGTAGCTGTTCGCCAAAGAGCTTCAGTTCTACTGCTGTGGATACTGCAATTGAGAGGTCGATTCCAGTTGTGAAGAAGCGCCTGTTACTTTTTTAGACCTTTTCGCAAGCGCTTGCGCCCAGTTGTATTGCTTTTAGAGAGCTGGAAGCTATACACGCCACAAGGTAGGGCTTTCACTCCACCTAGCAGCCGTTGTCTGTGTCGGTCTCTCCCTCTAACTTTGAAAGAGATAAAATAAACATTTTGAAAGAGATAAAATAAACATGGCCCCCACTGCATTTCGGTCCCGCGACTGCGCGAACGGAGCACCTTATCTCGCCACTACACAAGAGAATTATGCTGAGTTCACTTGACCTGCCAGTCTGCTACATTTTATTGATTGTTGCATGGCTCCTAGATTTTCTCTTCTTGGGCTCCAAGATTACCCCGGAAGGAGACTGCAGCTATGAAATTAGGAGACGCCTGCTTCTGGGAAAAAGAGCCATGGTTAGCCTTGACCGCCTAGTAAAGAGCAGAGACATTAGTCTGCCAACCAAGATCCGTATAACTCGTGCTATGGTCTTTGCAGTTGTGATGTATGGATGCGAGAGTTGGACTGTGAAAAAGGCTGACCGCCGAAGAATTGACGCGTTTGAATTGTGGTGCTGGCGAAGACTCTTGAGAGTTCCTTGGACTGCCAGAAGATCACATCAGTCGATATTGTCGACCATAAACCCCGACTACTCATTGGAGGGTCAAATTCTAAAGTTAAAGTTCAGCTACTTTGGTCATCTGATGAGAACAGAGGAGTCGCTGGAGAAAGATTTGATGTTGGGAAAGGTTGAGGGTCACCGGAGAAGGGGTAAGCAGCGAACGCGATGGTTAGATGGCATCCTCGAGGCGCTGCAGATGACGTTATGTGATGTTAGGAAGATAGTGAGAGACCGGAAAGCGCGTCGTGACATGGTCGATAGGGTCTCGAAGAGTCGGACACGACTGAACGACTGAACTGAACTGAACTGTTTCAAAAGCGTTCGTATCTCGCCGTTTCAGTCTCTCCTCTTGGGTGTTTATTTTCATCATCAGCCTGACTATACCCATTGCAGGGCGAAGGCCTCTCCCATATTTTTCCAATTAACCCGGTTCTGTGCTAGCTGCATCCACTTGACCCCTGCGAACTTCTTAACCTCATCCACCCACCTAACTTTCTGCCGCCCCCTGCTACGCTTTCCTTCCCTTGTAATCCAGTTTATTATCCTAAGCGACCATCGGTTATCCTCTCTTCGCACTACATGTCCTGCCCATGCCCATTTCTTCTTTTTAATTTCCACTAGAATGTCAGTAACTTGAGTTATTTCTCTGACCCACTATACAGGCTTCCTATCTCTTAATGTTAACCCTACCATTTTTCGTTCCATAGCCCTCTGAGTTGTCCTCAACTTAAGTAGAACCCTCTTGGTTAGCCTCCACGTTTCAGCCCCATAGGTGAGTACAGGTCAGATGCAACTGTTGTATAATTTCCTCTTGAGCGATACCGGTAAGCTGCTAGTCATAATCTGCGAGTGCTTGCCAAATGCGCTCTATCCCATGTTATTATTCTTGTTATTTCCTTTTTATGGTCCGGATTTGCGGTTACTACCTGTCTTAAGTAGACATATTCGCCTACTACTTCCAGGGCTTCGCTACCTAACGTAATCTGCTGTTCCTTCCCGAGGCTGTTGAACATTACCTTAGTCTTCTGCATATTGATTTTTAAGCCTAAGCCTACAGTTAAGTTTGCGGGTTTCACCCAGATGCAAGTTTCCGAAGCGGCGACCAAGGTCAAGGGGCAGCTTGACGCGGGCTGATCTATGACGGTCGCGCAGGCGGCCATTTCTCGGAAGTGAGCCCAGAACGCCCGCTGCCGGCCTTGTCCGTCCCGTGCCGCGAGGGAGGCAGAGCAGTGCAAGTAGACGGCGCAGCGTAAGCGCGTGGTTGTGGGTTCAGCGCTAACTGCTATGTCCCCCAGTTCGAGTGGAGGGGGCGCGGAGGCCATAAATCCCGAAACGCGGAACACGGGCCTGGGGAGAACGCGCTGTTGACACGTCTTCCCGGGAAGACGCCTGTGTGTCCCTTTGAATCCGCCGCCCGCGCTCGCAACCGACCAAGGGCAGGGATCGGAATGTTTGGACCTGAGGTTTGCGTGCGCGTGTCTATATGTGTGCGCTTTCGGAAGTGTTTTCGGACGCCGTTCGTCTTTGCGACTGCTTGGCGCCTCTTGCATGGGAGGATTTTGGAGAGGGAGAAATCGCAGATGCATGTGTTTGTGTGCGCAACCACTCGCCGCTTAGTGCGTGCATTGTTTTTGTATTACTCAACATGCATAGGAGAGGGGTATATGTGGCACAGCGATTGGCCAGCCCATTTTGAAGGACTGCATGTTATTGGCCACAGAGTGACTAGTCATTGATTGGTCAACGGACTAGACTTGAATTTTGAGCGCTAAGGAAGGAGCGTGGGACAGTTGGGCTCGGAGCAGGGTTGGGCTCGGACGAGAGTCGAGAGCAGACGGGTTGTTCGAGGAGGTAGGCAAGGCTGACGGAGGGCCCAAGGGACTCCGGCCTAAAGTGTAGCAGAAGGCCAAGGCCTGATTCTGCTAGCCTCTGACCTCCGATCGTGCACCCAGTTGCAGTTAGCCCTCTATGTTTTGATGTCGCATCTTACAACGTTATTGTAAATAGTTTGTAAACAAGTGTAAACAAATGTGTACAGTCGAGAAGGGAAGTCCTCATCTCCGCACCGCAATGTGTCGCTGAGCCACGGACGCAGCGGTGGTCACCACCACTCGGTACGAGCGAAGGCAGAAGAAACAGCAAGAAACACCTGCTGTATAGGGAAGCCCATCTATTCCCCACGCCTTCGCCCGAATTGTTTTACTCCTACCTTTCTACTTTTCCTGTCTAGGTCATCAATCATTACTTGCAATTCATCCCCCGAGTTACTTAGTAAGGCAATGTCATCAGCAAATCGCAGATTACTGAGGTATTCTGCATCTACCCTTATCCCTAACTGCTCCCATTCCAAGTCTCTGAATACTTCCTCTAAGCAAGCTGTGAATATTACTGGGGAGATCGTGTCTCCTTGCCTAACACCTTTCTTTATGGGAATTTTGTTACTTTCTTTATGCAGAACTATGGTTGCTGTGCAGCCACTATATATATATATATATATATATATATATATATATATATATATATATATATATATATATATATATATATATATATATATATATATATATATATATATATATATATATATATATATATATATCTTCCAGCACTTTCACGTACGGCTCGTCTACCCCCTGATTTCGCAATGCCTGCCTCCCCGCCGAGGTTTCAACTGAGTCAAATGCTTCTTCGTAATCAATGAATGCTATGTATAAGGGCTGGTTATATTCCGAGCATTTTTCTATCACCTGATTGATGGTATGGATATGATCGATAGTAGAGTGCCGTTTGCGAAACCCTGCCTGATCCTTTCCTTGATTGCAGTCTAAGGTTGTCCTGATTCTATTAGCGATTACCTTAGTAAATACCTTATACGTAACAGACACTAAGCTGATTGGTCTGTAATTTTTAAGGTCCTTAGTGTCCCCTTTCTTATGAATGAGGATAATGTTTGCATTCTTCCATGGTTCCGGTACCATCGATGACACCAGGCACTGCGGATACAGGGTGGCCAGTTTTTCTAGCACGATATCCCCCCCCCCCCCCCCCCCCCCCCCCGTCCTTTAACAAATCTGTAGTTATCTGATCCTCCCCAGCTGATTTCCCCCTTTTCATAGTTTCTAATGCTTTCTTGACCTCGTCCTTCGTCACTGGTGGAACGTCTGACTGTTTTTCCCTACCGCCAATCTCATTACGGTCCTGACTGCTTTGGCTGCTGTAGAGATCTGTATAGAACTCCTCGGCTACTTTGACTATCTTTTCCATATTAGTGATGACGTTGCCCGCCTTGTCCCTTATCGCATACATCTGGTTTTTGCCTATGCCCAGTTTCTTCTTTACGGCTTTAAGGCTTCTCCCGTTCTTTACATCATGCTCAATTTTCTCCATGTTATACTTCCTTATATCGGCCACCTTGCGCTTATTGATTAGCTTTGATATCTCGGCCAATTCTATCTGGTCTGTTGGATTGGAAGCTTTCACACTCTGGCGTTTCTTAATCAAATATTTCGTCTCCTTAGACAGCTTACAGGTATCCTCTCTAACTATCCTACCGCCTACTTCCACAGCGCACTCAGTATTGATATCTCTGAAATTGTTCATTGCTTCTAGGGTAATGTCGCCATCCTCGGTTAGAGCTGAATATCTATTCTGTAGCGAGATCCTGAACTCTTCTGCCCTCCCCCTCACCGCTAATTCGTTGATGGGTTTCTTTCTTACTAATCAGTTGCGTTCCTTCTTCAGATTTAGATTAATTCGGGACCTCACCATCCTGTGGTCACCGCATCGCATTTTCCAGATTACCTCTACATCTTGCATAATGGCGGGGGTTCAACACAGTATGACGTCAATTTCATATTTAGTCTCCCCGTTAGGACTTTTCCATGTCCATTTCCGGTTCTTCCGTTTGCTGAAGAAGGTGTTCATGATTATTAAGTTATTGCGCTCTGCAAACTCAACTAGGAACTCCCCCCTGCTATTCCTAGAACCAATGCCATAGTCGCCTACTGCTTTTTCTCCTGCCTGCTTTTTCCCTACCTTGGCATTGAAGTCGCCCATTAGTACAGTATACTGCGTCTTTACTTTTCGCATTGCCGATTCTACATCTTCGTAGAAGCTTTCAACTGCGTGGTCATCATAACTACATGTGGGTGCATAGGCCTGTACAACCTTCAGTTTATAGCGCTTATTAAGCCTACGATGCCTGCTACCCTCTCATTTATGCTATAGAATTCATCTATATTGGCCGCTATATACTTATTGACAAGGAAACCTACTCCTAGTTCTCGCCTCTCCGGTAAACCTCGATAACGCAGTACATGCCTGTTGCGCTCAGCAACGCGACATCCATCGCCGGCTTCTGGACTGGCGCCTGCTCGTCGAGAGCGCAGCTGCGGTGCTTGCACTTGAGAGCCAGCGCGCGATGCGTGCCTTTTCGTTCATTTCCCGTGACCTTCGACCGCGGAATGCCTGGCTGGCGTGGATTTCAAGTCGCCGACGCGACGCCGCCCGCAAGACGACTCCGGATGTCGGCAAGGCGAGCAGCAGTATTCCGGACCGCTGATCATCCACGGTGTGTATGTGTGTGTGTGCGCGCGCGCTGGGCTCTTGTGTAAAGGAGCAGCGGATGCCAGGAAGCTCATTCCCACGGGACTCGGGCTGTTCGGCACGGGCGCACGTGACGACGGCTGCGGATTCGAACTCCACGGAATGTGCACGCGTGATGTTGTGCGTACAGCACTACGGGTGTGAGGAGGAACTATGCTGGAGCCTATTGGCCCCGTCCAGAGAGTTTACTTCGTCCCTATTGGCTTAGCGATATGGTCTTTGTTTAGCGAGCCTATTTAACGAGGTGTCAGGGGTGACTTTTGGGGGGAAGAGACTAGTTGCAATAAACATGCTGTAACTTGGTTCGACTCCGAGTAGTTCTCCAAGGTGCTCAGCAGGCACACCTCAACAGACCGCCGGTCAGCGCAACCGATCACGGCGGGTGAGAGGAGAACCCTTTCGAATGCCAGCAGCTGAACTGACCGTCGCCCTCTGGACGAGCACGGCGGCTGACAGCTTGGACAGCGGCTTCGAAACATAACTGGCGCAGTCGGACAAGAACTGCTGTGGCATAACTGGAGTGTTCGGGAACGACGACGGTGACACTACACGCCTCTTCAACGACGACGCCTGACCGTCACAACCGCTTGGAAAGCCAATTCGCGAAGACGCTCCCATCTTCTTGAATCCGGCACACGGGGACCCACCCCAAGGGACACCAGCGGCAGTCAGGCGAGTACTCCTTTGGCATCTGCGGGCCCATGCTATGTCAAAGCCCTGGGTTTTGAGGAGCGATTGCGCTAAGGAAGGAGGAAAAATGGCAGAGGGGGATCAGAGTGAAGAGTTGGCAGCCGCCGGCAAGGCAGGCGAAGACGAGGTAGACTCCGCAGTGGAGGCTACGTCAGAGCAGTTGGCACTACTACAGTTGCAACTGAAGAATGTAGAGACCCAGAAAGAGAATCAAAAATTGATTCTAGAAACAGCGATTGCGCTATGGACAGAGCGCGGAGCTTAGCGATAAAGCGGCAACACCGTAGCGGCGAATGCTGGAACAGATGAAGATAGAAGGCTAAAATACGCGAGCCTATTGAAAGGCGTCCTGGCACCTATGCCGAATCAAGAGAAATTACTGCCTGGATGGTTTGAGGAGGTGGAGGCGATCTTAAGCTCGTACGATGTCCCGACCGAGCGGTGGCACGGTGTTAGTGTTACCGAGGCTGAGCGAAAGGGCGCGAGGGCTCCTCGTACGGTTATCAACAGAAGAGAAGAAAAACTTCGTTTCTTCGAAAGACAAAATGACAAAGTGACGTAGAAGAGGCCGCCTCTTCTACGTCACAGACAGGATCGCAGGGCATCGCTTTCTTGTGGACACTGGTGCCGAGGTGAGCGTCATTCCTGCCTCGCGCCTCGACCGGTAACGCTGTCTAAGGACTACGCCTCTCCAAGCTGTGAACACATCCACAATCGCGACTTACGGTCAGCGCTCGCTAACCATCGACTTGTGTCTGCGTCGCACCTTTCGATAGATTTTCATCGTCGCCGACGTGCGCTTTGCCATATTAGGTACGGATTTTCTCACTCATTTCGGTTTGAACGTAAATCTCCGCTCCCGTCGACTTGTGGACTGTGTGACCAGCCTGTCTGTGCAGGATATCCTCGCACCTGTGCCTACCCCTGTGCAAGCAGGTCCACTTTTGCCAACATCAGAGCTTGCCTCGATCCTTAAAGATTTTCCCGAACATATCAAACCTAGCAACCAGGAACTACCAGTGCAACACAGTGTGACACATCACATCGTCACCACGGGACTTCCGGTGTCCTGCAAGCCACGGCGCCTTGCTGGAGAGCGCCTATAGCCACAGCTCGCAGGGAGTTCGACCACATGCTGCAGTTAGGCATCATACGCCCCTCGTCAAGCAGCTGGTCTTCCGCCCTATTGGCCTCGAGATCGAGCAGAGTCGCCACCTTGCGGCTCAGCGGCAAAACCTACTCAGTGTGGATGCGTTTTCGCGTTTCGTGCCAGCCCGCAGCGATCTACGCGCGCGCATGGAGCGTGTACAGGAGTGTTTTGTTTGTTTCATGGTTCCTGTGCGCTTTTGCTTACCTATATGCCTCTTGCAAAAGAAATATGAAGACTATTACCCCAAGCTCCATAAAAAAAATACTTGTCTGTATCGAGTATATATGCTGGATAAGGACATCATCCGTCGCGGTCTTCGGCGCTTGAGATCCTTTGACACGCGGTGTCTCAAACGAAGTGGTACTGTCGTTAGTGCCGTATCAAAGCAAAGCAGGTCGCTGCCGTCAATAAAGGTTAATGCAAACGCTCAGAAATCGCATATTCCCGTTTCTGTTTGGAATACCGCAGATACTGAAACATATGCCAGCGCAGACTGCTTCATTGCAGAATGCAGTTTGAACAGGCCACTCTATGCCTGCTATGCGTTCTGTATGCATGATAGAGTTGTGTGAGTACTTCTTTTTTCGTTTTTTTGTTTTGCTTTTGAGCCTCTGTCGCGGTATCTCAGTGGTAAGGGCGCTCGACGGCTGATTTCGAGAACGGGGGATTCAATCACGATCGTTTTGAAAAGCGCTCCTCTGCTGTGAGATTTGACTGCGCATTAAACAATCTCACGTGGTGGATGTGGTGGTAATAATGAAAAAAAAAAAAAGAACGACACCGAAACCAGCCTCTGCAATCACCCATCATATCCGATGCGCTTTCGTGCGTTAAACCCCGTGCCAATATGCTTCTCCTTTTTTTTTTTTTTTTTTTTTTTTGCTGTTGAAGGCTTCTGCGCATCCGTAACAGTGGTAGTGAGCACATTTTGCTTTAGAGAAATGCTCGAATGTTTGGGAAACATCTTCCCTGCACCTAATTGTTACACTAAATATTAGAAAATACACCTAGATCAATGTACTTTACCGGTAGCTTATTATAATCATTATAATCCCTTTTCGTCTAAGTGCTGTCTTCCGACCAAACTAGTCGTTTCTGACAAGGGGAGTAAAACAGCTTCATTCGGGCTTAATTATCAGTGTCTAGTTCGGGAATACATCTTTATAGTCGCATGATAAGATGACCTCCATTTCTTTCGAAATAGTTTTATATCCGGCACCTGTTTTGGAATTAACCCTAATATTTTACTTTGCATAAGATTTAGTCACTGCTCAATAATTAGTGATAAAGAAATCTTCAGCATTTAAAATTGCTTGCCAGAACATGACAGTGCCCTTGCGCGGTTTATGACGATGTCTTCTAAGCGAGTGATTCGTAGCTTGCATTTTAACGTTACTGAAAATTTGCTGATTATCGTCAATTTTGTAAAGTGTGTAAAATTTCTCTCACACGGTGAAATTTTTGGCATTGCAAAACAAAATAATTACACTATTAATTTACCATTATATATCAACATCACACAGATCGGAAATCCCTTATATTTAACTCGGTTTCAGGAAATCATTTAGTTAGTGGCGCATGCAGTAATACACTATCACATTCTATGACAGTGGCCGCAAAAAGCATCCGCGTCTTTGTGAGCTCGGAAAATTCGATCCACACAGCGCTGTACATATTGATACGGGGCAGAAGGCTAGCACAGGAAACCACAGCAGGTGAAGGGCAAGCGTCCACAGCACAGTAGAGCAAGTGTTCAGGCAAGCCCCAACGGTTTCTTCAGCTTCGTCTTCCTTTCGCGTCACTACTGTTCATCGTCCCCTTCTTCAACATCCAGCAACGCGCAGGGCATATATGTAACATTACCCTCCCCCCCACGAAAAGCACAGTCTCGGTGCGCATTATGTCGAACTACTGCAGGTGTAGTACGGCTTCATTCGGGCGACATGAACGATCTCGGTACGTGGCATAGCGGACTGTTGCGGCGGATGCACAGGGGTGATCTCATATGTCACAGGAGTGACTGGCCGTAAGACACGGTAGGGTCCTGCGTAGCGTGGCAAGAGCTTCTCACACAGCCCAACTCTACGAGCAAGACGAGAGAACCCGGAGAGTAGTGGACGTCGCGGTGACGAGAATCATGGCGGCGTTTCTGGGAATTTTGGGAGGAAGCTAGTCGGCGGCGAGCAATAACCCGGGCGGCGTCAGCTCGAGATATGGCGTCACGAACATAGGAGCTGGCATTTACGGTGGGAGGCAGTACGCTGTCAAACGGAAGGGGAGGGTGGCGGCCGTATAGGAGATAGAAGGGGGAGTAGCCCATTGTGTCGTGACGGGAGGAATTATATGCGAACGTTACAAACGGCAAAGTAACATCCCAGTCATGGTGATCATCCGATACATACATTGACAACATTTCCGTGAGCGTGCGGTTGAGGCGTTCGGTGAGGCCGTTCGTTTGTGGATGGTAAGCGGTGGTGAAATAGTGCTTAATGGCGCAGAACCGGAGAATTTCGTCGACTACCCGAGCAAGAAAGCAACGGCCACGGTCAGTGAGCAGCTGGCGTGGAGTACCATGGAGCAGGATGACGTCGTGGAGAAGAAACGCAGCCACGTCAGTTGCACAGCTGGTAGGTATCGCTCGGGTGACAGCGTAGCGCGTAGTATAATCCGTGGCCACCGCAATCCATTTATTCCCCGACGAAGAGAGTGGGAAAGGCCCGAGGAGATCAAGGCCAACTCAGGAAAACGGGTCTACTGGTATGTCGATCGGCTGCAGGTACCCAGCAGGCACCACCGATGGCTTCTTCCGTCGCTGACACCGGTCACAAGAAGCCACGTAACGACGAACAGAGTGATAGAGGCCCGGCCAAAAGAAACGGCGGCGGACGCTGTCGTACTTGCGAGATAGACCAAGATGACCCGCAGTGGGCACGTCGTGCAGTTGCTGTAGAACGGTGGCGCGCAGGTGTTCGGGGACTACGAGCAAAAGCTCGGCGCCATCTGGTCGCATATTCCGCCGGTATAAGGTGCCGTTGTGGAGCACGAACAAAGCAAGGGTTGCATCAAGGTGATTAGTGCTGAAGCGATTGATAATACTGGAAAGCTTGGGGTCTAAGCGCTGTTCATAGCGAATGTTTAAAAGGTCAGACATGGCCAATACACATGTGTCATCGTCACACTCGCTGGTGGGTGGTGGATCTACCGGGTTGCGGGAGAGGCAGTCGGCGTCAGCGTGCAATCGGCCGGACTTGTGGACGGCAGAAAAAGTGTATTCCTGAAGGCGGAGGGCCCAACGCCCCAGGCGACCAGTAGGGTCCTTCAGCGTAGAAAGCCAACATAAGGCGTGGTGGTCGGTGATGACGGAGAACGGGCGGCCAAACAAGTAAGGGCGAAACTTTGTGATGGCCCACACGAGGGCTAAGCACTCACGTTCTGTGATCGAGTAATTCCTCTCAGCCGCAGAAAGGAGGCGACTGGCATAAGCAATGACGCGAGTGCTACCCATCTGCTGTTGGGCAAGAATGGCACCAATACCGTGACCACTGGCGTCGGTGCGTACCTCCGTTGGTGCTGAGGGATTGAAGTGTGCCAGGATGGGTGGGTTGGTGAGGGCCGCAATGAGCGCAGAAAATGCTTAAGACTGTTCTTGGTCCCAGCAAAATGGAGCGTCGTTCTCCAGAAGATTGGTGAGTGGGCGAGCAGTCTCCGCAAAGTTGGGGACAAACCGCCGAAAATAGGAGCAAAGGCCTAGAAACTACGCACGTCACTGGTACAGCGGGGTGTAGGAAATGCTCTTACAGCACGTATTTTGTCTGGGTCGGGTCGAGCGCCACGTGCGTCGACCACGTGACCGAGTACCTTGAGTTCACGTCACCGAAGCTACACTTCTTGGAGTTAAGCTGAAGGCCAGCTCTTCGGAAGACTCCAAGAATGGCCTCAAGGCGATGGAGATGGCTCTCGAAGGTCAAGGAGAAGACAATAACGTCATCGAGATAACATAGACACGTCGTCCATTTGAAACCGCGCAAAAGAGAATCCATCTTGCGTTCGAATGTTGCGGGCGCATTACACAGACCAAATGGCATCACCTTGAATTGGTACAGGCCATCAGGTGTGACGAAAGCGGTCTTCTCTCGATCCCGTTCGTCAACAGCGATCTGCCAATAACCAGAACGGAGATCAATCGAAGAAAAATAGCTGGCGCCGTGCAAGCAGTCAAGGGCATCATGTATCCTGGGGAGCGGGTAAACGTCCTTCTTTGTAATTTTGTTGAGATGTCGGTAATCAACGCAGAACCTCCAGGTATTGTCCTTCTTTTTAACAAGCACGACAGGTGATGCCCAGGGACTGCTGGAAGGCTCTATAATGTTCCTTGCCAACATCTTGTCGACTTCATCTTGTATGAGGCGACGTTCAGAAATGGCGACTCGGTAAGGTCGTCTGTGAATTGGGCTGGCGTCTCCGGTATCGATGCGATGTGTAACGAAGGACGTTTGACCTAAAGGTCGGTCACCAAAATCAAAAATATCTCTGTACGATGTCAGTAGGGTCGTAAGTGCTTTAGCACGATCAGGGCGCAAGTCAGGAGCAACCATGCCGGATATACGGACCTCCTGAGGTGGGAACGGTGCAGGTCGTGTCGGCACTGCGGCAATAGGGTCACGTAAAAGAGCAGCCACAATAAACTCCGACAATGGGGTCAGCTCGGCGAGAGAAATGCCCTCAGGAAGAACTTGCACAAAAGAGCTGAAGTTAAGGACTGGAATACAAGTGCTGTTATTCGCTACATGCACTATATTGTGAGGTAGAGCGATGCTACGCTCAAGTGTCACGTCAGTTATGGGGCAAACAACGTAGTCGCCATCCGGAACGGAGGGAAAAGGCGACATCAGCACATACACTGCGGCTTCTGGCGGTAGGCGACTGAATGCAGCGGAGCGAAGACGGAGCGTTGAAGTTTCAGGAGCTTTGTTGTCAGGGCAAAGCGGCAGGTCTAGATGAATCAGTCCAGAATAACAGTCAATGAGAGCGGAGTGTTCTGTTAAAAAGTCGAGTCCTAATATAACTTCATGAGGGCAACTGGTGAGGACTGTAAATAGCACAGGGATGTGGCGGTCGGCAATGGTAACTCTCGCAGTACACATACCAATGACAGTAGTTGTGTTGCCATCAGCAACACGAACGGTAGACGAGGAAGCAGGTGTGAGGACTTTGTTGAGGCGTCGACGGAGCGAGGAGCTAAGAACAGAAATGTGGGCTCCAGTATCAATAAGGGCAGAAACGGAGACTCCGTCCACAAGAATATCAACGAGGTTTCGTCTAGGTGCGGGGGTCAGTTCCGAGTTGACAGTCCGGGTCGGGAATGCAGCGTCACTCCAGGGCGCTGCACTCGCCAGTTTCCCGAGTAGGTACCGGGGTGTAATGGGGAGGAGTTGCGGCGAGATACCGGTGAACGGGATCGACGAGCCAGTGGGGATGGAGATCGGCTGGTGCGACGTGCAGGGGGGACGGTTTCGTTTCGAGTCTCATCTTGTTGAGAAAGATAATGTCCTGGTCCATCGTAGACGGGACGGAGCTCCTCTGGTTGGACAGGGAAGCGTCGAGGTCCTTAGTAGTATCGGCGGTCGGCGTTGTAATAGGAGCGAGGAGCGAAGAAGGTACTGCTACGGCGATAACGCGATGTGTGACCGGCGCGACAGCAAATGAAGCAAATTGGCCTGTCGTCTGAGGTGCGCCACTCTGCAGGATTGCGACTAAGGTAGCGACGTGGGGAAGGTGGGCTGGCAGTAGCAGCAGCCACTGCAGGAACAGAGTGGGATGGTGGCGTGGGCGACACGGGGCTGGAGAACAGGCCGACGTTTGCAAGTTCTTGGCGAACTACGGCCTGTATCATGGCCACGGTGTCGGGTAGCGGAGCCATGAGTGGTGTAGGAGCTAAGGCCTCGAGTTCTCTCCGGACGATACGAGTCATGTTCGTGGGATGAGAAGGCTGTTGCAAAGGGGCCAGATCATCACAGGAGGATGTAGCTGCGGTGTTTGGAAGGCGCTCAAAGCGATGTACGAGGCGTCGTTGTTTAGCCTGCTCGAATTTTCGGCAGACTTGAAGCACTGAGTCGACGGTGGAGCAATTCATGTAGAACAGGATGTTGAACGCATCATCCGCAATGCCCTTGAGCATATAGCCTACCTTGTCATTTTCCGTCATTGAGCAGTTGACCTTGCGACACAACGCAAGCACGTCTTGAATATACGCAAGGTAGGACTCCGTGGAGGATTGGATGCGAGATGAAAGCTCTGCTTTTGCTGCGACAGCTCGACCAATGGGCTTCCCGAACAGGTCCTGAAGCTTTTGCTTACAGATTGCCCACGTCACCAGCTCTTGTTCGTGATTTTGGAACCACGTGCGAGCGGTTCCCGCCAAATAGAAAATGATGTTGGCCAGCATAATGGTCGCGTCCCAGTGGTTGCTCTTGCTGCAACGCTCGTACTCATCCAGCCAATCTTCCCCGTCTGTCTTGTCTTCGCCATTAAATATGGGAGGGTGGCGGATTTTTGTGAGCACGACTGGCTGAGCCGAAGTTGCCGCGGTGGTAGGGGCTGTCTCGGAGGTCATAGTGGTAGTTGACGTCGTTGAAAGCCCAGGTAGATGACGGCCACTGCGCAAATCCAGGTTTTGGCAGCGCAAGGGGTAATCTGTGCGCACGGGGATCTTTGGTCACCTCCACCAAGATGATACGGGGCAGAAGGCTAGCACAGGAAACCACAGCAGGTGAAGGGCAAGCGTCCACAGCACAGTAGAGCAAGTCTTCAGGCAAGTCCCAACGGTTTTGTTGTTGTTGTTGTTGTCCAAATAACTTATGGCACATACCCACAGAGGGGGATCGGCCAAGAATTGGGTAGCAAAGAACTTTTTTTTTTTTTTTTAATATTCTTGCATAAAAAAAAAATAATTTGAGGGGTAGAGCAAAGGAAACAAAACGGGAAATAAGTGAAATATAAAATGAAAAGTGGTAACACTCACGGGAGATTGACACTACAATTTTAGAACAAGTGATGTTTAAATATTTAGCAAGGCAAGCGATTTGAGTCCAGTAAAAAATTTTGCATGGCGGTAAACACAGACCTGTGACTGTGCCCAAGGATTGTGGCGCCAAATGATAACAATGTCGGGCTGCTTAAACTAAGGCCAAGCTGTTGCAATGGCCTTTCCATCAACTGCTTTCTCAGCGTAGTAAAGCGGCGGCAAAACAATAAAAAGTGATCTAATGTTTCTTGTTCACCGCAAAATGCGCAGACGGGAGACAGTGCCAAACCAGACCTGTAAAGATAGAAATTTAAAGGTGGGATACGGCATCGCAGCCTTGTTAGTGAAATCTCAAGTTGCCGTGAATGACATAATTTTCTATTCCAAGAATAATTTAGATGCAGGTAGTCATCAGATCTTAAAAGATGTCCATTTTTCATATTTAATAGGACGTTTCTTCGAAACCTCGCTGCGGTGATGTACGCGGTCGCCGGAAGGATAGATAATACGGGGCCATTAAGGGACTCTTTTGCCAAATTGTCAGCATATTCATTTAAAGTCACATTGCTGTGGCCTGGAACCCATACCATGTGTACAATTTTCAAATGTCTAGGGATCAGGGAGACAAAGGTTTTTACTATTGCAGAATCCACCGACGAAGAGAGAGATGAACACAAGGATAGAGAGTCGGAAATTACTGCCACTTTAGAAAAAGAGGAGTCTAATTTTCGTAAAGCGAGTACCACCGCCAGAAACTCTGCCTCAAAAATTGGGGTGAAGTCCGGAAGCCGGACAGAAAAAGACCAGTCTAAATGTGGACAATATATACCCACACCCGCCTTTTCATTACTTTGAGATGCGTCAGTAGCTACAACTAAACTAGCAGAAAGACTTCTTAAATGGTCTTCTAATAATCCGTTTAGAATAACGGATGATAAGTTTTTAGCATTATTCGGGAATATGTCGTCAAAGACAATTTTAATAGATGAACCGATGGTTTGTATGGGTAGAATACTAGGAAGGGAAACATTTAAAGGGTCCAGCAAATTTTTGACCATAACAACCTGCGGGGTGTGAAATTTAGACCAATGGACACCGAAAAAGGAGGTCGGTTGACAGCAAAAAATAGACATAGATCGGTGAAACTCTGATTCATATATCCTTAAGTACGTCTGAACGGTTAGAATTTGTAATCTATATATCAAGGGTGGAATCCGGGCTTCAAGGTAGAGCACATTGTTGGCAACAAATTTTGGAAGTCCCAGACACAACCTAAGTGCTTCTCGCTCCAACAGAACTAGCGGTCGAATTTTATAATTTGCTGATCCAGAAAACAAGACTGAACCAAACTCTAAAATTGGACGCACATACATAATATAAATCATTAAAAGGACATCTCTCCGCATTCCAGACCTGGGACGACTAATTCGGCGCAACATACCCACGGCCCGAGCCCCTTTCGTAGCAATATGGTTAATGTGGGGCTGCCATGAAAGATTATCATCATAAGTGACCCCTAAATACTTTAATGATTTAACCTGTGGTATTATTTGCTGCTGATACATTACAGACAGACTTACAGAATCTTTTATGTTAAATACGAGGACTGCGCTTTTGTTGACATTTAATGTGAGACGCAAGCCACACAACCAATTCTCAATAGAGTTTAGGTAAGTTTGCAAGTGGAGATAAAGGGATTGAATATCCGATGCAGTTGCAAAAAACGCAATATCATCCGCATATACGTAAGTGCGAACGTCATAATTAACTGGTATTGAGCTGAGTAGTATGTTGAAAAGGACTGGTGAAAGGACTGCTCCTTGCGGCACTCCCCTGGCTTGCTTATATCTGCCAGAATGGACGCCATTTAGTGCACAGTAAAACTCTCGGTTTTTGAGGAATTCAGATATCCAGGCTACTAAATAATGTGGAAACTGAAGAGATTTCAATTTTTGCAATAGAATGCTATGCTCAACGCTATCATAGGCCTTGGCTATATCTAGCGTTATCAAGGCAGCGTACATTTTTTGGCGTCGCGCTAAAAGAACTCGACTTTCGAGATCAGCATGCGCATTCCAGATGGAACACTTTTGACGGAAACCAATTTGGCAAGGGCTGAGGATATTTTCTTTATTCATGAATTCCGAAACACGTATAAGTATGACTCTTTCAATTAATTTTACAATGTTTGATGTTAATGCAATTGGTTTAATATTATCAATGGACAAGGCACCGCCTTTATTCTTAAGTAAAGGAATTATTTTGGCAAGTTTCCATTCTGGGTGTATCCAAGCATGTTTAATGGAATAATTTACTAGCTCTAATAACGTCTGAGGTGACTCGTCAAAAAGAATTTTTAACATTTTTGAAGTTACTTTATCAGGACCGGGAGCAGCGGCTGGTAATCTCATAACTATAGGAGAAAGCTCAGAAACGGAAATTTGGCATGGATCACTGCCTTGTCGTGGCGGAGGGGCTTGCGAAACTCGATGAAGTCGTGAGCTCTGCTGTGTAGGGCCACCCAAGATAGACAGGTCACGGCAGAGAGTTCTGACAAAATGTGATTCACTGGAGAAGGTAATGGCAACCCACTCCAGTATTTCCTGCCAAGAAAACCCTATGGCCAGTCACAATACCAGTAAAGATATGGCGCCGGAAGATGAGCCCCCCAGGTTGGAAGGCGTCCCACATGTTACTGGGGATGAACAAAGGGCGATTCCTAGTAGCTCCAGGACGAATGAAGCGGCTGGGCTAAAGCCAAAAGGACGCTCAGTTGTGGATGTGTCGGGAAGCGACCGGAAAGTCCGATGTTGCAAGGAGATATGTCACATAGCAACATGGAATGTAAGATCTATGACGCAAGGTAAACTGGATATCGTCAAGCGAGAAATGGACAGATTGAACATTGATATCTTGGGTATCAGCGAGCTCAAGTGGACCGGAATGAGAGAATTTAACTCCGGCGACCATTATGTCTTTTATTGTGGGCACGAATCCAAGAGAAGAAATGGGGTCGCTCTCATAGTAAACAGAAGAATGGGCAAAGCAGTGCTAGGGTACAACCCCAAAAACGACCGAATGATTTCACTTCGGATCCAAGGTCACCCTTTCAACATAACAGTTATCCAAGTCTATGCACCGACCACTGCTGCTGAAGAAGCTGACGTTGAGAGATTTTATGCGGACCTACAATGCCTTTTAGACCGCACCCCATCATCAGACGTCGTTTTTCTCATAGGAGACTGGAATGCTAAGGTCGGGAGTGAAGAAATATCCGGAATTACAGGCAAGTTCGGTCTTGGTGAGCCAAATGAAGCTGGGCAGAGGCTAGTAGAGTTCTGTCAAGAAAACAACCTGACCATAGCGAATACTCATTTTCAACAGCACAAGAGGCGCCTGTACACATGGATTTCACCGGACGGTCTGTACAGGAATCAGATCGATTATATTATTTGCCGGCAGAGATGGAGAAGCGCTATACAAGCAGTAAAAACAAGGCCTGGGGCCGATTGTGGCACCGATCATCAGCTTCTTGTTGCCAAAATTAAGCTTCGATTGAGGAAAACGCAGAAAACTAGAAGGCCTTTCAGGTATGATCTGGATCAGATTCCATTAGAATATGCTGTGGAAGTGAGGAATCGATTTCAAGAATTAGATCTAGAAGACAAAGAGCCCGAAGAGATGTGGACTGATGTTCGTGATATAATACAAGAAGTTGCTACTAAGGTAGTTCCAAAGCAAAAGAAATGCAAAAAAGCAAACTGGTTATCTGAAGAGGCTTTGCAAATAGCTGAGGAAAGGAGGATGGCAAAAGGTATGGGGGAAAGAGAAAGATACAAGGTTCTCAATGCGGATTTTCAGAAAATAGCAAGGAGAGATAAGAATGCCTTCCTGAACATACAGTGTCAAGCAGTTGAGGACAACAGCCAATTAAGAAACACAAGAGCTCTGTATAAGACAATCAAAGATATCAAAGGAAGCTTCTGTGCTAAGCTGGGCGTGATAAAGGACAAACGAGGCAAGGACCTCACTGAAGCCTCAGAGATAAAGAAGAGGTGGCAGGAATACACAGAAGAACTGTACAAGAAGGACCCGGATGTGCAATCCCAACATAGGACGGTTGTGATTACTGATCTCGAGCCGGGCATCCTGAAGAGTGAAGTTGAATGGGCCTTAGCCAGCCTTGCTAAGAACAAAGCAAGCGGAATTGATGGTATTCCAGCTGAGTTGCTTCAAAACCTCAACCACGACGCTGTTAACACACTGCATACATTATGTCAAAAGATTTGGACAACCCTGCAGTGGCCACAGGATTGGAGGAGGTCAGTTTACATCCCCATTCCAAAGAAAGGCAGTGCCAAAGATTGTTCCAACTACCGCACGATCGCGCTTATTTCGCATGCTAGCAAGGTGATGTTAAAAATCCTGCAAGGTAGGCTGCAGCAGTATGTGGATCGAGAGCTTCCGGACGTGCAAGCTGGGTTTCGCAAGGGCAGAGGAACTAGAGACCAAATTGCCAACCTTCGCTGGATCATGGAAAAAGCAAGAGAGTTCCAGAAACCCATTTACTTCTGCTTTATTGATTATGCGAAAGCGTTTGACTGCGTAGATCACAGCAGATTGTGGCAAGCTCTCCGAGAGATGGGAGTTCCAATTCACCTCATCTGTCTCCTCAGGAACCTGTATGAAGGGCAAGAGGCCACAGTCAGAACTGGGCATGGTCTTACTGATTGGTTTCCGATTGAGAAAGGGGTGAGGCAAGGCTGCATACTATCGCCCTGCCTATTTAACCTATATGCAGAGTGCATCATGAGGAAGGCCGGTCTGGACGAGTCTTCAGCTGGAGTGAAGATTGCTGGAAAACGTATCAACAACCTTAGATATGCGGATGATACCACTTTAATGGCAGAAAGTGAAGTGGAACTCAAGAGACTTCTGATGCGCGTACAAGAAGAGAGTGAGAAGTTTGGGCTTAAACTGAACATTAAAAAGACGAAGATCATGGCGTCTTGCCCTATCAAGTCCTGGAGCATCAATGGACAAGAAGTGGAAGCTGTGACAGATTTTCTGTTCTTGGGCGCCAAGATTACCTCGGAAGGAGATTGCAGCCATGAAATTAGGAGACGCCTGCTTCTGGGAAAGAGAGCAATGGTTAGCCTTGACCGCCTAGTAAAGAGCAGAGACATTAGTCTGCCAACCAAGATCCGTATAACCCGTGCTATGGTCTTTCCAGTTGTGATGTATGGATGCGAGAGTTGGACTGTGAAAAAGGCTGACCGCCGAAGAATTGACGCGTTTGAATTGTGGTGCTGGCGAAGACTCTTAAGAGTTCCTTGGACTGCCAGAAGATCAAATCAGTCGATATTGTCGACCATAAACCCTGACTGCTCATTGGAGGGTCAAATTCTAAAGTTAAAGCTCAGCTACCTTGGTCATCTGATGAGAAGAGAGGAGTCGCTGGAGAAAGATTTGATGTTGGGAAAGGTTGAGGGTCGCCGGAGAAGGGGTAGGCAGCGAACGCGATGGTTAGATGGCATTCTCGAGGCATTGCAGATGAAGCTATGTGATGTTAAGAAGATAGTGAGAGACCGGAAAGCGTGGCGTGACATGGTCCATAGGGTCACGAAGAGTCGGACACGACTGAACGCCTGAACTGAACTGAAATTTACTGGTTCCATTGGCATTACAGGTATCGAGCCCGAAGGAAGTGCAGACGAGAAACGCTTCTCCAGTCCTTTGGCAATTGTTTCAATTGTGTCTATTGCTTCATGTGGAGTCAAAATAAAGGAATGTAGATTTTGTGCTTGCGGAATCTTTTTCCGCGAGCGTAAAAAACCAAAAAGAGCAGTTCGATTGCCAGATTTAGAGAGGAAATCAAAATGCTTAGCATCATACTCGTCCTTCGCTTTTGCAACTGTACGTTTAAAAGTAGCTGCAATGAACTTGTAATCCTGCCAGTTTTTCGGGCACTGGTTGTGGAGAAGCTTTTTCCATGCCGCCTTTCTACGTCTGTAATCTCGGGAACAATCAGCATTCCACCAAACAGCTGAAGTATTCCCCTTTGAGCTCCGTACCAAGATCTCAGACTTCTTACGGCAATCCTCAATCACCGAGCATAAGCGTTTTGATTTTTCTTCTTCATCCGTGTTAGTCAATGACTCAAGATTAGAGCGTAACGTTGACTGAAAGTTATTATAGTTGATAAATGACTTCAACTGAGAAGTCGCTGGAGTTACAGGGTGATTAACCTCAAACGCAATCGGTATGTGGTCACTAGAGGTGCCACAATCAAGTGTCGACCAATTATTAACGAAGAGACTGGGAGAGGTAAAAGTTAAATCTAACACAGATTGACTGTGTTTTCTTATAAATGTGGCCGAACCCGAATTTCTACAGGAAAAGTTATTATTTGTTATCCAATCCCAAAGACGCTTGCCACAACTGTCTGTCTTGTAGCCCCATGACACATGATGCGAATTGAAATCACCAGCCAGAAGAACTGAGTTTCGACAATTAACTAATAGCAGATCTAGAGGTTTTGTATCTTGTACACCGCTAGGGAAATAAGCATTCACTAAGGAAAACGGACAGTGCCCTGGGATTTCAAAGTCTAGGGCCAATAACTCACAATCTATAGAAGATAACTGGAAAGAAATCTTAGCCCTGTGACAGAATTTTGTACAGACAAATATAATTAAACCTCCTCCTTTTGATTGGCGATCTTGTCGGAATGAATGATAATTTTGTAAATAGAAATGCTTTTCGGCTGTTAGCCAAGTTTCTTGCAAAATAATTATGTGTGGATTATATTGAGAAGAAATGTAAACTAAATCTGTTGAAGCTGTTAGAATTGAACGACAGTTCCACTGGATAACTCTTAGTGCCCCTATGATTGTGAAATCTTGGCAGCCGCAACAGCCTGCCCCAAAATATTATCCTTTGGCTTTAATGTATGCTGATGTTTCTTTGATTTTGGTTGGGACCGCGGAGAAGAATGATTGGACATGGGAGACCCACACCGTTTTAGAATTCTCACATCTGATTCTACCATCTCTGCGTCATCAATGTTTTCATCGTCATCTGGGAGAGCAGCCTTGTTAGGCGAAGCAACAGTAGTGCTTTCAAGCAGTTGAGAGCTTTCAGAGGGCATATTTGCTATGAAAGGGGCTGTTCCTGATTGCAGGGCTTGCGTTAGCTGAACTGCCAGAACGTTAGAAAAACACTCTGTGACAGTAGCAACTATTCGGTCGACCATTTTATTCATTGATGCTTCCACTGCAGTCATTATCGCCTTTGAGATTGATGCATCCAGAGGCACACCTGATCGGGCTGACACACCTGCATAACCGTGTAATCGGTCCTTAACTTCTATTACAGCGTCACGACGCGAACAGCGTTTTCTATCTATTACCTCTAGAATTTGCAGCTCCTGTTTTCGAGATGGACACTCCAAGGAGTTTGCAGCGTGGGCTCCACCGCAAAGGCAGCATTTGTCGTGTTGTTGTGAACATGATGACGAATGATGACCATCGCCACATTTGGAACACCGCACGGAGGACTTACAACCACGAGCACTGTGACCATATCGCCAGCAATTAGTGCACTGCAGTGGCTTAGAATCAAGAGGATCCACACGGAAGATCAATGGCCATGCTTTTATCTCTGACGGGCATGAAGTTCCCGCAAATGTGGCAATCACCGACTCTGTTGGTACCCGCGTATTATTAACCTCCCGGCTGCAACGATACACCGCTACCACACCAGCCGCCGAAAGAAGGTCGAGGGTCTCAGCTGGAGTTAAAGAAGAGTCTACTCCTCGGACTAATCCCTTTGTGCATGCAAGATGAGTAGGGATAAAGCTGCTCACCTGAAGTGATCTAAATGAATTGCATTTAAGCAGATCCTTCACGCAATTGAGGTCTGGAGATCGGCACAGTATCCCGCCACGCCCAAACTGCCTCACTTCTGTGATCGAGTCATACAGGGTAGAGGCTGCCTGGAGAGCAGCTCGAACAGTCCCAGGGTTATTCATTTTAATAAATCCGCCATCCTTGGGCACCAGCGCCACAGGAATGTTTGGAACGCCCGATCGTTGGAACGTTTCCAGAGGTAGATCGTGAGGAGTAATGAAAGCCGACCAGGGGGAGCGCCCCTGGCCGGGAGACTGCGTAGACATCACTTTACAGTTACAATCTCTCTGCGAGCGTTATCAACATGGTGAAAAGCGCAAATGCGCAGGGGAAAACAGAAAAAAGAGGACTAGCCGCCCAATACTTAGCCGATTCACGCCTTCTGCTCTTAGCGGTGCCCTAGCGTAGGCTTCGCTGACTGGTCGTCACAAAGCGCTTCTTCTGTGATGTTGCAGATCACAACCGGGTTTCTTCAGCTTCGTCTTCCTTTCGCGTCACTACTGTTTATCGTCCTCTTCTTCAACATCCAGCAACGCGCAGGGCATATATGTAACAATATGAACAATCAGCTTTCCTGTACGGCGAGGTTTCCTATACAGTGTCGGCGTGATCTCATTTTTGGGGAATATTTGTGCGTGGTTGTCTCCAGAGTTGATGTGCACTCAGTCTAAAGCAACTCGTCATGCAGTACGCTGTCAGTGCTACATTTACCTGCTTAGTCCTCGACTCAAGCACGATATAAAAAACCAGGCTTTCTTGATTCATTCTAAAGTACTGCAGGTCAGAGCACTAACCTTGTATCTGCGTGGGCTTGACACTAAATTCACCTGTCTCACTCGCATGAGACACGCGCACACTGTTTAAAAGTCGATAAGAAAAACAAAGCTGTCATTAGGTGGCCCAAGTATTAGGCGGTGAGCGTGGTACAGCGCAAGAAACGTGCCTTGTTTTCCTAACATCCGCGCTTCTTCTGCTGCATTGGCGAAATCCTTGGATTTTTTTCTCCAACATTGCAGAAATACTGCAGAAGACACGTTTTCATTGCCAACAAACCCGCCGTAAACTCAGAAGCAGACCTGCGCAGCGTGCGTTTCTGCGAGCGCCGCCGGCTGCCGATCCGCACTACCGGAGCGACGGTGGCGACACCTCTAGGTCGATCTCGCGGTGAATAGAGGCTCCGATTCGGATTCCACGCACAATCGACGCCGTTGTCTACCTCTCTGCAGCCAGCGGATGTTTACGTCAGCAGGCTAGCAACGCTAACCTCCTCGGCAGGCACGGCAGGCGCGCGTGATGCAGTGTGAAATAAGATGTGTTTCACGGCTACCCGACTGCGCGGTGGTCGCATTCACGTTTCGCACCTTTGTCTCTAACGCGCGCCTGTCTATAGGCACCGTGCAGGAGTAACTCGCGGTGCGACGCGCGCGCCCCTCGCGGCGGGAAGAACAGTTTGGTAGGGAGACGTGCGCCCGGCCGTGCAGCGGAGACGGGGCGGATCTGCTGTGCGTGGGGCGCATTCGCCGTTTGTTCTTTCGATTCGCGGCATTCTATGATCACAAATGAATTGCTAGGTTGCAGACCTTGCATTGCTGCTGTTGCACACATTTTCACTGGCCTGATAACATATTTTTCGCGTCACCGAATAAGCTTTACGACGCGAAGAGACGCTAAGTGCGAATCGCTGCCTTCCAATGAGCAGTGAGCTGGCAATCATGCTCGGGTATTGCCGCGTCCAGATTTACCGCGAAGCATTTTTTTCGAAAGAGGACACACTATACCTTCACCTGCATTAGCATCCTTTCTCAACCTGCAAAAAAAAAATAATAATATTTAAAGAAATTGGGCAACTCGCATCAGTGCTACTGGGACCGCCGTGCGCGCTCAGTGGGCCGCGCTCGTGAATGCAGTTGTTCATTGCATAATTTTTATGTATGTGTCCTGTGGTCTATATTTCCCTGTCTACGATAGCTTGCATAAGCCAGTACAATGCAGAGTGTAATCAACAGGAATGGAGCGTTTTAATGGCGCATTTACTATGTCTTGCGCATTAGTTTCGCGAATTTACCTTGCCAACTTTTTTTTTTGCTCGCTTGCTTGCTTTCATTATTTTTTTCCTCCCTCTCAGCTCGTTCCTTTTTTTCTTTTCCTTCGCTGTCCGCTTCGTCCTCCTCTGTATATGTGATTCAGGAGATGTCATTCCATACGCTTTATTCATTTAGTCGTGTTAATGACATTTCGATGTCTACTGAGCTGTTGAACCTCGAATGATAAGCTGTTTCTCATGCGATACTGCTCAATCGAGACTGAAGTAGTAAATAAGCAAAAAAAAATGAATGTATTTTTTTTTTACTTATTTGTGGACGCTCTGAACAGATCTGACATTCATTACATACCATCCTGCTCCAAACAAGTTGTCGAGCGGCTGACTGCCACCTGCTACCTTCCCCTGCCAAAACTTAATTTTGTGGCAGAGGACTTGAAAGTACCATTAAAGAGGCATTAAGGATCGTTAAAAAAACAAACGAAAGAAAACTAGCATTCAAGTCGGGATGAGGCAGGACGTTCTTTCGATGAAAAAGAAAATTAAGCATGCCACAATTCTGACATGTGACAGAGAGGAAGACATGCATGTGTATTGGAAACTGTAGAGCGTTTGTGCAGTGCTGTAAGGGGTTTTCATTCTCATAGCTGTGTCGCTGTATCAGCGACCGCGTGCTATCTGCCATCCTTTCCTTTATCGTCGAGAAAAGTGGCAACCGCCTCACCAGAAAACAGCTAACGCTCTTCAAAATCCGTCTGCGTAATATAAGTGCCTGCGGCATTTTCAGGCTTGTCGCTTTTTATTTTTTAGGCTTTTTTTTCTCTTTTCCGACTACAGCTTCATTCATTCCTATTCTTCTCCCATACTCGTTCCGTCCTTCTCGGCCGCTCGATTCCCCGCAGCTTTTTTTTTTTTTTTCTCTCACCCACCCCCGCTCGGGGCATTCGAGCTGGCCTTTGTGAAGCTGTACCACACTTGGGAGGTGTTTTTTTTTATTTTTCTACATGTTTACTGTGTTTTTTACGCCCCCCACCCTCCTACCCCCTTCGTTTTTTGCTCGGCTTTTTCCAACTGCGCGCTCTTCTCCTGTCGTCTTCTGTTTCGCGTGTTTCTAGCCTAGAAATAAACGCCCAACGGGCGGCCAGGGCTCGTCCCTGTCTCTGCGTCTTGTGTCGTGTGGCTCTCGCATTGTTTGTGCTTCGCTACGTCGCTCGAGCTGGCTGAAACTGCTACCATTTCGCTGCGCAGGCCGCCTTTTTCAAGCGCGCGCCCTGCCCAGGCGGCCGCGCGTCTCCCTATCAAACTGTTCCGGCGCTCACTCGTGGCGCTGCCTGTTCGCAGCGAGTGCTGCCCCCTGGGTTTCTGCACGGTGCCTATAGCCGACGCATTTCGCACCCCTATAGCTCGTCATATAGAAATTTCCTGGTTTCTCTGTAACAAAATTCCCTGATATGAACTAAATGTCTAACTTCTCGAAATGATAACGTCACCTCGCCATCAAGGCGAGGCTCTCCATCCCCAGTCAATCAATCAGAGACCACCGCCAAATTTGAAAACACGAGCGATTTTAAAACTCTGGGCGGCGTGGCTCAACTGACGGAATATATTGAACCTACTGACTCATTCACTCTACTCAATATAGATTTATTGTTATTGCTGGCTAAGATGGATTAGCTGCTAGATTCACGGGGATTAGTGAGTCGAATTTGTATAATATTTGGTATATGATAATCGAATAGGAAGTATTCGAACACTCTAGAAGGAGGATCTCATACATTGTAAGGAATGGGGAGCCGAAAGCAACAGAAAAATTAGTGGGAAATGGTGGCTGAATGTGGAAATGGAGGGAAAGCGCGGATCCGAGTTGTTCGCGGTGTGCTACGAGGGCATATATTTGGCGGCAGGACGCGATGGAGAGAAGCTCAATGTTTTCTACATGAAGCTTCTAAAACGCTGCACATTAAGAAAATAAAACTGAAAATGAGGCTGCAGAAGTCAGGTTACTCGCAGGATTTACAATATAGATACACAACCCAGATGCCTCGACCAAATATCTCTGCCGTTGCATTTCTTTCGTTTAGGATGTAGTGAAGGCTCCGAAGTTGTATACGCTTCTCGCATATAACGTGCAATCGGGATCGAAAGAACCGATTGTCTGACATTATCTATGCTCCTGTTTATTTTCCCAGTCTAAAAGAAAACTTTCTGTTGTTACAACAAAATTTCTGTGTGTGTGTGTGTGTGTGTTTTTTTTACGTGAAGCTGTTCTGACAACATAAATTCGTGTAGTAACATCAAAATTTTGGGTTCAATTGCGACGGAAAGTTACTACAGAGCTACTACAAAAAGTACTGCAGAAAAAGCAACAGAACTACACAAAACTCCCCCAGAACATCAAAAAGTGTGAGTTATGAAAGAACTACCGAATATTTTATCGTATTTGTGACACGATTTTCAGTTTCTTTTCGACTGGATTCTAATATTTATTCACTAAATGTGCCATGGAGCTTCTTGAAAGAACACTTACTATGTTTTCTTAAAGGCCGCCTTGGTTTCGCTACTTGCATTGTGCGCTTTCAAAGCACGGATGGCTTCCTGGTGTGCAAGACGGGCGATCTGCTCGCTTGAAGTTCAGGTGTGATGGGCTGCAACCATCAAAAGGTCGCAGTCGCAGGATGTGCCGCATCATTTCATCAGAGTGGTGGCAACGACACAGGCTTTACAAGGACATCCTCTGGGTGGCATGCGGCAAGGAGAGGCATCGAGTGTAGCGCTTCCGAGAGTGGTGCCAAGTTGCGGAACGGAACACGGAATTCCTCTGGAACTCTGCTCAACCTTGGACACTTGTGAAGAAGCCTTAACGTAAGGAAGGAAAGCTACTAATTTTGGGATAACAGCAGGTGCCCGAAAAATACCAGAAGGTTCTGAGACTGGGACCGAAGTTCTGTGTACAGCCGACGCTTGACAAACTGGAGAAGATAGCTCTTGCAAGGAACATTTCCCGACAGGCTCCGCAGGATGAGCGAACAAGGTGCATTGTTGACTGCGTTGAAGCCGTAAGTTTTAATAAGGAAAAAAGTAACAAGGCTTTTAGTCTATCTCCCTTGGTTAACTTTCTGACGTCCCAAAAACTGAGGGCACTTCTCTCTGATAAAGAAGGGTTTTTCGTGATTATGCCAGATGACATGTTCAAAGAAAAAATCGAGACTAGCCATCAACAAGAATTTCAAGCGTGTAAATGCCACGGTAAAAAAGAAAAAGACAAAGGCTTTACAGTTACTGAGCAGTCAGGGACTCGAACGCCTGTATTCCTCAGTAAAAAATGCAAAAATAAATTCTTTAGAAATATTTTTTGCCGCTAAGACTCATAAGCCGGACATTCCATTTCGATGCATTGTTACTGAGAGAAACACATGGCAATATGCGGTGTCAAAGTTTTTGCAGAAAGGTCTTGGCATGCTGACAGTAGAAGATCCTTTTCGTTTGTCGGATTCCACCGTTCTTGTCGATTACCTGTCGTGTCATAACCCAGGCTCCTGTAATGCCTTCAGTATAGACGTTCAAGACCTCTACTATTCGCTTCCGCATGAGCATCTCATGGTTTGTGTTCAAAAATGTATAACGGATGACAATGACGAGCAAAACTTCATTCGAAATGTTGGCATTTCTGTAGCATCTTTTCTGGAACTGTTGTCATTATGCCTGCAATCCACCTTTTTTCAGTTTGAGGGCCAGTTGTATTTACAAAAAACAGGCGTGTGCATTGGGTCGAGTGTGGCACCAATTTTAAGTGAAATTTATCTAAGCTATGTTGACAAAGCCATCAGTAATAATGTTCCTCCCTTTGTAAAAAAAGTGTTCAGATACGTGGACGATTACCTTCTGTTTGTAGAAGCGCACGACCTTTCAAAGTGCGTCGAAGACATTCTAAAAGTTTTTCAAGACTGCGCTAATGGCCTAAACTTCACATTCGAAACCCTGTCTTGTGATATTCTTCCCTTTCTTGATTTAAGGTTAAATTTAGGGCAAAACCACGTCTGCTGGGCGTTTGCACCAAAATCGAAAAAGCCTTTGCTCAATTTTAAATCTGGCCATTCGAAATTAGTGAAGTGTGGTATAGCTGTGTCATGCATAGGGTCATCAATTGTAAAATCCTGCCACCATGCCATCAAGTATAGCTTCAAAGATCAGATAGACAGATTGAGATCAGCAGGCTTCCCCGATGACGTAATCTTGCTTGCTCCAACAAGGTCCTGAAAAAAGTAAAGGCCTCTAGAACACGACAGGATCCTGAGACACCCCGTAAAAAGAAAAATTTTGCCGTCATACCGTATGTGCATGGAATTTCTCATCGCCTACGGCAAGTTGGACATAGGTATGGAGTACAGGTCATGTTTTCTGCGCCCATAAAACTTGGCAGCATTTGCGCTAAAGTAGACCGAAAAATAAATGACAAAAAACGACGTGCAGGCCGTGGGGGATGCCAGGTAAAACATAATGTAGCTTTTCTTCAGTGCACAGAAGGAGTGGTATACAGAGTGCCTTTTACTTGCTGAAAAGATTACATTGGTCAGTCAGGAAGGTGTCTTAACATACGGTTAAGTGAAGAGGAGGGGAGACAAGACAGCGCCTTGAGGTGTTCCCCTGGAGCCGATGGTGTATGGCCCGTGTTCCGCATCTTGTTAAGAGAACATGAAAACTCCCTAGAAAAAGCCCCGTCATCGAACCTGGCACTACACCACAAGGAATGTAGCCAAAAGCCCCCTTTGAACCCTCCTTGCACTCCCCTGTTCAAAGAAACTACAGTGTTGTACAAACACAGAGAGAAATTAACACGAGAATTAAAAGAGGCCTATCTCATTCACAAGAATTCTGACACATGCATAAGCACCCCATCTGTTATCATTCATCCCCGAGAAATCTCATATCTTGACGAAACTGGTTAAAGTGAAATGTTGTTTTATCTGCGAACATGTGCACTTGGTTGTCAGAGAATTTTTGTATATATTCGTGTTGTTTCAATAAATCATGCAGTTGATAGTCAGCGCTGTTCCCGTCTACTCGCTTGTCCTATGTTTGTTGCGCTGTATTTAAAAAAAAAAGAAAAAAATTCTGATAAGAAGCTGAGGTTTCTTTTTTTTTTTTTTTGTTCCCGCCGGTCGAAGACAAACTGTTTTCTCCTACTACGTAGTGAGGCAGAAGGACGCACACTATGACGCAAGAGGGGGCTCCGTGATTGCTGGCGAGTCGGCGCGGCCCGCGCGGCGACCGGTTAGCATCCCTCAGGAGCAACATGGCAACAGCGTACTCGCAATCGACCATCGGCTCACAATAAGTGACGGCCACACACCCGAAATGAATAAAACGATGAAGAGAGTAATTTACCGAGCGATGGACCCATAAAGGAAGAAAAAAAACATAGAGCGCTTGTAATACATAATACTTTACGTGTTTCTCAAGCTTTTGCACTCCTTCCACTGCGTATAAACAAACCGAGCCTTCGGTCATCGCAACGCTTTCCGAAATGTTTAGATACAAATAAGATTTAGTTACCAGCAAAATCGTGTCCTCGCTGCTGCGCTTGCCAGTTTTGAAGCTTCGTCGCACTTTTTTCCTTCAAGGTTTGTGCTACAGCTCCGTGTTCAGCGAAAATTACGTCCACGGTAGCAGAGCATGACCGAAGAGCCGGTGCCCCTGAATTTTCCAGCGCTGTGTAATTCCGCACGCTAAAATGGTTCCAGTGCACAATGTAGTGCGCATAGGCATCCAGAACATTATTTGCAAGTCGTGAGAGCAGGCACCATGCTCTGATGATCAAGAAGTTGTAATTTTTAGACCGACAGCAATGGCCTGTACATTTCTAAACATAAAGTTCCATTATAAATGCGGCCACGACATAATATGCAGAAATATTTCTCGGCTTCTCACGCCACATTGCGTAGATTGCCGGCGTTTCGGCCACACAGCGGAGGAGTGTGTGGTTACATACGCGGACAAGCTTCGGCACCGAGTCTGGCCTTCTGACGATGCATTACGGGAGCACATCATGGACGCTTCTGAGATAATTGATGCGTCTGGCGACCTTCCTGCCGGCGTTGTGGCCGAGTCTTCAAGTGCCACTCCACAGGCTACTGAGGAAGAAAATAATGCTCATGCGTCCGAGAATAATGTGAACAACGCAGCGTCTCAGGCCTTGGACGAGATGTCGTGTCAAGCTTCCGACAAGGAACCAACCGCCGACGAGACTCGTTCCTGAACACCAAGCGAGTGCCTCCGCGGATATTGTAACCCCTGTGGTCGTTGCTGTGCAACAACATCCAGACCAATACCCGGTTCCTGTGGCTGACGGGCTCGCTGCTGCCGACGAGCCAGTCTTGAAACGCCGTGTATCATGTGCCTCAGAGTCTAGTGAAGAGGACGATCAAACTGGCAACAAGCATCGCCGTCGCGGTCGAGCGTCGAAGCAAAAAGGGAAGTGCCGGCGTACGCGGTCGAGGAGGCCTGGCGGTGGTTCGGAGGCGGCTTCGCCGTCTTCCGACAGGCAAATGGAATTGTAGGCAAAACTATGTGCTGTCACCATGGCGGTCTCTGAAGAGATAGTGTTTGCAACTCTCAATGTACGGGGTCTTAGGTCTCACCAGAGACAAATGCAACTTCGCCTATGTTTGCACAGCAGGCGTCTAGATATTGTGGCAATCCAAGAGACAAAGATAGAGAGCGAGGAAAAGACCGAGAGGGTGTTACAGCCCTTTTTGGCAGATTTTAATGTCATTGTTGCGCATGCTGTAGGCTTGTCGGCAGGTTGTTTTCTGTTTCTGCTTAAGACACTGCCTTGTTCTGGCCTAACTTATAATATCGACGCTGAGGGCCGGTTGATATGTTGCGATCTTCTACTCTTTAGGAAGCCATGGTGGATAATTAACGTTTATGCTTTCAATACTGTGACTCAGCGCATAAGTTTCTTTGAACACATGAGCTTACTTGACTGTGACCGACATCTTGTGTTAATGGACGACTTCAACTGTGTTGGCAACCCCATAGATCGTTTTAGTCCAGACGCACGCAGTGACAGAAGCGGTGAACTTTTGTTCCGTGTTACAGACGATGCAGGACTAGTTGTTACAGGAACATCCTGTCGTGCTCCTATATCATTCACCCACATTCAGGGGCATTCTCACGCTCGTCTAGACCGGATTTATGCATCTTGTACATTACTTTCACGCAGGTTTGTATGCGAAACTATACCAGTTTCGTTTTCTGATCATTGCATGGTATACTAGCCCGGCTCGGTGGCAATGACCATTCAAAGTTTCGGCCGCAGTGGGAACTTTGGAAGTTAAACTCATCGCTGGTAAATAACCAAGAATTTATCACACGTGTGCGCTCACAGCTCCAATCATGTTTTTCCGGTAGTAAACCATTGCTTGCCGCTTGGGAAATGTTCAAGCAGGAAGTACGTGCGATAGCATTTGAACTTGGCTCAATTAAATCTTTCTACAGGAAACATCAGGATGAGGCACTTGACATAACCTTGTGTGACCTGTATGAACAAGAATGTGAATCCCCTGGCTCATATGCGGATGAAATTGCTAGTGTCAAAAGTGAATTACAAAGGCATGATGCGGAACGATACAGGGGTGCCTTAATTCGATCTCGTGTCAAGCGAGCTTTGCACTGCGAACGCCCGACGCGGTTAAGCTTTGCTTGATGAACGTCATCATGCGACTGCAAAGCTGATTCCGGGATTAATGCTTAATGGCACATTGGTTACGAGTACGAATAAGGTTACGTCCGCATTCGTGGATTATTACTCGATGTTGTTTAGTGCCACTCATCCTGTAAGAAATTCTGATATTATTTCACGTTTCACATCCCTGGTAAGCCCTTTATCAGAAGATGTTTGTTCTGTAATTAGTAGCTCTTTCACGCACAAGGGGTAGAAGTGGCAATTGATCAGTTACCTCTCTCAAAAACGCCTGGTCCTCATGGCATTTCCTCTGACTTTTGCAAAGCTTTTAAAACTGTTCTTGCTCCTATCCTGCCAGATGTCTTCGTGATGAGTTTTGATCTAGAAGCCCTTCGCGAGACTTTTACAAAATTCCACACAGTCCTAATTCCAAAGAGTACTGATGAAGAAAAATTACGCTCAGTGGAAGGCTATAGACCAATCACACTGGCAAATGTGGATTACAAGATTTTCGCCAAAATTTTATCAAATCGCCTACAGTTCGCAAGTCGGTTCTCATTGGCCCTCACCAGACGTGTGGCTTGAGGGACCGTACCATACAAAGTAATGTACATACTGCGCGCACAATCCTCGAATCGTGCTACTGCTCTCATGATCAGGTTGCTTTACTTCAGGTCGACCTCGCAAAAGCATTTGATCGAGTTCGTCATTCATTCCTGTTTTCTCTTCTGGAGCGAGCGAAGGTTGGTTCGGTAGTACAGGGGGTGCAACTTTTCTATAGGAATTGTTCGACTCGCCTGATTGCAAATGGCCACCTATCAAGCCCCGTACCGATCAACTCTTCTGTGTAGCACGGCTGTCCGATGCCTCTCCGCTGCTTTTTGCTCTTTACTTGGAGCCACTTTGTCTGAGTGTTTTACATAACAGTAGTATCCATGGCTTCCCTCTCCTTGGAAATGAGGTTAAAGTGCTTGCATATGCGGATGATCTTGCGTTTTTCTGCACTGACAAACCAAGCATAGAAAAAGTTATATCCAGCATAGAACAATTTGACATTGTTTCTGGTGCTCAGATGAATCACTCCAAGCGTTCCGGCCTTTGGTTTAGTTCGTGGGGCTCAACACCGCCCCTATATGCCGGAGTTCAATGGTCATGTGTGCCCCCTAAATATCTGGGCGTTCCACTGCATGCATTTAAGTCAAGTGCAAATTACTGGAAAGAGCGAGTTCCAGTCGTCCAGCGTTATGCTAATACATTTGTCCCCTATCGGCTCTCAATCTTCGGTAGGTCTCAGGCCTGCAACATGTTTTTGGCGACAAAAATTCATTACATGCTTCAGGTCCTCCACTGTGCTAGCATTACATCCAGCGTTTTCACCGAATATTTGCGACGTTTATTTGGTCATCAAATTTTGAACCGATTCGACGTAACAACCTATTCAGACCTGTTTATGCAGGCGGGCTCGGCTTATGTGCATCTGTATTTAAGGCAGTTCGTTGCCCGTTTCTTCTTTTTTTTTTCGTGATTGTTCACATCCGATTATTAGAGCATTCCTACAAGTTAATTTTATGAATCTGCTTCCCGATTTCAGATTTTACTTTATGCAGGAAGTTTATGCTACGGTGAGGTTTTTGACAGTACCATTCTCGAATGAGTACTTATATATTCTGTTTCGCGCAAGATACTGTACAAGGAATTGATAGCAATGCTTTTTCCGCCACCACTGTATCGTTCTTTGTACTTTGGTCTTAAGGGTCTTGATGTGTTAAAGAGGGTGAGTAACATGCAGATTTCTCCTTGCACGAAAACATTTTCCTTTAAATTACACACCGAAGCTCCACCTGTTAACGCATGGCTTCATAGGAAAAATATTTTTGTATCTTTTGTAAACTGCCGTCTGTGTGATGTGCCTGAAACAATTGAGCACTGTTTCATTAATTGCAAAGACGCAATTTTCTTTTGGGACATGCTGAAAAGAACTCTAAAGAAAGAATTTGTTCTAAATTCGTACAGTGTGTAGTATCTTGCTGTTGCACAATCTGATTGCGAACCATATGACATGTTTTTCCTTATTGAACTTCATAGCTTGTGGAAGACACGCATGTTGGATCGCAACGCTGAACCTGTTGTTCCACCTAGACTCCATTTTAGCAGAAGGATGTTGCAACTCAAGGACATTTATGAGGAAAATGACTTTCAACCTGATTGGTTTTCGCTGGTGACATGGTGTTTATGTTTGCTTGCCTTTTAGTTGTGTTTTCTGTTGTGCAGCTCAGCAACGGCTGAGTGCTTTGTATATCGTCTGTGTACATAACCCATTCTGTCCATAACCACGTGTAATAAATAAGAAAAAAAAATCAGGGGCGTGACGCTGTTAGTAAAGCGCTGGGCTGGTGATCCAAGGGATGGAGGTTTGATTCCCGGTGGACTAACATGAAATGTGAATAAAATTGTTCTGCAATCGCAAAAAAAAAAAAAAAAAGCGCCTTGGCATGGCCGAGTGCTTAGCACGGGACGTTACGAAGCAAGCAGTAGTTAGTTCGAATCCGGCTGGTGGTGTCGCTTTTTGTTCTAGTTCTACAAATTAATTTTTTTTACCTTTTTTAATGTATTGGTGGTGCTTCGTTATTTTTTAGTTTTTACTTTTTATCCGAGGCCCTTTGCGACCAACGCAATAGGCAAATATATGTAATAGGGGAACAATGACATTTGGAATAGGATCGACACTCTCCTTGGTATGAGCGGCAAGTATCCCCCTTTTATTTACGATGCCTGCAAATAGCACGTTGAAGCTCTTGTTGCCATTGTATGTGGGTCAAATGTGCCATGATTTAGTGAACAATTGAATGATGATGCGTTTTTCCTTCGACACTTAGCATATGTATGCTTTTCGTGGAGTACGTAGCTGCAGTCGAACGGTCAGGTCAGAGTTAACGGGATCTCGCAGTCGAAGCGGCGAAGGCGGCGATATGTTGGCTCAGAAGTGTGAACGAAGGAGCGTGTCGGCGGCAGCGGATTTCGCTCGCTAGCGCCTCCGAATGCGAAGTGAACGAGCCAGGCGCATCTGCTGCTCCGAGCTCGTATTTCAGGCGCTGCAGGTCCAAAACGACACTATCCGAGCACGCACGAAGTGCCTGAGCCGGAACATAACCGAAACTGAAGTGGGCGCCTGTGGCGCCTCCAAGTATATTATTGTATTTGCCTTGCAACGTTTACATTGTCTTTTCGCCGTTGTTTACGTATGATAATAACATGTTATCATATTCGAGACAAAACCTATTACCGCATTCAAACAGGCAACGTAATTCGCATTTGTCAGCCTCCGGGATCCCTAGCGCGTCACGTGACTTGTAGTTGCGAGTCTGGGCCGTGGCTGTGGCGGCGATACCTGTATTTCTATTCTTCCTCTTTACTAGCTTATAACAGCTCTGTTTTCAGTAAGAGTGGATTTTTTGTAATCAGGAATTGGCATTCTATCGATGCAAGCCCACTTAATTTTTCTCTTTAGAATCTCTTTAAACGAACGTAGTGATGAGTTGACGAGAGAAAATGAAGGAAATTGAACTTGACCTAAAGCCTCCCAATTTAGCAATTCTTAACCCCACCGGAGCTCGGTTCGAAGTGTGACGCAGAGCGCTCATAATAATCTATAACATTGGGCTGAAACTTGTCTCGTCTGGTCTGACGATTAACATAGACGCTAAGTGGCCTCTGTTTAAATATTTGACGTGGTCAGCCACCTTATTTACACCTTGAAGTAAGTAGGATCTAACTCCGCTCACGCATTCGTCGCGTGGTCGTCTTGACAATGTGCCGAATGAAATGTCGTTAAACATAGCCTTCTGCTGGCTCAGATGGTAATTTGCGTGTTGCACTCCGTTTAGACAGGGGCTGCAAGAACTGCTAGATACCAGTGTTACGCTTTATTAAGGCGAAAGCATTACTAGCCTATGTTGCTTCAACAAAAACGTGTCGCCTGAAATGGATTTTCTAGTGACGTCATCTTGCCTCATGCTTTGTGTGACCAGAAAGTGTGAACACTGAAAAATCATTTGCATTGCCACTTAAATATGAAGATTGAGTCACCGCCAGGATTCGAACCGCTATCCCTCCGATTCCCAGGCGAGCGCGCTAACTCCCACTCTACGCGGGGATGTTTTTTTTTTCTTTATTGCATAGAAAAACTTGCGACGAACAGAATCTAAAACAGCTCATGCCTCAAATCACCGATCTGCATAATGCAAGCCTGCTATAACCCAGCATAATTCCCCACCATAACTAATGTCGAAATTTAGGGAGGCACACATAAGCATCGAGATACGATAGCCAACTAGGCGGCTCTTCCAGGGCAGCATACACTCCCCGCTCCAAAGCGCACTGCTCTCGGAATAAAGACATCGATGATCGTGGTGATTCAGCATGACGGACCATCATTCCGCTTTTTCATAAACTAAATAGCCCCATCAACATAAACTGATCAAAAGGCACATCACAGTTCTTCCGAACGGGCAAAAAACGAATACCATATGCCGTGATTTCGATTTACTTCTTTAGCATCATCTGCAATATGTCCCAGTGCACTGAATAAAGCAGTGGTCAATAGTCTCCGGCATGTTACACAGGATGCAATTCACCGCACATGGCGCAAACATCTGCTTGGCGTGAAGCCCCGCCTTAATAAAGGGAGCGTTGAAGTGTGCAGTTTAAAAAAGAACGTTTTTGCAGCAGACTGAATGCACATGCGCTTAATATGCTTTAAAACGCTTGTGTCAAGAAACTCTCGAAAGAGTTGCCGATGAAATGGTAAGGGGAACAAAAGCACAGAAGAAAATCGCTCATCTGCCTTCTCCGCCGGGCTCGTGAGTTAAGAACGCTGGGCCCCGAGGGAAACGACAATAGCTGCAGTAAGAAAAACAACAGCATTAAAATGAACAAAATTTTCAGGAAGCTGCTCCAGAGTATAGGTTGACATCAGTGGTTCAATGACGTTACTGAGACATCGTTATTGCCTGAGGCATGGGACGTCAGTGGTTTGAAGACGTCACACAGCCAGCCAATAAGAAGGTTGCGTCAAATGGTACCCTGAATGTCGCGAGACACCAACGTCTGAATCCAAAGGATTACACATCGTCGAGTGGTATATCATCGGAGGTCGAATAGTGGCGGTCGGGCCTTAACGGAGAGGGTAAATAGATGTAGAAAGTCGTTGATTAGGAGTCAACATCTTCGCGGCAGCGCTAATGTTTTCGCATTCTCCAAATGCAGTTTGTGCAGTGACCTCTAAGCTTTTTTTCTTTTTTTGTTTGCAATAAGAAGTAAAAAGGAGTGAGCTAAAAATTATCCGTGTGTTCTTTGTGCATTCGCTGCAAGATTTAGCCCCAGAAGGTATCAGCATTCCCTGGTTGCCCGCGGAAGCTTGAACGCTAACTCGCGAGCGGAACTCATGAGCCACTCACTGCGGTTATAGAGTACCGTAAGTGATGCAGAAAACCTACCTCTGGTACGCACAATGTGCGGGTAAATGGCCTTTCACTGGCGACTGACCATCCACAGGATGAACAGGTTAATGCTGCCAGGCGCAGCACACGAGCATGATGCAACCGAAGCATTTTAACGATGGAGGCGACCCCATCCGCTGGCATCCTGGATGAAAGCGCTTCGAGTAAGAACTCGACGTGGTCAACAAAGCACCGTCGCTGTTCCTATAGCGCCCACTTGCCCTACAGACGCAGGAAAACGCAACGACCTTGGCAGTAAGCAGGCGAGCATTTGGACAAACCTGATGGCTTCGAGCAATGAATGGCCGTGCAAGTTGAAAAGCCTTTGGCATGGCCGAAACGCGCGCACATTTGACGGCACCTGGTTTTATGTCACTTGGCCGTCGACGCCACGCCAGTGCATGGCCGGCTCGATCAGACTTGGGAAGTTCACACGAAATGCATCACAAGCCAAGAATGTTGATGGGGCGCATGTGCCAAGCGGCGTAAATAAGACTGGAGGTTAGCGAGCGCGAAATGGCTTGTGTGCAGTAGAGGTATGTCCGATACGAACAAATAGCAGAGATGAAAAAGGCGCTTCAGTTCACTATGATTAGACCAGTAACCTTGAATCAAGAGCCCTACGCGAGTACCAGGCCTGGCCCCATGGTGCGGGTGATCGAGGACTTTTACGGAATGGTGATTGGCCACTGTATCCTGCGATATGATAATTTTCTCCCATTACACAACAGACAGATGGTTTAGAAACTTTGAGAAACGAGAACAGAGACATTATGCAAGGACCTAGAAGTTCATATTACAGCAATAATGTAGTAAAGCGAAGTGGCTAAAAGCACCTGTGAGGAAAGGCCGAGCTCAGGCAACCGCCGTACAATTTCACCTGCCAAGTCCGAATGCTTCCTACCGGGCCTAGCATTCGATGCCGTCTCTCGCTCCAAGGATGAAGATAGCATATATTAGTATGGGCTGCAGCCCCAAAAAATCAATAACTTGAGCTCTACCCGCGGCCATGAGGCAGCGTAGTAATATAAAACAGTTAACGAAAATGGGTTAACGGGTTCGGCGTGCGGTTGGTCATGTCCTCAGTCCAGGACACCATTGACTCAAGCCGCTGCCCATGCTCCCTCTGCCAAGGAACTTTGTGCTGCGAGCTCGGAGTTTCACAGGCCAGCCTCCCAATCCCCACACATTGAGTTTTCTTTGCCAGCCATACCATGTGCATGTGGTAAGGTCTGCATTATGGCCGCATAACTTGTATTGAGCTGAAAAGTAGTGTGTGCTAATAGCGTGAAGTTTAGCTGGGCTCTTCTTTATTAACGCGCGAGATGACAGTCTTTTTATCTAGTTTCTACGTCGCCCCACACGCATCCGAAGGAGACATTCACTCAAGGGAGCAAGAAGAATAAAGACGTCTATTGATAACCGGCCGGCGTTTTTATAAACTGTGGTCACAGAGAGAGAAAACTTTAATCTACAGACAACCAACATTTATTTTATAATAGCTTTTCCTTTACAGGAAGCCAACAACTGCATGAATATTTTAACAAATGAATTGTAAGAAAGTGGCTGGCTTCGTGTAGTTGCACGCTATCCGTAATTGCTGCCGTTTCATCACTGGCTGTGTCCATATTTTTTCTTCAGTGCAGTGGAAAAGCTTTGAGCTTTATCAGTGCATAACTAGCCATGGCGCAGCTAAATAGTAATGTTTTAACGGCGAGACCTTTGCTTTCTTTTCGTCGTCTTTTGGTTCTATCATCACTGCATCAAAATTATCACAGGTACTCGCATACGACACCAAAATGCTCAGGCGTATTAGGTACCACGCCTACTACTTTATTCCATACTGGTCATTTGTGTGCAGGAATCTCTTTCCACGTAGTAAAAAAAAAAAAAAAAAAAGATTGCGTAACGAAGTGACATCCTCAGTACGGAAGTGAGAGAACGAACAGCGATCATCATCAGTGGCTCTCGGTTGCTGTCACGAGCGGAGGCAGGCGGCCACCGCAGCAGGTGCAGCCATGAGCGACGGGGCCAAGCAGGACGGCAACGCCGGCGCTGTGGGCGGCGAGCCGTCGCGCACCCATCGCTGCCGCACCAGGGAGACCAAGAAGGTGGGCGTGGAACCCGTGCGAGGGCTGCGCGCTTCGAGCCTCAACGACGTGGATGTGAACCAGGCCGCCAGGTGAGTGGATGGAAGAACGGGCTCGCTCAGGGGGCGATTCTCTGGTTGCGCCACCTTCGACGCGGAATAGGCTGTCTCTTATTTCAAGCGGGGATGAGTACGGTATGGTATAGCACGTAGCAAGAAATTGCTTTCGGTGTGTTCGGGGGGGGGGGGGGGGGGGGGTGCAAGGATATACCGAATGCGGTGACTCGGATACGTGGCATGTCATTTAAGGCATGGTATGTCGGTTTTAACGTCTCAAGACAGCTCGTCGGCCATGAGAAGCGCAGTATAGGGAAGGGTTCCGTAAAAATTACGATCACCTCGCGTCTTTTAATGACACCGCCGCCACAGCACACGAGCGGCTGTATTTCACATGCATCGAAATGCGGCCAGGCAGGAGCTGTACGCAGAAGCCTAACAAGTGTATAGTCTACGAGCGCGTGTCTAGGCCAAGTTTTGCAGGCCACATCCTGCTTTGCTCAGAGAGTGTGTTGCCGGTTCAGGTCACAAAATCAAACCAGAGCTGAGGACAGCTTATGTAATGGCATCGACGCAAAAATTGATTTTTATCCAGTGTAGAATTGCGCTTCACTGTGATTGGAACCGCTGTGCTCTTGGGCACGAGGTGAATACTCAGCCTCTACGCCATCGCTCATGCCTACGTGGTTATAGTCAGTCATACTGAGCTTCGTGGCAGAAACGCAACTAAGATATATCTCCTGGGCATACTCAAGCGTCGCGTAACGCCAAAGGCACGGTGGGCGTCTATGCAGGTCCCTGGCAAGTTGGCGGTGCCACTTGGCTCCTACAGACATCTCGGAGGCTGGCCAGCGCCAACCCCCCATACGGCCAGCGCAGCAGCAGCCCAAACCGGTGCCAGCACCGGATTCCAGCGAGCTGCCAATGAAGTCCATCATGAGCGTCCTCAAACGCGTCTCTGATATCGAGGTACATCAAAGCGGCAAACGTCACGGTCGCAGTGATCTGTATAGCTCGTGTGACTAAACCTTAAAGAGACACTGAATATATATTTATGATCATATTCTAATCCAACAGATCTGTAACACTAGTGCTGATGAGTATTTGAATGAAATTTAAAAGGCCTGCGGGAATTCATACTTTTAAGTTCTTAGCAATGTTCCTCACGACCGCTCGCAACCGCTTAGGGCAGTACCTCAACGCACCTTCTTCCATACCCGTTGACGTTAGCCGATCTTTATGGGTGATTGGGCGCGCCCGTATGGCGTGGTTGGCAATGGGCTTGATGGGGCGTTGGGCTTTTGTTTTAATGCGAAGGTATTTCTTGTCCCATTTCACGAGAAAAGGCGGCGACGTTCATTCGTCGGATGCGGTCGCGAGATGGTCATTTTTAAAAATCACTGTGACGCAACCGCTCGTCATGCATCAATCCGGGGACGTCATACGATTTCTCTCTGCACATGGCATACACCTTCTAGTGAAGTTGGAGGATAGCTCGCAATAAGAATTCCAACCGAGGCATATATGTAGTACGTTCTTCAACCGTATACCTTCAAACCGAGGTTTCGGCGATTACGGTTCCAGACATCGTGTGAAGCATAGCAGTCTACATTGAATACGCGCACACTCGCACACCCGATACAATAATATAGTCGGACATAACTCAAGTAATCACCCAGCCAGGAACCTTTGGGGTGTAATTAATAAAAAAAACCTAAATGAATATTGGGGACTTGGCGCTACTTGCTAAACGAGGGGACGGATGAAGGACAACACACGACGCAAGTAGCGCAAAAGTCCCCAGTATGGTCAACCAACTGGCCCCTCATTAGCATTGTTAAATGGAATAAGCCTTTTGCCCCTCAAAAGACCCCCGTACAACCAATGGCTGCGCATGGGGCCACTTAGACCTGCTATAATGTAACAGCGCAGGATGTGGCCTATCAAAAAGGGGTTCACCGTGGCTTAGTCGGACTAACCATGCCACCGTGAAGAGACACCACTGATTGAAGTACCTCCTTTGAGCGGCATCTACATCTACTCTTTTTTTTTTATATTTGTATCCGACTATAGCAGAAACAACTTTAAACTCGCTTGACAGCATTTCACCCATGGATATGTAATGATTTCGCATTCATGAGCGTAAGCAGTCTGAAGTACCTCTGCAGAATTTTCTTGTTCCACCTCGGCGTGTGTTGAGTTGAAGTGGAAACGAGGAGCATTAATTTTAACACCGACGTCTTTTACGTTAAAGAAGCTGGCGTTAAAATGTTTGCGCTGCGAGACGGCTGATGGAATACCGATTGTTGGCACGCGTTCTCTAGTTTTACGCGATAGCGTATAGGGCTCGTTCTGCCGAAAAGCCACCGCCGTACATTGAAACTGGCATCGTTGCAAACGTGTCGGAGAAAAATACACACGTGATTCCGCATCATAATTGTGATGGATATGTTCTTTTGATATGCTCTAAGTAGCATTCAGGTAGGTGCTATCCCATTTAGCATCCATATCATATAGTCAAGTTAGAGATAGTTCGCGATAGGGATTCGAACCGACGACATATACGTACCTCCAATTATAAGCCTTAATTATGAATGCAGGTGTCCGCCTAGAAGTGAGACGGACACTTCGCCTTCTTTTCTCCCTAAACCAACTTAAACAAGAAATTGAAAAAAAAAAACAAAGAATAAAAAACCTGTGTTAAAGGCGCTATTGCGTCTACTTCTAAGGTGAAGCTTGAGCGTCCCTTTAACTTTATTTCAGCGAATATATTTTCATGGCTCCTTTCAATGTTTCTTTACCGATTAGCTTTTGTCGCACTTTCCTGGCAGAGGAGACATCGTGTCTTACGTGGTATTCAGGGTACAAAATTAAACTGGCGCTTGCATTCACCGAGAGCAAGCATGGAACGGGGCTTTTTGCGCCATGCTGATCGATCTTATGATCTGGACAAATCTCAAAACGTTGCAAACACGTAAGGAAGCTCTAATTTCACTGCCTTTCAACAGGAACGAACACTGCATAATGTTTCTCAATTACGAAATATTTTCTGTCTCACGCGAGACGTTATGTGACCACGGGATACGACGTGATTTGGCGGGAGCTACCACCTCGGGCTTCTCATTTCTAGGAAGGTGAGGGGAACCCAACCCACCTGGGCCCGCTTGCGAGAAACGATCTTGAGACTGTCTTAGCTAAGTCCAGACTTAACCGAGTCTAAAGGATAGGCCGCTAGCATGGCCGCTTAAGACTGGAGTCGAGACTGGGCTTCAGTCCTGACTTGAATAAGTCGCTGGCACGATTACGACTCTAGTGCCGTCTTAAGTTAAGACACAAGGACGCCAGGTATCCAAGTGGAGAAATTAGGGAAATGCAGGGATGTGCTGACCCTGTCCCCGCTGTAAGGTGTAAACATTCCGTCAGTCTTGCGCTGCGTAAAATCCGTGCCATTGCTTTTTGCGGCTTAAAATTGTGTTACGAGGTAAAAAGCCCCAAGTGGTTGCTGGGGGCGTTCCGGGAAGCCACTCTGGTGAACACGAGCCGAACCGAAGCGTTCGGAACCCTACAAAGAAGTCTGCTCGTACTAAATACATCGTTTAAGTCTGGATTTAGCTCGGACTTTAACGTGCAAGCCGGCCCAGGATTCTTGCATTCCGAGTTAGGCACGCTCCACCTATCGGCCATGAAGGCACGTTCCTGCGGCTTCGTTATGCGGTGCTTCATATGTCGGTTGATCTCTGCAGGCAATGTGGTAGCTTATGCCTGCATCCTAAACATTATGCACCAGATAACAGAAGCACTAATAAAGGGATTAGTCACTAAGCGAGTTGCAACGGGCATGTACGCGAAGGAGGATCCGCGAGGGTAGCCACGGATGAACGCTGCCGCGTACACCGTACAACGTTTCTATCATCGGTGCTCTAATATAAGCACAGTCTGCAGGACGGCACGTGATACACAACAAATATTCGAGCTCTAAATGACAATTCTTGCAGCAACAGCTGTCTTCCTTGGGTTTCGCAGCAAGAAAATGAGGGATGGAATGCCTTCGAACCTTTTAAGGGGCAAATAAGTTAAATGAAATTTGTATTTTTGTTGCGAGTTTCTTCATGATACACAATCCAAATTTCAAAATTTCTACAGCTTTTGCGACCGATTGATATGCCGTTGTGAGGCTAATTGTCAACTCCGCGGTCAAGGCTTCCTAGATTCAAGTCAATTAATCTAATTGGCACAGATTCCCTTTAAATTAGGCTGGCTTTTGCCTGCTGTTGGCAGTTGAGCATTCATCGTGTATTTTGACGGGGAAAAGGAATTTTACGCTCGACGTGAGTATTGCGGTGCAATGAAAGGAGGTCTGCCACTTCTCTCTCATGCGCGACCTACATACGACGCTGGACGAAGTTACCTTTCGCATACAACGTGGTGCTACACCGGTATACATTTGTTTACTCCAACTGCGCTCCTCTTCTGATCCCATCAGACCGCTCGCTATATATTTGTGAGCGCGAAAATATGCAGAATTTTTTATTGCTAGGAAGTTTTTCTGCAGATTATAGCGGTGATACAGGGCTGTTCTGTCTGCCGGAATAAATTGTAAATTATGAGGTTTAACGCATGGGTAATGAGGCAAGCCGAATGGCAGAACTCCAGTTTAGTTTGTCATCCTGATTCTTAAATGCGCGGTGGAATTGCAGAGCACGCAGGCGTCTTTGTATTTGGTCTCTATGATCGAACCCACAAACTTGGGATAAGCAGCCGAACGACAAATTACGCCACTTACCTACTGCGGCTGGTGTGTACACGGTAAAAACGATATCAGAGTTAAAAGCCGTCGTGCGCGCATCATCACTACAAGTAAAACTGCATTCTCTTGGCTTGAATTCCCTCACTCATTGGTGGAGCATTCTGAGGGGTTGGGGTGCTCGACTGCTGATTCCTGGAATGTGGTTCAATCCCGGCCGCTTTTCGATGGAGGCGAACAGCAAGGTGCCGTTCAGTGCACGTTAACGAGCCTTACGATGTCGTAGAGTTCTCTACGGTGACATCCCTGATAGCCTGGTTGGCTTTGGGGCGATAAAGCTTTGCAAAACGAATCAGACATTGGTAAAGCATTTCGTCCAACGTGTTTAGGGTGACTCGCGCACTTCGGCAAGTTTCCTTTAAGCCTATAATGAAAATGTTTCCAACGTTTTGCATAACGTGGTAGACTAGCATTACTTGTATTATACGTTATTGTAATGCCATTGTTGAGATCGTTCTGTTCATGGACAGCAGTGGGCCAGCAGCTCAGATACCCCAGCAAATCCCCTTGAACGTTTTTTTGTTTGTTTGTTTTTTGTTTGTGCACTGCTAGGTCACTGTGGACTACGTCGACACCCCTCTCAGCGACTTCATCGAACGCATCAAGTCGTGCGGTGAACGCTGCCCTCCCGAGGCTCCTGACGAAGAGTCCGAAAGCGACCACAGTGACAGCAGCTACGCTTCGGCTCTTGATGACTCGCCGACCGCCGCGCCCCGTCAGTGATGCTTCCACAGCAGCTGCGCGCAATAAAGGCCGCAAAACGGCACTGAACCGCCGTTGTTGGTTTAATTTAGCGCTGGTACTCGACACCAGATGCATTGCCGGCGTTAGTGCACACAAGCACTACTTTATCTTTTCTTGCCTGGATGTCCCAACCAAAATGCATGGACCAAAATTTTAAACAAAAGCTTAATCCTTCGTCCCAAAGGGGGAAAAAAATACGAGACACTTTGGCGACTAAAGTGGTGAAAGGCGAAAGCATGAGTGCCGCATTCTGCTACGTATTTGTTGCTAATTTAGCGGTGAATAATGCTTCGAGCAAAGAGGGTGACAATGCCACCCTGCTTTTAACAAGAAAGGAGCACCTCCGGCGCCGCACACGTGCTCTTATACCTCCGTGTACGGTAAGCCTCCCCCGCGGTCTAACCCGTGCAGAGGAGGTGGCGCTTCGGAGGATTAGAGTTGGGGTGGCCCTAACACCAGCCGTGATCCGAAAGTGGCCACAATTTCGTTATTTATATTCACACCCTGGGTGCCCCATCTGCAAGTCTAGAAATATAGAAGCTGACATCCATCACCTGCTGTGGGATTGTCCAGCGTTGAAGCCAACGCGGATCCGGCACCTGGTGGAAGCTGGCCTCTCCCTCCATAATCCGCAGTCATATGCTGTTTGGACACTGGGACCGCGTCATTGTTCACTCCTCGATTTCATTGCATCAGCCAACCTTTTTTTTTTTTTTCATTTATTTGATCACACCCTTCATCCATCATAACATTCCTTTTATGCCCTGAGGCAATAAACTTCGCAAAAAAAAAAAGTGACTACTGTTTCACATTTCTCCCTTCGTTTACGGCATGGTACATGTGTACGCGGAGAATTGACAGATACTGCGCCTTTTCTATCCTGTAAATTTCAAACGCCGCTGATAAGCCTGTTGTACCAGCGCCTCCTAGAAACTAACATTCTCACTGTAGACAAGGAGAATTATGAACCACGCTACACGATCCGGGGATCCGGGGCATGGCGCAGCAATAAAGAAGAAAAAAAATATCCGGGGCGTGGCGCAGTGATAAAGCGCTTGGCTGGGGATCCAAGCATTGGAGGTTCAATTTCCCGGTGGGAGACAAGGTTTATTAATTTATTTTTTAAGCATCGATTCAATGCCTCAAAAGCGTGACACTTGCTGACGACAATGATGAGCCATTAAAGAATTTCGCCTTAATAAGTGCATGTTAAAAGTCATATCTAAAGTACCCGCTGGACCTTTCTTTTTTCGTTCCGCGTACTTGAATAATTTGTCGACATTAGCACTTAAATTGTCGCTCTAAAAGAATCTGGTGTGAACCGGGAAGTTGTCGGACGGCAAAAAAAAAAAATGACCCAACTGAGGAGTTAACGACGAAGTATAGCTTAGCGTAGCCCTTGTTATTCGGAAGAAATGAAAGCCTGCAGAGCGCTCCTGGCACCCGAATATACTCGGTCTTATCCGGAATTGGGTATAAAGTGCTGCCAAATTTGCCCATTGCTCACTGCTCACGACATAGTTCCGTCTTACTGCTGGTATAGGAGAACAATGTCAACGGCTGCTGATAGCGTGCATTTCCGGTGCACCGTCGGCTGCAGCTATGGCTTGTATCTCCGAGCCAGCGGTGTGTTTTTAGCAGCAGTTGTGAGGCAGCTGTGGAATATTGTAAGGTAGTGTTATGCACATGTTTATTGTAATGGTCTAGTATTCCGGTGCGTTGCAAAATGTTGATTTTAAAGTTTGCCCTGTGCTCGCTGCTGTGCCGGTTGGGTTATCGCAGAGTAGCCCACCGTCAACAGGGTTGTGCCAAGGAGTTGGTTGAGTAGCGCTCGTCACCCGTTTCGTGAACGAGGGCTGTCAGCTCTCTGGCCGGTAGCGATGAATCCGAGTCGGCGCTGGTGAGATGAAGAAAAGGCTTTATACACTATTTACAGGCATTTACACAACGAGGTCGGCTCTGGGGCCGAAAGCTAAGATAGCCATGCGCGACTGTTCTCGCACAGCGACGGCCGGGGAGATTTCGCCGCGTCCGCTCTCTCAGGAGGCGAACTGTCCCCGTTGGACGCTAGTGACGAACTCGCACTCGGAGTCTCGAACGGAGTCTCCGTAAACCGAGAAATCGTTGATGCTCAAATGGTCCAATCCGACGGCAGCACTTTCGCAGGGCTAATGGGAGAGCTTGCTGCGCTTTTGCTTCAAATATGCCGCGGGGCGAGAAGGGGTCCACCGCCAGGGCCACGGCGCCGAGCTGTCTGGATGCTCAGCTCGTGTTCAAACACGTCGCTTCTCTCCCCTTGGCAGGGCTCGCCTCCACTGCACCGGTGCTTTGCACAGAAGTACCCGGATTTTGTGAAGGAGGCGTTCGCCGCAGAAGTTTGGCGCCCGGCTGAATTTCTGGGCTGCTTTGGCCGGGCACAACAGCACCCCCGCCATCAGGAATACCATAGCTACTAGTTCAATTTCTAATCACATAATAACCAATTTGCTATGGCTTGGCCCAAAGGTTTGACATTGTGGCTAGTGTGAAGTTTTTTTTATGGAACGGACAAGGTGCTCGACTTGTGCTCTGAGTAGCGCTAACGCTGTACAAATTCGTAAACAAATTCGTAGACCTAAGCTCAGTGCCTTAGTGCATCAATTAGCGGGGGCCGTTAGCCCCGTACGCTGCTCTCCTGCCTTGCCGGGCCGCGCATATACCCTTGTAACCAGGGTATTACACAGTCACGCGTAACCGCAGTTTTCGGTAACCGCGGTTACTGCTGCTCATGCGGCAGACCCAACTTTAGTTACGTCGCTAACTTCAGTTATCGCGAACTTACTTGGCGACCTCAGCGTCGTTAACCGAGAAAATGGCGGCGTCTATGGACGGAAGGTACGGAGAGGATATTTTTGCAGGTCCTGGGCGCCAATCAAGTGACACATTAGTGACGTAGTACACCACTGCTACGTTTGTTACATATCGTGTACGTCACATACACGTGATCTCGTGTGTGTGTGTGTGTGTGTGTGTACGTGTGCGTGTGCGTGTGTGTGTGTGTGTGTGTGTGTGTGTGTGTGTGTGTGTGTGTGTGTGTGTGTGTGTGTGTGTGTGTGTGTGTGTGTGTGTGTGTGTGTGTGTGTGTGTGTGTGTGTGTGTGTGTGTGTGTGTGTTTCTTTTTTTTTTTTTTTTGAGAGGCCGTCTGCTGAATCACAAGGCTCGATGCACGATGAGTGCCCCATACCTGATCCTGCATTTTCTTACTTAGGTTCTTTTCCTCCCGTCAGTCTGGCGGTGTGGCCGGGATGCGCGGCGACGCAGGGAAGTCGTGGAAAGTCTGCTTTTCGGCATTCAGCGCGCAGGGATTATGCGTTTGCTTTCTGATATCACAAGAGACGTGAAAGCATACCAACTAGATGTGGCGGTGCAATGTATCACATTGCATGTATCACGTACATCACATGCAGCCCCTGCAGGTGAGCTATATTCAGAATAAGAAATAGCATCCAAGTGTACATAGGCTCTCACAGCACGCTGGTGTGTGCCCTGAACTTCGCGCACTGTTATTTTCACGTGCTATAGGTAAAAATAAAATGTGCAGGGCTTGAAATTAACCCGTCGCAATGGCTTACATATCATTGTTTACGTCACCATATGCTTAGAGTGAGAATCGAATCCCGGCCGAGATAGACGCATTGCTATTAATGGAATTCAAGAACACCGTATATATAGTCATGTGGTCGCGACAAGGTCGATGACAAAATTGAAGAGTCTTGGAGTGCAGTGAAGAAACTATTTATTGGACTGACTTGCGCCCGCAAAATAACTATAAGCAACTCGGCTGCGGCGATAGCAACAAACGTGCTCGTCGATCGTTGAAGTAAGAATGCCTGGCGCACACTTCAATACTCAATTTAATGGCGGCTCAGAACCATCTAGATAACGTCGCAAAATGCTACTAGCACAACCCGGGACATTGTAGAAGCACATGCGAGTGGCCGTTATCTTCGAGAAAGATCTCGGCGCATCTTGCGCGACAAAGAAACTGATGGTGCGTCTCGCGACAGTATATATGGTTTTAAAGGTTTCGCGGCAGGTTATATATATATATTGAAAGGGGGTGTTTACTGTCTTTTAGCAGGGATAAGAGCCCTCTCTAAGTTGCACAGCCAGTCTAGGCCTCCACAAGCGAGCTCGAGCAGCGCAGCGGCACTTCGTCGTTCTTCTCCTCGTCTTTGTGGTATCCTCGCCTAGTTCATCCTCGTCTTCATAATATCTTCGCAGAGTTCACTACAATTTCCCCCGGAGCGAAGAGGAGCCATCCTGGCGACTTATGGTGAGGGCAAGAGGAGCGGATCGTAGTACGTTTTGAGGCGGCTCACGTGCACAGTTTCGAGGCCGCGATGACGCATGTCCGAAGAGGGAGTGAGTGGCTCCACGATGTAATTCACAGGGGAGGTTTGGCGGACAATGCGGTAGGGGCCGTGATACTCGGTTCGAAATTTTGATGACAATCCCGGTGGAGTGCCAGGAACCCAGAGCCAAACAAAGGATCCTGTAGGGAAAACGTGTGGCGTCTGACCTTTGTCGTGACGATACTTTTGGCGGCCTTGCGATTCCGATGTTAAACTGCGGTCTAACTGGCGGCATTCTTCCGCATGTTTGGCAACGTCTGAAAGGAGTCCACTCGGAGGAGTCGAGACGATATGGTAAAATAGTGTCCATCGTGGACGACGCCTCGCGCCCATAAAGCTGGAAGAAAGGGCTAAATCCAGTGGTTGACGGCGTGGCGGTATTGTATGCGTACGTCACGAAAGGAAGAACAGCGTCCCAGTTGGTCTGATCAGCGGCAACGTACATTGTGAGCATATCTCCAAGAGTACGATTGAAGCCCTCAGTCAGCCCGTTAGTTTGACAGTGGTAGGCTGTTGTGGTCCGATGTATGATGCGACATTCGGCCAGTAGAGCTTCAACGACGTTGGAAAGGAAGACGCGTCCTCGGTCACTCAGCAGCTCTCGCGGAGCGCCGTGGCGAAGAACAAAATGATGTAGCAAGAACAGGGCAACTTCACGGGCAGTAGCGGCAGGTAAAGCGGCGGTCTCGGCATACCGGGTGAGGTGGTCGATGCCGACGATAATCCACCGGTTCCCAGAGACCGTGCAGGGAAGTGGCCCGTAAAGGCCAACGCCAACGCGGTCAAAAGGGTGGGCCGGGCATGGAAGTGGTTGTAAGGGGCCAGACGCACGAGGTGTGGATGACTTGCGGCGCTGACAGGCGATGCAGGAGCGGACGTATTTGCGAATAGAGCCGTACATGCCGCGCCAATAGTAGCGTTGAGAAATTCTCTGAAACGTCTTGACTACACCAGGATGGGCACACTGAGGGTCGGCATGGAAAGAGGCGCAAATTTCTTGTCGTAAATGGTGGGGAATGACGAGAAGCCACCGTCGACCATCAGGCATATAATTGCGGTGGTAGAGAAGACCGTCTCGTAGGGCAAAGTGTGGTGCTTGACGGCGTAAAGTCCGAGAAGGCGCAGCGTTTGGAGAAGTGGACACGATGTCGATAAGAGATGCGAGCCACGGGTCTTTTCGCTGCTCCGCAGGCATATCAGCGATTGTTAGAGACGAAAGGACGGGATCAGCCGCCGAGGAGCAAGCAGATTCGATGGATAGTGGAGAACGAGACAGAGCGTCGGCGTCCATGTGTTTACGGCCAGAGCGATATATAACGCGGATGTCAAATTCCTGAAAGCGGAGGATATATATATATATATATATATATATATATATATATATATATATATATATATATATATATATATATATATATATATATCCTGCCGCGAAACCTTTAAAACTGTATTTGAATATATTGAAATGTGGATTTAATAGTTGGTTTGAACGTCTAGCGCTGCCAGTAACTCGGGCACAGCAGGGTCGAATTGCCAGCCTCAGGGCACAGCTTCAGCGCGAGAGATGGGCGCCGGAGACAAGCGATGGTGATGGCGATGCCGCAGCGTTGTCCGTTCTTTGTCTTGTTTACAATATATATATATATATATATATATATATATATATATATATATATATATATATATATATATATATATATATATATATTGTTACGGTACGCAGTGAAAGAGACGATGACGAAGTGCTGGGCTAGTAGAGAAAGACGACGCTGCAGCTACGTCTGGTTCTCCTGTGAGTGTGTCCCTGACGGTGAACTGTAGCGGCTACGACGTACCATCGCCTCCTAATATCTCGACGTGCCTCGTAACAATATATATATATATATATATATATATATATATATATATATATATATATATATATATATATATATATATATATATATATATATATATATATATATATATGTATGTTTATACAACCAGAGCGCTAAACTTTCACACGTCTCGCAATTTGATGTTGAACACCACGCTCAATTAAAGGGAAGCTGAAGCACTTTTCGAAAAAATTGAGTTTTCGGCAGCATTTAGTTGTTTTTGGTCCACTGAACAAGAATATCGCATGAAAAAAGGGTTTAAATAAACGCAAACAGCTGTTTTTTAGAAGAAAACGCGCGCCAGCGCCTCAGGGCGCCGAGCGAACGCCACTGTCGCCTGTGAGTGGTCGGGACCGTCGTGACGTCATCTACGGGCGTCCCGCGGGTCTCCGGCCTGCACCGACGGCGTTGCTGCGTAATGCGTTGCTAGCGCGTTGCTTCAGTTGGCTGGAAGGCCTAGTCTTGAAAATTATGGATAATGCGGGCAGTAGTGAACAGTTTGGACTCTCGCCATATATGTTCGAACCATCAGCGGCTGCAGAAAACGGCGGAACCAACGACGCCGCGGAGTGCGCCGATGGAGAAAGTGACGCCGCGACATTTTCACGGGTTTGAAATCTCCTCTGGTACGTATGTTTTGCGTAGGTGCTTTTTTTTAAATATCTTTTCGATGTAGATGTGCAAGTGGTAATAAAGTAAATCACGTTGAAACGCTGTTGCTTACTGGCTGCTGCATAACAGCTGAAACATCAGACACCTGTAATATCGAATTCAAAACGCCGGCATGCTTACACGAGTCACGCGAGGTAAAGCATTTGTGTTTCATTTATTTAGAGCACGGTGCCTACTTAATCCAAAGGCCTTTTATTACTACGAAGGAGCGCCAAACCTGTTTAGTGAGTTCACTGCTGGACTGCAGTGTAACGAGATGAGAGAAGAAGCTATTCGTGTGTGCTATTAAGTGCGCCCCTGTATTTTTTTTTTCTTCTGTCGTCCAACGAGATGTAGTAGAGTGGAGAGCTAGGTGAATTGGCACATTTTAACAAGTAAAGCCAGCTAGAAAACGAGGCAGATCTTTGCCGCGTCGTCCTGCGCACCTCTTTTTGTCTGCGGCTTTCCGTTGGTCTTGTTTCGGCAGGATGTAGTTGGTGGTGTTGCGCAGCGAGATAGCCAGCAGAATGACTTACAACAGATATATGCATACCGCGGCTCGACGAGTTTGCCATTTTTACTCGAGGAAAAATTTGCACGAACGCTATACTATTGTCGATCATCAGCCTTGTCAAACGTTCACGAATGCAAATTGTTTGCATTGCTCAAATATTTATAAGTTCAAATAATCGAATTTTGTTCAATTAGGTGCAGCTGCATGTGCTGCGCGCTGATGAATAATGAAGAGGACTGCTTGTGCTGCCAGGAGGCCGCTTTTGGAGGTGGCGAGGCGTTATTGTTGTGCGGGAACACTGACGGAACGACTCTGGGCTTCAGTTGCACTGATTTAATTGGAATCCGAGTGCCCGCATCGTTCCCAAGCTCCGATAATAGTCACTGTCACGCAAATGGTTCGAGCACAACACAGTTGATTTCGTAGGTACGAAATTTTTCCTCTTCACGGCAGAGACCCACCGCGCTGAAAGTCTTGTCCTTTGGAAACGTGTGAAACACCACATCGTCCCGGCCGCCAGTGTTCGTGCAGCCGGATGCTGCGCAGAACGACGGCATGATGGCCACTTGTCGCTACACCCACTCCACACAGAACGCTCAAACTAGAAAAACCAAACGGCACTAGCAAAGGATTACGTTGAATCGTCGTTCGCCACGCCAAAGCGCGAGACGCAGCGGAGCAAGCAATGCGGGACGGGCAGGACGGCTGGCCGGCTCCCCGTGAATGGCGTCACTTCCGCCAGCTCTCCAATTTTGCCTCCCCCAACCCGGCGCTTCCGGAGGCGACGGGGGCGTGTCCGCGGCGGGTTTTTAAAAGGCGATTGCGGCTGTTCTAACGGACAGAATCGAGAAAAAAATTACACATATGATTTTCGAGGTCTTTTCTTCCCAACCACAGCATTTCATGCAATTTGAAAACCGCTTCAGCTTCCCTTTAAATCATTTCTCACACGAGCTTAAATACTGTTGCTGTAGGACCAGCTAGTATATCCTAGAATATTTGATCATGTTTAAGGAGCAAAGTTGTCGTGTCTTAATATGCTACATTGATTTCCCCCATAAAATCTGAAATGGGCATTTAGAGCTCGCTCAAATGTAAATATGGAAGCCGCTACGTTCTCAAGCAAAGTCAGTGAACGAAAATATTCTCCAGTTATGATCAGACAGCAATGAAAAAAAAAAAAAAAACATGCTTCCCAGCACATACCATAGACCTATTTATTTACAGGCCGCAAAGAATTTTCAATAAAAAAATGGGTAAAGACAGTTGCAAATCACTCTTTAGAATGCCAGGGCAGTTCAAGAAGTATGCACAGGATTATTACCTGGCAATAAATTATATTACAAGGAAAAGCGACACAAAGAATACCACTAAAATTAACCACAGAAGTCAGTAGTGGTAGTCAACAAAGTTTTCAATAGAAGGTGTTGAATATTAAATCTAAAAGATTGTGCATGTTACGTCATAATAACATGTCACAAAAAGAAAATGTACTGAGTACATCTGTACAGGTGCAGAGGTGCGCTCCATATATAAAAAGATGCATACAATATATGTATTCAAAAAAATATATCATTAAAGGAATGCATAGATGTATATTATAATCTACATACGGCTAGGTGTGAAGATTATATCTGCCATTGCTTCCTTGCAAGCGCAGCAGCACTTCATAGACAGAATTCACAAGTTCATGGAAGCCTTGCTTCAGGCAGTCTGATGCCAGCCATAAAATAAAATCTATGCAGTTATGACCAAAACATTTGTTTTCTCAAAAAGACAACCAAAAAACTTACACACAGAACAAACACAAATAAATACATCAGGTCTACAATCAAGTGACCTTTTCACGAGAAAAGAATATGTTTCATGTTCCACAATATTACCCTGAACAAAGACCTTAAAAAGTTGATCTGTACTAATATTTCCTGGAGGTTTAATGGTGTCTACATAGACAATCCATGCCAAGTATATAGTAGTTTCAGGACCATCATAGCAGTAGCATTTTCCCAAAATTATTTTCAGCATTTGAACTTTGTGGTGTACAGGTAATTACTGCATCTGATAATGAAGTTGACTGGGCTATTTCATACACTTATAATCCATAGACAAAGAAACAAAAGTACACAGGACAGATACTGCCCATCCTTTCTATTTCAGTACCTGTACACACTCTTTATTTTACTGCTTTCAGCTTAGGTTAGTTTTCATTATATTCTGGCATAATGAATAGGGCTTATGTTGAAGAAGCTGTGTATCCTTTATAGATTGATTCAGTGGTGTGCCCTAATCTGCCCCTTGACTTTCAGTGCTCCTGAGCAATGTGCTTCACCTTCTTAAGCACTGCAGTGCAAAAGGACACAGATGATTCTTCTGTCTTCTTTTTGTCCTGAATATACCTTCTCTGGAAAGCCACACACAGCAATTCCAATTGAAGATCATGTTCCCTGCTCCAAATACTTTTGGGCTTCAAGGAGGTGATGGTGTGCTTTCTCTAAGTCATCCTTTTCAGAGTAGTTCATAACCATATTGCCTTGAGCTTCTCAGCCTCTTCCCTCAGTACTGAATTAAGTTTAGTAGTAAAACAATGTTTTTCTTGTTGGGAGGGTGCCTGGTCTTGTATCACCCTTTGGTTCAAATGAGTCTACATTTTAGGATGGCTCTGGCATGTTGTCAAGTGTATACGTATCGACAGCCAAGAGTGGTCCTGATCTGTTTGTCTCTGCCGAAGAATTAAAGGAAACAGATTTTTCGAGCAGAAGCACTGTACAGAAATGTTTCCAAAGTAACTTTCCCTGGACAAAGTCTAAGCAAAAGGAGGACGGTGTGCCGAAATGTTTGATGTGATGTTTTCTGTGCACCTGGACTTCACCAAGGAAGTCCTATCTTCA